>NC_045619.1:6875000-7500000 GCF_009829155.1 Mustela erminea
CAGAAGCTTTTGCCTAAAAGTTTTACAGAAGACAGAAATGCAGACCACTGACCATATAATAACATATGATAAATGTCACCCTTATTACAGGGTTGAATAAACCATTCCAGGAGCTCAGGAGAGAGAGAGAGAGAGAATGAGACCTCCTGGATTGCTTGGAGAGACCTTGGATTTCTATGGAATAGTGTTTGCTGGATGTATAAATGATTGAACAAATGAAGAACTATTTTTAAACAGCAAACCTATGGAAGGGGCCAAAGGAGGTTTAGCTCCAGCCCTGGAGTAAGGGGAAGGACGGAGAAAAAAAAGGACTCTTCCATATACTTCCGTGGGTCAAGGGCAGTGACAGAAAGGTCATTATGGCTGAAAACAATAGGGCAGGGAATTTCTCAGGAATGTGTCAGTGAGAGAAAGAAAGAAGGGGCTTCTCGGTCCTGTTCACCAGGCTGTGACAGGGACAGTGACTGTGAGGCTGAGCAACTCCCCCACAGACCCAGTAGCCTCTTCATAAGGAATTCATGAGTTACTCCAGTTGGTTCACCTTCCCCAGGACTGCTGAGGAGAGTCAAAAACCTCCAGAGAGATAAATAGTATATTATTCTACTTATATGAGGTCCTAGAATAGTTAAATAGTCAAATAGAGACAGAAAGCAGAATGGTGGTTGTCAAGGGATGGGGAGAGGGAGCAGTGGGGAGTTACTGTTTGATGTGGACAGTTTCAGTTTGACAAGATGAAGTTTTGGAGAAAGAAGGTGGTAGTGTCTGTACAACAATGTAAACGTACTTACTACCACAGAACTGTAACTTGAAAATGATTAAAATGGTTAATTTTGTTATGTAATATTTTACCATGATTAAAAAAGAAAAAGACTGCTGGAGGCACAGAAGAGTGTCACAGGCTAATGACATCCAGGCTCTTGGGCCAGAGAGCTGAAGGGTAACGGTGCTGCAGGAAGTCACTGACCCCCTTGTGTTTAGGCTACTGGTTTGAGGAAAGTTTTTCATCACTCAAGGCCTGGTTTGAATGCGACTCTCCTGTAGAGACTTTCTTGATTCAAATAATAGGTCATTTTGGCATTAATTGTAATTAGTATTTCCTACTATCTGAGTGCTTAAATGGCTAGAACCATAACGTATTCATTTCTGTGTCCTCATTCACTCATTCAACAAACATTACATACCAATTTGGTGCAAGGCTTTATGCTGGATGTTGAGTATAAGGGAGTAATTTTTCTCTTATGTTCTGAATGTTAAAATAGAAACTTTGGCCTTTTCAAAAACATTGGAGAGAAAGCATTTGCCTTTTCTCCCACATTTAACTGGCTCCTCCTCACCAAAGGAGAGATTTATCTAATAGGTAAAATGTTAGCTTAACATTTAATGTGCCAGCAGGACAAGATCAAGGTATTAAAGGTCATGTTCCCATGAACTTAAACTCTTAAGATCATGGCCAGGTGGCAAAGTGTCCATAATGTAAACATAATTTCCTTGCCTATGGGCTTCTGGTATGGCCTGGGGGAAAAGAGGGTGGTTCAAAAGCTCTCTTTGAGGGGCACCTGGGTGGCTCATTGGGTTAAGCCTCTGCCTTCAGCTCGGGTCATGATCCCAGGATCCCGGGATTGAGCCCTGCATCAGGCTCTCTGCTCAGCGGGGAGCCTGCTTCCCCCTCTCTCTCTGCCTGCCTCTCTGCCTACTTGTCAGACAGATCTCTGTCTGTCAAATAAATAAATAAAATCTTTAAATAAATAAATAAATAAATAAAATCTCTCTTTTAAAAACATTAATTAATTAAAAGAAAAAAAGCTCTTTTGGATAGATATAAAGCAAGTATACTAAAATGCTAATGATAGAATCTAGGTGGTGGGTGTATGCTGTTTTAGTTAGATTTGGACTCCCACAAAAAGTCTTTCACCTTGCTGTATATGAAAAACTCCAGGCCAAAAAAAAGCCCAGTATGATCTGAAGTCCCAGCTACATTCTCCTATAGTGTTTACCAGAAATAAAGCTGACGTTTTGATTCTCATCTGATTTCTGATTTTTTTAAACCCACAAGGGGAACAAGACACAAAGATTAGTCAGACATAGTTCCTACCTTTAAGGAGCTCACAGCTGGGAAAGACTGATATGGAAATGGGGACTTACAGCAGAGAGCCTAAGTGCCCTGTGCACAGATACGCTGGCAGGACAAGTCTCAGCAACCACAGACCCAGCACAGGGCCACGGAGCACAGGCAGCGCAGGCCTGGAGCATCCTCTATCTCCTTACATTTCCAGCTTTCCCCATACTGTGTAGAGGTCCAGTGGGGACCAATCCTCGAATATAATCTCCCACGATCAACAGCCATATCATAAATGTGCAATAACCAAATACAGTCTACTCAAATCAAGGTCCCCTTCCTTCCCCAGAAGTCTCTGCAACTCGTCTCACTCATTTGCTGGCTCCCTGCACCTCCCTCCTCTTGTCCCATGAATGACTTGCCATCAGATCACACTGGATCTGACTGTCTCCCTTGGACAAGCTCCAAAGGGCAAGGAAAGAGAGTCCAAGTCTAACTAAAACAGCATAAACATCTAGGGCTTCAGTCACCTTATGATGGCCGGCTCCTATTTGAAAATAATACACACTAACCTTCTTAGAAGAAAGTCCCGGGGAATCAAGGGTGGGAGACAGGCCAGGAGGCCAGGAACCGGGAATGAGTCCATACCAGAGAACAAAATGGTGCTGCCATCAAGATAAATGCCATTTCTGATAACCCCCTGCCCTTGGGGAAGAAAGACAAGTCATGTGGTCTTTCCAGCCCAGTTCAATCACCTCCTTCAGGAAACCTTCTCTGACAGGTAGCTCTGCACTAACCCTATACCAGCCTATTAGTTATACCTGGGACCCCCACAGTGCAGTTGTCCCTTTAGCCCCAAACTGACCACATGGTGTTATCACCTCTTGTCTACATGGCAGCCCACAGCCAAATGCTCACTCCTCAAAGGCAGACAGTGACATATCTCCATGCCCCAACCACTCTTCCCAGCATTTGAAAGCTGGATAAACAATGATCTCCAAAAGTCCTCTGAGCTGTGAAACATAAAACCCTATGAGGTAGATATCTACTGTTTCGGCTTACATGAAATTCACTCCTCCTTTTTCTGTGAACAGTTTACTTTTTTTTCCTTTTTTTTTTTTTTAAAGATTTTATTTATTTATTTGACAGAGAGAGTGATCACAAGTAGGCAGAGAGGCAGGCAGAGAGAAAGGAGGAAGCAGGCGCCCTGCTGAGCCAGAGCCCAATGCGGGGCTCCATCCCAGGACCCTGGGATCATGACCTGAGCCGAGGGCAGTGGCCTAACCCACTAAGCCACCCAGGCGCCCCTGTGAACAGTTTTCTTTGCAGAACCATCCCTCTTTTATGTTCACTCTACGAGAGTTATGGAGAGCTGACCATATGCCCCAGCCTACAGGAGAGGGCACTGGCCCAAGCCAGGTCAATCAGAGCATCGGATGGCCCAGCCACAGTGAATGGCACATTACCCCAGCCAGGCTAATGAGATTCCGTTCTGGCCACTGCTAGGAAATAGAAAGTCTCTTGTTGTTGGAAAGGTGCTGCTATTGGTTATCTTACCATCCCATGAGAAATGCAGAACCAAGACATGGAGACAGAGTTCTGATGACATTGTCTGAGCCCATGGGATCCAGGTGGGCCTGAAGCCAGTGCTGACCCCTGGCCTTCTCAGTTATGAGCCATTTTGAGTTTCATTTCTGTCACTATAACTTTAAAAGTCCCAATTAATCCATCCCCCCAATCCTGGAGGAAATACCAGGTTCCTGACAAGCAGCTACCTCTTCCTACAGTTGTTCTGGGAGAAGCAGGCTCCACTGACAGGGTCCCATTCAGCAAGGGCCTTACCTGCACCAAGAGGTTCTGCAGTCCAATGACCAGGGACAACACCTGTGATATTCTCAGTGGAGCTAGGACAGTGTTCTCAGAGGCCGGTGGTGGCTGGGCCCCTGAAGGCACCAGGGCCACAAGGGCAGAGGAAAAGTTTTGCTGCAGGGCTGTCCGCAGGAAGCATAAGATGGCAGCTGAAAGCAAGAACCCCTTATACTCAGCTCCTTCCTCCTTCCTCACCTCCCACCTAGCTCTGTGGCAGGGGGAAGACAGTGGAGATAATAATAGGGTGACCACAGGCTGGTCTGCGGAGAGTGGTCCCATCTCACAGTCTAAGGGAAAAGCTCTTCCTTTCCTGCTAGAGTGCCCTGGGGCCATACCTGAGAGCAGCGCAGCCTTTTTCTTTGGAAAGCTGAGGACCTTCAATACTTGGTCCAGTTCCACGGACAGTTTCTGGTGAACCTGGTAGGGCAGAGGTAAGGGGACACCTCCCACATTCTGGCAGCTTGAGTAGAAAATAACCGGTCCCAATAGCTCCTAGGTACCCACACATACCTACTGCATCCAGAGGGACAAAGGAGACCACACAGTCTTGTGAGCCCACCAGCCCTGGATTCAGGAATGTGAGGAGGCAAATTAGCCTGTACATAGAGGACCCTTCTTCTCCCAAATCTCCCCCATCGTCAATGAACCCTTCCACCAGGGAACCTCCCTGGCCTCATGTGTGACTCAGTCTCCACTCCAGCCCACCATCCAACTTAGATCTAGAGCCAGACAGCCCAGATTCAAAACCCTGCTCTGCCACTAGCTATCCATGTGGCCAAGGGGAATCCAATGCTCCTCTCCCAGCCTGCCTCACTTTCTTCACGTATGAAACGGGAACAATGCCGCCTGCTTTCACTCCTTCCAGAACTATTGTGAAGAACAGCTGAGGGGGGAACGTGTCTTTAAAGTCAAAGCACTGTCCAAACTGAGGGGTTAGTTGGGAGTCATGGGTTCAAAGCTGAGTCTGCTCTGCTTGCCTCATCCAGAACATACGCTGCTTCAAGGCAGGAATTACTTCTCTGCTTGGATCTATCACAGTCTGAAACAAAGCAGTTTGTCAAAAATGTTTGGCTGGTGGAATCAGCAGGTTCTAGGCAGAAGAACCAATTTGTACAAAGGTACTGAGATGACATACTAATGTAAGATGCTCACAGAGGAAACCGTATAGGAGTTATTCCGGAACTCTGTGATATTAGTTCAATCTTTCAGTATTGGATCTATCACAGTCTGAAACAAAGCAGTTCGTCAAAAATGTATGGCTGGTGGAATCAGCAGGTTCTAGGCAGAAGAACCAATTTGTACAAAGGTATTGAGATGACATACTAATGTAAGATGCTCACAGAGGAAACCGTATAGGAGTTATTCAGGAACTCTGTGATATTAGCTAAATCTTTCAGTATAGCTAAAACTACCTTTAAAATAAAGGCTATTGGGACACCTGGGTGGCTTAGTCAGCTAAGCGGCTGCCTTCAGCAGAAGGCCATGATCCCAGGGTTCTAGGATCGAGTCCCACATTGGGCTCCTTGGTCAGCAGAAGAGCCTGCTTCTCCCTCTGCTTGCTGTTCCCCCTGCTTGTGTGCTCTTGCTCTCCTTCTCTGAAAATAAATAAATAGTGCTTGCTTTGGCAGCATATATACTGAAAATATAAAGAGATAAAATGTTAAAAAATAAATAAAATAGGGGTGCCTGGGTGTCTCAGATGGTTGAGCACCTGCCTTCAGCTCAGGTCATGATCTCCAGGTCTTGAAATCAAGCCCCACATCCGGCTCCCAGCTCAGCAGAAAGTCTGCTTCTCCCTCTCCTTCTGCCTCAACCCCTGCTTGTGCTTTCTCTCTCGCTAATGAATAAAATGTTTAAAAGAGAAATAAATTAATAAAATAAAATAAAGGCTATTAGGGGTGCCTGGGTGACTCAGGTCATGATCTCAGGGTCCTGGGATCCAGCCCAGCTTTGGGCTCCCTGCTCAGTGGGGAGCCTGCTTCTCCCCCTGCTTCTGCCCCTCCCCCTCCATACTTTTTTGCTTGTGCTCTCTCTGGCTTCCTCCCTTTCAAAAAAATAAAATCTTCAAAAAAATAAAGGCTATTAAGAATCAATGACTCAGGGGCGCCTGGGTGGCTCAGTGGGTTAAGCCTCTGCCTTCGGCTCGGGTCATGATCTCAGGATACTCAGATTGAGCCTCACATCGGGCTCTCTGCTTGGTGGGGAGCCTGCTCCCCAACCCCTGCCTGCCTCTCTGTCTACTTGTGATCTCTCTCTCTCTCTGTCAAATAAATAAATTAAATCTTAAAAAAAAAAAAAAGAATCAATCACTCAGGGGCGTCTGGGTGGCTCAGTCATTAAGCGTCTGCCTTTCGCTCAGGTCATGATCCCAGGGTCCTGGGATCAAGCCCTGTGTCAGGTTCTCTGCTTGGTGGGAAGCCTGCTTCTCTCTCTCTCCCACTCCCCCTGCTTGTGTTCCCCTCTCTCGCTGTGTCTCTTTCTGTCAAATAAATAAAATCTTTGAAAATAAAAGAATCAATCACTCAGTCAAATCATCAACCGTATGGAGATATGAAAGAGCAGAGCTTCTCCCTCTGCCTCTGCCTGCCTGTGCTCTCTTTCTCGCTCTCCGTCTCTCTGACAAATAAATAAATAAAATCTTAAAAAAAAAAAAAAGAAAGAGCAGAGCCGATTTGGAGAGGAGCTAACAGTTGGTCAGAGGACAGAGAAGGGTAGAATGGCAGAAAGTAAGGCTGCAGAAGGACCAAGGTCAGCAGGGTCTCAGCAGCCCTGTGGAGAGTGCAACCAAACTGGCTGCAGGGACAGGAGATCTGGAGCAAGGGAAAGGCCAGGGACCAGGAGGCCGAACAGGCCACTTCTGAGGGGAGAACGAACCATTAAGGCAGTGGAGAGGACTCAGAATGGAGGTGGGTAGTAGGTAACTGGCTGGGTGTGAGCTGAAGACCAGAGAGCCAGAGACACGGTGCAGGTTCCCACACAGGCAGGTGACTGCAGGGGAAAGGTGGGCCCAACAGCCTCACACAGAAAAGCAAAAAATGCTCCTGTCCCCAATCAATGCTGTGGCAAACCCCAGAAGACTTATTATAGTACAGATCTGCCACAGCCTGATGCCACTTTAGAGGACAAACTTTATTTTTTTGTTGTTTTTTGTTTTTTGTTTTTGGAGGCCAAACTTTAAAAATGACTTCACTTCTACACAAAAGAGCATGTGCCCGGCACTTCAATGGCACCGTGCTGGGCACAGGGCAAAGACACCTCAAAGGCTAGAAGATGGCTTCTATCCACCAGCAGCAGTCAGGCTTAGGAAGGAGACACAGGAATGTGGAGCAGCCCATACAGGAGTTCACGCAGGGCACTCTGATGAGAAGGTCCCATACAAGGGGGTGAGGAGGGATTGAGAGGAAGAGGTGCTCTGTGGATATGTCCACTGTTCCCCTGTTCCCTGAATCACCTTTCCCAACAATCACAACGACAACTTGCATATGTCTGGCATTTCATGGCTTACCACCTAGCACTGTAAGGCCACAGGCTGGCTTCTGCCTTCCTGTCCAGTGTGACAGGCCAGTCCCTACATTCTAGTCACATGGTATCTCACCAGTCTCCAAATATGTACACATGTCCAAAATTTGTGCAGCTTCGTGTCTTTTTTTCAAATTGCTCTCTTTACCTGGAATGCCTTTGCCTGGTACAATCTTTTTTTTTTTTAAAGATTTCATTTATTTATTTGACAGAGAGAGATCACAAGTAGGCAGAGAGGCAGGCAGAGAGAGAGGAGGAAGCAGGCTCCCCGCTGAGCAGAGAGCCCGATGTGGGACTTGATCCCAGGACCCCGAGATCATGACCTGAGCCGAAGGCAGCGGCTTAACCCACTGAGCCACCCAGGCGCCCTGCCTGGTACAATCTTACCTTTCAAAGCTTTGCTTAAAGACTACAATACAAAGTTTCCCAAGTGTGGGGTACGTGCTGTATTTATTTCTTATTCCTCTGTGGCTAGAATACAGCCCGGCATGAAGGTTATCCATGTATGATAAATTAATATAAACCAACCTGACAACAACCATGGACATCTTCTTCCCCATTCTGTAGGCAAGGACACTGAAGCTCAGAGATTAAATATCTTGCCAAGGTTACCCAGCTAATAAGCCAAAGAGCGGGAACCAGAACTCAGGAACTTTGTCACTCCTCTGTGTGCCACCCCATGCCCCAGAGCCACACGGGCTAGTGACTCACCTGCAGACTGCCGTCGTGCTGCTGAGCAGAGAAGGAGGCAGTGAGCAGCCAGGCGGAACAAAGGAGTGTGGTGCTGGGAGAGGCCCCCTTGGTCCAGGTGAGTACCAGAGTCTTCTCCAGAAGCTCAATCAGGGCCGTGCTACTAAGGAGCACTGCAGCAGCTGGAGATGATTGGCAGGGTAAGGGCTATGAGTTACTCAGGAGCCCCTGCTAGGGCTGCTGGCATCATGGTTAGCACCTGCCGGGGACTTCACACACACATGGTAAATGAACAAAAGGATCAGCTTTAGGCTCTATGGGTTCCAGCTTCATTCTAGAACCACAGGTTATCAGAACCAGAAAGAATCTTATGACCATCTGGCCCAGCGACATCCTCCCCATATGTATATATAGTTTTTAAGATTTTATTTATTTATTTGACAGAGAGACATAGCAAGAGAGAGAACACAAGCAGGGGGAGTGGGAGAGGGAGAAGCAGGCTTCCCGCAGAGCAGGGAGCCCGATGTGGGCCTCCATCCCAGGACTCTGGGATCATGACCTGAGCCAAAGGCAGACGCTTAACAACTGAGCACCCCAAGCGCCCCTCCCGATATATATTTTCACAAGCAGAAAAAAACCACAGGCAGCAAAGGCCACAGACACTGCCCAGCACCCCTCCTATTCATTGCCTCACTGGGGCCTCAGCACCTCTTTTCTGACTGCTTGGTGTAGTCTGATGAAGGCTCCAGTACAGGAAGTTGAAGGCGGGCTGCAGGATGTCCACGTCAGCGGGGCCGCATTTCCCACACAGCTTGCTCACTGCAAGAGTCCCCAGGCCCCATCATGTAGCCCTTCATGGGTTCAATGCACACCAGCACTCACAATTCTCACAGATAATGGCCTTATTCTAATAAGAATTTCAGATGTCAGTCTGTCAGTCTTGGGGACCAAGCTCAAACTAAGTGTCCTTGGTAATACAGCCAAGGAAGAGGAACACAGTAACAAACCTGAAGGCAAGCAGCCCACAGCTGCAGCTCAGGACAGACTACACAAGTTTATGTGATCTAAAGGCATCCTGTAACAGCACTGGTGCCAGAGAAGACTCCAGGTTGGAGAGTCTGCAGAGGTCATCTAGGTCAGCCTGCCACCCCTAGCAGGAAAAGATCCAGCCTCTGAAATCTTCTAGCAATGGGGCACTCACCACCTTTCCAGGGGACTCCATCAACATCAGTGTGAAGTTCCCTGAATTTGCCATATTCTCTTTCACATCACCCTCACATCTGGCTAACTCCTTAACTCCTACTCAGCAATCGAGATTCAGCTCAAAGTTCACCTCCTCCATGAAGCCCTCTGTAACTTCTCATGGCAAGATTAGATGCCTATTGCTCCCCCAGCCCTCATCAGAGTAGTTACTACACTGTAGAGCAGACATCTACAGAACATATCCCTTTCCTCCTGGGATTTGGCACTTTGCTCCCTGGCCTACACCACCTCAATATGAAACCTACCTAAGTCTCCGTTCACTGTTTTGGCGGCCACATCACACTTGACTTTTAAGTGGCTTGTGGCCAACAAGATAAGCAGCCCTCTCCTCACCCGTCTTCTACTCGCAATGCTCTCAAATAAAAGGATCATATATAAATGTATATTATACTTCACACGTATGTTTCAGGTCATTATTATCCCCTCCAGAGGCCCTATTGACAGAGGTTTGATTTTGTCCCAGTCTTCCCTCCCAGCTGAGTTACACGTGACCCGATCGGCTGGGAGGACCAGCACCAGGCCAGGCCTAAAGGCCCTTTTTAAGTCTGACACTGATCTCATGAGGATGCTGGGGCTCCAGGCAAGGAAAGAACCATCTTCACCTGTGGCCAGAGCACCTGACAGTCCACAGATACTAAAGACACACCATTTTTCCTATCGATTTCAGTATTTCCTCAATAAACCTTCCTAAGGATGCTACCTATGCAGTGGCAACTGCATTAATGAAATGCAATGAAAGTCCTGATGAGGTCTGGGTACAGGTGAAAGAGGCTTAGGGAACTGTGACGTGGATCATCAGATCCTGAGTCAGTTGTGGAGTGCGGGGGAGAACTGAGCTTGTGCCCAGAAAAGGGAGCCTGCACAGAGCTGCACTGGAGGTCTATCTACTGTGTGCCAAGCATTTGAGTATTCGACCTCTAGCTCTCCCTTATCTTAACCCTACATCAGCTAAGCACTACTGTTTTACTTGTGAGGAACCGAAAGCCAGGTGACTGCACAAGGCTGCATAACTAGTGACTGAGAACAAACAAACCAAGGCATTCCTGACTCCAGAGCCGTGCCTGTCATACAATGTTCCGTTTTTGTTTCTTTTCCCAAACACTCCCACTGTACAATTAAAGAAAGATCTAAAAGCACCCACAGCAGGAAGCTCACAGGAACAGTGACCCACTAGCTTCTTCCAAAAGGCTGAATGATGGAATAAAGGAGCATGCCTAGCCCTGGGCCCTCAGGCACTGTCCCAAGCCCAGGCACCTTGGTGAAGAAGCTTCATGGCCATGCTGTCCAGTTCTTGCTCTGATGTGTTCTTCAGCTGCACTAAAGAAAGGAGGCTCAGGAGCAATGGCAGGTTCCCTGAGGCTGCAAGGAACAGGAGGGCTGGTCAGGAGACCTAATACTCAGATCACCTCAAGGTCAAATAGACGTCCTACCCCACTGTAAATGTTTGCTGGGATTCACTCCTACCTCCTGCCTTCTTCCTTCAGTACAGGGGCAACTGACAAACTGGGTGCCAACTCTGGGCTGGGTACCAGATATTTAATATTTCACTTAATCCTCCTTGTGAAATAGGGACTATTTCTATTTTGCAGTTAAGAAAACAGGCTCAGGGGCACCTGGGTGGCTCAGTGGGTTAAAGCCTCTGCCTTTGGCTCAGGTCATGGTCCTGGGATCCAGCTCCACATTGGGCTCTCTGATCAGTGGGGAGCCTGCTTTCTCCTCTCTCTCTGCCTGCCTCTCTGCCTACTTGTGATCTGTCAGATAAATAGTAAAATCTTTAAATTATAAAAAAAAGAAAGAAAGAAAGAAAGAAAAGAAACCAGCTCAGAGAGGCTGAGTGACTTCTCCAAGCTCTGACAGCCAGTTAGTGGCAGGGTCAAGACTTGAACTTAAATCTGAGTTCAATGCCCACATTTTTTCAACTATGTTTCCATGAAATCTTATGGCTCTTATACATTATTATCAGTTAGATGTGACTTATCCTTCCCTGCCAAGGAAGGACTCAGCTCCTCTAGACCCTCTTAAATTCATCTGAAAACTTCCATGCTCAGTCAGGACTGGATCAAATGAACTACAGTTCTCCTCCCACTTCCTCTTACTTGCTTGGAAATTTTAAATTTCAACTTTTTAAAAATAGGAAAAGATAAAGCAAAACCAACCTTTTCAGTGTCTTTAAACTGCACCAAACATCAAACTTCCTGGACTCCAGGGACTCCGGGGAGTCCCATTCCAGATTTGGAAACTATCCTTCTGGATCTCACTAGCAGCTTCTAACACATTTCAGATCCACCCACTTCCAAGCCTTTGCAGGCTTCTGCTGCCTTCCTGGCCTCCCCCATTATTTCCTGCTTTCTTCTTCCCAAACGGGGGCTACCATTCTTATGAAACAGCTCTGAACACATGCCATGCTGGGTGGGGACATGCATGCATAGACTGAACACACCCACTTATGCTAAACACGCAGAAACATTAAACATAAACACATGTGCTCCATACGCGCACACACATACATTAAGTATGCTGAGTGCTCAGTCTCTGATGAGAGGAAGGAGGTAAAGTTTAGCTTGCTCCCACACTGGCCTGACTTTTATTTTCCAGAGAAAACTCTGACTCTCTCCTGAAGCAGACCTCTTCAGGGCACAGATGCCCACTCTTGAGTTAAAGGTCAAAACACGCCCCTGACAGCTCCAGACTAACCTCCTGAGGGAGAGGCCCCATGTTCCATCAACAGTTGTTGTAGGATCAGCAGGAAGTGGCCTCGGATGAGACCACTCACTTCGACATCCTCATTCTTCCTCAAAAAGGTCCTTAGGACAATCACTACTTTGCGGGCTGTGTCCACTGGGCTGGAATAGATGAGATCCTGAGCAGGAGAAAAGGAAGCCAGAGCTCAGAAGACATCACGGTTGGGGACAGGTTGGAAAAAGAGAGAAACTGGGGAAGGACCCAGGATGATGGTGTCACAGAACCTGAGGAAGGGAGCACTCCCTTGCTTGTCACCTATTATGTACTAATCTGTTGAAAAGGTCCATCCCAAATAGGAAGAAACTGAGACTCAGAGCGATTATGTGGTATGCCAAAGGTCACACAAGCCAGTAAGTGGCACGGCTAAGATTTGAATCTACTTCCAAGCCCAAAGTTGTTTCTACTTTCCAGGATGCCTCTCTCTGAAAAGGTAAATTTTAGGGTCAAGAAGAGGTTATTTCAGACAAGGGACCTGAATGTGCCTTAAGGGAGGAAAAGAGAGGGGGATGGAGATGTCACAGGGCAGGAAAAGGATGGGTTAGGACAGATTCAGGGCACAGGAAGAGAAGCGAGGACCAGGTCAGGCCCCTTTTCTTCCACGGCATCTGGCTATTTCTGCCCCAAGCTGTAAAGGCCTTGGGTTCAGAAGGTAGGAAAGGACATCGCTTTTTATTTGCTTTCAGAGTTATTTTATTTAATGAGTATACGTTACAGGCAAAGCCAGTCAGAAGCCACTCCAGAGACCATCCTACTGATAGCTCCTGGCACCTACCAGCTCAAACAAGCCAATTCCTTTGGACAGGCTAACATGCTGGGTGCTATGCAGCCAAGGTCACTCACAGATTCCCTTTCCAGGGAGGACAGCTGACACACAGAGAGACATGGCTACGGGGCACCCAGCCAGACAACTCCAGATGTGCTGATCACTGGGTGACACGGGGCATCTGGGCTTGGCTCTTCACAAACGCCCACAGCTGCCAGAGAAACAACTATAAATCAACAACGATTGCTCAACCATGGACTAATAATGTCAGGTCCTGCGATGTGTTCAAACTGCAGCTGGATGTTTGTTGATGGATTATTTGTATCTTCAAAACTCTTCTAGGTAGGTGTCACCCTAATTTTTCAAATGAGGAAACAGGCAGATTAAGTAGCCTGCCTGCTGAGACAGCGGCGGCACTATAAAATCTACTACGCTATGAGTTAAGGAAAAACAGGCATGAGTTTGGCTTCATTTTTGTCACCTTATATAGGGACTCAGAAAACTTCTCTAGAAGGAGATGATCACAGAATAGGAGGGCTAGGGAGACTCTCAGTTCATTTACAAGAGCCATTTTACTTTACAGGGTATGATTTGCCCAAGGTCAATTCCCTGATCCTGCTCCTTCACCAGCACTTGGCTGCCTAGCTAGAGAGCTGGTCCCTCAGGACCCTGAGTTAAATTTTAACAGTCCAAAAGGAAGAAGGCTACACAGCCTTCTGTGGCTATGGTGAATGCCAGGGAGAAAGAATGCAACCCACTGTGTGGGTCAGTGCAGAAGGCTCTGGATGGAACACGGTCCATTCTGCAGTCTCTCCTGCCCAGAGCTGTCCAGAAATTTCTGAGTGGGATGGAGTAGGGTGATATGAGTAAGGAGGAAACAGAGATTCTGTGACATCATTGTTTTTCACATTTAAACAACCTACATGAAAGACCACCCATTGATAAGAGTGGCAATTAACAGCTTTGTTTTCAGCTGTTAATTACCCATATCAAAAACAGAAATTGGTACCAACACATATTTTTAGACACTTTTCCCCTCCTGTGGCTAGAAGCTGGGGAGAAATGGTAAGAATTATATGTATAAACAGACAGCAAAGTTGTTCCTTGCTATTCTTTTTAACCACCGATGTTTCCAGGATCTAATTTAGTGAAAAGCTCATTAACTTGTAGGCTCCAATCACAGTCATGACCTTTATTAGTTATATGACCTTGAGCAACTTAATAAGCTGTTCTGAGATTACCATTCTCTCTCTGATTCAGTGATAAGTCTAACTATGTACAGGATAACAAGAGTGTTTCCCTACATATTCTTTCCACATATTATTCCCATATATTTATCTACATGTTATCTCTAATTTATACACAAGGAAACTGAAGCTCAGAAAAGTCTTCATCTTCCTAGGTCCCTATGTAGCATCTAGCCCTTGGGATAGATTTTTCTTTTTGAACTCTAGGCGAGCAAAACACAAGGCTCCTGAGGGTGGTTCACATCCAAGGACAGTAACTGGGTCACCACAATAAAGGGCGGAGTGCCTGCCCCAGCCTGCCTGAGACATAGTCTCTCTAAGAATTTGGTCTTAGGATGCCTGGGTGGTTCAGTGGGTTAAGCCACTGCCTTCAGCTCAGGTCATGATCCCAGGGTCCTGGGATTGAGTCCCGCATGGGGCTCCTTGCTCGGCAGGGAGCCTGTTTCTCTCTCTGCCTCTGCCTACCTCTCTGCCTGCTTGTATGCACGCTCTCTCGCTCTCTCTCTCTCTCTTTCTGACAAATAAATAAATAAAATCTTAAACAAACAAACAAAAAGAATTTGGTCTCTTGAGATTCATTTTCTCTTTGGCTTATTTCCTTTAAGTACTTACACTCCTTAAAGCTAGTGATGCAGGGTAGTCTTCCTCTAAGGAGGGATCACCATCCTAGAAGGACCCAGACTGAGAAAGAAAACTTGGGGGAGGAAGATAATGAGCTCCATTTTAGACAGAAATGTCAAACAGAAGATTCGCTACATGGGTCTGGAGCTCAGGAGAAAGGTCACAGATGGAGACAGAGATTTGGGTCATCGGCATGTAGCAGGCGGCAACCAAATCCATGAGAATTATTGACACAGCCCAGAAAGAAGACACTGAGTAAAAAGAGAACCTAGGATAAAACTTTGAGGCACATCAACTTCCAAGCACTAGCCAGAAAGAAAACTTTTTATGAAAGAGACTGGGAGAAGCACCAAGAGAGGTAAGAGGAAAATTAAGAGAGCTGGTATTGCCAAAACCAAGAGTGTGTCAATAAAAAGTGGACAATCGGGCGCCTGGGTGGCTCAGTGGGTTAAGCCGCTGCCTTCGGCTCAGGTCATGATCTCGGGGTCCTGGGATCAAGTCCCGCATCAGGCTCTCTGCTCAGCAGGGAGCCTGCTTCCCTCTCTCACTCTCTGCCTGCCTCTCTGCCTACTTGTGATCTCTGTCTGTCAAATAAACAAATAAAATCTTTAAAAAAAAGTTAAAAAAAATAAAGTGGACAATCATGAAATAACAACAGGTCATGTAAGATGAGAACCAAAAAGTCCACTGTAATTAGTCACAAGAACATTGCTGTGGATCCTGCTAAGAACAGTTTCAAGTAGCAATGTGGGCAAAAGCCAATGGGTGAAGGAATAAGTAAGAGATGACAGTTTTGAGAGCAGAAAACTACTTCTAGGGGTTTGGCTGTAAAGGGAAGGACATGAACATGAAAGGGTTGGGAAGGGAGGGACCAGTGAGCGTCTGGGTCCCAGCAGAAGACAACCGGAGCAATCAGAAGTAAGCCTACAGGGCTTAGACTCTACCACTCCCATAGCCCAGTGTCATGACCTGAGGTTTCTTCCTAGCTTCACCACTCTTTGATTCTCCCTTCCCAGGGATGCTTTAGAAGTCTCTATACGGTGACAGATGAAACAAGCATCTGCGATTTCCTCAGTGGCAATGGAACAACCAAATCCGAATGACTAGTGCCTAGTAAGTACAAAATAAATGTATGATAAAAGAAAAAGTGAACAACTAAACTCAAGGCCTCTAAAAACCTGCTCTTCCCTATGCTTCTTCAACCTCAACTCCTGTGACATACCCTCCATGCTCCAAAACATCACCCGACCACTCAATGTCCTTAAATCACAGTAAGAACTTGCATGCTGCTGTGCTGGCCTGGCAGGACCCTTCCCCAACACTGTCACTTGTCAAATCCTTTGCAATATATGACATCTTTCTGCCCCCCGCCCACCAGGTACTCTGCCTCACCTTTACTGCCACACTGTTAGGACAGGTCCTACTGGTTTGTTGTGTCTGATTCTCTCCCTGGCCTATGGGGCAGGCTCTAGGTCCAGTTCTTCCCTGTATCCCGTTGCTCAAATAAAGAGCTCTCCTGTTAGATGGAACACTGGTTCAGGGTAGTTTTCTCTCTTGTTCTGAGAGTTAGCTCAGTTAACTGGGAAGAACATTACACAGGGAGTCAAAATTTGGGTTTTAATTTCAACTTTTGTGACCTATGGGAAATCTACCTAAACCTATCTCTTTGTTTAAAAAGAAAAAAGTACCATAAATATCTCTATCAGAAGATCTGCTTTTTTTTGAGAGAGAGAGAATGGCTTCTGTCCAGAACCCTGATTCAACGGGTCAGCAAATATTTTTAAGTACCTACTCTGTGTGAGAAACTATCCTTGAATGCTTCATCGCAAAGAAAATTCAGTATCTTCACTCCATCCATTGCTACTCTTCCTGGCACCCATCCTGGCCTTCCTCCTCTATAACTGAAGCTTTATTTTTAGCCCATTCCTTCTCTTTTCCTCCTCTTCCAAGGAAGAATTTGAGAACTCAGGGATGGAAGACAAAGACTGAAGTCTGAGCGGGGAGCGTGTGCATGCATATGTGACTATGGACAGAAGCACGTACCTAAGGAAGTGAGGTCTACAACGTGAAGGTGTCATTTTCACCACACTAATAAAGTCAGCCCAATAAAAAACTCAATAAACCATGTTTGTTGGTGATTAAGAACATCAAAGGAATCCCCACTCTTCCCTAACGGGCTGTCATTCTTCCTGGACTAGGGAAGGGCAAAGTTGGTGAGTTGGCATTGAAAGCAGTGGTTTTAAACTAAATGTCTCCCATGCTGCAGTCAGTTGGGCACCTGCCACTAATAATCACTCACTGAATACAAGTGTCAAAGGGGGGCGCCTGGGTGGCTCAGGTGTTAAGCATCTGCCTTTGGCTCAGGACATGATCCCAGGGTCCCGGGATGGGACCGCATCGGGCTCCCCGCATCGAGGCCCACATCAGGCTCCCTGCATCAAGCCCCGCATCAGGCTCCCCACATCAAGCCCCGCATCGGGCTCCCTGCTTGAGCCCCACATCAGGCTCCCTGTTCGAGCCCCACATCAGGCTCCCTGTTCAAGCCCCACGCTGGGCTCCCTGCTCAGCAGGAAGCCTGCGTCTCCCTCTCCCCTACTTGTGTTCCCTCTCTCACTGTCTCTCTCTCGGTCAAATAAATAAAAATAAATAAATAAATAAATAAAATCTAAAAAAAAAAGTCAAATGGGGCAGATGATTTTCTTTTTTAAATAAATAACAAATTCTAGCCGTTACCTCTATAATAAAACTATGTCACTCTCATTAACTTATTTTCCAACATGCTTTCTTGAGTGGATGAAGAAAAGATGGAGCTAAAGGTAGTGTATTAGAAATTGCAGATGAGGGGCGCCTGGGGGGCTCAGTGGGTTAAGGCCTCTGCCTTCCGCTCGGGTTAGTCCTGGGATCGAGCCCCACATCGGGCTCTCTGCTCAGCAGGGAGCCTCCTTCCTCCTCTCTCTCTGCCTGCCTCTCTGACTACTTGTGATCTCTGTCAAGTGAATAAATAAAATCTTTTAAAAAAGAAATTGCAGATGATAGGCAGCTAGATGACTTATCTGATATACCTGATAGGAATTATAGGAATGTCTTAATTCGTTAAAAAAAAAAAAGCGCTGGAATTTCTGACAACTTGGGATTACTTAGGGTTTGCCCAAGGGAGTGTGTTGCACATATAATGTTATCTTGTGAGTCATGGCAAAAAAAAAAAAAAAAAAAAAATGCACAGCCCTCTATAATCAACCATCTCCATTAACATGCCCCAGGGGGCTCCTCTGACATTAAGCCCTTGTTTAATGTCGAGAAGACAGGGAGGTGAGAGGGAATGGTGACTGGGGTCAGTATTTCACAGTTCTATCTCGTGAGAAGTACAGAGGGCCAGATCTCTCAGTGAACAAACTTCCATTAGACTTAGAAAAGAGTATGGATTCATAGAAAACAGGCATCTGCCTGCCAGTTCACATGGAAACGTCGATAAATCCAGAGGCAGACACAAACATCAGCAGTTGCCTCCTGACCCCAGTAATCCAGCTCCCAGAGAGAGAGAAAGAGCCCACCACTCAGCAAGTGGTCACCTACTAGCAAAATGAGCAGGATGCTGGGGCTGCTTCTGAGCATGCGGAACAGGGCTGTTAAGCTGGCAGGAAGCGGGGACTGTCCAGCAGAGGGGACATCATCCAGCTCCTCATAGCTGCTCTCTTCCCAGGAGAACCAAAGTTCCAGGACACGGTGCCCAAACCTACTCATCAGCTCTGGATACGACAGGAAGAATCTGAGCAGGAGGGGGTGGTGGGTATAAACCAGGTGCAGGTCTGGGATGTCCTCTAAAAATTTTCTGATGGCACTGACCACAGACTGGAGACAAAGAAAAAAAAAGAAAGAAAGAAAGAAGAGAAAGGGACTAAATAAATCTTGCAGAGGACCCAAGACAACCCAACAAACATAGCCAAGACGTAACAGGGAAAAATGTGCTTGGCATTTCAGTACTCCAGGAGAAAGAAAACTCATTGTGCTCACCCTGTAACAGTGGTTCTCAAATTAGAGTGATTTTGTTCCCCAGGAGATTTTTGGAAATGTTTACATTTTTTATTTTCTTGATTTAGGGAGTGCTACTGGCATCTAGTGGGAGAGAACAGGGATGCCGCTAAATATCTCACAATGCACAGGACGGCCTCCAACAGAAAACAATTATGTTGTACAAAATGTTAATAGCGCCAGGGTTGAAAAACCCAGCTCTATAATGATACTTACTATGCAGTGTTGTAATTACCAGTGTAGGTGTCTACCTCCCACACTAGACTTGAGCTGCTTGAGGAAACTGACGCAGATTAACCCGTGCCCCTGGCATAGGACCTGGCACAGAGGGGGCAAAGGGCATGTGTGTTGAATCATATATTAACCCTCAAAAGCCTACCTCCTCCCGTTGTACATATAGCAAAGTTTAATCCTTAATATGCAATTCTAAGAGTTTTATACTTCATAGTTTGGGCTGTTTCATTTAGGTCTTTGATCCATTTTGAATTAATTTTGTCTATATTATGAGATAAGGGTCCAACTTCACACTTCTGCATGTGGACATCCAATTGTTCTAGCACTGTTTGTGAAAAAGACTATTCTTTCTTCCACTAAATTGCCTTGGCATCCTTATAAAAAATATGTGGGTTTCTTTTTGGACTGTCAAGTCTATTCCATTGATCTTGATGACTATCTTTATGTCAGAAACACAGTCTTGTTTATTCTGGTTTTTAAAAAAGGAATATAAAACTCTTGACTATTTACCAGTATTCACAATAAAGTACAATATATAGTTGGATAACATTCTGATTACTACAAAGTTATTGTTTTTCCTGGCTTCTGCAGAACCAGTAACCCAAATACTGAGAAGACTGAGCCTACATGCAAGGAATGAGCTGCGGTAAAGAAACAACATGCAGGTCAAGAATTTAGATTTCAGAATTCTATTCACTCATTTATTCCAGAAGATCCTAAACTGCCAACATCTTTAACCATCTGATTATGATTATGTTTCCATGAATGAGGTCTAGACATTCCTTGAATCATGACCTTTTATCCAATACAGCACAGAGATTTCAACTTCTTGAAAAGGAATGGTTCCCTAGAAGGAAACTTTAAATGTCCATTTAACTAAGTTTTGTTTACCTAATTAAAATACACCAGCACTTATCTAGTTTTCTCATTTGGGTGAGGAGTTTCCTTTCAGGGATGCCAGGGTGGCTCAGTTGGTTGGGCGGCTGCCTTCGGCTCGGGTCATGATCCCAGCATCCTGGGATCGAGTCCCAAATCGGGCTCCTTGCTCGGCGGGGAGCCTGCTTCTCCCTGTGCCTCTGCTACCACTCTGCCTGCCTGTGCGCGCGCTCTCTCTCTCTCTGACAAATAAATAAAATCTTAAAAAAAAATTTTCCTTTCAGAGGTTTTGTAAATAAACTTGCATTTCTCTAACTATAGATATGGATATGAATTCTGATATGGCTGCTTTTATATTGTCCAATTTAAATTGCTTCCGTTATATTTAAATTACCCAAATAATTATAAAATTTGAAAGGTTAAGGTTTCAGAAGAATTTTCAATCTAACTTTAAATGATTTATTTCTTAGAGTGCTGAAAATGATGGCATCCCAGAAACATGGGCTTACCCATGGTTATGAAATGCTGTTTTTGTTTTGGTAAATGTGAAAGAATGAATTGAAGGAAGGAAGGAAGGAAGAAAGAAAGCTAGTTGGCTGGGAGATAGAGAGGGAGGGAAGGAAACGATTTATCGATGTAATTTTATGTATACACACTGAAAACCCCCAAGTAAACAAAAAACCCAGAATGGTCCTTGGGCATACGGGATTTAAACACAAATTCTGATTGAGTAACAACTATGAAGACTTGCCCAATATTTTGAAAAGGTGTTCTTTTTTTTTTTTTTAAGATTTTATTTATTTATTTGACAGAGAGAGAGAGACGAGAGAGGGAACACAAGCAGGGGAAGTTGGAGAGGGAGGAGCAGGCTCCCAGTGGAACAGGGAGCCGTTGGGGCTCAATCCCAGGACCCTGGGATCACGACCTAGAGCTGAAGGCAGCTGACCAACAACTGAGCCACCCCGGGGTCTCTAGAAAAGATGTTCTTGAATGCAGGGGAATAATATACCATGGTCTCAAATATTATTTTCTGATGCAGGGAGCAACTACAGAAAGCTTATATTTGTTCAAAGTCACCAGTGCTAGTAGATGCAAAAGAACCCCAACTCCCTCCCCCAATACTTCAAAAAGAACCTATCAAACTGGTTTTTCATTAGAACGTTATTTCTTCACACTAATAAATAAAAAACCCAAGGCCCATATATACACACATGCATACATACATATACACACACATAAGTACATATATAAAAAAATATATAAAAAAGCAACACAACCTCTTAAAATTATTGAGCTTCATTTTCTGGACAAGAATGCCAAGTTAGTCTCTCTTCATAAAAAGCAATTACAATTTGAGAACACTTCATATTTGCCTCTTTTGCAAGCACCAAGTCTGCCTCATCTGAATCTCTACATTTCATGAGAACCATGAAGTCTGCACTGCTGTCTGTAGCACTGACTCTTCAGCCTGATCAAGACCTCTGGCAAAGCCTGATTTGCTGTTGTCGGATTCAATGACAGATAAAGATTTTTTTTTTGTACCATCTTTTTCTTAACCAGCTTCTTGAGATCTAAGAAATACTTCCATTAACTCAGAACAATCTAACTTTCCTTCAGGTTTCCAAGTACTGTCTATAAATTCCTTCCACTTCAGGAAATACTGCACCTTCCCATTCACTACACATTGGTCCAGTATTTTATCCACCACAAACTCTCAGGCTCTCCCTCTTCTAATTTTTCAGTCTTTTCATTCTGTTTCTTTCTCATTTTTTGTAATGTAGTCTTAGTGGAGGCCATTTTTTATTGTGGACTTGAAGAGCTATTTTTCACCACCTCAGAGCTGCTCTGGGTCCTGGGTCTCCAGCATCTCCCTTAATGCCTCTAGTTTGAAATGAAGGAGTGTGAACTCTTCAACTTTATTCTTCTTTTCAAGACTGTTTGGTTATTTTGGGTCCCTTGCATTTCCATATGAATTTTAGGAAGGAAGGAAAGAAGAAAAGGGCAACTGGGATTTTGATTGGAACTGTGTTGAATCTACAGATCAATTTGGGGACTATTGCCATTTGAACACTATTAAGTCTTTTCCCCCCAGTTTTATTGAAATATAGTTGCTATATAACATTGTGTAAGCTTAAAGTACACGATGTAATGATTTGATAAATGTAGATACTGTAAAATGATCACAAGGTTGGCTAACATCCATCACCTCACACAGTTACAAAGTCTTTTTCCTTGTGTTCGGAACTTTTAAGCTCTACTTTCCCAGCAATTTCCAAATACCCAAAAAAGAATCATCAGCTCTAGTCAGTATGCTGTATGTTGTATCCCTGAACTTTTTTTTAATCTTCTAACTGGCTATTAAGTCTTCTGATTCATGAAAACAGGATGTCTTTTTATTCGTTTAGGTCTTTAATTTCAATGATGTTTTATAATGTTCAGCAGTCAGAAGTATATTTCTTTTGTTAAATTTATTCCAATGTATTTTATTTCTTGATGCTATTATAAATGGAGTTGTTTTCCTAATTTCATTTTTGAGCATTATTGTTAAAGACTTAAGTCTACCTTTTGAGCTTCTCTCCAGTCTGTCTCCTAAATGACTCAGCTAAGGCACACTACACCTGACTTTCTTCCTTGAAGGGCTAGACTGGGAAACTGTCCATTTTGTATCTTAATTCTCTCCTCAATGAAGCCTCTCCTGATGTCATAATCAGATACAATCTCTTTCTCTGTGTGTTTTCATACCTCTCGAGCAGTCAGTCCTCCAGCTCCAGGACAGCATTCATTGCTATTATTACCTGCCTGTAGAGGACCTTTTTGCTTCTCCTGCCAAACTGTGCTGAGAGCAAGGAACATGTTTGATTCACCCCAACCCTGACAGGAGGCCAGATGGCATGTGACACATGTCAAGTGGTCAATTCATATTGGGGAATTATTATTTAATGGGTATAGAGTTTCAGTTTTACAAGATGAAAAGAGTTCTGGACATGACTAGTGGTGGTACTTGCCTAAAACTAATGGACTTAATGCCACTGAACTGTACACCAAAAATGGTTAAGATGATAAGTCTTATTTGGGTGTTTTACCACAACAAAAAATACTAAATGAATAATATATAAAAATAGAAAAACAGAATTGAGTTAAAAATCAAGCTGTGATTATAATTACCACTTGTATATTTATACATGATTTTTAAACATGCAAAACATGTTATATGTCATTTATGGATTCGTACCCTAGAGGGAAAGCCTAGAGTTTTATGGGCTCCTTCGAAGTTCCCACACCACCACTGGTAGATATGGAGAGAGGTCCTGAAATTCTATCTTACCACCAATATTTGTCCTGAAACTATCAGACTTTTCCTATCATGTCCTTTCCTCCTGTTTACATTAGTCACCTCAGGAAGCCCAGAACTTCCAGATCATCCCATTTGGCTCAAAACATGCCCTTTTCTATTCCCATTTCCTACTCATTCCCAGTTCCCAAAACCCTTCCACCGAGCCCTTCAGAACTCACTCAGTTATCAGCAAATTCCTTGTCCTGTGCCTCTTTGAATGTTCCCTTCACCTAGTTGCTTTGATCTTCTTCCAAAAACCTGTCTTCCCTACAATCTCTCAATCAAGGCTATATTTGCTCCCCTCTCGCTAGTTCCCAAAACATGGCCTCTAAGTTCTCTTTCTCCCTTCTAATCTCCTCCACTTGCCTCAGCCAGTCATGCCCGTGCATGGTCATGCCCCGAGGCTTTATCATTACCAAGAACTGCATGCTCCTCAATAATCCCAGTTCCAGCACGCCACTTTACCACCACCCCCTCTCTCTTTCCAGCTCACTCCCTCTCGTATTTCAGTACAACTCTTTGGCCCCCATCAGAACCAAAATCTTTGGAAACATCCTTTTATTCTCTCTTATTCTTACAACTCATATTGATCCACCAAGATTCTATTGGCTCCATTTCAAAATATATCTGAAGTTAATACTCTTCACCACCTCCTCTACTATCTCTTGTCCGTATTATTGCTGTAACTTCCTAACTGGCTTCTGCACTTCCACCCTGTACCCTTCTGGTCTATCGTCCTAGAAGCCAGAGTCATCTTTTTTAATTCAGCCATGAATCAAGCCATAATACACAATACACAATATTGTTGTATAAATACAACTATATGAGATCACTAAAGAAATAAATTTAAAGAGAAAAGAAAAGCATCAAAGGCTGAGCCCTGGGGCATGACAACACTTGGAGGTCAGGGAGATAAGAGAAAATCAGCAAAAGACACTGAGACAGAACCGCCAGAGAGGTAGGAGGAAATCAGGAGTACACAGCATTCTAGATGCCAAATAAAGGCAATGTTTCAAAGAAAACAGATGCTGTTGATAGGTCAAGTAAGATAATGACAAATATTGATTACTGGCTTTATGTATCTGTTACTGGTGACCTTGATAAGTGCATTTCCAGAGATGTGGTAAAGTTGAAAGCCTAACTGGGGTAGGTTCAAAAGCAAATGGAAGAGCAGGAAGTATATACAAGCTTAAAGCATCTTGTCATAGTAGAAAACCCAAACTCTGCCAAAGAGTACTAGGGTTGTGTCAAAAGCACTCAGGATCTACCCTGAATAGGCTTCCACTGATCAAAGATAGGACAATTGGAGCTTCAGAAGGGTAATGACTAGAGTGGATTGAAACACATCAAATATTTTTAAATCCATGAATTCATAATGACACTAAAAAAAAATCTCTTTGGTCCCTTTTGTAGAATGCTAGAAAATCAGTTCATTTCTTGTAAACTGTAATTAAAAGAACCAAACATTCAACCTATGTTTCCTATAAAATCTACCATTCAGAGTAACTGAGTAGTTGATAAAGGAAGTTTCCTTTCATGCAAGTATGCCAGTTAATAAACAAAGACTGAATGACAGAATTAAGGTGTTATTTTTTTGCAACCCTTAATGAATTAATAGTAGGCAATGATCACAAATGGCTTTAAATATCTCCAAAAAAGAGACAGTGGAATATTGTGTATCTAGGTCTAACTTACTTGAAAACTCATGCACTTCAACTACAACTTACTGCTTCCATTCAAATTAAACCAGGTCTGCTTACATCATGTTTGCCCCAACAGGAATTAAAAAAAATGGGGTGCCCTGCTGGCTCGGTTGGAGAAGCATGTGGCTCTTGATCTCAGGATCGCATTCGAGACACATGTTGGTGTAGAGATTGCTTAAATAAATTTTTAAAAACCCTTTAAAAAAAGGAGGCGAAACATTAGCCAGTGAAGAAAGAGTATCCTTAGGTTGAGGTCGAAGTGTCCATCTCTAAGGAGGAGAAGCGATCTTCAGTGAAAGAGGCGGAAGATTAGCGATCAATCAGATATAGTCCTTGATCCATAAGAATTTATAAAGAATCTGGAAAGAGAAAACTTGTATACATACAACAAAGCGATCCAAAATCAGCCTGATTAACAATGTTCTGGGTCCCAGAAACCCACTTTGTTTGGTAAACCGTTAACAGAAGGATCTACCTCACACTGCTCTCCTCCTTCTCAAACCAGAGGTGGTACTAAGATAAGTGTCTTGGGAGGTGATCAAGTCTAAATTGGAGTCCCGGCTCTCCCATCAATTAATTTGTGACCTAGAGAAAGTTACTTTAACCTAAGCCTTGATTTTATTACCTGTAAAAAGTGGAAATAATAATCCTTATCTCTCAGGACTGTTGAGAGAATTCACTAAATCTCAATGTGTCAGCCTCCTCCCACTCCCCATTCCATCAAGGTTCTCCCTCTCCCTCTCTTCCTCTCTATCTCTCTCTCTCTCTCCCCGCCACCTGCCTTCTCTCTCTATATCATCATGGTCTCTCAAGGAGCCTTGATGTATGGCGTGGAGCAGGAAGAGGAAGGGCCCTAAGTATTTTGTCCATACCTCATCTAGGGCACCGTCTTTGTCCTGGCAGATTGCAAGCAGATAGATGGAGGCTCTGAAGACCACCAGTGGGGGGCGCTCACCCTGGTCCTGCAGGGATAGGAGGAAGCTTTGCACAGCCACAAACAATTCTGCCTCTGAGACAAACCTGTCAACCAAGGAGAGTCTAAGTGAAAAAGACAGAGATGGCTATCCTGCCTTGTCACATCTTGTCTTACCACATCCTCCCTCTGCCTTCTGTCCTTCTGCCCCAACCTGTCAATGGCCTAATGACACCTTGCACAAAGAACATGCTACATATAGTTACAAAAATTAGACATACATGCATAGCACAAGATTCTATGCTTTGTACAAATCCCTGTCAGGGGCCGGAGATTCCTCACTCACAACTAGAAGATGAAGTGTCTGGGCGCCTAGGTGGCTCAGTGGGTTAAGCCTCTGCCTTCAACTCAGGTCATGATCTCAGAGTCCTGGGATCAAGTCCCACATCGGGTTCCCTGCTCAGCGGAGAACCTGCTTCCCCCGCTCTCTCTGCCTGCCTCTCTGCCTACTTGTGATTTCTCTCTCTGCATGTCAAATAAATAAATAAATAAAATCTTAAAAAAAAAAGAAGATGAAGCGTCTGCCAGCTAGAATAGCACTATTAAAGAGAAGGATGCTACTTCTGGGGTTTAGCAATCCATTTTTTGGCCAACAGTCCACTCCTCTTAATCATTAAACTGGTATGTTCAGTGGGTTAGTTTCTGGGGAAGGGATTCGTCTATGTTTGTACATGCAAGGGTAATAGGGGTGAGAAGGGGAATGACTTTTTTTAGTAAAATACAAAAGGCATATACCCTATTATATCTTTTCAATTTTCCACCATGGATATCTCTCATCTATCAGATTAAGTTCTTAAAAAAATTAAACATTTTAAATTGGGTAATACTAAACACAACATAAGGTACTAGAGCAGAAAAGGGACAGTAAATGAAAAATTAGTGAAATTCAACAAGAATGCCAAGACCATTCAATGGGGGAAAGGACAGGCTTTTCAAGAAATGGTCCTGGCGGGGAGCCTGGGTGGCTCAGTTGGCTAAGCAGCTGCCTTCAACTCGGATCATGATCCCAGGGTCCGGGATTGAGCCCCACATTGGACCCCCCGCTCAGTGGAGAGCCTGCTTCTCCCTCTCCCTCTGGCTGCTGCTCTGCCTACTTGTGCTCTCTCTATACATATATATCTGTCAAATAAATAAATAAAAATCTTTTTTTTTAAAAGATTTTATTTATTTATTTATTTGACAGAGAGAAATTACAAGTAGATGGGGAGGCAGGCAGAGAGAGACAGAGGGAAGCAGGCTCCCCGCTGAGCAGAGAGCCCGATGCGGGACTCGATCCCAGCACCCTGAGATCATGACCTGAGCCGAAGGCAGCAGCTTAACCCACTGAGCCACCCAGGTGCCCCAATAAATAAAAATCTTAAAAAAAAGAAATGGTCCTGGCAAAATTAGATATACAAAAGAATGACTGTGACTCCCTCACCTAACATGATCTAAAAGAATATAGACCCCAAATGGGTCCAGAGCTAAAACTATAAAACTCTTGAAAGAAAACATAAAGCAAAAACTTCACAACATCAGATTTGGTAATGATTTTTTTGGATATGACATGAAAGGCACAGATAATAACACGAAAAACAGACAAATTGACTGATGAAGGTTTTTAACTTCCATGTATCAAAAGATACTGTCAACAGAGTAAAAAGGCAACCCACAGAATGGGAGAAAATATTTACAAATCATGTATCTAATGAGAAATTAATATCCAGAGTAAATAGAAAACTCTTAAAACTCAATAACAACAATAAAACTTGCTGATTCAAAAATGGGCAAAGGATTTGAACAGACATTTCCCCACAGAAGACATACAGATGTCCAATAAGCACATGGGAAGATACTCAACATCACTAATCACTAGGGAAATGCAAATCAAAACTATGAGGTGATAACCTCACATCCATTAGGATGGCCACCATCAAAAAGCAGAAAATAAGAAGTTGATGAGAATGTGGAGGAATTGGAACCCTTGTGCATCATTCGTGGGAATGTGAAAAAGTACAGCTGCTGTGAAAAAGAGCATGGCATCTCCTCAAGAAATTACAACTATAACTGTCAGATGCTCCAACAATCTGGGTCCATACAAAGAAGAACTGAAAACAGGTTCTCAAACTGATATTTGTACACCCAAGTTCACAGCACCATTATTCACAAAAGCCAAAATGCAGAAGCAATCTGAGTGTTCACTGATGGACAAATCTGTAAGCAGAATGTGGTATATACATACAACGGAGCATTATTCAGCATAAAAAGGGAAGGAAATTCTGACATGCTATAGGAGAGATGAATCTTGAGGACACGCATTAAGTGAAATAAGCCAGTCACAGAAAGATATATACTGTGTGATTCTACTTACAGGAAGCACTTAGAGTAGTTAAAACCATTGGGACAGAAAGTAGCATAGTGCTTTCCAAGGGCTGGTAAGGGGAAATGGAGAGTTACTCAATAAGTACAGAATTTTACTTCTGCAAGAAGAAAAGAGTTCTGGAGATCAATGGTGGTGATGGTAGACCAACAATATTAATGCACTTAGTAACCCTGAACAGTACACTAAAAATGGCTAAGACATAAATTTTATGTTTGTGTATTTTACCACAATAAAAAATTGGGAAAAAATACTAATGTACCAGGTTGGTGTCTTAGTTTGATAAATGTACTGTAGTTATGTTAACAGTAGGAGAAAATTAGTGAAGAATTCTCTGTATTCTTTACAACTTTTGTATAAATCTATAACTACCCAAAGTAAAATGTTCATTTAAGAAATATAAATAAAATGGATGATAGGTATAATTTACACATTGTATAGCTACTAAAAGTATGAGGCAGACGTATTAATACATGAGCTAACATGAAGAGATCTCCAAGATCTATTGTTAGGTTAAAGGGCCAATTGAGGGGCCCCTGGGTGGCTCAGTGGGTTAAGCCTCTGCCTTTGGCTCAGGTCATGATCCCAGGATCCTGGGATCGAGCCCCCGCATCGGGCTCTCTGCTCAGCCTGCCTCCTCCTCTCTCTCTGCCTGCCTCTCTGCCTACTTGTGATCTCTGTCAAATAAATAAATAAAATCTTGGGGCACCTGGGTGGCTCAGTGGGCTAAAGCCTCTGCCTTCAGCTCGGGTCATGATCCCAGGGTCCTGGGATCAAGCCCCGCATCAGGCTCTCTGCTCAGCAGGGAGACTGCTTCCCTCTCTCTCTGCCTGCCTCTCTGCCTACTTGTGATCTCTGTCTGTCAAATAAATAAATAAAATCTTTTAAAATAAATAAGTAAATAAAATCTTTTTAAAAGAATAAATAAAGGGCCAATTGAAGACTTTATATAATATCTCATTCTGTATACTGGGAAAAAAGAAGCATATGTGTGTTTCTTGATGCATTGACAAGTTCACACAGGGCACCTAATAGTAGTTAATGCTGGCAACTATTTTACTTGCATATTTACATGAATTTTTAAAAAAACATTCAAAGAATCACATGGACAATAATCAAAACAGCATGGTATTGCCATAAAAACAGACACATAGGGGCGCCTGGGTGGCTCAGTGGGTTAAGCCGCTGCCTTCGGCTCAGGCATGATCTCAGGGTCCTGGGATCGAGTCCCGCATCGGGCTCTCTGCTCAGCAGGGAGCCTGCTTCCTCCTCTCTCTCTGCCTGCCTCTCTGCCTACTTGTGATCTCTCTCTGTCAAATAAATAAATAAAATCTTTAAAAAAAAAAAAACAGACACATAGGCCAATGGAACAGAACAGAGAGCCCAGAAATAACTCCATGCATATACAGTCAATTAATTTACAACAAAGGTACCAAAAATATACAATGGGAAAAGTACAGTCTCTTCAATAAATGGTGTTGGGAAAATTGCACAGCCACATGCAAAAATAAATAAATAAAAGTGGATCACTATCTTATACCATACACGAAAACTGACCAACATGGATTAAAGACATGAATTAAGACCTGAAACCATAAAATTTCTACAAGAAAACATAGGTAGTAAGCTACTTGACATCTGTTTGGGGGATGATTATTTTAGAGCTTCTACCAAAACCAAAAATAAACAAATGCGGCTCTTTCAAACTAAAAAGCGTCAGCAAAGCAAAGGAAACCATCAACAAAATGAAAAGGCAACTTATTGAATGGGAGAAAAATCTTTGCAAATCATATATCTGACAAAAATTAGTATCTAGGGGTGCCTGGGTGACTCAGTGGGTTGAGCCTCTGCCTTCTGCTCAGGTCATGATCTCAGGTTCCTGGGATTGAGCCCTACATCGAGCTCTCTGCTTGGCGGGCAGCCTGCTTACCCCTCTCTCTCTCTGCCTGCCTCTCTGCCTACTTGTAATCTGTCTGTCAAGTAAATAAATAAATAAATCTTTTTAAAAAGTTAATATACAAAGAACTCCTACAACTCAATAGCAAAAAATAAAATAAAAAATAAGTCCAATTTTAAAATGCATAGAGGATCTGAATAGACATTTTTGCAAAGAAAACATGCAGATGGACAATAGGTACATGAAAAGATGCTCAACATCACTAATCAGCAAGGAAATAAAAATCAAAACCACAATGAGGTATCACCTTATACCTGTTAAATGGCAATTACCAAAAAGACAAGAAAAAAACAAGTGTTGGCAAAGATGTAGAGAAATGGGAACACATGGGCACTGTTGGTAGGAATGTAAATCGGTGCACTCACTATGGAAAAAAGAAAGGAGTTTCCTCAAAAAATTAAAAATAGAACTACCATATGATCCAGCAATTCTACTTCTGAACTCAAAAAGATATCCACACCACAATGTTCACTGCAGCACTATTTACTAAGGCCAATACATGGAAAAAACCTGCATGTCCTCTGGTGGATGAACAGATAAAGAAAACATGATACGTACATACAGTGGAATACTATACAGCAAAAAAAAGGGGGGATTCCTGCCATTTATAACAACATGGATTGACCTTAGGGCATTAGGCTAAGTGAAATAAGTCATAGAGAAAGAAAAATACTTTATGATCTTACTTATATGGGGAATCTTAAAAAAAAACAACAACTAAACTCTCAGATACTAATAACACATGAGGCTGGACATCTTCACCCACAGGGGTGAATGCTTAATGGGTATGAGGTTTTATTCTGGAGTGATGGAAATATTTTGGAACAAGAGAGGTGGTGGCTGCACAACTGCAAATATACTAAATGCTACTGAACTGTTAACTTTAAATGATTAATTTTGTGTTGTGTGAATTTTACCTCAATACAATTATTTTTTAAGCTTAAGGAACAGTCTTTATATTTTGAAATTTTAATCAATTGTACAGTAATTTGCTTGTTTTTTTTTTAAGAGATGGCGGCAGGGGGCAAAGGGAGAGGGAGAGAGAATCTTAAGCAGGGCTCCATGCCTAGCACAGAGCCCAATGCAGAACTCTATCTCAGGACCCTGAGATCATGACCTGAGCTGAAACCAAGAGTTGGATGCTTAATGGATTGTGCCACCCTGGAGCCCCTTAAACTGCACAGTAAATTTTTAAAAGATTTTACTTATTTATTTGAGAGAGAGAGAGCTAGTGCAAACAGCAGGGAGGAGAGGGGTGAGGGGAGGTACAAGAGGAAAGGGGAAAGGGGAAATGAGGGGTAGAGGGAGAGGAGGAGCAGAAAGAAAGGGAGAAGCAGGTTCCCCACTGGGGCCTACCCCAGGGACCCAGAGCTCAATCCCAACACCCAGGTATCATGACCTGAGCTGAAGGCAGACACTTAACTGACTGAGCCACCCAGGCAATCCCGTTTAGTAATTCTTTTTTTTTCCCTTAAAGATTCCATTCATTTATTTGACAGAGACCACAAGTAGGCAGAGAGGCAGGCAAAGAGAGAGGAAGGGAAGCAGGCTCCCTGCCGAGCAGCGAACCCAACTCGGGGCTTGATCCCAGGACCCTGGGACCATGACCTGAGTCGAAGGCAGAGGCTTTAACCCACTGAGCCACCCAGGAACCTCCTGTTTAGTAATTCTTTTTTTTTTTTTTTTTTATAATTTCTGTTCAGTAATTCTTAAAACCAAAGCCAACCACTATTTTTTTTTTCTATGCACAAACAATACTTTTTAAGGATACCAAAAAATTCTAATTAGCACTCTAGGCCTCTTCTCTCTACACTGTAACTACCCACCTGCCTTAGCCCTCCTCCAATATGTGAGCCCCTCAGGAATAAAACCCATTTCTCACTTATCTCTGTGTCCCCAGTGCCCAACACCAGGCTTGGAGTAGATGCCTCTGTGAATATTTATCAAACTAAACTGGGCTACAGATGTGGGTCCCAGGATCCACTGCCAGCCACTGGCATCAAACACTGACCTATCCTCATGGATGTAGGCCAGGTAGAAGAGGAGCAAGGTGCTGTACTGTCTCTGGCGAGCAGTTCCCTCCACATACTGGCGATCTGACAGGAAGGCGAGGCTTTCAGGGCTCCTGCTGCTTATCTGGGGCAGCCCCTGCTGCAGGAAGGCAGATGCTACAGAGAGTTCTGGAGAGGAAAGAGGCAGGAGAAAGCCACACAGAAAACACATAAGAGCAGGTAATCAGCACATAAATACCTGCCTACATGAAGGGTACTACACAGGGTAGCAGGGTTCATGCAGGATAAAAGGAAATCAGAGTCTCCTAGTCCTTTATAAAGCTTTCAACCTTCCAGGAGAGACTAAAGATATGAAGATGAACTAAAGATGTTCTTCCACTAAACTGTGGAAGAACATGGATACAATCCTTGATTCATTCATTCATTGACAGGGCCCGGCTGTGAAACACAGGCCCTATCTCCCAGAGCTGGTGGCTGAGAAAAGACAGATAATGAGACAGACAGTTAATAGGACGTGCGATCAAGTGTCCCATTCAAGCGTGACTCATACCACCTGGGGTGGGGAGGACAAGCTCAAAAAGGAGGGAACTGTGGAAGGTATGCAGAAATCAGGCAGAAAAGTGAGGGCAGAGAATCCTAGGCATGGGAAGAAAGGGGTTCAGGGGCCCAGAGGCTTAAGGGGACATGTTCAGGGTGCGGCAAGGAATTCCGTCTGACCAAACCAGCGATGAACAGATGTGGAGTGTCGAGAGTTCCAAAATGATGTAACGTAATTTGTAGTTTGAATGCTGAGTCAAGAATTTAGATTTTATCCTGAGAATAGATCTCCTATGAAATCTCTATTTCAGAAAAGAAAGGGTATTTTAATACCAGGAGTATAAAGAAAAAGACTTCAGAGCTTAAACTTGAATAAAGTCAACTTTATAGAAAATTCACTATATTACCCTTACTTTTTACATTTCACCATGGATCAGAGGAACCTTCATCACTGCTGACAGTGTCCCACAGACTGATCTTTGGGGATCACCAGCTGAAGGCTGGGGTGTTAGGACGGTAAGACTTGATTTTTGGAGAGATCTTTCCAGCGGTGGATGGAGACCAATTGGAGGATAAGAAACTGAAAGCAGGAGGCCAAGTCAGAGGTCAAGAGAAGGGTCTGTCCTGCCAGTACAGTGGACGTAGGGCCATGTGGAGGATGAGGATGGAGAATATGCACAGCAGAGCCAGGTCAGTTCTCCTAATTCTAAGTTTAGTGATTTTTGTACCAAAGCACACTATAATCATTATTGTAAAAATGAAAGTAATATGCTAGAGTTCCACACATCCACCCACCCTTTCTCCTGATATATAAGCAGTCTGCATGTTAGTAAGGCCTGCTGTTCTTCCTGGTACTCAGATTTGACAAGGCCTCATTGTCTAAGGAGGCAGATATGTGGGGCTCCTCCTATTCCCCCAAAAGAGGATGCTGTAGGCAGCAGGAGGACTAGCACAGTGAGCACAACAGGTGCTGTGCCGCGGCTACCAACGTAATCTTAGGCGTCAACCATGGCAGAAGTGGTTGTGCTAGTGTCTCTGAAGGTCAGACCACACCTAACAGGCAAAGAGCAGGACACCACATGGAGAGGAGTGGCTGCTACAGTGAGAGACTTGGGAACCAAGCCAGTTGGAAGGAATGAAAATGTTCACCCGAGATTCGGTCTCTCTCAGCACAGTGCTGGAGAAAAAGGAAAAGAAGGAGTGAGGTTTGGGAAGTGGAGGGACATGACACATCTTCATAAATGTAAAAAGAGGAAACACAGCTAGTACCACAAAGAAGGTATCATATTTGCTGAATGAATGAATGAATAAGACAATGATTAAATTGTTTTACGTTATACCAAAAGAAGTCTAGGATAGAGGGACTCCATGGGGGCAGAGAACATGTCGTAATTATCACCATATCCACAGCAGCACTGAGGCCTCCCGGCATGTAGCAGAAGCTCAGTGACTTTCAGGAGAGGGAAAAACTTCAGCTCTCAGCCCTCTATCTGCTATTCCTCCGGCCTAGACTCTTCCATGTGCCTCCTTTATCTTACGCAGACCTCTGCGAACATGCCACCTACTCACAGAGGCCTTCCCTGACCACATATCCAACATGTATCTTCTCCCTCCACCATCCTCTATCCTTTTGTCCAGTTTTATTGTTTTCATAGACCCTATTCATTTTTGACATTGAATCTATGTGTTTATTGTCTACCTCTCTCATTCTATGAGGACAGGATGTTAGGACTCTATCACCAGCACCTGGAAAGAGCCTGGCACACAGTAGATGCTCAAGAAATATTTCATGAATGAAGAAACAAAGAAATGGAACAGGCCATTCAAGTATTTTGAACAGAAGTCTCTGGAGGTAACAACCAGAGAGCGAAAGTTCTGCTGTAAGGGATGTTACAGAGGAGATGGCCTGGATGAGGAACTGGACTTGATAAGCTCTGGAGTCTTCCTCAACCCTTAGAGTCTAAGGGTCCAGCAACCTTGGATTTTTTTGTTTTCTAATTCTATTATCTCATCTCCCTAAGTGTTAGTATCTAGTTCTACCATTCCATGATTCCGTGATTCCTCTGGCAGCTTATAGCAAAGAGGTCATAATTACTGTGATATTAACTCACTACCCAGCCAATCAACAAAGGTATCCAGACTGTAAAAAGATCACCACGGACCTGAGGAGTGGTCAAGCCGCAGCATCTTACCTTCTTGGGAAGGTGGTCCTGTCTTCTCTGGAGCTGAGAGGAGGTTGAGGCTCATGCAGTAGAGGAAATTGGAACATACCTGATTTAGGGCTGAGTGACTTAGAGGGTGGAAAGGAAGAGACAACAAGAGAGGACATTGTGACTTTGGCTGGGACAGCATTATCCTTGCCATACACTGGGGCACCACTGCCTTGTGCCAAAGCCCAATGAAATTCTAACCACGGCTCTGAAAGAAGAAATCTGGATGTAGCTGTGAATAATTAATATGGAACCTGCTGCCACAGCTATAATGTTGACACATAGGCATTGACTAAAATTCAAAGTTGAAAAAACAAGTCAGGGAAGGCTACTGAACTCTGACTTAACAAAACATAGCAACAAAAACAAGTGCTCCTAGACCAGGAAAGAGCTTGGGAGTACTAGGGGGGAAAGGAAGCTATTGAACCCAAGACAGGTAATTAAGATCTCCTTAATTACACACATCCAAAATTGTGACTTTGAATCTGGATGGATCCTTGTATTTGTATCCCCTCCTGAAAGTTGGTGTTCTATTCAGAGATATGCAAGGAGACCTAAACACCGCACTGTGGTCGCCTTGCAGGTTGTAGGCAGTAACAAATGGGATCTGCCAAATAAATGCAGAGACAGGTGGCAAATCATAAATGGGAAGGAAGAAAAGGCTACTTCAGAAACATTAACAAGACAGACTAAAGTCTGTATTTTGAACAAGAGAGTTTCTCCTCTGGAAATGCTGGGCTGGCAGCAATGAGGACATGACTCTCTGTGGACACTTCTTTCATACCCTCAAGGGCTTCCAGTTCCCCATTTGTAAAATGAGGGGTTAGACAAATGATCACCAAGAGCCTTTCCAGTTTTGACGTAACAGGTACCCATCCACGTGTCACACAGAATGAATGTCTCAGCAGAACCAGACTAAATAAAAGCTACAGAAGCATGTCGGATTCATACCACCAGCTGCTGAGCAATTCTGACACTGTGTCAATCCCCTCACAGTTCAATGACTAAACCAGTCAGAAATTTCCACTTGTCCAGTCAAGGACACTGGCCCCTTGGCCACCAATTTTCCCTGAGAGCAGACATACCTCAGGCTGTTGCAGAATCTGGCCTTCAGTTCCAGGGTTAGTCGTATGAAAGATGAGGAAGCTTGAGAGAAGTGGGAAACAAGCAGAAAGCAGTTTAAACTAGATTTATTACATCATCATCCCGGCCCATACTGATCACATCCTCTACTGCCTTCCCAAATCAAAACCTCTCCCAGTGAGACTTCTCTCAATAAAAATCAGCACCATCCACCTCGATGGCAGCCACAAGCCAAGGCATTACCCTGAGCTATTCCCTCTCCTTTCTGCCCCACATCCAACTGTCTCACACCCCTCAACACTGTCTTTGTTCCTATCATCAACCTGAGTTAATACAAGAGTCTGAGGGATGCCTGGGTGGCTCAGTTGGTTGAGAAGCTGCCTTCAGCTCAGGTCATGATCCCAGCATCCTGGGATCGAGTCCCACATCAGGCTCCTTGCTTGGCAGGGAGCCTGCTTCTCCCTCTGCCTCTGCCTGCCACTCTGTCTGCCTGTGCTTGTTCTCGCTTCTCTATGACAAATGAATAAATAAAATCTTTTTAATAAATAAATACAAGAGTCTGAATTATTTTCTCCAGTCTTGCATCCCTCTAACTCATGGTTCACACCAAATCAAAAAGAATCTTTCTAAAACAGAAAGCTGAGCCTATCACTCCTCTTTTTTAAAACTCAAAGTTCCTAGGATAAAGTCCAAATTTCTCACATGGCCAACAAAGCCCTCCATGACTGAGCCCTGGCTACTCCTCTGTGGTAGACCTTCCACTATATGCTATGTGACAGGAAGAAAGGGCAAGGCTTTAAATGATAATGATAAGAGGCAAGCATTGCATAAAAATTCAGGAAGCAAAAAAAAAAAAAAAAAAATCAGAAGGCAGGCTCCAGAGTCAGATTCCCTGAGTTTGAATCCTGGGTACACCACTTCTAGTGCAATCTTGGGTAAATTATTCAACCTCTCTGAGTTTCAGTATGCTCCTTCGTAGAATGAAGATAATCATAATACAAACTTTCTAGGGTTTTTCTGAGAACTAAATGAATTAATATGTATAAAGCACTTGAAACACTATGTGACAGGGGTTCCTGGGTGGCTCAGTCAGTTGAGCATCCGACTCTTGATTTCAGCTCAGATCATGATTTCAAGGTCCTGGGATCAAGACCTGCAGGCTCTCTGCTCAGCAGGGAGTCTGCCTATCTCCCTCTCCCTCCACCCCTCGTCCCCTCCTTCTGTTCACCTGTGCTCTAAAATAAATAAATAAATCTTAAGGGGAAAAAACCCCCAGTATCCGGGGCATCTGCCTCTCCTCCTGGCTTATGCTCTCTCACTCAATCTCTATCTCTACCAAACACACAAACAAACAGCGTCTGACAATAGTAAGAGTGTAATAAATGTTAGTTGTCATTAGTTATTAATTATTACTCCCTTTCTGCTTTGGGCTGTTTTCCCCTTCCCATTCTCACCATCACTAATACTAAGGAAAATAAAGGAGACTCTAACTCTGACTCCTGGGCTTATTCAGCAGATTGAAGTATTTACAGGTAACAACTGGACAAGTGAGAAAGGAAGCTTTACACTTGAGAGGGAAAAAATGACTGGCGAGAGAAAAAAATAAATAGATGCAAGAAAGCCTGGAAAAGGCTGAAGGAATCAAGAACCACTAGGGTTTGGGACACTTGGGTGGCTCAGTTGGTTGGACGACTGCCTTCGGCTCAGGTCATGATCCTGGAGTCCCAGGATTGAGTCCCACACCGGGCTCCCAGCTCCACGGGGAGTCTGCTTCTCTCTCTGACCTTCTCCTTGCTCATGCTCTCTCTTACTACCTCTCTCTCAAATAAATAAAATCTTAAAAAAAAAAAAAGAACCACTGGGGTTCAATTATAAGAAAGCAGTTCAGTGTACAGCTAGACAGCAGCTTTCACACAGAGTGCCAGTCCCCCCCAGAAGGCATCTGGAAGTCTATGGGACGTTTTTCAGGTGTCACAATGACTGGGGGTACTTCTGACATTCAGCACTCAGGCATCAGAGATGCTAAACGTCTTGAGAAGTCTGAGGGAATATCAAGTATGGAGAACAACGTGGAAAGACGTGTGTTGTGGGACTGGAACTGGAACCTCCTTGATATTCTTAGAGAAACAGCAATAAATCCGAGAATTTACTTTAAGTACCTTTGGTTGTTGGATAGTATTGCCTTCCACTCAACACTGGGAAGAATATAGATATTGACTCTGAGTGATCACATAAACCTCCTGCCCACAGGTTATGCTCTCTTTGAATCCTCTGGCACCCACCTCCCTCCCGACTTCCACACTTGCCTGATGCCTACCGAGCTTCTTGGAGAACTTCTCCTTCATGTGGGGAGCGATGACAAAGAGACTGTGCAGAATCGAGAGGAAAACTTCCATCAAGTCTGGGTGGGTGGCCTGCTCTGAGTGCCTCTGCAAAGAACCAGGAGGGAGAACACAGCCCACCAGGACTGAGCCTCTGAAGAACAAAGCATCAGCAAAACTGGCATCAAATCTAGCAACAATAAACTAAACCCTTTCACTTGAAGGGCACAAGAAAAGCTAGGGAGCCTGAAATCACAAGCCTGCATCCAAGGATTGTATCCACCACTTATAAGTTGTATAAGACACATTACCTCTCTGGGTCTCTCTGTACCAAATGGAATAAAACAGTAATAACAAGACCTAGCTCCCAGAAACAAATAAGATCTGGTGTGTAAAAAAGTACTTCCTAAACTATAATGCAGAGTGAAGTTTCTTTCTTTTTTTTGTTTTTTAAATAGGCTCCACACCCAACATAGGGCTTGAACTCATGACCTAAGATCAAGAGCCACATGCTCTACTGACTGAGCCAGCCAGGCACCCTTCACTGACACCCAAGTTTCTATGACTATAGCCATCAATAATAATCATATAGTTTGCAAACTATCTTCACATTTATTTTTTTAAGATTTTATTTATTTATTTGACAGACAGAGATCACATGTAGGCAGAGAAGCAGGCAGAGAGAGAAATCAGGCTCCCCGCTGAGCAGAGAGTCTGATGCGGGCTCGATCCCAAGACCCGGAGATCATGACCTGAGCCGAAGGCAGAGGCTTTAACCCACTGAGCCACCCAGGCACCTTGTTCACATTTATTTTTCCTTTTTTTTTTTTTTTAAAAAGATTTTATTTATTTATTTAAGAGAAAGAGAGAGAGAGCATGAGAGGAGAGAGGTCAGAAAGTAAAGCAGACTCCCTGCGAAGCAGGGAGCCCGATGTGGGACTCAGTCCTGGGACTGTGGGATCATGACCCGAGCCAAAGGCAGTCGCCCAACCAACTGAGCCACCCAAGTGCCCCACATTTATTTTTCATGTGACCTCTGTGAATACTCCAGTCATGAGGCAGCCCGATAGAGCAGACAGAGCTCTGGATTAAGAGTAGACAAACCTGGGTTCCAGATTAAGCTCTGCACAAAGTCACTTCGTGCCCAGGGGTTAGTTAACCCTGCCCCTCTCAGTGTCTCAGTTTCCTACCTGTAAAAGATGGGGTCTCAGAGACATGGTTCTTATAGATACATTTCCTTTGGTTTTTAAACAAAAAAAAATTTTTTAAAGATTTTATTTATTTATTTGACAGAGAGAGATCACAAGCAGGCAGAGAGGCCTGCAGAGAGAGAGAGGGAGAAGCAAGCTCCCCACCAAGCAGAGAGCCCAATGTGGGGCTCGATTCCAGGACCCCGAGATCATGACCTGAGCTGAAGGCAGAGGCTTAACCCACTGAGCCACCCAGGCGCTCCACAAAAAATGTTTTTATTTAGAAATGTAATACATGCTCATTAAAGAAAAGTGTATAAAATATAGAAAAGTAGAAAGCAAGAATAATATAATTCTACCAATTACTTCAAAAAATTTTTTAAATCTTAAAAAAAAATACCCTAAGCCCCCAAACGCCAAAGTATGGTATTTAGAGTCTATCCAGTTCCAGATCTGACTCAACACTTTGTAAGTATAGGAAAAGGGCAGAGCAGATGAGGAACCAACGTAAACTGCCCAAGTGTTACTGCTAGTGAGTGCCAATCAGAACGTGCTTGCAGTCCACGGCTCCTGACGTGACCCACCTGAAGACCCACGCATGCGGGCTCAAAGGCTTCTTCCAAGAGGTCTCCACCTCCAGAACCAGAGGATGCCTCCCTGCTGCCACCTACTGTTCCCAGTAGGTGTACAGAAGTGCCCTGACTAAAAGGCACTCTGCAGGCTCACCTCAAAGAAGACAGGACTCACCCAAAGTCAGCCAAGCAGTCAGACACTCTGGACCCAGCTCTTCCTACAACCTCCATCTCAAGTCAGCTCAAAACGAAGCTCTTTCGGACCAGGTCTCTCTTCAGAGTGGCCAAATTTCATTTACAGAATACGTGTGTGTTCTTGGTGAAGCCTGAATCACAGACCCTCACCACTGTTCTTCACTGATCCTAAGGACACATGGGTTCGAATCTCAGCACTGTCATGCACTTGCTTTATGACTATTGGAATGTGACATCCCCATCTTTATTTTTTTATTTTTTTAAAGATTTTATTTATTTATTTGACAGACAGAGATCATAAGCAGGCAGAGAGGCAGGCAGAGAGAGAGGAAGGGAAGCAGGCTCCCTGCTCAGCAGATAACCTGAGGCTTGATCCCAGGACCCTGAGATCATGACCTGCGGGGCTTGATCCCAGGACCCTGAGATCATGACCTGAGCCGAAGGCAGAGGCTTAACCCACTAAGTCACCCAGGAGCCCCGAAATCCCCATCTTTAAATTGAGGTGGTTATAGCACCCATCTCACACAGTCACTGGGATGACCAAATTAGGTAATGAATACGAAGCATCTATCACTCCATAAACACTGCTTATTTATTCTATTACTACTGCTTTCTACTTTTTCTTGAGAGGCATCTGTTAATGTACAATGAAATACCACACTTTGGGGTTTGGGGGCTTGGTTTTTTTTTTTTAAGATTAAAAAAATTTTTGAAGTCATTTCTACACCCAATATGGGGCTTGAACCCATAACCCCAAGGCCAAGAATCGCACACTCCACTGCCTGAGCCAGTCAGGTGCCCCTACACTTTGTTTTTAAAACCAAAGGAAAAGTGTCTGAAGAACAATAGCACTAAGACCCTCAGAAGGTCTAGCTGAGTACCCGCAACCTTGTGTCTCTCGGCCTGGCTCAGTCTCACATCCCTCTCCTACCCAAACTTCATGCTATCTGTGGCTCAGGGGAACCTACCATCACCATGGGGATACAAAGGGAGTCACAGGCAGTGAGAAGAAATTCTGAGAAGTCCTCCAAAGTGTCTTCCTTCTCAGCACTGGGAGCTGTGAATGGGTTCTCCTGGGCTGAAGGCTCACTCTGGAATTCCACAGCCAACCTAAGAAATCAACATGTGAGGGTATCAACTACTACCTATGCAACATAAAGGTCAGAGGCATCCTCCCAGAGCTTAAAATTCTGGGAAAGTATCCCCATCATTAGATTAGAGAAAATTCAAGAGGCCTCAATGATAGAGCACCCGGTCCTTGGCCACCCATGCAGCTGTGTACTCCCGACCCCCTCTCCCATAGTACAGGACCTATCACATGTACCTCCCTGAACACACCATGCCACTTGCTATTTCACATCTCTTTGCCTTTACGATGCTGGTCTCTGCCGGGAAAGCCTTCCCCAGATTTGTGACAACCTAATGACTCCTACATATATACACAAAACTGCCTCTTCCGTAAGAGACTGTAAGCTCCTTGGGGGCAGGAATCAATCTGACCTTATCTGTCTACTCCCACTGTCTAGCCACGGGCCTGACATAGAGTAGACTCAACAGACACTTGCTACTGTAAATTAAATTAGTCCAACAAGCATTCAGCTTGTTTATAAATAGGTGTTTCCCTATTGGGCAAAGTTATTTGGGAAGAGTAACAAAGTTGAATGAGACAGAACCTCATTGTAGGGCAACAAAAACTTCACCAGGAGGGAATCTTTAGAGACCTCCTACTCTAACTCCTCCTTCTCAAACCTTCTCTACACACCCCTGCACACAAACACACACACACACACACACACACACACACACACACACACACACATCCCCAACCTCTGCCCCTGCCAAGCTGCTCTCATTATGCAGCAAAGCATCAGAAATCAAGTGTTGCGGGGCGCCTGAGTGGCTCAGTGGGTTAAAGCCTATGTCTTCGGCTTGGGTCATGATCTCAGGGTTCTGGGATCGAGCCCTGCATCAGGCTCTCTGCTCAACGGGGAGCCTGCTTCCTCCTCTCTCTCTCCCCCTGCCTCTCTGCCTACTTGTAGATCTCTGTCTGTCAAATAAATAAATAAAATCTTTAAAAAAATAAGAAAGAAATCAAGTGTTGCTTCTAGAACTTCATCCTCAGTCTGATTCTTCTCCACCTCCACCCTCCATAATACTGCCTCAGACCACAAAAGGTCAGTCCCTCACCTGCAGGCATTTCTAAATCCCTCCAGAGTGCTCAGAAGGAACTTTCCCCTTCGAAGAATGGACTTCTCTGAATCTCTGCTGGAGGCATGGCCCTGAAGTGAGAAGGAGAGAGGAGCATCTATTAGTCAAGTACCTACTCTGTGTCCCAAACTGTGCTTGGAGGACCACAGACCTCTTCCTTCCCCGCTGGAGTCTGGCATTCCCATACACCTAACACTTCCCAGGGGATCTTGGTTATATTCTCACAAATCTAGTCATCTAATAGCTCTTTAAAAAATGGCAGCAGGGGGAACATTAGCTATCTGTCTCCCTGTGAACCACAGGACTGGCTCTGTTCTATTATATGCAGAAAGCTGTCACAAGCTGGTGCACATTAACTTAACTGGCTGTAATGCCCATATCAGTTGCTCCAAAACACACAAAAATCCCACTCCATCAGGTATGATAAGCTTAATTTCCAAAGTTAATTTTGAAAGACATAACCAGCATTCACATTACCCATATCCTTTCTGATATTTTAAGTGGTGTGCCCTTAAAAGCCAACAATTCCAACACATTGCACATTGGTCAGATACTTTGCAAGATTCTAGTGAACCCAGCCTTAAATAATTTTGTGAGCATGTTTACCATAACTGCTTAGATGATATAAAAGACAAAGTGGTATAGTATAGTAGATCTGGTTACAAACACCCTGGGATTTACTATCCAAACTCAGACACTCGCAAGTTTCAGACCTTAGAGAAAAAGTATTTAACCCTATGGCTTCAGTGTCCAAATCTGCAAAGACGAGGACAGCAATCAAGCAGATTCATAGCTCTGCCATTAGGGGAGAAAAATAACATCTCATTATAGATGTTTTTGCATGAGAAAAAGTTATAAAGAGGCATACAAAGGTAAGGGAATTATCTTCTTAAAACACCTCATAGCATGATCTCCAGAAGAAACAGGCTGCGTGCAGCGTACTGACCAGGGGCCTCCTGTTCAGCGGGGTCTGGGAAAAATCTGCACAGCGGCTCAGCATGGCTTCAAGCAAGGCCCGCAGTTCCCTGTACTGCACAGGTGGGACACTCTGATGGTCCTTCCTGCAGCCAGAGAGACAAAGGCAAGCTTCGGGTAAGGTAAGAGGATTCCAAGATACCTGCATGTTCTTAGGCAATGGGAGACAGCGTGATGAATCAGAACATGAGTCTAGGATCTGATCTAATAAAAATCCTTGCTCCAACACTTGTCTAGCTGCGTGACACTGCATAGTCCTCACTTTCCCTAGCCCTCAGTTTTGCCATCTATTAAATGAGAGGTAATAGCACTTTCCTCATAGAATTATTTTAAGGATCAAATTAGATAATGTATGCCAAGAAGTTATGACAATGCTGAATAGATAGTAAGCCCTTGTAAATGACAGCTGAGACTATCACTGGTGTTATTAAGGAGACAGAAGGCTTTCTCATGGAGGAGAAAGAAGTACTATCTAGAATTGAAGGTGCATGAAGACATGTAATGGCCACTACCCTCAAATTAGTAATAAGCTCTCTTGGGGAAGAGAGATCAAATTTGCTATTACCTTGGTAAGGAAAACCACGATCAACAGGGAAATATTATCAGGACTCAGACTTTATTTCAGAATAGAGAAGAACTTCCTAAGAGTCAAATTCTAGAGAGGTAAAGGGGAAATTCTAGGTGGAGCAAGCTCCCCATTCTTAGAAATTATAAGCAAAGACTAGAAACTAGTTTTGGAGATTTAATCATTCTGAGTGTGGCATAAATGTGGAAAGTAACACTTAGGGTCCATCTGAACTTTCATATTCCATGGATTCAGGGAGGCAAGAGTCATAGATTAGTCTAACTGTGAGCCCCAAGAGGCCAGAGACCAGCCCAGCTATATTTTTTCATTTTACCTGAACAGAACTAGATGCATTATAAACTGACGATAAATGTAAAAAGATGTTAAATGAATGAATAACCACTCGACAGGGTATAAAGTAGCTATATTTGTTTCCTAGGAATGCTATAACAAATTATCACAGAACACATGGCTTAAAACGACAGAAATTTATTTTCTTGTAGTTTTGGGAGATAGAAGTCTAAAATCAAGGTGTTGGCTCCCTCTAAAGGCCCTAGGGAAGAATCCTGTCCTGCCTCATTGCTACTGGTGGTTGCCAGCATTCCTTGTGATTCCTTGCCTCAGAGCTGCATCATTCCACTTTCTGCCTCTTCTTCACAAGGCCATCTTCCCTGTGTCTATTACACTGTATGTCCAAATCCCCCTCTCCTTACAAGGGCACCAGTCTTTGGATTTACCAGCCAACACTGTATGACCTCATTTTAATTCAGTTGTCTCTACAACGGCCCTATTTCCAGATAAGGTTATAACATTCACAGGTTATAGGTGGGCATGAATTTTTAGAGGGATGCTATTCAATCCAGTGCAGTAACTAAAGGGAAACCTATGTCAACCCTCATCTCTGGGCCTTTTTGGAACACTGAGAGTGATCTGTTGAGCCTTCTAACAGGCACTCAGTTCACTGTATTATAGTTAAGCTTTGATTTCCCCTTTCCTTCTTCATTTCTAGAAGCTCTAAACTTTCTGTCCTACAGATTGTCAAGCCCTGGGTCCACCTTCTTTAAATTCTTTTCAGCAGTTCTCATTCCTCGTTCCTCCTTCCGGTTGGGCTTTCCAGAGACCCAGTGAACCACTATACTTCAGAGGGACTACTTCAGTAAATATTCTGGGAAATTAACATGAAAAATAAAATCATCTAAAGATTAATAACCAGCCCTCTACTTAGCACTCTCCACAATTCTGACCCAACCTGCTTTCCCAGCTTCTTCATGTATTACTCTCCTTCACACAACCTGCTGGCCAGACTAGCTACTGTACCCTAAGTGATCCCTACACTTTCCCACTCACAAACCTAAATCTCTCTCATCCCTCTTAGCACAGCTCAAACATCCCCCAAAGCACTGGCCTCCTGGGAGACTTCCAGTTCTACCTGGGCACCTCTAACTGACACTGCTCTGCCTCTGTGCCTTTGATACCCTGTCAGTTAACTCATCTCCCCCTCACTGGGATTCATGCCCCCTGATTTAGAGATTCAGATCAGGGTTGGAGGGGGGGGAAGAGGGGGAAAAGAGACAGATTGAAGTCATTGTAATGTAAATGTTATTTTATGTTTCCATTTTTAGACCCCACCTACAATCAAATCACAAAGACTTAAATAAGGTTACAGAAGAGACTATAAATATTAACAACCTTTACCATGTAAAATTAAAGGTACAGCTGACTAACACTGAGAAGGAGAAGGTGGGGAGGAGAAAGGAAAAGTTGGATGCTAATATACTCAGCTAATCAAGGAGGGAGTCAAAGATACTACTTGAAGTTGAGGGAACAAGAAATACAAGTTTTAAGTATACCATTTAAAGATTTGAAGACATTAAATATTAATTAGCAAAAATGCCAAAGAAATGTAGAGAAGACAAAATAATAGGATCTAAATCTTGGTCTTTCTTATGGGTGACTCAATGAATAATGTCCTAAATTGATAAAGTGACAGCATTATAAGCACATTGTTTAGGTGCAGGGAGATAATCACCAGAACTAAAACCAAAATGAGTTACATTTTGTTTTCTTTAGAAACTGGGAGAGGGAACTGTTCTTTTTCATTATAAAAATAAATATTTTATTTTTTATTATTTGAATATATTACTTTGTTAGATTTTTGGAAAACATGGAAATAAAGTAAAAGTTATTTCATAAATAAATATAAGTTTTCTCCATTACTTTTTTTCAAGATATCAGGCATCTTGCTAAGGAATACTTTACCATCCTGACCCTAGGATCACTTAATCTTACCATCTATTTTGAACATCTTTCATTCATACGCTTTCAGGAGTGAGGCATACAGTAGTGAGCAAACTGACATGGTCCCTGATCACTTGGACATTATATTATGGTGGGGACAGACACAAAATGAATGAATAAACAAGAACTATTCAAATGTTTGGTAGGTGCTATAACAGTCTAATAGGTCAGTTAGGGAAAGATGCTCTAAATGTGACCTGAATGATGGGAAGAAGCCAGTGGTGCAAAGATTTTAAGGAAGAGCATTTCAGGCAGAAAGAAAAATTTGTAGAAAGGAAAAAGGGGGAAATTCTGGACTAAAACAGAAGACTGAAATGTTTAAAAAATTATATCCATGGAACAAACAGAATAAAATGTTATTTGAAAACATGTAAGTGGGGCACCTGGCGGGCTCAGTCAGTGGAACATGCGATTCTTGATTTCAGGATTATGAGGTTCAGCCCCACATTGGATGTAAAGCTTACTTTAAAAATTTAAAAAAAAAAAAAAACATGTAGGGAATTGGGAAGAACTCTTCCAAATTAAAAATATGAAAGCAAAAATAACATACACAGTAGAAGTGTTGAAAGATAAAGTCAAGAAAATTTCCCAGAAACTACTGCGTAATGACAAAAATATGTAAAACTGTCAGAAAACGAAGAAAATTAGAGGACCAGTCCAGATCCAACATTTGAATAGCAGCTCCAGAAAGACAAAATAGTAAATAGAGTATTGGAAAGAAAAAATTGAAGAAAATTTCCCTGACCTACAGGACAAGTACTGCCTGGAAGCTTCCCTGGCTTGACCTGGCCCACGGGGCATACAGAGGTGGAAAGTTCAGTCTGCCTGGGTCTCTCACCTCAGAAAGGCAGAAATGGCCTTCACTGCCTCAGCAGCCACCTCCAGCACAGGGCTGCTTACTGCTTCTTGGAGAGCACGGCCAGCATCTCTACACATGGCTGAGCTTGTAAACAGCTTAATCTCCTCTGGCTGCCTGAGAAATGGTAAATGATCAATGAATAAGTTAATGCCTATCATGGGCACAGCCAGGAACAAACACTTCTTTCCTTCTCCACTCTGGCCCCTACAGGCCCAACACCCCATCACTTTGCTCACCGAGTCAGGATCTCAGCAAAAAGCAGCAGACCCTGCTTATGCAGCTCTGTGTTGTTCATCCGGAGGCTTCCCTGTAGGCTCCTCACCACTGACTCGATCCCTATCTCAAAATTACATGACAGAGGCCAGGAATCAGTGCTTGGTAGCTCCTTCACTGCCTGCCCAGGAGAAGTGAGAGGCTGTGGACAGCACATATTTGCTGGTGGCCCCTCATGGAGGGGCCCTGACACGACTGAACAGAGGGGATGGGACTGTGAGATCTTCAAGGGCAGGCCATTCTCTGATTCATCTCTGTCTCCCCGAAACTCAGCACAAGCCATAGCACAGGCCCTGGTACTTAAAGTATTTAGTAAATGTCTACTGACTGAGTTGTCCCTTTTTCCGCTAGACACACTTACATTCCTTCTCAAAGAAGCGGGTCAGACCTCCACTCCTCCTGGAAGCCTTCCCTAATCCATTCAGGCAGAGCTATGGGCCTCCAGTGAGCTCCCACACCTCCTATACTTCCCTTTGGCAGAGCCCTAATTGGCTTGTTTGCATTTCTCTCCCCTTCCAGAGGACAGGGACCACATTCTAGGTATCACTAAATCTCTTAAGTCCCAGCCTGGTGCCTGGCACAGAACAGGAACATAGAATATAAAATGAATAACCAAATGTATCCAGTCTAAAAATCCAGACATGATGTAAAAAGTCCCAGACAAAAAAAAATACCACCAGGAAGGAAGAAGGGACAGTTTCAAAAAACTATGAAAGAATGAATCAGCTAAACTTAGGGACTAACCTGATGGACACATACCTGGGAGACAGGAAAAGACTGAATCCAAGGCTGAGTAAAGTTATTCTTAAGGTACAGGAGGAATTCATTCAGGGGCTAATAGGAGTACTTTTCTCTTGCCAAACAAGGAGACTTCTTCTAATCAGCAGTGGGAACTGTCTGGATGTCCCTGCTTGCATATGGAATCTGGTAATGAGTTTGGGCTGATGGAATGACTAGACCCAGCACTGCCTCCAAGGTGTAAGCTAGTCCCCCATCCTTCTTTTTTTTTTTTTTTTTTTTAAAGATTTTATGTATTTATTTGACAGAGAGAAATCACAAGTAGATGGAGAGGCAGGCAGAGAGAGAGGGAAGCAGGCTCCCCGCTGAGCAGAGAGCCTGATGCGGGACTCGATCCCAGGACCCTGAGATCATGACCCGAGCCGAAGGCAGCGGCTTAACCCATTGAGCCACCCAGGCGCCCCAGTCCCCCATCCTTCTTACTGCTACTAACCTTCAAAGTACTGATCACACTGGGGGTGTGTGGGATGGCTCAGTTAGTTAAACATTTGACTCTTAATCTCAGCTCAGGTCTTGATCTCTGGGTTATGAGTTCAAGTCCTGCACTGGGCTCCATACTGGGCATGGAGCCTACTTAAAAAAAAAAGTACTGACCACCACCCTACCAGAGCTAGTGTAGGACTCCCACTACCAACCATACACCGTGTGGCACTTGGAAAAGAAGAGTGGCTCTTCTGCCAGAAGTATCAAGCAGTTGTAGCTGGACCAGACAAGCACTTCGCTGGAAGAGGAAAGGTGCTCAAAGAGGAACTCTGGCCGGGAGAGGGGAGAAAACAATAAATGACAGTCATGTGACCACGATCCCGTCACTAAAGGTAGGGGTTTGGACTACTCAGTATCTCACACCTATTACATCTGTTCACACACACCCTCCATGAGATGTGATCATGAATTCACAGGTAAACCTGGAAAATAACCTCAGGATTATGGTCTAACGTCATCTTTTTAACAGGTGAGGAAACTGAGACCCAGAAAGAGCTATTGTCAATGGCAGAGGTTCGACTGGAACTCGGGTCTCTTAAAGCCCAGGGTGGGTAACAGCATGATGCAGAAAGTTTTTAGAGCCAGAGAGGCTTGACTGCATAGCCTTCTCTGCCTGTGACTAGCCTTATAAGTTTACACCAATTATTTCCCTTCTCTGATCCTCAATTTCCTTATCCATGAAGCAGCCAAGTTGAGGACCTAAATGCGGCATCTTTCCATCACTCCACACTAGGTGTTACCCCTAGATGGTCAAGGTCATTATAAGGAATCTGTAGCAAAAGGATTCACTTAATGAGGCCTTATTCTCAGAGTGTATCCTGTACAACTGAGCTTGCCATCAACCTCTCTCTCCAGTACGCATTATCAAAAAAAAAAAAAAAAAAAAAACCCAATAGGACAGCTGCTGCTGCTGTGACTCCAGGGTCTCCAGTCAGAACTCTGGGGTCCTCAGAAGAGAAGATTAGAAGGAGCTCCCTACCTGGGATGTCGGCATGGATGAAGGCTGGGGCATGCTTCAGTGGGGAGTGGACCAGTACTGCAGTCATACAGTGGGCACTGGCCACCTGCAGAGTCTCATCTCTAGAGAGGAGAAGCTGGAGAAACAGGCAACAAAAAGTGCTATAGTGACAGAGGGCCATGCAGCATCAGACACAAGGGTGGTGCTTGGGGAAAGCTACAGATTAAGGATTGGGGTCTCTATGAAGAACAGCGGGTGGGAAACAGAACAAAAGAACATAATGGCATCAAAGAACACTAAAGCCATCACCAAGAAGGGTTTGGGCCTTCATTGACAAAAGTATTTTCACAGCCCTCATCTGGTTTTGAAGCTTGCAACAAGCCTGAAAGATAACAAGGGACCGTTCTACTGTGAGTCTCACTTTACGGAGTGTGCTGAAAAGAACTAACAATGCAGGCATGAGGCTGTTATCCTTAGAAATGGCTGTCTGCAAAGTTTGTCACTGAATGGATTTGGGAAGCTGGATCTCAGGAGAGCACCCGCCACTCCCAGAACCAATAATAGTGACTTTGTGACTACTCTCTGTACAAACACTGGCGCCTACACGCTGAATACCTGCCATCCTTCTGTGAGTCTGGAATTTTGGTATGTGCTAGGTAGAGGGGACCAAGGTGACTAGTCAGCCCCCAATAAAATTTTTGGGCACTGAGACTCTAATGAGCTTCCCTGCCAGGCCCCATCTTACATGTGTTGCCACAATTCATTGCTAAAGGAAGAAAGTGCCTCCTTGTCTGACTCCACTGGGAGAGGACTCAGAATCCTGTACCTAGTTTTCCTGAACTTTACCACATAGGCCTTTTCCCTTTGCTGATTTTTTTTTGTATCCTTTTTGCTTTGCATCTGTATTAAATAAGAGCCATGAGTATGACTATCTGTTGAGTCCTCCTAGCAATCATTGAACCTAGGGGTGGTCTTGGAGACTCTCAACCCACAGAAGGAGGAATTAAAGCTCATGGAGGTTAAGTCACGCGCTCCAGGCCACACAGTTAATAAGTGGCAAAGCTAAGGCAGAAACCCAGGTCAGCCACGTCCAAATCTAGGAGTCTTCCTACAGGAGAAATGCCTCTCCACTAAAGTTTTAGATTAGGTTATTTCTCTACTCGAAATATTTCAGTGTTGGGGCGCCTGGGTGGCTCAGTGGTTGAACCTCTGCCTTTGGCTCAGGTCATGGTCTCAGGGTCCTGGGATGGAGTCCTGCATGGGGCTCTCTGCTCAGCAGGGAGTCTGCTTCTTCCTCCTCTCTCTCTCTGCCTGCCTCTCTGCCTACTTGTGATCTCTCTCTCTCTCTGTCAAATAAATAAATAAAATCTTTTTTTTTAAAGATTTTTATTTATTTATTTGATAGACAGAGAGAGATCACAAGTAGGCAGAGAGGCAGGGGGAAGCAGACTCCCCGCCGAGCAGAGAGCCCGACGCAGGGCTCGATCCCAGGACCCTGAGATCATGACCTGAGCCGAAGGCAGAGGCTTAAACCACTGAGCCACCCAGGCGCCCCTAAAAAAAATCTTTTAAAAAATATTTCAGTGAATTTCCATTATACTCTGAGTAACATCCAAACTCCTACTGAACACCATACCTATTGGGAGTCCCATGACACTTTCAGAAATCAAGGAAAGGGGACACCTGGGTGCCTCTGTCAGTTAAGCATCCGACTTGGTTTTGGCTCAGGTCATGATCTCACGGGATGGGACTGAGCCCCACACTGGGCTCTGCGTTGAATGTACAGTCTGCTGCAGATCCCTCTCCCTCCCAGACACTTGCTCTCTAATAAATAGATAAAATCTTTAAAAAAAAGAAAATAAAACCTTCTTTAAAAAAAAAATCAGGGAAAGGGTTAACTGCAACTGTGTCAAGTGTAGGAGAAACTGGCCTCCTATGGGAAAATGGTGAGTAGAACATATAACATGAGACAAAAGAGAGTATGTCTGGTTTTAGAGCTTCAGAAGAAAAGGACCAAGTCACGCTCATACCTGGTAGAGACCTATCTGAGGGCTGTAAGCTTAAATAAACCCATCTCAGTCATGTCAGACTTAAAAAAGAACACAATTGACCAGCTTTGCTATTAGTAGGTGAAAGAGTCTCTAAATAGTCTTAATCTTTATCTTGTTCTCTTTTATATAAGAAATGACATGTATTTCAAGATGCTATTGATGTACGGCAAACCATTATTTTATATGCCACTAAAAGAAAAAGAGCTATAATTAAACTATGACACACTATTGATGGTAAAATGTCTTCCAATTTCAGAGCTGCTAAAATGTGAAAAAAAAATCTTAGAAAAATGCTCTTCAACTCTTAAGTAAAACAATGATTCTTGGTTTAAAGTGCATATTCCTTATTATGTTGAAAAAAAAACACTCCAGTCCTACTTTTCCATCATACACAAACTTAACTATGAAAATTTATCCTTTAAAAAAAATCCTAGGGGATACCTGAGTAGCTCAGTGGGTTAAGCCTCTGCCTTTGGCTCAGGTTGTGATCTTAGGGTCTTGGGATTGAGCCCCTCATCAGACTCTCTGCTCAGCAGGGAGCCTGTTTCCTCCTCTCTCTCTGTCTACTTGTGATCTCTCTCTCTCTGTCAAATAAATAAATAAAATCTTTAAAACATAAATAAATAAAGGGGAGCCTGGGTGGCTCAGTGGGTTAAAGTCTCTGCCTTTGGCTCAGGTCATGATCCCAGGGTCCTGGGGTCGAGCCCCTCGTTGGGCTCTCTGCTCAGTGGAGAGCCTGCTTCCTCCTCTCTCTCTCTCTCTCTGCCTGCCTCTCTGCCTACTTGTAATCTCTGTCAAATAAATAAATAAAATCTTAAAAATAAATAAATAAATAAATCCTATGGGCATCTGGGTGGCTCTCATGTTTGAGCATCTGCCTTTGGCTCAGGTTATGGTCCCAGGGTCTTGGGATCAAGCCGTGTGTCAGGCTCCCTGCTCAGTGGGGTGTCTGTTTCTCCCTCTCCCTCTCCCTCTCCCCCTGCTTGTGCTTTCTCTCCCTCTCTCTCTCAAATGAATAAATATTTTAAAAAGGAAAAATTAAAATAGACTAAAAAGTCCTAATTGGGGCACCTGGGTGGCTCAGTCAATTAAACATCTGCTTTCAGCTCAGGTCATGATCCCAGGGTCCTGGGATTGAGCCCTATGTCAGTCAGTCTCCCTGCTCAGCAGAGAGCCTGCTTCTTCCTCTCCTGCTCCCTCTGCTTGTCCTGTCTGCTCCCCACCACCTTGTCAAATAAATAAATAAAATCTTTAAAAAGAAAAAAGGCCTAGGGTGCCTGGGTGGCTCAATTGTTAACCGTCTGCCTTTGGCTTGGGTCATGATCCCAGGGTCCTGGGATTGAGCTCTGCACTGAGATCCCTTCTCAGGGGGAAGCCTGCTTCTCCCTCTCTCACTTCCCCTGCTTGTATTCCTTCTCTCGCTGTAAAATAAATAAAATCTTTTTTTAAAAAGTCCTAATTATTTACCATAACTCATCAGGACTTGCACGATCTTCCCTGCTTAATCTCTAGACTCATCTCTGGCCACTTCACTTTCTACCCACCATCCATCCCATTGGCCTCCGTCTGCTTCTGGAACACATCAAACGTCCCCCTTCTTCTGGCCTTTATTTGTTATTCTATCCGCCTGAAATGCTTTTCTACCTGTTCTTCATATCACTGGCTTACTTACTTATTTTATTTATTCATTTGTTAGTTTGTTTATTTTCAGTTTCACTGAGGTATAATTGATCACTGGCTTACTTTAATTCTTCAAGTGTCAGCTCAAGCATCAACCCTCAGAGAGGCCCTGCCTGACCACTCAGCTTATGCCTGGACTCCCTCACTATCTCATTTCCTCTTTATTTCCTTTGTACAAAATTAAGAGTTACTTTGCTTTTTTATTTACTTGTTCATAACCTGCCTTCCCCACTAGGCCATACAAGGACAAGGAACTCATCTATTTATATACCACGATATTCCCAGTGCCTAACACAGTGACTGACATATCAAATTGGTGCTCAGTATGTATCTGACTGAATGAATGAATCAACATTGCAACAGCAGAGACACAAACATTGACAATATATATCTAGGGACCTGAATTTTGGAAGAATACATTGATTATCAGCCAAAACAGGAAGGAGTAGCATTAGACTCTGACAAAAATGCCAGAACAGACGTAAAAGAATTCATGTCAGTCTTCTCTTTATTTAAAATTTTGTTATTTTGTTCATTATGAATTTTTTGCATTGATTAAAAAAAAATACTGCACTGAAATACTATCTATCTTGATTGCTGAGTTTTTTTAGCATCCCTTTAAATTTTACACCTGAGGCAAGTGCCTCACGTATCTCACCGTAGCCGCAGCCTTGCTGGTTGCTGTAGTAAAATATGTTGATCATCCAAAATCGTCAGGAGAGGAACAGTCTCCATACGTGAAAGGAGAAGAGGAACCCGAAACCAAGATTCCTATCTCTACAAAGACCGGTCCCCTGGAGAAGTGCTCTAATCTCTGTCCCTGCCACCATTGTGCTTTGTTGGTGCACTGTGAGGACATAAGAGCTTGTGCCCTGCTGAGCCTGAGATCAAATGTTTTAACTAGATGTTACCTTGGACTCCCTAATGGAGCAACAAAATAAGCACAGAAAAGAACCTAATATGAGATCTTCTGGTTCAGAGACATAGGACTTGCTCTTCAGAGTTCACAGGCCCTGAGTGGACCTTTCTAGAGGCATCCCAGAGAAACAAGAAGGAGCAATTTACGCTGGCTTTTTAATACCTACCTTATCTATCCCCAACTGCCCTTTCCCGCTTCTGATCAGAGCTCCTCCTCCTTCCTGCAGAAGGAGTCCCACAATCTGGTCATTTAGTGATATCCCCATTATCAGATGAGGATAAGTAGTTCTGCCAAGCCCTGTGCTGAGCACTGCAGAGAGATACAGCCAAATCAGGTTTTGCCTTAAATAAACTCCCAGTAGAACAACCACAATACGGTGAAGTAAGTGCTGTGACATAAGGTACACTCTACCTAAAGGAACCAAGAGGACAAGGGAACCCTACAGGCCTTGAGGAATCAATAGACAAAGGAGAGGGGAAAGGTTTTAAGGCAAAGGGGAAGAGCATCTACACAGGCACAGAAACAGGATGTCCTGACACATGCAGGGCCAGGGAGAAGTTACATATGGCTGGAGCACTGGGTTGTATGGGGTGAAAGAGACAGATTAATAATGCTCAAGGAATGCAGGGTCCAGAGAAAGAGGGCTCTAGCAAGTTCTTTATCCCTAAAATAACCGAGATAGCTTTGTTTCTGTTGATGCCTGTATTCTGCATTATCAGCCAACCTAGATGTTAAGGAGAAGATGTGTATATAAGAACTCACAACTGAAATAAAACCTACAGTTGACCCCTGAGCAATATGGGTTTGAACTGCACAGGCCACTTACACATGGATTTTTTTCAATAATACATACAGTACTATAAATATTTTCTCCTCCTTATGAATTTTTTTTTAAGATTTTATTTATTTGACAGAGATCACAAGTAGGCAGAGAGGCAGGCAGAGAGAGAGGAGGAAGCAGGCTCCCTGCAGAGCAAACAGCCCAATGTGGGGCTCCATCCCAGGACCCTGAGATCATGACCTAAGCCAAAGGCAGAGGCTTAACCCACTGAGCCACCCAGGTGACCCTCCTTATGAATTATTTAATAACATTTTCTTTCCTTTATCTTACCTTAATGTAAGAATAAAGAATATAATAGATATACAAAATATGTGTTAACTGATTGTTATCAGTAAGGGTTCTGATCAACAGCAGGCTATTAGTAGTTAAGTTTTGGGAGAGTTGGAAGTTATATGTGGATTTTCAACTGTATGGAGGGGTAGTCAGTGCCCCAACCCCTGGGTTGTTAAAGGGTCAACTGTACTTCCAGTACTCTAATAGCATATTGTTTGGGCCAGGAAGAAAACACCTTGGAAACCTTAGAGAGTAGAAATTCAAGGGCCAGGAGCCATTTGGCTTCCCTTGTTATTGAATCTAGAGACCAGGAATCACAGGACAATCACCTTTTTGAGCACCAAAGGCAATGAGGTCTCTCCTGGCGGCCCCTCAACACCCTCAGTACTGTCCGCCAGCACAGACTTGTTCATGATCACGGACACAAAGAGATCATACTTCAGCAGCTGCCTCAACAAACCTAAAAAACGAAAGTTTTGGGAGGTGAGGCAAGAGGAGTATGGGTACCAGAGTACACCCAAGGAAGCCCCTCAGACATCTTCTGGAAACTTCTTCATGTCTCCTTAAACATTCCTAAGTATTTTGTGGGTTGTTTGTTGTTGTGGTTTTTTTTTTAAGATTTTACTTATTTGAGAGAGCACAAGCAGTAGGGGTGGGGGGTAGAGGGAGAAGCAAACTCCCCACTCAACACAGAGCTTATAGGCTCCTAGAACCGTAAGATCATAACCCGAGCCAAAGTCAGGCACTTAACATACCGAGTCACCCGGGTGTCCCAGTACTTTGTTATTTTTAATGCTGTTATAAATGGGATTGTTTTAACTTCTTTTTCAGATAATTCACTATTAGCATTTAGAAAAAAAAACTGATTTTATATCCTGTGACTTTACTAAATTCATTTATTAGTTTTTAACAGTCTTTTGGTGAAGTTTTTAGGGTTTCTGTATATAAAATAATGGCATCTGCAGAGACAGTTATATTTCTTCCTTCTTAATTTTGATGCCTTTTATTTCTTTTTCTTGCCTCATTGTTCTGGCAAGGACCTCTAACCCAATGTTGAACAGAATCCCACACTTTTATATACCACCACCATGGCAACACTTACCACACTGGGCTCTAATTGTCCACGTCTGTTTTCTATGCTAGACTATGAGCTGCTTCAGAACAGATCTTGGGTTTGGTCATCTTTATGACCCTAGAGCCTGGCCCAGAGCCTGGGCCAAAATGAATACTCACTATGTGTGACTGGACTGTTCATAACAGAGCTCTTGGCCTAAACTGTGAAAAGAAACTATTGTCACTTAGACTATGTTTTTCCCTGTAGATCCTGCTTAGGAACAGGCCCTCGCCCAGTCTCCAATCATAGTGGCCATGTGCTCTGTTCAAAAAGCAAAAGCTCCCTACTCAGAAGCATTTGATAGATCTTATGTACCTAAGTAAGGAAGCAGCAGAAGAGGCTGAATGGGTACACTGGGGCTCCTAAGGAGCCTCAAATAACAAGTAGAAATACCTGCACATCACCCTGGAGGCCAGAGATACCATAGAAGATTTTTCAAATAGGAAACTGAGAGAATGCGAGCTGTGCAATGTGAAGAATAACTTGGCAGCAAAAAACAGGACACACTTGGACAGGCAGTAAAAACCAGAGGTAGAAAATTGTTGTGCCACTTTCTTCTTTTTCTTCCAAAGGCAACATTCTTTTTTTCTTTTTGTAAGATTCTATTTATGTATTTGAGAGAGGGAGTGTGAGGGAGATAGAATGAGTGGGGGGAGGGACAGAGGGAGAGGAAGAAGCAGACTCCCCAGTGAGCAGGGAGCTAACATGGAGCCAATCCCAGGACCCGAGCAGAAGGCAGATGGTTAATCAACTGAGTTACCCATGCGCCCAAAGGCAAAAATTTTTAAGATGCCACACCAACTCTAGTCATGTCTCACAGTCTGTGGATCTTATGTTCCAAACCCATGACTTCTACCCTTTATAAGGCACCAAACTTCCCCACCACTAAAGAGCCAACATCTCAAGTCCTCGAGCAAAACCTCAAAAGCGTTCTTTCTTTTCTCTCCAAACCTACATCTTACCCAAACAGTTGATCTGTAGCTCCTTTGTCTGGGCACCATCCAGGGTAGAAAGGAAGAGAGGACACAGCTTCTCCCGGAAATGGCCCGAAAGTATCTCAGCAGCCACTGGTGAGGAGTACAGCTTCCCATAGAGGTAACAGACAGAAGCTTGCACCCCTTCATTGGGGTACACTAAACCTCTCAACAGATGCTCCATCAGGTCACCTGTCCATAAAATAGTATGAAACTGCTGTATGTCAATTGTATGCCAGCTGTATGTCAACTGCTGTATGACACTCCAGACTACTATGCCCAATAGGGTAGTAATAGCAATACCCTATAATCCCCCATAATAAATGATTTCTGGGTACTTAATTAGAAGGGAAAACCAAATCTTAGAGAAGTGCAGTGACTTACCCTGGGGTAAACAGTCTGTGAGATATTTATTTGCTTTTTACTGATAGAAAAAAATACTTCTATATTGCAGAACTAATTCTTCCTTTCACCCAAAGGAAGGTTCAAAATAAGTATTTAATTAGTTTGTACTAACATAGTGAATCAAAATGACTCAAGATCAGAGTCAAGAAATACTTTTTTCAACTTGGCCAACATAGAGTACATTTTGCAGATGGGAAAATTAAATCCTAGAGAAGGAAAGTAATGATTTCCCAGGTGTATATACTGAATGGACCACCCAGATGGAAGTGTGATCAAACCGGGTAAAAGGGTAGTAGCAGCTCCTCCCCAGAGGTCACTCACTGTGCTCCATTACAAGTTTGTCTGCCAGGGGAGGGACGGCATCAACCAACTTGCCAAGAAGGGTCAGGGTGGCCAGGCTGCCTCTCATGGAGGGCATGTTACACAGCTATAGAAATTGAACACATTCCACTCCATAAATTAGGATCAGGACAGATGTCCCACCAAAATGTATCTTGCTCTATCCAGACCAAAGCCTATATTGTATGTGTCTCTCAATACAATCAGTAATTAGCCTCTTTAAATAAGTGTCTATCTCCCTGGAGAAAGGCTCAGAGTCAGATTCCTCTCTGAGTGCTCATATCTAGCTCAGTACATGACAGTTAAACTGAATTAAAATTAGCATATTTTTTGTCTCCTATACAGCCAGAAACTGGGGGGTGAGAGTTGGGAACATCATAAAGACAGAATTCTGGCTAAGTGAAAAAAAATAAAAGTAAAAATTAAAATTAAATTTAGTTTAATTTAAAAATATATATATACATTATCATTATCATAATCATTATTGAACTCTATTTGCCAGTCCCTATGCTTAATGGTTTATAGGCAGAGTTGATAGTATATATTTCCCTTTTCTAGTGACTAACTATAACATCTTAAGTAAGACTCTTAATTACTCTGGTGGGAAATAATAATAGTACCAACTTCAAAATGTTGTTAGGACTAAATGAGATACTGCATGTAAACCACCTAACACAGTGCCTAGCATATGGAAAGTGCTCAAAAGGGTTAAATGGCACTGTCATAGTGATAAGTATTGATATATATAATTATAAATTCAACCTGATATATTAATCACATGCAGAGTAATTATAATATGATAATTTAGTATAATTTATAATTGCATTTTGCTCTTGGTGTTAAAATAAACATATATCTTCCTTTTGTAAAAAATTTTAAAAAATGATTCTGATATTATTTCTAAATCTTAAACATAGTGCAAAAACTACTTATTAAATTGGTATCTTTGACTACCTTGAAGAAGAGGCAGGTTAAATATACCTACTCAGTGCCTGCCTTAGATGCTGATAAAAACAAATGACTTTAGTATAAAATACTGTATACAATTCAAACCAAATAAAAACACCAAGCAAGCCAAGACATAGTAAACATATTTCCTTAAATTGATCAAGAAAATCTATGTTGTACTTGGACATGGAAAATACCCATGGGGTGATTATGTCAGAAAGATGGGACTTCACTGCACAAACACAGCGTTTGGAAGACTGAAAGGGGAAGGAGGGAAGCTACAAACAGTAGCAGACCAGGATCAGAAGGCCCAAGCCTGAGCTCTGGCTCTGCCACTGACTCACTGATCACGCAGATCCCTTTCTCTATGTATTCCAACCTCCCCAACTATCTATCCAAAGAGGGTTGCACACAGCTCTGATTTCTGAGGATTCTGAGGGGTACTCAAGAACCCACAGATATTTACTGACCTCTTTGTGGCACTCATCCAGCAGGCAATGAATGATCTGCTCTAACTTCAGCTGAGTTGTAAGCTGGATAAGGACTGAGCAGACACAATAGCATTAGTAACCAGAAGACAACTCCTGGCCCACACGTCGCCTTTCATAGCCCTTCTACTCAAAGTCATTTGTTTGTGTTACCAGTATAGTCTTTTCTATATCCCTAAACTGTGTGTATGAATCTAAACCAAAGGATTCCTGGCTTCTTTATCATTTTATATAAGTGGTTTACAATTAGGCTGCACATTAGAATTACTTAGGAAGTTTCAAAAAAATATATTAGGGCGCCTGGGTGGCTCAGTGGGTTAAGCCGCTGCCTTCGGCTCGGGTCATGATCTCAGGGTCCTGGGATCGAGTCCCGCATCGGGCTCTCTGCTCAGCAGGGAGCCTGCTTCCTCCTCTCTCTCTGCCTCTCTGCCTACTTGTAATCTCTCTCTGTCAAATAAATAAATAAAATCTTTAAAAAACAAAACAAAACAAAACAAAACAAAAAAAACAAAAAAATATATTAATGCTCAACTCCCAGTCTAGACAAATTAAATCAGAAGCTCTAGAGAAAGAGCCTAAGCATTTGGGTATTTTTAAAGCTACCCAGGTGAGTCTATTTTGAAGCTCAGGTTGAAAACTGCTATTTTATACTCTCTCTACTTTTTTCCTCCTCACAGTTTGCTCCTTTATATACTAGAAAACAGAACTATGGCACACTCAATAGTATAGATTTCCCTTTTCTAGCAACTAACTATAGCATCTTAAATAAGACTCTTAATTCCTCTGGTGGGAAATAATAATAGTATCAACTTCATAGAGTTGTTAGGACTAAATGAGCTACTGCACGTAAACCACCTATAATTGCTTATAATATTATCTCTCAACCCCAAACCCATCCTTCTATACAATCATTTGTGATGCTTCTGCTGGTATGTTTGAGGAGCAGTGAAGAAGAGGCTGGCTCTGCAAGTCTGGGAAAAGCTACAAATAAGATTTAGAGGCTACTGCAGAAAGGCTCTGCCTTTCTAAAAAGAAACATTCTAGGATAATAGAAACAGGAAGAAGGTAGGCAGCAAACAGGAAACAATGAGGAAGGAGCAAATCCTTCTTCTCTGGCTTTGCAGTCTCTAGTGCCCACCACCTCAGTAAAGTTCCGGGGTTCTGAGGAAGGTCTGCAAGTTACCCTGGCACCAATCAGAAGTGGATGGCTTTAGAATTATAGCCCCACCCAAGAGTGGTCGAATGGTGAAGGGAAATCTCCCCATTCCTGCCAGTGGTCAGACTTCAAGTGGTGTACCTGTCCACATTATCTAGACCGAGAGATGGGCAGAGGGATATACAGATATTAACTTGTGATCTGTTACAGCTGCTAACTGCAAGGCTGAATGGTCAGAGACCCAGGAGCAGTCAAGCAGCATCCCCTCCTCAGAGAAAATTTATGTTTTAGTAATTCCAACCTCCTTTTGTTTCCCCAGCCCTAAGGGTGGGAGTTGCTTTATGATATTGCTACCTCTGTGAAAACTTGGGTGTTCTCTTTTTGCCTTCAGTTACCCAGCTAATAATTTTTATATTAAAGTTTTCCCTGTTTATTTTTTAGAAGACTTTATTTATTTGACAGAGAGAGAGTACAAGCAGGGGGAGCAGTTGGCAGAGGGAGAGGGGGAAGCAGGCTCCTGCTGAGAAAGGAGCCCGAGGTGGGGCTCAATCCCAGGACCCTGGGATCATGACCTGAGCCAAAGGCAGATGCTTAAGCGACTGAGCCACCCAGGTGCCCCTAAGTTTTCCCTGTTTAAATAACTCCTGTGGTTTCTGTTTCTTGACTAGCCCCTAACTGATACAATTCTTGCTCTTTCTGCAAGAATCCCCCTATCCCAATTCTCTTGTCTTCTTTCTCCTCAAGCCCTTTAAAGTTTATTTTAGTATTTCTACCCCCAACATGAAGCTAGAACTCAAGACCCCAAGATCAAGAGTCATATGCTCTTCTGATTGAGCCAGACAAGCACGCCACTCCTCGCACCCTTTCTACACTTCCACAGCTCTTATTGTTGCCTATGTGCAGACAACTTTTAACCAACAAATGTGGATGGAATGAAAAGAGAATTTGTACATGCCTTTCTAACAGTGTTCTTCAGCTCTCATTATTTGCCATCCAACCTCTCCTCCAGATTGTAAACTCTTAGAGGGCAGGAACCATGTCTTACCCATCTATGTATCCCAGGTTTCTGACACAGATTGACAATTGACTTTTCTTGATATGTCTCTAAAATGAAGCAGTTATTTCATTAAGATCTCAAATAACCAGAGCTGCAATTGCGGTTAATACCCTCAGCTTCAAACGCTAGATACACAGTTTCACCTTACCTTCAATACAGAGGTCTGTTACACTCCCATCTTCCACATTGCATAACAGCCCTTGGAGCCGAGAGAGAAGAGATGGGGATGGTAAATAGTTAAAAGAGAAACAAACCCACAGAGGCAAGCTATAAATTCTAGACTAATAGCAGCTTTAAGCTATGTCCCAGATAAACGCTATCCTCAACACCAAACACCTAGACTTTCAGTGACCCACTCTGGCTTTAAAAGGATAAAAACAGTCAGTGTGGCACAGCATAAAAAACTAAGTGTTCTGGGGTCTGTAATAGACCTGGGGTAAAATTCCAGTTCTGTCCGTTGTTAACCATGTCTTCCTTTAGCCTTGGGGACCATCTTCTCTCCCTTAAAGAACTGTCTTGGCAGTTAAAAGCCTGAAAAGCCTCTAGCAGAGAAAAATACCCAATATGAGTTAGCTCCCCTCCTTCCTGAAAGGGCTCTTTCTATAGGACATTATAATGACATTAAAAGAAGGGACCTTTTAATCCATCTCAGGCACAAGAGGGAAAGTAATTCAATCAGGTCACACCAGGTCAATGGAGTCTAGTCTGGACCTTCTGACCCTATTGAGGGGCAGAGCGGACTTTTTGAAGATCACACATTTCCCATACTCATATTCACACTTTTACAACCCTCTTGGCTGTAGCAAAGCCAGTTACCATCCAATGCATCATGTGTCTTAGAAAGGGGATCATTTCTTCATAATATGACAAAATAATTTACTAATACATTAAACTGATAAATGGCCAAAAACCTAAATTGTCTTTCCAAGACCACTTCTCCAAACCCCAAAACAAATATACATGCTATACATACAAAATTCATGCCAAGTTCCCCTTCTAATCTCACCGAAAAGCATGCTTATGAAGTGAATACAGATTCTCTGATCCTGAGCCACCAGCTGCATGACCAGCGAGGCATGCCTCAAGAGAGCATCTCGGAAGCAGGACAGCACATGCTTCTTGCGCACCAGCTTGGGAGAGATGAAAAAAAAAAATTCAGTAAAAACCAAGCTTCAAGGGGCGCCTGGGTGGCTCAGTGGGTTAAGCCTCTGCCTTTGCCTCAGGTCATGATCTCAGGGTCCTGGGATCGAGCCCTGCATTGGGCTCTCTGCTCAGCGGGGAGCCTGCTTTCTCCTCTCTCTCTCTCTGCCTGCCTCTCTGCCTACTTGTGATCTCTCTCTCTGTCATATAAATAAATAAAAAATCTTAAAAAAAAAACAAAACAAGCCTCAGTCATTCTCAACCCAAACAACTGTAATTTCTAAATATAATTGCAAAATGATACCAAAGGGTTCATCTAAACAATAGTAAGGTCATATATCCCTAAAGGGAGTAGGAAAAAGGGCATAAACTACACACAGGAATCCATGTGTTCATACAGAGGATTATACATGAGCTAAGGTTCCCACCACCCTGTATTTACAGACTACTTTACTATTCACAAATCACTCTTCTGTCTACTAGCTCATTTAAACCTAACAAGTTGATGAAGCAAGCAAAAATAGGTATTACTGTCACCGTTTTATAGATGAGAAAACAGAAGCCCAGGACTCAAATGTCTCCAAGGAGGTCTTATGCAAGGTCAGTGCCCTTTCCACTTCAATGGTCCAGGAGAGTGATTCTGGAGACCCTGCATAAGCCTCAAAGAGGTCGGTAGAGAAACGCATCCCTCCATTCAACATGGACATAAATCTTCACACTCAATTCACTTCCCTGTACAGGGAACTGGATAGTAGCTGTGTAAAGTGCTCAAGATAGTAGCAAAAGTTAGAAAAAGAAAGGGAGTATGCACCAAGGATAGAGCAGGAACATGGGTATAACTAACAGCATCCCCCTTTCAATTGGTGAGAGCCGAAGCTAAAAAAAAAAAAAAAAAAGTGCATTCAGTAAGAAGTTAAGTGCAGGGTTGCCTGGGTGGCTCAGTGGATTAAAGCCTCTGCCTTCGGCTCAGGTCATAATCCCAGGGTCCTGGGATCGAGCCCCCGAATCGGGCTCTCTGCTCAGCATGGAGCCTGCTTCCTCCTCTCTCTGCCTGCCTCTCTGCCTACTTGTGATCTCTGTCTGTCAAATAAATAAAATCTTAAAAAAAAAAAAAAGAAGAAGAAGTAAAGTGCATTTTCTTGGTGCCTCTAACCTGTGCTATTGCGAATCTCATGTATTCCTTCATCAGCTCCTCCTACATAATTCATTAAGCTAGTGATCTAAAAATCTTGAGGACTCTCTTTTACCTGTGGGATTAAGTCCACACTCTAGCTTGGATTCAAACGCTTGAAGGAATGCATCTTAACCTGGCTTTTCAATCCCACTTCCCTCAACTTCCTTTCGAACACTCTGATTACCTCCCCGAACTCCTCCTTGCTAATACCTACCTCCTGGGATAAGCTCTCCCATTGTCTCTGGAACAAATCTCACTCATCTTCTCCAGCCTAATTCAAATGCTTCCTCCTCTAAAAAACCTTTTTCCCAGTTTCCCTCCTTATCCCAACAGCTCTTGACCATAAATATATCTAGCTACTAAAATCCTAGTAATTTTTAGCCTTCTCGTATTCTCCTCTATTAACCGTCTTATTTATCTCTTTATGTCTGACTCGCTATCAAGGAATGGCAGCCTCAGAACTCCTGGTCTCAATGAAATCTCAAATATTATCAGCTAGAACTATCAGTTCTCAGAGGGTAGCCTGGGAACACCAGAGGGTGCCCAGAACCCTTACAGGGTATCCAAAAGATCAAAATTATTTTCATATAATACTAAGATGCAGTTTGTTCTTTTCACTCTTATTCTCTCACAAGCATACAGTGAAATTTTTCAAAGATTACATGACAAGTAATACACAACAGATTAAGTGCAGAAATATATGAGAATCCAGCTATCTTCTATTAAGCTAGACATTAAAGACATTTACAAAAATGAGCCATTCCTTTCACTACCTTTTTACTTTGGAAAATATCATTATTTTTACTTAAATTACTTATGCTACAGAACTGTACACTTAAAATGGTAGATTTTATGGCATGTGTATTTTGCCACAATAAAACCAATTATGCTAATATATAATGGACTTAGCAGTATTTTTAAATTAGTATTTTAAAATTGTTTTTACTTCTAATACAGTAAATATCAGTGGATACAACCCACATAAACAAAAGCTCTCTGGGGTGCCTGGGTGGCTCAGCGGGTTAAGCTTCTGCCTTCAGCTCAGGTCATGGTCTCAGGGTCCTGGGATCGAGCCCCAAATCGGGCTCTCTGCTCAGCAGGGAGCCTGCTTCCCCCTCTCTCTCTACCTACTTGTGATCTTTCTCTCTCTGTGTCAAATAAATAAATAAAATCTTCCAAAAAACTGTTTTTACTTCTAATACAGTAAATATCAGCAGATACAACCCACATAAACAAAAGCTCTTTGGGGTCCTCAACACACTTTAAAAGTGTAAAGGCATCCTGAGAATAAGACAACAACTTGAGAACCACTGATCTAGCCCACCCCCCTTCCCTCCAAGGGACGAATTCCCCTCTCATGAATCTGAGAGAAAGGTGATCTCCCAAACTTTTCTTGGATGCCTCCACGGACCAAAAAAAACTCACTACAGAGGTGGGCAGGCAGTGAGGGGGGAAGCCCATTTTTCAGCCAGCTCTGCTTATTAGAAAGTTCTTCCCCTTCACTGCACTCTGCCTGGCTGTAACTTCTGCCTGTCACCCCTGCCATCGCAGAGACCAAGGCAGCCCCCACATTTACACCCTAAGACATGGGAAGGGAATGAGGAGCCTCCGCTGCGCGTGCACCTGGCCCGTGGGCCGAGCGGAGGCTCAATCCAGGAGACATGGCGGCGGCAACTAAGGGCAGGGCAGCTACGGAGAAGGGAAGGGAAGGCGGGCATGCGAGCCAGCGCGTCCTGGAGGGGTGGCGGGCTTAGCGGACAGGAATAGGCCCAGTTGAGGTCCAGAGCCAGGCACAGGGGCTAGTCTGGAAAGCGGCCCTCTGCTCCGAGCAGGACGGCCTGCAGGGTAAACTGAGGCTGGGCTAGTACAGCAAAGAAGGCAACTCCGGCCTAGCAAGGGAGCAGGCCCGCTTACCAGGTCAAGTTAACGAAGCGGGCCCGGTGGAGGGAAGGTGCGTCAGGTCCTAGGGAGTCGGTCTGGCGAGGGAAGGCTGTTTGGTGAGGGAAATGCCGAAGCCTCTGTTCTTACCGACACGCAGGGCTCCGGCAGCAGCTCCACCATGCAGGCCAGACAGACGCGTGGGGGCACGGGCAGCAGCCAGCACGGGTCATGCCTGTAATGGGCCCTCTCGAAGAGCAGCGTCGTGTCCTCGTCCCTCCCAGGCCCGGGAAGGCCTGCCGCCGCGTTCCTCACAGACATGTCTCCACCACCTTTTCCCGCGCAGCGTGTGCGCAAGCGCGCTTGAAAAAGCCCCTTTCCCTTCGCTGGGGAGGGAGGAGAACGCGCGTGCGCAACCCGAGTGCTACGCAATCTCGCGCGAGCTGCGGCCCTTGAGAGCGTGTGGTAGGTGCGAGGACTCGCGAGTGTCCCGCGAAGGACAAAGCAGTTTGCTCCTTGAGTTCGTAGGCGTTTGCCTTCACCGTGCTATAGGTTGAAAAATATTTATAAAGATCTCAGGGATCTAAAAGCCGTTAATATTTTTTAAAAATATATCTTTTTTATTTTTTATTTATTTAACAGACAGAGACCACAAGTAGGCAGAGAGGCAGGCAGAGAGAGAGGAGAGGAAGCAGGCTCCCTGACAAGCGGAGAGCCCGATGCAGGGCTTGATGCGGGGCTCGATCCCAGGACTCTGGGATCATGACCTGAGCTGAAGACAGAGGCTTTAACCCACTGAGCCACCCAGGCTCCCCTCTTAGTATTTTTTTAATTCTACGTCACCCCTTTCTCGAAGAGTCTAAGACATTTCCCTTAAGATGCCCTCTCACAGACGGCTGCACGGCACTTGAGACTTTGTGAAGGCGCAAGGAACACTGCAGAAGGAAAAATCGTTCATCGTTGCATGTATTAGCAATAACAGCCTATCCATCTACAAGAATTTATTTAGCACCTGAGTGTCCAGCAACTGGCTAATGGTGGAGGTAAGCTCACGAGGTGTTTTCTACATTCAGAAGCAGTGTCACTGCGTGCAAAAAAAATTATTCCATAGCAAAATAGTTCAGAAAATTAAGGATTTATTGTCCAATGTAGCGTTATGAAATAATGTTTGAGAAAAGTAGGTATTAACATGGACTAGTTCTCGTTAACATTTTGCGCACAAAAGATGCAGAATTATATACAAAGTATGTAAAATAAATAAGTAAACAACATTTATTCAAAATATTTTAAATACATTATAGTAGTAGTACATATTCAGTGAAGACAATGAAAGAAAAATAATATTCTGGGATATTTTCTTTTAGTCTACACATTTTTAAATGTATTTTTTAAGAGATTTTATTTATTTTGAAAGATTTTATTTATTTTATTTGACAGACAGAGATTACAAGTAGGCAGAGAGACAGGCAGAGAGAGAGGAGGGAAGCAGGCTCCCTGCTGAGCAGAGAGCCCGACGCAGGGCTTGATCCCAGGACCCCGGGATCATGACCTGAGCCGAAGGCAGAGGCCTTAACCCACTGAGCCACCCAGGTGCCCCAGAGATTTTATTTATTTATTTGACACAGAGAGATCACAAGTAGGCAAAGAGGTAGGCAGAGAGAGGGGGAAGCAGGCTCCCCGCCAAGCAGAGAGCCCGACGTGGGGCTCAATTCCAGGACCCTGAGATCATGACCTGAGCCAAAGGCAGAGACCTTAACCCACTGAGCCACCCAGTAGCCCCAAGTCTACACATTTTTACAACAGTAACATAGAAAGTTTGTGAACTGCTTCCTCCAGAGAAAAAGATACCATATGTATCTTCCATATCATTAAATACTATCCTGTATATTTTTAAAATGTCAACAAACTATGTATTCTTTTTGACAGAGTTTTGAGCTAGAAACTGGGCTAGGAGTTGGAGGATTCAAAAGTGAACAAGACAATTCTCGTCCTCAAGTTTAGTCAAGGAAGCAGATGATCAATTATTGCAATACCGTGTTAGTTATCTATTGTTGTGTAACACATGACCCCATGTGATAGGTTGAATGGTGACCTTCAAAAATATATCTCCGTATCTGCTCTGGACTGAATTGTGTCCTCCAAATTCAGATGTTGAAGCCCTAACCCCCGATGTGACTGTATTTGGAAAGAGATCCTTAAAGAGGTATTTAAAGTTAAAAGACATTGTAAGGGTGGGACTCTGGTCCCACGGAATTGGTGACCTTATAAGAAGAGGGAGAGGGGCACCCGGCTGTCTCAGTCATTAGAGCATGTGAACTTTGGTCTCAGGGCTGTGAGTTCGAGCCCCACGTTGGGTGTAAAGATTACTTAAAAATAAAATTTTTCTTTTAAAAGAGAGAGAAAGCTCTCTCACCTCTTTCAGTTTACATGTGCCAAGGAACGGCCGTGTGAAGACGCAGTGAGAAAGCAACCATCTGTAAATCAGGAAGAAAATTCTTACCAGAAACTGAATCAACCAGAACCTTGATCTTGGACTTCCAGCCTCCAGAGTTGTGAGAAAATACATTTCTGTTGTTTAAACCACCCAGTCTGTAGTATTTTGTTATAGCAGCTAGAGAAGATTTATGAAACATCCTAATCCTCAGAATTTGTAAATGTTACCTTGTTTGGAAAAGTATCTTCACAGTTGTGATTAAGTCAAGGATCTTGAGAGATCATCCTGGAGTATAGAGTGGGCCCTAAATCCAATGACAAGTGTCTTGAGAAGAGACCCACAGAGTAAAAGGAAGAGGCAGTGTGACCACAGAGGCAGCAAGCCAGCCAATACCTACAACCACCAGAAGCTGGAAAGAAGCAAGAACTGATTGCCCTCAAGGCCTTTGGAGGGCCTTCTGACATCTTGATTTCAAACTTCTGGCCTCCAGAAGTTGTTTTAGGCCATCAGGTTTGTGGTAATTCGTTACAATAGCCATAGAAAACTAATATGCCCCTGAAACTTAGCAGCTTAAAATAAGAAACCTAGATGATCTCATAGTTTGTGTGCACCAGCAATCCAGGAACAGCTTAACTAAGTGACCCTGGTTCAAAGTCTCTCACAAGGTTGTAGTCATCTCACAAGGTTATAGTCATCTCTAAGGCTGAGGGATCTGCATCTAAGCTCACACACATGCTTGGTGACAGGATTCAGCTCCTCAAAGGCTAAGTGAGGACCTCCCTTTCTTGACAACTGTTTTCCAGTGTTCTCGGTGCTTTGCCATATGTGCCTTTCCATAGGGCAGTTCACAACATGGAGGGTGAGTTCCCTCAGGGAGCAAGCAAGGGAACAAGAGAAATGCCCAAGATGGAACTACAGACTTTATAACCTTTTCTCCGAAGTGACATTCCATCATGTCTGCTGTATCCTAGCTGTCAGAAGCGACCCACTAGATCCAATCCACACTGAAGGAGAGAATATACAAGGGCAAGGATACTGGGAGGTAGGGAGCATTGGGAACCTTCTTAGAAAGCCTGCCTATCACAGTGTAAGTGCTGTAGTAGAGGCAGGCATGAATTGCTATAAGAAACAACTTCCAGGTAGCAATATGTAGCAAGAAAACCATCAATACAGTAACTGGGTAATAAGATTATGGATTATTTTTCCTTTTCTGAATTTTTTAAACTTCCTTCAATGAGCATGTATGGGTTTTACAATGAATAGGAAAACTAAATGAAAGGTAGGAGAAGAAGGGAGAAAAAAAAGGGAGGGAGGATAAAGAAGAGGGAAGGAGAAAACCTGAATGAAATTCCCAACTCCAGCTTTCATGGATATAGGATATAGGATCTACTTCCACATGTTGAAGCTGTCTGTAGAAGGATCATAAGACATGTCTTTTGGCTCAGAAGCTTCAGGCTTGATTAAAACAAATAATCACCAGGATGTCCCATTGGTGAGACAAGCAAGGCAACAAGTAATTATGGTTGACAGTACTTGAGAAGTAGAGGGGGGATGGCTTTTCCATGAAGTATGCTCCTGGGCAGCAGAGTTCCAGCTGGGGGAATGCGCCATAATCAGTTTCCTTCCTTGTGACCAAAAGACTTGCATATCAGTGTCCAGTGCAGAGCAACCCCCCTCCCACAAACAGTGTGAGCACCCCACCTCAATCAGAATTAGCCTGGACCAGGGCAGGACAGAGCCATGATAGAAACCTCAGTATACCCTACTGTGAGGAGCTAGGGAAAGGAATGTGTTTAGATGACGACAACATTGGGTTGACCCACATTCCCCAAACCTTCAATACCACAGAGTACACTGGCTTCTACTACACCTACAAAGTATCCCAGCCTCCAAAAGGGGACACTCAGAAAACATGTGCCAGAAATAGCAGAACCCCACAGGGCCCAAATAACCAATTTTATTAGAAGCTTTGAGGGTGAGCAGACAACTCATGCCTTCTCTTATGTGTCCTGAGGACCCTAGGCCCGCAGCCTACTTTCTAAAGCCATGCTGGAGCAGAAAACATCTCAAATGCTTCATTAAACCAAACTTTTGAGGGGCTGATGGATTCTTCGGGGATCCATGTAGGTTCTCAGGTTCCCCCTGACCGTGGAAGCACTTTGTCTTGGGAAGAACAGCCTCAGCACAGGAATGACTTGGTGGCTGAAGGTCTGTCTTCAAAGAAATATAGACTCCAGGGCTGTCCTTCCTTGTATGTTGGTCACTCAGTTTGGAAAGCAGGGTAGGATCAGGATCCCGTAGACTCAGGTTGGGGGCTGAGTGCTGAGGCTTGGCCTGGTGTGGGGACCAGGATATCTTGTTTAAAAGGGTCGTGCTCAACCTTGCTGCAGCAGAGTGGAAATAACATTTGAAGTTGGAGGTATTTGTGAAATGGAAGGAAGGCTGCTGCCCAGCCCCTCTGCCCTCTGCCGCCTCCAGGCTTTCTCTTCTCCCATGTGTGGGCTGCTGACGTTTAAGTCTGGGGGGCTCAGGGGCCTCCTGCGGTATGCGCTCCTTCCTCCAGGCATCATGGCCTGCCCTGGAATATGAGGTCCTTACTTTGCAGGGAGCCATCTCTGCCGTCTGGGAGACTCCTGGCCTGACCACTTTCCTGTCCCTTCTGTTCTCACTGGAAGGCTCTTGGCCACACCAGCTCCTAGACTGTGCTGCGGGCCTGGAGTTCCTGTAAATGGCAGCAGCCTTGGCTCTAGGAGCCTTTTCCGGGATGTCCCATGGTTCTCTAGTGCCTCCTGGTGGTCTGACTCTCCCAGGCTTCTCAGAATGGATGGAAATGGCCACGGACTCACACCCATGTGACCCACATTTCTCTAGAGCCCTGGCCCGAGTAGGAAGTTTTGAGCTTTTTCTTTCTGGGGGCTGAACTCTCTGGGATCTCTCAGTTGACTTGAGGCCTGGCCTGCAGCCCTGGGCCTCACAGTGCATTCCCTGCTGTCGTTGGAGCTCACGGGCTGTGTACAATCCAGGGAGCCTCATCCCAGCACGGGGTAGCGGGCATGGTCCTAACTTGTTAAAGAGCAAATGGGACTCCAGGATCCGCTTGGGGAGGCCCCACCTCAGGTGTGCAATCTTCCGTCGCATGAGGGACTCCAAGAGGAGCTGTTGGCTCTTTTTGAGGACCGGCCACTTGGGGGGAACAGTGAGGACAGTGGGAGCACCCGCCAGAGCTGCGGCAGCTTGGGAGGCTTGGCGACATGAGACAGAGGGGCGGGCAGAGGGCAGGCCCAGGGGAGCAGCCAGAAGTTCTCCAGAATGTAAGTTCTGGAGCTGCCGCATCCAGCCAGAAGTCCTCCCTGGATCCACCCTTTTATCCTTTCGTCGGCTTTTCAGGGCTTCAGGTGGGGCCTGTTGGGAGGCTAGCCTGACCCTCACTCTGTGCTTCTTGGCAGAGGCCATGCTCTGGCTGACCATATGCTCTCCCTCCGCACTGGCACGCAGGGAGAGTTGACTGCAGCTCGGGAGAGGCTTCAGCTCAGGACAGGGAGCAGAAGCCACTGCCTGTTGCTGTTCCATGGCCTCATATCCAGGCCCCTCGCCCCCAGAAGAGTCGACTGGGAGATTGTCTTTAGCAGCATCTTTTCCTCTGACCTGCTTCTCGTTTCCTCCTTTTGGAATGTGAGGTCCTCCAGCCTCCTCAGCTCTGCACTCTGTCCGGCTCCCAGCATCTTGGATTTCTGCAGCGTCCTCATCTCCGTCCTTGTCCTGGTTCCCCAGCTCTTGTATCTGGATCTCTCCATCGACTGCACTTCTTACCTGTCCCTGGTAATCTCCCCCTGGAGCCTGGGCCTCTGTACCCTCATCACCTGTGGTCTCTCTCAGGTTTCTCTTCCCGTGTATTTCAGTGTCTGCACCATTCTCACCTCCCGCCTGCTCCTGGTTCGTCCACTCTGATGAACAGCTCTTTTCATTAGCTTTGCTTTCTATCAGTCTCCCGGAACCTCCACTAAGTCCTTGGGTCTTTCCACTACCCTCACTCCTAGCTTCTCTCTGACCTCTCTTCCCCAATGTCTGATTTTCCTCCTCCTTTCCCCTCTGCTCCCAATTGCTCCTCCTTGGTGAGTGACTCTCCCCAGTTCCACCATCTGACTGTTGCTGGCTCTCTCTCTCAGGCCTCTGGGTCTCTACAGCATCCTCACTTCCAGCCTGAATTCTTCTTCCATTCTTACCTCCTGTCTGCTCCTGGTTCTTCCACTCTGATAAATGGATCTTTCTATCAATAACACCTTTTACCTGGCTCTGGTCTTCTTCTGCATGTTCCCAGGTCTCTGTATCATTTTCAACTACAGCTTCTCTCTGGCTTGTCGTTATTGGAGCTTGAATTCCTGTACCATTCTCATCTCCAACCTGCTCCTCTGGCTTCCATTCTGCTGAATGAGTTTCTCCATCAACTTTACTTGTTAATTCTCTCCTCTTTTCAGGCTCAGATGCCTGGGTGTTTGCACCATCTTTGCCTCTAATGTATTCCTGATTCTTACACTCAGATGTATGAATCTTGCTATTAATTTTACTGCTTGACTGACCCTGGTTTTCTTCCCCAAGTTCCTGGGTCTCTGTACCAACTTCACCTTTAACCCCTGTCAGATTTCTCTTCCCTAGTGCCTGAATGTCTATTCTATTATCATCTCCAAACTGCTCCTCGTTCCTCCTCTCTGGTGGATGGGTGTCTACAAGAGTTTCATGTCTTAATTGTCCTTGGTCCTCTGCCTCAGGAGCCAAGGTATTTGTACCATCTTCTTCTCCATCTTTTCTCTGATCTCTCTTCTCTGTTGCCTGAGTTTCGGCCCTAAATTCACCTCCAATCTGATTCCCCCAACATGGTATCTTGCATTCTCTGTATATTTCACTTCCACTCTGGTCCAGATGCCCCCAACATTGTATCTCAAAGTTTTTGTCAATTTTACTTGCTACTAGTCTCTTGTTTCCCCACCAGGGCGCCCGGATCACCACCCAGTCCTCCTCTCTTATCTCCCTGAAGTTCTTCCTTCTAGAGATCTGGGTCTCTCCAGCATCCTCCCCCCTTCTCGGGCCTTGGTTTCTCCACCCCACTAGAAGTTCGTGTCTTAGTTGTTTCCAAATCTCTTCCTTAGATGCTTGGATCTTCTCAGATTTCTCACTTCCACCCTGATCCTTCTTTCCCCACCCTGGGGTCTGAGTCCCTATAACATTCTCACGTCTAGCGCATTCCTGTTTTTCCCACCCCAGGACCTGGGTCTCCACACCTTTCTCTTGTGTTACTTCTCCCAGGTTCTCCCTCCCCAGTACCTGGGTTTGCACATCATTCTCACCTCCAGCCTGGGCCTTGTCTCTCCTCTCCTGTGCCTGAATTTCTATGCCAGTATCATCTTGCATCTCGTCTTGTTTTCCCCATCCTGACAGCTGGCTTTCCTCACCATCCTCACTTCCACTCTGGTCCTGCTTCTCCAATTCTTGGGCCTTGGTCTCTCCTTCATCCTCTCCTCTGGCCTCTTTCTTGTTCTTCTCAAGTGCCTGGGTGACTACAGCATCCTCATCTCTACTCTTCTCTTGATTCCCCCATTCTGGTGTCTGAGTCTCTGCATCAGTTTTACATCTTAACTGTTCCTGGTGCTCTGCTATATGTGCCTGGATTCCAGGAGGATTCTCACCTTCAGCCTCCCTCTCATTTCTATTCCCTAGTTCCTGAATTTCGGCTCTCTTCTCAATTCCCATCTCGTGCTGGTTCTTTGACCCTGATGTCAGGATATCTCCATCGGTTTTACTTATTACTAGTTTTCGACTGCTCCATGCCAGGACCTTAGTCTCTGCACCATCTTCCATCTCAAAATTCACCGGAAGTTGCCTTCCAGTTGCCTGAATCTCCCAAGCATCCTCCCCACTGCTCTCTGTCTGGTTCACCCACCCTAGAGCCTCCCTGCCTAGCATCTGGTTTTCCCTCCCTGGTACCCGGGCCTTTTGTGGGCATCTCCAGGACTTCCAGGTGGACATTCTCACTTGTTGGATGGAAGGATCAGGCAAGAAATCTCTGGAGCAGAACTGTAGCCTCTGAGATGAAGGGAGATTTGAAAGAGAGGTAGCTAAAATCCTGGATGTGAGGTGAGATCTCAGGCTGACAACACGCTCCAGTGACACCAACTCTTCCTGGGAGTGGACCAGCAGCTGCTCCATCCTTTGGTACCGGTCAAGGGCAGGGGATAGTGACTTGCATATCAGGTGAGTCCGCTCATCACTGAGACACCAGGGTACCTGCCGTGCTTCCCGAGAACTGTCCTGGAGGAGCATACAGGTGCTTGAAAGGGAGGTGGTGCAAAAGAAGGGCTCAATAGGTGTGTGGAAATCCTGAGGTGGGCCCTGAAATGGGTGTTGCCAAGAGAGCAGGTGTTGGGTCTGTGATACCTGGAGGCCCCTTCGGTATTCCTGTCTCTTCTTTTGTACCCATTGTTGGACATAAGCATCCAGGTCATTGAAATTATCAGGACTGAAGAAGAATTCAGGGGTCATCCTGAAGCGAGTGTCATGTCTCACGGAGGGCACTGTCCACTTCTGCTGTGTCACCTGTAGTTTAGAATAAAGAAGTAAAATCTTTGCTCACATATTGTCTCATCTAATTCTCACAGATCAGAATTACAATGTCCATTATCCAGATGAGGACACTGGACTCAGAAAAGAGGGAATCGCTTCCCTTAGGGCATTCATTTAAGAAAGACAAAGAATTTACTCCAGATCAGGCACTATTCTAGATGCTGGGGTTACCAGCATGAACAAGACTAAAGTCCTTATTGGGAGCTATCTTCCAGACATGGAAGACACAATAACCAAGTATACAACATGTTAGGTATTGAAAAATGTTCTGGTGGAAATAAAAGTAGACTGGGTATGGGACTAGTTCCCTTAGATAGACTGGTCATAGAAGGCCTCTCAGAGAAGGTGACATTTGACTGGAAACCTGAATGAAATGATAGGCAAGATGTTAGTGCAAAGGTCCTGAGATCAGAACAAAGTCATGTGTATAAGAACACCAAGGGGCCCTATGCCCAGAATGGAACAGGTAATGAAAAGTGTGCTGGGAGTTGGGATCAGAGAGAAATGTAGGACAGATCATGCTGGGCCTTTGACTTAAGGTTAGGAATTTGAATTTTTTTTCTGAGTTGACAGGGAGTGTATCTGTAGGAGCTGTTGCAGGGTTTTGAGGGGCAAAGTGGTATGATTTATTTTGAAAAGTTGGTTCTTGCTCATAAGCATGATTTTAAGTCAGGTGCAAAGGAATACCTACCATACGGCATCATCATACAGGCAAAACTAGTCCATGTTATTGGGAATCAGCATAGTTGTGACTGCAAGCTTCTGGGCTTGATGCTGTACATGGATGTATTCAGTTTGTGAAAATTCATTGATCTATAGACATGTGGTCTATGTACATGTATTATCCCTGAATTAAAATTTTAAGGGAGTTGGGCGCCTGGGTGGCTCAGTGGGTTAAAGCCTCTGCCTTCAGCTCAGGTCATGATCCCGGGATCCTGGGATCGAGTCCCGCATCGGGCTCTCTGCACGGCAGGGAGCCTGCTTCCCTTCCTCTCTCTCTGTCTGCCTCTCTGCCTACTTGTGATCTCTGCCTGTCAAATAAATAAATAAAATCTTTAAAAAAAATTTTTTAAGGGAGAAAGAAAGAAAGAAAGAGAAAAGAAGAGAAGAGAAGAGAACAAAAAGAAAAGAAAGAAGATAATCCTGTTGGCTGAGTGGAACATCGTCTGGGCTTGGATGAGAGAGGCCACAGGAACCGAAGACAGCGCTACATATAGTGTAGGGGAGCTATGAGGGAAGGTTTGCCCAGGGGGCAGCAGTGAGTTTTCTAGAAGTGATCAGATTTGAGATGTGGTTTGCAAGTAGAGCCCATAGGACTTGTAGATGGACTGAATGTGTGGAATGAGGGAAAGAGACCAGGGTGACTGGTGGGTTTTGGGGTCTGGTGATGTTCTCCCTGACCAGTCTTGAGCTCCTCCTTGTTATTTATCTCTGGTATAGGACATAGAACAGGGTCCTCATAACAAGTGAATGAGACAATCTTGGTGCTAAGGGAAGGAGGTGTGTGGGGTCCCCTCACCTTGATGACCTTCCGTGTGCTGGGGTGGGTCCTTGTGACCTGGTGCCAATAGTGCTGGACCTGCCAGATCAGAAAGAGGCAGAGCACAAGCAGGTTGCCACAGCACCGAGGGTCCCTGCAGCTGCGATCCTCAGAGAGCAGGCCCCGCACTGGCTCCCACTCAGGGCCCTGGAATGGCCCCACCACAGCACAGGCTCCCAGCAGTGGCAGCAACATGACAAAGCGTAGGTGAGCAGGTGGTGTTAGGGAGTTGGAGGGCAGGACTGGTGTGAGTGAGTCAGCCAGTTTGGGATGAGGTAGCCCCTGCCTCACAGCACTCCTGTCACTGAAGCTACCTCACAAAGGAGCCTCAGCCTCCGTTCCACCCTGAACCTGGCACCAGAGCTGGCTAACATGCCCTTAGTACAGGTAAGGACAGCGTTGGGAAACTGCCCAGAAGGGAATTCAAAGGAAGAATTTGTTTTAGATATCCCATCCTCTGGAGGAAAGAGATTACATTTCTCCTTATCCAGATGGGGTGATGTAACTTGCAGTTTATATGATTTCTTTCTTCCCATCAGATACTTTCATCCGTGTGTCCATCTGCCTATCCACTACCAAACATTAAGTAATGAACACTCTATTGAACATGTGTATTCTTGTTTGAACACCCAGCATTCCTTCCTCTTTGTTCACAGTATTCTGGTTTTCTGTTGGGGGTTACTTTTCCCATCTCAGGATTGGTAGAGGAATAAATGCTACCCTGAAGACTGTCTTTCACCCAAAGGTTATATTCAAAATATTGAATAGTGGAGTAGGAAAGGGCATCAGCCAATTGGATGGGCCAGGCCTTAGCCCTTTAATAGCTGCATTATATGTGTTCCTGAGCATCCCAGGAGAGGGGCATCACCTACTTGCCAACCAGTTGGGATGTATTTCTCTATTTTAAGAACCCAGTATCCCACATGGTGTATTCTGGCTTAATGTTACCCCACTGATACTCTCTCCTAGATCCAGGACAGTCAAGGAATGGAGGTGTGACCTAAGCTTGGCCAACGAGGCTTTCTCTGCCAGGGCTCTATATATCAAAATCAGAGATTCAAGGTGGGGAGATGAAGTTGGTGAGAAAAAGAGAAAGAAAAGCAGCCCATGACAGCTAGGAACTGTTAAGACTTGGTATTGCTAGGAGATGCCTTGACACTCACAGTTGGGTCTTGGTATTCTCCTGCTCAGTATAAACAATTTCATAGATTATCAACATCAGACAAAACCACTCTGTGATAATCAAGACAAAAACAAGACTACTCTTTAATCCCATCTGAACAAAGACAAAAACATGAACATTATTGAAACCACAAAAATCACCAAATTCCCCTTCTTCTAATATGTGTGACTAATATGTGTGACTGCTAATATGTGTGACTGCTATTTCTTTACCAATTACAGCTTTAGCCCCGCTTTATTCCTTCTGCCTTGTAGATAAGATTATTAAGATACCCAATTATAGGGGTACCTGGATGGCTGAGTTGGTTAAGTGGCCAACTCTTTATTTTGGTTCTGGTCATAATCTCAGGGTCGTGAGATTGAGCATTGCATTGGACTCCACATTCAGCAGAGAGTTTGCTTGAAATTCTCTTCCTCTCTCTCTGCCCCTCCCCCTGCTCATGCACTCTTTCTCTAAAATAAATAAATAATAAATAAATAAATAAATAAATAAATAAACCTATCTTTAAAAAAATGCCCAATCACAGAATTATTCACACTGCCTAATGGCATCTAATCCAGAGCAAACCCCTCAATTTCTTGAACCCTCCCTAAAATCACCTATTACAACACAAATCCTACAGTAAATCCTTCCTAACACCTTCTTATTGAGAAGGCCTATCATTGCCCACAATATGCATTCTCCCTTGATGCAATAAGTAATAACATTATAAAGTTTATTCCTCCTAGTCCTTGGCTGGAGGGCACTGACAGCGGAGTGAGACTGTAGGGCTGCTTCTGCTCTCACAACCAACTCCTGTGGAATCTATGGGCTCTACAACAGAGTTTTGCTCAAACTCCTTTTTGGTTGCTTGCCAGCAAAGATCCCTAAGTGAAACAGGCACTACCTTTGGGCCAGGCATAGTACCAGAAGATAGATATCCAAAGTACCCAAGGCATCCACAAGACCTGCTCTCATGGAGCTCTTGGTGTGGTTGGAAAGGTGGGCACTGAATAAAGGCGAGGTTGACAGGTGCTGTAACGGGCAAGGACTGTGGATCCACCCGGAAGGGGAAGTTACCTGATCTGGGTGATCAGGGAGGCGTCACTGAAGAGGTGATGAATTGGAGTTAGCTTAGCAAAACAGTGGAGCACATTCCTCTCAACAAAGGTTGATGGACGAGGTTAGAGAAATTGGGGTGTTCTCGGGGTAGGAAAAAGGTGGGTACAGCTGTTATCATTGGGATGCAGGTGGGGACTGGTGGAGAGGAGTCTAGTAAACCATGAAAAGGACTTGGGTTTTTAAGCACAGAAGTGTGGTAAAGGACAAATTTATAAAACAGATTGATATTGAGCATATGTCAACATTTATGAACTTACTAGCAAGAGAAACAACAAAATCAAAAGTGTGACCTAGCTTTAAGAGAATTTGAAAACTGAGTCATTATATAGTTGGGAAACAACTAGGTGAGATGTGCTGTCTCTTTACTCATAGTACTCAAAACTTCACGTCCCCATTAGTCTTTACTGAGGAGACCTGAGATATGATGGTCCTACATGCCAGATAAGCCAAGTAACAACTGGAAATTGTTTATAAAGTATATCTAAAAATCAAATGATAAGGACACATCTATGACTATAAATTGGAATAATGTTTAATTCCCCAATAATGGTGGTTGGTATGTTCCATTAATATGGAAACATAAACAGGATCAGAAAAGTGAGCAGCACAATCCAAACCACAGGTTCTGCTCTTACACAGGAATCATCTGTTGGCACTTTTTAATTTGGAGACAAATTTTGTTCTTTGACAATTTTTCTAGGATTTGCATGAAGTGAAGTTCAATGGAGCCATTTTTTTATGTAATTGATGTTCCGTCCTGGAGGCAGTTCAAACCCATTCTGTTGCTCCATACCACAACTTGTCTCAGGCAAAGCTGCCAGATGTGGTGGAAGTAATCCAGGACAATAGTCAAAATTCCAAGGCCTAGTTCTGATTCAGCCACTGCCTCACTCTGTGACTGTGGGCAAGTAGCTTCCCTTCTCAGGGCCTTGGTAGCTGTAAAATGAAGAGATTGCTGCATGATTCCTAAAGGATCCTGCTAGGGCTCTAACTCTAGGTTTCCAAAACGATTAACTGGAACTAGCCTATAATGGTCTAGTTTTGGCTAGATCCAAATAGTCCCAAGATGTGTTTGGCATCATGTAGGAGAGAAATGAGTAAGGGCCCTAAGGACTTCTTGGAGGTGGCGAGGCATGAGTCTCGCTTTAAATAATGGAGATTTGGAGCAGCATAGAGAAAAGAGCAGTATGCTGGGCAGAAGAAAGTGGGTGTCCTATGACATCTCCAAGCTCAACCTGACAGAAACTCAACCCTCACCCCCCAACCTGCTCTTCTTCCTGAATTCCCTACTCAATGGATTCTATTCCTGGTGGACTTCACATTTCCCACCAGTGTTTTAACAAGGATATCTAAATATGGGGGCTCCTGCGTGTCTTAGTTTGTTAAGCATCTTCTTTCCGCTGAGGCCATGATCCCAGGGTCCTGGATCCAGCAGGGATCCAGCCCCACTTCAGGAGCAAGGTGCCTGGTTCTCCCTCTCCCTATTGCTTATGCTCTCTTGCTATCTCTCTCTCTTTCTCTCAAATAAATAAAATCTTTAAAAAGAGAAAAAGGATATCTACATATGCAAGAAAACATTTAGGATTACCCATCTTATCTCCATACAGTTCCCTCACCAGTGTAGGGTCAAAAGTGGATTTTAAAAGCACAAGAATGTCCTCAAAGATAAACAGGCAATGGAACGATGACACCATTGAAACCCGTTGGTGTGTGTGCGTGTGCGTACGCAAGTTTAATTCATTGTTCCTGCCAAAGGTTTATAGTATAACGAAAACAAGAAGTGCAAATTACAGCCCCTCCCCCAGAACCTACGCGATAATAGGGCGACCATAGGGGACGAGATCCGCCCACTTTAATGGCGTCACTTCCGCTTCCTGCCGCTCGCGGCCATTTCCACTCCTCCCGCGCGACTTTCCGGCAGAGGCGCGCGCGCTCCCGCTCTGACGTCGCCGGCGCTCCAAGGGGTGACGGGACCGCGGAATCGCAGCTATGGTGAGTGCGGGCTCCTGGCGCCGGGGCTGGGAAGCGGGAGACTCTGGGTTCGGTTCACTCACTGGACTTCGAGGGCTTAAAACTTACGCTGTCTAGACAGTCCGGCCCGGGACTAGGTTAGACCTCCAACGACCGCGGAGTCCCAGCCTCCGGCCCCGAGTTAGAACTTGGCGGTCGCGGGGTCCCCAACAGCCCCGCTCGAGGTTAGAACTCGGGAAGCCTCGCGGCCCCAACTGCTGTGGTCGGGGGTACTTGACAACACTCTGTGCGCGTGGCCGAAAGCGTCGGGGGAATGGAGGAGTCCTGGCCCAACGTGGGAGAGATACCAACCCACGTGGGGAGAGTAGGAAGTGGGGTGAGAAAACTTGGCTCCTTTTTGGCGGGGGAAGGGGGATATCGCCAAGGATAGTGTGGAACCCAGGATTCCAATCAGTCTGCTCTACACCACTTCCCCATTTGTGATGTTCAAGTTGGGGAGATCTAGGTCTCCGTGGGTCTGCGCCCGCCGCGAGTTACACGTGCCAGGGACTTACAGGTGGAGCCTTTGGCGCTTGGGGGCTGCGGGATATGAATCCCCGGGTTGAGAAAAGGTTTTCCTGGGGCGGTAGTCTCCCAAATCAGAGGTCCTGGTATTACCACGTGCAACTTCTCTAAGCTGTTGGTGAGCTCCACGTTTTAATCAACTCCAGTAGCTTGGTAGCTAGTTTTGTTTAGCACTTGGTAAGGAAGGAACAGCTTGCAGAGAGCTTCCACTTCCATGGTGAGGTTTAATCCTTCCAACGGAGCTTGGATCCCGTGGCAATCTTCCCTCTCGCTTTCTCCTCACTCCCTATTTTGTGAAGCTAGGACTTGGCTGAGGTTAGAACCTGAAACCAACTCATCTTAATGCAATTCCATGAAAAGTTTTGATATAGAGTGGTCTCAACCTGAACTTAAGAGAAGTTCCCCTAAACTGTAAAAGGGGGATAACGATGCATGAGCATGTTTTCATGATTAAATGATATAATGCAGGGACACTTGGGTGGCTCAGTGTTTTGAGCCTTCGACTACTGATTTCTGCTTAGGTCCTGATCTCAGGATCTTGGGATAGGCAGCGTGTCTGGCTCCATAACCAGGGTAGTGTCTGCTTGGGATTCTCTCACTGCCCCTCCTCCCTGCTCGCTCATGTGCGTGCCCTCTCTCTCTTAAATAAGAAAACTTTTTTTTAAAAAAATTAAATGAGATAATGCATGTTAAACAAACTAAGCTAATCCTAATGCTTAGTAGGGTGTTAATGCGCATGCAGTGTTAATTGTTGAATCAAAACTTTGCGGGGTATTTTTGGCTCTCTGATATACAGGGAGACCAAAGGGGTCATGTTAGGGATGAAAATCAGCTAGCAGTATGATTTTATTCCTTCACTCCATTTAAATAACCCTCAGAAAAAATTAAAAGGTGAATAAATACACACTAAGGAAATTTCAGTTGCTATGTATGAGCCGACCTTTTATTGTTGATTGTAATTAAAACGATAAGGTGAGACCTCTTTGATGGTTTTGGGGGCTCCTGAATTCTTCCCTTTTTATGCATTTAATATTTTGTTAAGAGTTGAGAATCCTAAATTCCAGAGAGGGGTTGTTGGAACTGTATTGGAAATACCTGATGGGGATGCCTGAGTAGCTCATTTGGTTAAGCAGCTGCCTTCAGCTCAGTCATGATTCCAGGATCCTGGGATCAAGTCCTGCAACCAGCTCCTTGCTCTGGCAGGAAGCCTATTTCAACCTCTGCCTGCCACTCCCTCTGCTTGTGCTTTCTCTCTGACAGATAGATCGATCAATCAGTCTTAAAAAAATAGGTAACAGTTTTTTGAAGTATATTTTTCGAAGTGATTTTTTAAAATAATTTATTTTTTTATAAACATATAATGTATTATTAGCCCCAGGGGTACAGGTCTGTGAATCGCCAGGTTTACACACTTCACAGCACTCACCATAGCACATACCCTCCCCAATGTCCATAACCCCACCACCCTCTCCCTCCCCCTCCCCCTGGCAATCCCCAGTTTGTTTTGTGAGATCGAGTCTCTTAAAAAATATGGGGGCGCCTGGGTGGCTCATTGGGTTAAAGCCTCTGCCTTTGGCTCAGGTCATGATCCCAGGGTCTTGGGATCCATCCCTGCATTGGGCTCTCTGCTCAGCAGGGAGCCTGCTTCCTCCTCTCTCTCTTTGCCTGCCTCTTTGCCTACTTGTGATCTCTGTCAAATAAGTGAATAAAATCTTTTTAAAAAAATAAAATATGAAACACATCATGAATTTACATGTCATCCTTGCGCAGGGGCCATGCTAATCTCTGTATCGTTACAATTTTAGTATATGTGCTGCTGAAGCGAGCACTTTTTGGAGTTGAATTAAAGTATTGGATCCCTTATTGTTGATGAACATTAGATTTTGATAAGTCAGAGACCTGTGTTGTAATCTCTCAGGTAGCCACTAAAAGAATACAGACTTAAAATCCAAACCAGTAAATGGAATAGTAGTGTGAAAAAATAATAAACCCAAAGGACAGAAAGAAAGAAAAAGAAACATATCAATCGAAACAAATAGAAGGCACAAAAGAAGTATTTGAACCGAACATATCAGTACTTAGGTAAATATAGAAAGAGACCAAGTGCTCCAATTAAGACACATTAAAGTAAAAGGAATAGTAAATGTTTGCCAAGTTAAAAGGTATGGTGTAGCCTCTGTAAACATCATAAAGAAATGGGGTTTAAGGGGTGCCTGGGTGGCTCAGTGGGTTAAAGCCTCTGCCTTTGGCTCAGGTCGTGATCCCGGGGTCCTGGGTTTGAGCCCTGCGTCGGGCTCTCTGCTCGGCAGGGAGCCTGCTTCCTCCTCTCTCTCACTCTCTGCCTGCCTCTCTGTCTACTTGTGATCTCTGTCTGTCAAATAAATAAATAAATCTTAAAAAAAAAAAGAAAAGAAATGGGGTTTAAGGTGAAAGGCAGGGATGCCTGGGTGGCTCAGTTGGTTAAACATCTGCCTTCGGCTCAGGTCAAGATTATGGGGTTCTGGGATCAGCGCCTGGGATTGGCGAGGTATCTGCTTCCCTCTCCTTCCCCTGCTGATGCTTGCTTGCTCTCTCCCTCTTCCTCTCTCTCAAGTAAATTTAAAAAAAAAAAATTTTTTTTTTAAAGATTTTACTTATTTATTTGATAGACAAAAATCACAAGTAGTCAGGCAGGCAGAGAGAGAGGAGGAAGCAGGCTCCCCGCTGAGCAGAGAGGCCCATGCAGGGCTTGATCCCAGGATCCTGGGATCATGACCTGAGCTGAAGGCAGAGGCTTTAACCCACTGAGCCACCCAGGTGCCCCTAAAAATTTTTTTTAAAGATTTTATTTACTTATTTGACAGAGAGAGAAAGAGGGAACACAAGCAGGGGAGTGGGAGAGGGAGAAGCAGGCTTCCCTCTGAGCAGGGAGCCTGATGAGGACTGGGCCCGATGACCTGAGCCAAAGGCAGACATCTAACAGCTGAGCCACCCAGGCGCCCCAAGTAAATAAAATTCTTTAAAAAAAAAAAAAAAGGATGAGGGGCACCTGGGTGGCTCAGTGGGTTAAGCCACTGCCTTCGGCTCAGGTCATGATCTCAGGGTCCTGGGATCGAGTCCTGCATCGGGCTCTCTGCTCTGCAGGGAGCCTGCTTACCTCTCTCTCTCTCTCTGCCTGCCTCTCCATCTACTTGTGATCTCTCTCTGTCAAATAAATAAATAAAATCTTTAAAAAAAAAAAAGGATGAAATGCATCTGTGAAGATAAAGTGGCTTAAAAAATAAAGTATGGGGCGCCTGGGTGGCTCAGTGGGTTAAGCCGCTGCCTTCAGCTCAGGTCATGATCTCAGGGTCCTGGGATCGAGTCCCACATCGGGCTCTCTGCTCGGCAGGGAGCCTGCTTCCTCCTCTCTCTCTCTGCCTCTCTGCCTACTTGTGATCTCTCTCTGTCAAATAAATAAATAAAATCTTTTTTTAAAAAAAGGTATGAATAAAAATGACATAATTACAAGAAGAAATAGATAAAAATGCAGTTATATAGCATTTAAGTATATAAATGATAGATGGTAAAGCCAGAACATCAGTATGATAATAGAGGATTTGAACAACACCATCAATAAACTTGATCTAGTGATCATAGTGAATCTAGTAAATAAAATTGTAATAGAAATTTGAAAACAACTCATCAAGAATGAGAATACCACACACCAGAGCATGTAGGAATTAGCTAAAATATTACCTGAAACTTAAAATGCTTAAGTTGGAGGGAAAGGAACTATAAAAGGTAGGAAAAGAATAAAAGGACAAAATACAAAACAAAAGCAGAAATTATTGAAAAAGCAAATAGATCTGATTGTTACTGGAAACACAGAATCAGAAGATTTTCTTTGAAAAGTCCCCTCTGGTGAGGTTAATCAAGAAAATAAGCACAAGAGGTATAAGTAAGCGGTAGCGAACATGAAGGAGACATAATCTGCAGATATTAAAAAGGATATTATGAACACTTTGATACATATAAATATAGAAACTGAGATGAAGTGAATAAATACCTGAAAAAAATGTATCAAAAACCAATTTAAGTAGAAATAAAACTTAAGGAGTGCCTCCGTCCGTTAAGCATCTGCCTTCAGCTTAGGTCTTGATCCCAGGATCCTGGGATCGAGCCCCACATTGGGCTCCCTGCTCAGCATGGAAGTCTGCTTCTCTGCCACCACCCCCGCTTGTGCACGCACTCTCACTTCTCTCTGTCAAATAAATAAAATCTTTTATAAATAAATAAACTCTTAAAACTGAAGAGTAAAGAAACAAAATTAAAGTTTTTTTTCATGCAGGAAAATCCTATACCTGATTTTGAAAATGGCTTTATTGAGATAATTTATGTACTATAAAAAGTTCATCATCTGAAGTGTATATTGTTCGGTGGTTTTTCATATACTGACAGAGTTGTGCAACTATTGCTGTAAAATTTTAGAACATTTTTATCATTCCTGCCCACCAAGAAATCTTTAAGTCCATTAGCTAATGGATATAAAATAAAATAAGAAAGCCTGTTTAAGTTGATTTTATCTCAGGAATGCAACATTGGTTTAACATTAGAAAAACTCAAAAAATTAAAGGAAGAAAGCCTTTTTAATCTGCGTCATCTTAGCACCAAAAAAATCTGATAGAATTCAACACCAATTTGTTTAACAAAGAAGAAATTCTTTTTTTTTTTTTTTTTAAGATTTTATTTATTTATTTGACACAGAGATCACAGGCAGGCAGAGTCAGGCAGAGAGAGAGGAGGAAGCAGGCTCCCCGCTGAGCAGAGAGCCCAATGTGGGGCTCCATCCCAGGATTCTGGGATCATGACCTGAGCCGAAGGCAGAGGCTTTAACCCACTGAGCCACCCAGGCACCCCAACAAAGAAGAAATTCTTTAAAAAATTTTTTTATTTAAATTCAGTTATCCAACTGATAGTACATCATTAGTTTCAGAGACATTCTTAATATAGTAGGAAATAACAGGAATTTTTTAATTAATAAAGTGTATTTTCTTAGCCTGAAATATCTAGGAGTAAATCTAAAAGATGTTAAGCCTGGGCGCCTGGGTGGCTCAGTGGGTTGAGCCGCTGCCTTCGGCTCAGGTCATGATCTCAGAGTCCTGGGATCGAGTCCCGCATCGGGCTCTCTGCTGAGCAGAGAGCCTGCTTCCCTCTCTCTCTCTCTCTGGCTGCCTCTCCGTCTACTTGTGATTTCTCTCTGTCAAATTAATAAATAAAATCTTTAAAAAAAAAAAATAAAAAAAAAATAAAAGATGTTAAGCTTTCTGGGAAAATCGTAAAGCCTTATTGAAAGGTGCTGAGTTGGGGTGCCTGAGTGGCTCTAGTCGTTAAGCGTCTGCCATCCGCTCAGGTTATGATCCCAGGGTCCTGGAATCGAGCCCCGAATGGAGTTCCCTGCCCCGCAGGGAGCCTGCTTCTCCCTTTCCCACTCCTCTGCTTGTTTCCTCACTCGCTGTCAAATAAATAAAATCTTTTAAAAAGAGAGAGCGAGAAGAGAGGAAGGGAGGAAAGGAAAGGAAGGTACTGAGTATATAGAAAGTGATTGACAGATTGTGCATCCTAAAAGTCTTACCGCAACTGGGATTATAGCAAATCTGCAAATCAGATTATCCCAGCAGATTTTTATGGGCCTTGAGAGGCTGATTCGAGAGTGTATGGAGAACACCGGACCAAATATAAGACCTTCCGGGATCTCCAGCCCTCACTCAATACCACTTCATCCTGGGAGCACTGCAGTGGTTTAGGGACCGGGCGTTTTGGTGCAATCTCGCTCTTGATGTCACTTCCGCTGACGTCATCCCTACATCACTTCCGGCTTCCCTGCGGGTGGGTCATTTCTGTGTCCTTGCGGTATCGGGCAGGAGACCACCGAGACGGACGCGATGGTGAGTGTTCCCACCGGGCCATCACCCACGGGGTCACCACCTAGAACTGCGGTGCCGCGTGCCGCGGTCCAGCTTCCAGAACCAGGGTTAGGTCGGACCGCCGGGGCGAACCGCTTGTTGCGATGATAACGTGGAGCGCTCCTGAATTTTATATGCAAAATAGTTGTAACAAGAATCCTAGGGAAAACAAATGGGAAATTCATGAAAATTGTTAAACTCGAGAGGTAGGGGTGAGGAGGAAGGAATGGTATAAGCAGCCCCCCAGTTCGTTCCGTACCTGGGTTATTTTGAAGCAAAGCCAATGACGTAGCATTTTATTCATAGATATTAAATATGTAAAATAAGATTTAGCAACTGCAACACCATTATAATTCCCCTGAATTTAATACTTCCATAACAGTAAATATCTAATATTAGAGTCAAAGGCTTGAGCAGATTTTTTTTCTTCCCATTTGTCCCCCACCCCACCCCCCCGCAAGACTACCTGAACATAGATATTTCGTTCTTCAAGGGGGGTACTGATCACATGGCATCTTACGATGTTGGTGGCTGTTAATCAGTGTCTGGATCCATCGATTTATGTCTAAGTCAATTACCTGGTGAATATGTGTTGTAGGATGGTGGGATTTGATTGAATCCGTCCTTCTTTATTAGGTGGAATAATAATACAAGAGAATGTTGGCATCTGTTTGTTACCCTGTGACACAGTCTGTGTAGGAAAGGTGGGAATAAATGCTTTACTGTTTACCAGTTTTCAGAACACTTTTAGCTCACTAACATAGCTTTTACTTTGAAAACATAGATATTTTACAGATTTGAAAAGTAAGATCTTAGTTCTTTAAGCAAGCTGAATACAAAGGAACCCAATTTGTATATCAGATTGATAACCACAGGGAAAAAATGGAATAACTTGAATATAATACTGTCTATGTGGGTGAATATATACTCTATAATATAGATGACCCTAGTCAGATACATTCTTAGAACAAAAGGAAATTTCAACCTTGGTGAGCTTGTTGGTAGAGGTACCAACCATTTTGTTGGCACCAGCCATTTTGTATGTATTAACAGGTCAGATAAAGGAGAAAAGATGTTTTGGAAACCAGGATTCTTAGGACAGAAGAAGATTTGAATATTGAATGGGGAATGGAGAGAGAAAAGTCTGTGCTACATTTGTATAAATTATACCTTCATTTTGATTCAGTAAATATGTATGACTCAAGTGGATACTGAGCCCAGAGAACTTATTTGTAATCCATTTGCTATAATATTACCAAGGAAAAGAGGGGCACATAAAAGAATATAAGCTTTAGTGTACATCATTGGACTGGGTAATTGCTAAAATTTTTTGAAGCTAATCATTGTCTCTCTTAACTGAAGTGTTTTGTGACTTGTCTGGAACAACTTCTGGTTCAGTTTTAACTGATGCTTTAATGATTACCCCCCCACACCCCCAATTCACATCCCATAGACTGAGGCTGATGTGAATCCGAAGGCCTACCCCCTCGCAGACGCCCACCTTACCAAGAAACTACTGGACCTTGTTCAGCAATCATGTAACTACAAGCAGCTTCGGAAAGGAGCCAATGAAGGTAAGGCAGCTGGAGAGTGCTTGAGGTAGAGTGATAAAGACCCTGTCTCTGGCTTAGATTTCCAGTTTGGAAAGAGGGCTGGAGACTCCTGATTGGAACCAGTGGATGGACTTAAGAGCAGCATTTTGGCAGTAGATGCTAAAAGTTAATGGACTGAGAATGATTTTAGATCCACCAGTTGGTAACATTTTGCAGCATTTACCTTGTGATGAGTAGGAGAATCAGGATTTGGACATGGCCATTGTGACTCCAGAGTCTCTGGTCTCCTCAGTACTCCAGCATTAACAAAAACTGGGCCCTAGCACTGGGCCGCAGTGGCCAAACAATGCTGTGGGTGCTGATGTTGCTTGGTAAGTTGCATGTGGTGTGAGCTTTCCAGAAATACTGCTCTTGACGAACTGGGATGGCAAAACCCTGGATCCTTCCTTGATCGCAGAGCGTGATAAGTGCTGTGCCGCAGAGCTTGTGTGAGAGCTGTTCTTGTCTACCAGGCAAGAGATGGTGGTGACTTAGGCAAGTGTGGTAGCCAAGGAGAGGAAAGAAGTGGTCTGTCTCAGGATGTGTGTTCACAGAACTGATGGGTTCAACGTAGGGTTTGAGAAAGGCATGGAGGATGGCTAATTGATGCTTAAATCCCTTATCACTTCCCAAGGCCACTACAGGACACACAGAATTGCTTGTGCCTAGGGATTTTTGCCCAGTTCTCTTGCACCTGTGTTTCTTTTTCTTGGAAATTGCTTTGTTAGAGCTTTCGTGCCCACCCCCACACCCCCTCAGTCATTTACTGACCTCCCGTCCTCTCCTCAGCTACCAAAACCCTCAACAGAGGCATCTCTGAGTTCATCGTGATGGCTGCAGACGCGGAGCCCCTGGAAATCATCCTGCACCTTCCGCTGCTCTGTGAGGATAAGAATGTGCCCTACGTGTTCGTGCGCTCCAAGCAGGCCCTGGGGCGGGCCTGCGGGGTGTCCAGGCCTGTCATCGCCTGTTCTGTCACCATCAAAGAAGGCTCCCAGCTGAAGCAGCAGATCCAGTCCATTCAGCAGTCCATCGAAAGGCTCTTAGTCTAAACCCGTGGCCTCTGCCCCACTCCTCACTGAGTCCTCCCCCTGGGGTTGCGTATCACACCGTCTGTGTCTGCATGTGGTTTCTCCAGCTCCCTTCTCGTTGTATTCTAGTACTAAATCTGGGGTTTGCATTTTTGTATTATTTTTGTTTTGTTTTATAGGTGGTTTTTCATATACGAATCCCACACCTCACCCCTGGTCTCATTCTACTCTCTCTGCCGTCCCGTCCTCTTTTGAGAAATGAACTAATGCCGAAAACGGGCGGAAACAGAGTGATGACACCATTCAAAGGCAGGGAAGAGCCAGGATAGAGATCTGGTTCCAACATTCAGGCGCTCACTTCCTGTTGTGTGTAGGGCTTGATGGATGTACACGCCATTCACTTTGTATCCCTTGTGCCTGGAGTACGGAATCATTCCATATGTGTTTGCCCTCGGGGAGTTATGTATCATTTGGGGAGAAAGCATGTATTCCGTGAGGTTCTTAGGTGTATGTCCAAGAGTCATTTGCCAGTATACCCCTGCTGTCTGCTTTGGTCACGTGATGTTATTCCCCTTCCCCAACTCCCAGCCATGCCCCGGAGGGTGGCGGGGCAGCAGCATACCAAAGAGATGTGCTGCAGAGTTCCAGAGGCTGCCTGGGCCGGGTAGACATGAGGCAGCTGACCTCGGTCTTGAAGGAGTCCAGAGGGGCTAGAAAAAAGAGGGTCAGCTGATGCTGGAATGAAGAAGTCTGGGCAAGTCACAGAGACCTGACTGGAAGCTACAGCAGAGACGTTGGAATCAAGGAAGCATCCTCTCTGGTGAATGGAAATGTCTGCAGTGGACACTTGGTACCAGCTCTGAGAGCCCTGACTCCGGTTCCCTGCCATGACGTAGGTCAGATGTATGTATTCTTTACCACTTGAGAAGGACAGTGCTAGCGTGTCATTCTTGTGAGCATCCTAATAAAGAAATATATTCATATTCCAATTTAAAGATAAGTGTGAGTCTTGGTATGTAGTTAGCTAATGCCTGAACGAAGGACTGCTTAGCATTATCAGAATGGTCACAGCTTCATAAACTTTGTACCAAGGAGGTGTGGAAAAGCCAGCACCTCGGTTGATCTCTGGTCGCTGCATGTGTCTTGTACAGACTTTGTCACTGAGGTGCTGCTCTCAGGCTACAAAGCGTTTCTCGGCCACGGCACCGCTGACGTTTTGGAGCTGGAGAACTCTTCACGATAAGGGGCTGCCCTGTCTGCTGAACTTTCAGCAGCATCTCTGGCCTTTACCCACCAGCAGTCAGGACCAGGCTCCCACCTCTAAGACAGTGCCAGATGTCCCCTGGTGGCAAAGTCCCCCTAGTTGAGAACTGTTGCAGAATGAGGGCTCCTAGTAGCCTTTGGCGTATGTTAGATGGGGGGAGAGGAAGGTGAGGATCGAAGCCCCTGCCACCTCACCTGCCTCTTCTCCCCGTTCTCTTAGGGTCAGCACTGTGAGGTCCATGTCCCTCAGCAAGAGGTTTTTTTTCCCGAAGTGCAGATAACTGGATACCATAATGGCGGGATAAGTGAGGATTTTATTTAGTGTCTTTTTGACCAGCTTGGGCACATCTGCAGGAAACCTGGAAATCACCCCATCCTGCGAAGGCCTGTTTGTGCCCACCAGGCTTCCATCCCCAGCAGTTATATATTTGTGGATGGTGGAGTCCGAGATGCTTACTGTCTTTTGTGGTGCCCATACATTTATAATTATACTTTAAAAGGCAAGTAATTTGGGGGATGCAAAAAAATCAGGAAGTCTGGATCTCCACCTAGGTAGAAACATCCATCTCCACTAGAGCCCTAAGGAGTGGGGTGGGGCAGGGACTCCTAGGACCTTCACCCCTAGCGCCCAGTTGACCCTGGAGTGTTAGCCCAGTTGCCACAGCCACAATGGAAGTCTTCGAAGGGCAGGATGTTCATCTGCGATCCTGCGGAAAAAACTGGTTCTTTTCCCCTGCTCCTAGTGGCCTCCGCTTCCTGTCCTGTGCTTGCCACTTTGCCATGTTCTGTCTTCACTCAGTGTTTCACATTTGGTTTCTCCAACATTCCAAACCTACTTTCTTCTTGTATTTGGTGTTCCTTTACTGCACTGGTGGCTTTCTCCTCATGCCAGTCTTGATTCAAGTTATCCCTTACGGAGGGCCTGAGGTACAGACTACCTTATTTCTCTTTCCCCCAGCACTGCGACATTTGATTTTTAACTTGTCCTTAACTAGTATCAGGGCTTTGTTTTCTGATTATTACCCTCATGAGAGAGCAGGAACTTGTGTGAGGCCCTAGCACCCGTGGCGGTGCCCTAACACAGATGCTCCAAAAGTGGAGAACGAGTAATTCCTAAAGCCAGACATGCAAGCAAGGACATCTAATAACTTCCATCCAGCCATCTATGAAGTTGGTTGCAAAATTTTTGCATATAAACATTCTGGAGAGAATCCAGTGGCTTTCATCAGGTCCGAAAGGGTCTTCTGACCCCCAAAGAACACTGGTTAGTAACTCCTGTTTTAGCCTAAGTTTCCCGAGAGGACCCATGATTGAGGAATGTTTTTTACATTTGCAATAATGATCTTGCTAAAGGTCATTTGTAGCATGTTAAGCACTAAACAATAAATTTCCATTATTTTTAGTCCCAAACTGATGAGGAAGGAAGGGGAGCTTGTTCTAGACACTTAATATTCCTGAGTCCCTCTCAGTGTCAGCTAAGCTACATTTTGAAAAATCAGGTATGCGCCTCTGACTTAGCAGATGTATCTGTTTATGGTGGGGGTTGGATGGGTGGTATAACTGCCTCTCCTCTTCCAAAGGAAGAAAAAGAGAGTAGCCAGTCGATATTTCTCATGATAGCCTACAGCAGCCGGCCTCTAAGATGGGCCCCAGTGATCCTCACCTCCTGGAATTCATTCCCCTGTGAATTGTGGGCCCTCAGGCCACACCAACTCAGAGTTGGGCCGCATGACCAACATGGCAGAATGATGTGACTTCCAAGGTTCCAGAAGACATTACAGCTTCTGCCTTCATGTCTTTGGATCCCTGGCTATGAGGGAAGTCATAGTCGTGTTACAAAGTCCTTTAAGCAACCTGTGAAGAGGTCCAAAGGCTTCTAGTCAACAGCTAGCATTAATTGCCAGCCATGGCAATGACCCTCTGTCTCATCTGTACTCAAAAGATCTTAGTTTACAGAGGTGAGTACAAATTAAAGAGGAGAAGAGGTTGATGCCATTGGAAGAATTTACCACTTACATTTCCCAAGAGAAGGGGACATGCCATACCACACAGAGCCACAGGGGAAGCACCCAGGATTTGGTCCGGTGGTAGAAGCAAGAGCAAGGGGAAAGCTGAGGCCAGGCTTTATTTGGGTTTCTGTGGCAAAGGCAAGGCAGGGCAGAGTAAAACAGCTTAGGATTTGCCAGTCTGAACAACGCCAGTGGGCTTTGGGCTCTAAGAGTGGTTTTGAGTTGCCTAGGAGCTGGCTCTGGGATGATTTAGGGCAGGGACAATGTTGGTAAGGTGTCTGGCTTGCATGAGAGGCATGCTGGTAAATACATCATTTACTGCGTTCACAAACTAGCTAGCTTTGGGAGGGGCAGTCTCTCCCCGAGCCTAAAAGCACCCTCCCGTCCCAGATGTCAAAACAAGATACAGAAAATTTAAAAGATTAATCAGCCATCTTGTAAATGGATACTCCAGCCTCAGTCAAGCTTTCAGAGGACTGTACGCCTGACCGACATCTTGAATGCAACCTCATGATTGACTTCAAGCCAGCCTATCCGCTCCCCAGATGCCTCACACACAGAAATGCTAAGAAACAGTAAGTATTCTTTGTTTTTAAGCCAAGTTTTGGGCTGATCTATTACACAGCAACAGACAACTAAGGTTGTGGGGGTTGGTGACTGAGGGGGTAAGGCTGTCCAGTCAACACAGCAATAAATATGACTATGTCAAAACTGCAGGGTCATGCGAACACCAGACGTGCTGGCAGGGCCCACAAGGGAAATGTTCCCGGCTGCTTCAGAGTGGCCAGAAGTAAATCCTACGTGGGACTGGCTTTCACAGGTGATGCAATCAGTTACAATAAGAATTATTCCACATTCAGGGACACTTTGCACTAAAACTAGAAAGGCTGGATAGTCGTCTGAGTGTAGCCGGGGTGTGTTCCCGCCCCCTGCACGGAACTGAGGTTGGAATTTCTGGATGAGCGGAGGGAGAGGAAGTGGATGACTAATCTCTCCCCAGAGTTTGTGGTCCTGCCTTTTCTTCTGATATTTTAATAAGACATTAAAACAAGACACCAGAAGATGTTCCCTCTGCATCTGGCCTCGAAGTATAAATGCACATGCGCATACCTTCGCTTGCTGTAGCTTCGGCCAGAGGTATTCGTGCTCTCCAGCTGCTGCCCACCGCTGCTCCATCACCTGCCCAGGCTGCTGGCCAATCAATCCACCAAGACGTGGTAACCCCACCCTTCCCGCGGGGACGCGCCTGGACGGCCATATCGCCACTGGGCTCTCCACGACCCACCCAACCCCGGCACGTCAGCACCCCCTAGTGGACTAAAGCGTGTTTGCAGCCAGAAGGGTTAGACGGCTCAGAGCTAGTACCTATTAAGCAGCGTGTTACATGTTTCTATTTTCACCATTCCGCAGTATCATTCTTATAATAAATATGAGGAAACTGCAGCTCGAAAATGCCAGAGAAATTGCTCACGCTCACTTGTATGTATGTGAGGGAGCTAAGATGCACATTTCCTAAATCTGATTTAGGAGCTTACAAAAGCCCCACCAAATTACACTTTGGTTGTATTTCTTCTCTCCTGGAGGATCAACAGTAGGGAACGCAAGGTGGTCAGTTCACTCAGAGAGATCATACCACTGCTGTGTATCACAGACCTCAGACGGTTATTTTTCTAACATCACACTACCTTGAGCTCTTTCCTTCTCAACACTTTGAAAACAGAACTGAGGGAAAGGAGCCTGGACTTGAGTCAGGTTCTCCAGGAGTGCACAGAAAAGCCTGGATTTCACTCTAGGGCTCCTCCTCACTAGCTAGGAAATCCAGGGTTTAAAACAAAGGCTCAGCAATGGTACTCATTCTTACTCTCCTACTTGTGACTGGCCTAGATTCCTATCTATCTTTGTAGTCCTAGTAACATCCTCTAGAACTTAGGGTTTCCGAGCATGCTGCATTTAAGAGCGATGGTCTAATTTCTCAACAAGAACGAGCACTGACTATATTAAATGACTTTGCATCATCTTGCTGTGTCTTCAAAAGCACCTCTTCTAACTGGAGAATTAAGTTCTCTCCCCCGCAGAGAGAAAGGCAAACAAGAACGTAACATCTGCTTTCCAAGTAAAAACAACAACAAAAAAACCCTTATAATCCTCAGAGACCAAAGCATCTAAAACCAAAAACTCTCTTACAAGAGTAATTTGACGACTCCTATGTCTCATGAGATGCTCACTCTGGTCCTAAAAGACACAGGACCTACGAACTCTGAATCTCAAGCCATCCTTGGAGGATACAAACCCTTCCAGATGCTTTCCTTCCTTCTCGCAGGCTAATTCTTCGAAAGCAGTAGAGCAGAAAGAGCAGGAAAGGGCCAGGGAGGATTGAAGAGGGATGGCATGTGGGGGGCAGAGGGGACACAAAGAGAAAGACACCCTGCCCTGCTCCTTCCTAGGAACTCTCCACATCTTACTATAGCTCCCCTGAAAAATAGAAATAACTCACTTCACGTATGTTGGTACCCAAATCCTCAGGGCAACAGAAAATGTACATATAGGGGCACCTGGCTGGCTCAATGGGTTAAAGCCTCTGCCTTCGGCTCGGGTCATGATCCCAGGGCCCTGGGATCAAGCCCCACATTGGGCTCTCTGCTAAGCAGGGAGCTGCCGCCTCCTCTCTCTCTGCCTGTCTCTCCACCTACTTGTGATCTCTATCAAATAAATAAATAAAATCTTAAAAAAAAAAAAAATGTACACCTCTTCATATACCTGAATGTCACATTAACATCTTAAAGCAGCATGAAGGGGGCTATTTACTGATGAAGCAAGTGGTACCAGAATTAGAAATGTTACATACTTACTGCTTCCAGAAATCTGATCTTCAGATCTATATTAAGATGCAATGAAAGGGAAAACAGGTGGGAAGCCGGAGCAGGGATGAATATTGCTGGGGCTTGTCATCCCTCAAGTAGATCAACCTGCCCTTAATTGTCACACTGTCCCCTGCCTTCACTGATATTTGCTTCCATTATGATGATGATATGCTCCTAATGGGAGAGAACATTAAGCTAACAAGCCAAAGGCAAGTGATCTTTGGATGTGAGGCAGACACATGCTTCTGCATCACACTGAAGAACAGTATATAGTACAAAGTTAAGGCTCTTTATTCAGACAATAAAGCAAAGCAAAGTGAGAAGGCTATGCTGTTTCCATGGCAACGGAACATCTCATAAATGTAAAGTCCTTGGCTTATAACAGGCAGACTCTTCCTGGCTCAGGAGAAACCGGTTTCAACTCGATGAGAACAAAACCAGGCAGCCTGGCTAGAGTGCAGAAGGAGGGGGCTAGCTGGCTGGTCAGTTCTGGAAGCGCTTAGTAAGTGCGTCCAGCAGCTCCTGCTTCTTTAATCCGCCCCTCAACCCATACACCCTGCAGGCTTCCTTCAGCACGGGCACAGTGAGCTTACCCAGCGTGCCCTTGCTCACGTGGGCCTTCAGATCCTCTTCAGATAACTGCATCTTGGGCCTTTTGCTTCCAGAACCTTCATCATCTGGGGGAAAAGGTCAGGAGGGAGTGACTGTTAATGCCACCAGCAGCATCCCAGCTACACTGCACAGGGACCCTCCTATGATCTGGGCTGCAGTTAATCATTTTCCATAAGGCTGTGATGTCTACCTAGAACACCACGGAAGGGTCGTTTTTGGTTTTCTGAGGTTTTGTTTTTTTTTTTTTTTTTCCAGATTTACTTATCTAAGAGGGAGAGAGATGCGGGAGGGAAGGGCAGAGTGAAAGGGAGAGAGTCCTAAGCAGACTCCACAGTGAGCCCAACATGGGGCTCGATCCCATAACCCCAACATCAGGACCTGAGCTGAACCCAAGATTTGGATGGTTAACCAAATGCACCACTGAGTCGCCCCTGGAGGGTGTTTTGATAAAGCAGCTTCATTTAAGCATAAAGTCCCACACCAAGAAGGGAGTTCAAAGTAGTTTAAGTGCCACAATTTACCCAAAATTGGTGTTCACTCTGAGTCATTCGCTCCTTCCTTCATTCAAAAAGCACTTACCAAGGGCTGTGTAAAGGACTTAGACATCATGCTAGGTGATCTCAAAGTGCGCAGGGCAGTGGACCAACAAGTACATCACAAAGGTGTGCACAGGTGTGAGGGGCGAGGACAGCAGTTCACACAGGCGCTCTACGAGTTCCTTCGGATGCAGAGAGAGAACGCTCCCTGGCCACCAACCTAGGCTCTCACCACTCCACTTCCTTGTAGGGTTGCTAGGCAAGCAAGGCCCCCACTTGGCTTTACTAGACCACAAACAACCCCCCAAATTATAGCCTAAGCCAGAACTATTGTCTCATGCCGAGGAACTCACAACACGCTGCCCTGAAAACGGTGAGAGTCACAGTGAAGAGTATTTGGGGTCTAGTGGTAAGAAAAAGGATAGGCCAGCAGAAAAAATGGTTAGAGCCAATCCCTGGAAGTTCACAGAAATAAAAAGTCCAAGAAAACCACATCTCATCTGGGATGTCTGGGTGGCTCAGTCAGTTAAGTGTCCGATTCTTGATCTCAGCGCAGGTCTTGATCTCCGGGTCATGAGTTCAAGCCCCGCACTGAGCTCCACACTAGGCATGGAGTTTATTTAAAATTAAAAAAAAAAAAAAATTTCTTTTTTTAATTAAAATTGAAAAAACAAAACAAAACTAGATTTCATTCCTAACTAGAGAATTGCAAATGAGCACAGGATATAGTTTCCCCTCTAGTATTCTTTGTGAAAAAAAGAAATAGTGTATCAGGTCCAGTTCTGGTGAGAAATGTAGGGAAATACACACACCCTTTCTTTCTTTCTTTTTTTTTTTTTTCCACACACCCTTTCTTGAACAGGGTATAAACTGCATACTTTTTCGGAGGCCAACTGGCAATTCCGATCAGAATTTTATTTTTATGTTTTTTTTTAAAGATTTTATTTATCTATTTGACAGACAGCGATCACAAGTAGGCAGAGAGGCAGGCAGAGAGAGAGAAAGGAAAGCAGGCTCCCCACTGAGCAGAGAGCTCGATGCAGGGCTCGATCCCAGGACCCTGGGAACATGACCCGAGCCGAAGGCAGAGACTTCAACCCACTGAGCCACCCAGGTGCCCCCCGATCAGAATTTTATTTACTTATTTATTTATTTTTTTTTAAGATTTTATTTATTTATTTGTCAGAGACAGAGGGAGAGAGAGCGAGTGAGCACAGGCAGACAGAGAGGCAGGCAGAGGCAGAGGGAGAAGCAGGCTCCCCGCCGAGCAAGGAGCCGCATGCGGGACTTGATCCCAGGACCCTGGGATCATGACCTGAGCCGAAGGCAGCTGCTTAACCAACTGAGCCACCCAGGCGTCCCCCGATCAGAATTTTAAATGGCGACACCTTGACCCAGCAATACCACCGCTAGGAGTTTATCCTGGGTCAGTGGTGGGTCCACTCACACCGGAATGCAACAAGGGTTCATGTTCACTGCAGCATATCCGTCAAGAAAAGCTGAATGGCATTACCCTTCAGCTGAATAAACTGTGAACATCTATCCAGTGACGTACCCACCGTATGTAGCTACGTAACAAAATAAACTAGGAAACAATGTAAATAGAAATACATGTTTGTGTGAAATGCGTAGGCCTGAATGGAAATTTCCGAAGGGACATGACCCTCTGTGATAGGACCATAAAGGCAACTTTAAAAAATAACCCAGCTCCTCACCTTGCTTCCTCTTGGAAACTTTTCCTTCAGGATTATAATCCGGTGGGTAGACAAGCTCCTTAAACTCACTCACCAGGAAGCCCAGTCTTTTGTCTATTGCTTCAATTTTAGGCACTAGAAAATACAAACACAGGAAAAGTGGCCAGGTGAGTCACAAGCCCTGGCTTTCTGTCCAGTTCCAAGCCTACGGGGACCAGAGGAGAAAGTACCTGACTGCTGGGGTCAGGGGGGGTCAGGGAAGGGTCCAGGAGGAGCCACCTGATCTGGCCATGACTACGTTCATGAAGCCTCTCTCCACGAACCTTGTAACAACAGCATTTAATGAGCACTTACTACAGCCAGGCACCCTTCTACATACTTTAAACTTGTTTTTTAATTTAATCCTCTAGAGGGTAGGTACATGTGTCTCCCCATTTTACAGAGGAAAGCCAAGAGGTTGAAGGACTTGTTCAAGGCCACAGAGCTGGCAGTGGTAAGAGTCACGAACAGGGCTGGATTGTGGGGTTTCAAACGAAAGTCCGCACCCGCAGTGGGCTTACAGTCTGGTCAGGGTAAGGAGGTGGTGAAAACAGAAATGCAGTAGGTGGCAATGCCATTAAGGGACCAAATGAGAAACACTGGAACACGGGAGGGGTCAGGAACGACTTTCGCAGCTGGTTCTAGAAAGCTGAGTGTTCCTCCTCAGGCAGATACTATTCCAAGCAGAAGGCACAAGGGCAAGAAGATGACATACAGCTTGAAGGCAGGTCAGGAGGGGAGGACCAGCGAGGAGGCCGGAAAGACAGTCATGGCGAAGTCATGGAAGCCTTGAATGCCTGCCCGGGGCTTTGACATTATCCTGAGAACAGTGGGGAAACTCTGAAGGAGTATGGGCAGGGCGGCGACAGGATCCCACTAGCATTTTAGAAAGATTCCCCTGGAGCTGTGTGTGGAGTATGAACCCAATGAGGGGGAGACCGAAGAGGGGGAGCAGGGCCTAAACCTTAGAAGCTGCAGAACTGACGGACACACAGATGGAACGTGAGGTGTGGGGGCAGCGGGCGGAGGTGGTGGCTGGCTGGGAGGACAGGGGCCTCCCCAACACCGCTACAAAGGAGCAAGATCGCTCTGGGGGAAAGACAGTACTGGTGTTACCTTACCATTAGAGATGGTGTGTGGGGCTTGTGATGTCAGCTGTGTCACATCAAGGGCAAACACGAGATCGTGCCTCATCATCTCCTCAGGCCACGTTTGCTAAGTACAGAGGGGAGCTCCTGGCCCGACGTCACAGACAAACTGGCCAAGTCAGAAGCCCCATGTCCCAGACTACAGAAGGATCTGTGAGAACTCTGGTTCTCAGCCTGGGAACCACCTAGAACTTCTTTTTAAGGATCTGAGAGAGACAGACAGAAAGAGCACAAGCAGGGGGAGCAGCAGAGGGAAAGGGAGAAGCGGGCTTCCCACTGAGCAGGGAGCCTGACGTGGGGCTCGATCCCAGGACCCTGGGATCATGACCTGAGCCAAAGATAGTTGCTTAACCCACTGAGCTGCCCAGGCACCCCAGCTAAGGACTTTTAAAAACACTGATAATGCTTCCCCCTCTCTCTCTGCCTGCCTCTCTGCCTACTTGTACGCTCTGTCAAATAACAACAACAACAAAATAATAATAATAATAATAATAATAATAAATATAATAAAATAAAATAAATCTTTGGGTGCCTGGGTGGCTCAGTTGGTTGGGCCTCTGCCTTTGGCTCAGGTCATGGTCTCAGGGTCCTGACATCAAGCCCTGCATCGGGCTCTCTGCTCAGTGGGGAGCCTGCTTCCCTCGCCCCCCGCCTGCCTCTCTGCCTACTTGTGATCTCTCTGTGTCAAATAAAAAAAACAAAAAACAAAAAAACAACCACTGATGCCCAAACCCTTCCCCCCGAGAGATTCTGATTTAACTGGTGTTCAAGTGAGGCCTAACGAGGCAGATGTTTTTTAAGTCCCCCAGACGATCCTGTTGTACGGCCAATGTTGAGAACGAGCAGGCTAGAGGTGGGGGAATGTCTCAGATCACCTGGAAGGCTTACTGTAAACACAGATTGCTGGGTCTTGGGAAAGGACTCAAGAGTGGAATTCTGACAAGTTTCCAGGCGATGCCAGTGCTGCTGGTCTGAGGAGCGCCCTCAGAACCACTGGGGTAGCCTGCGGAGGCCACTTCGGGAGACGTGAAGTTGACAGAGAAAGATGGGGCCCAAGGTCATCTGGAGTGCTCCCATGTCTGGAGGAAGAAAAAGGGAAGCAGGCCCAGCAATGGAATCCTGGGTCACTGTGGGCCCAGGAGAAAAACCAAGACAGCGTGGCATCCCAAAGCCAAATGGAGAAAGCGACAAAACAATCATAAGTCTTCAGTAAGTGATTTTTGGAGAGAAAACCACTATCACTGTGCCAGAGGGAAGCAGAGACGCTCCAGATTAGAAGCGAATAAAGAACACAAAAGGGCACAGAGTCAAAGCTGTGGGATGTCTGAGCGGTAGGAGAGCCGGGTCCCAGGGCATGATGGCCGCTGGGCAGGGAGGCTGCGGTCCGGGCCAGAGCCGAGCAGAAAGGACAGAGCTGCGGACACAGGCTTTGGGAGTCGTGGAAGTGAGGGGAAGCTGGAGGCTGTGGGAGCAGACCAGAACACCGACAGCGGGGGAGTTAGAGGAAACATGAGCATAGCTGAAAGGGTTCTAAGAATGCTGTGGAAGAATGGGGGACTGCTGTGTCCTGAGCACTTCTGAGCCTTGGGACCGAGATGTGCTTAATCCCTTACAGGAACATCCCACTGTCCCCATCTTCCCTATGAAGAAACTGAGTTTCAGGGAGATGAATGAGATCCCAAGCCTACTCGACCTGATACGTGGCAGACCTGGGATTCAAATCTGTATCGGCCATTTCCAAAGCCCACGTCTTTCACCCCCTTGCTGGAGAGCAGGCCGCTTACTTCCTGAGTCACCTCAAGGCCACCAAGAAGACGGGCCACATCACCCCAGCCTTGCCCTCTTGCCAGATCCGGCTCACAGTCCCACCCCCGCACGGGGGGCACTGGCTCTCCCAGCTGGGATGCTTGGTCTAGCGTAAGACAGATTAGTAAGTGGGGAGCTAAGCGGGCCGCACGAATTGTTCAGATCTTTTCAACCCCTGTCAAAAGCCTTCATTAAATCCCATCTGTTTCCTGCTGGGCATGTACTGACATCCCTAAACCGCACGCGCTCTCGGGAAATAGGTAAGAGAATCACAATCAAGAAAGGGATGGGCAGGGGCGCCTGGGTGGCTCAGTGGGTTAAGCCGCTGCCTTCGGCTCAGGTCATGATCTCAGGATCTTGGGATCGAGTCCCACATCGGGCTCTCTGCTCAGCAGGGAGCCTGCTTCCTCCTCTCTCTCTGCCTGCCTCTCTGCCTACTTGTGATCTCTCTCTGTCAAATAAATAAATAAAATCTTAAAAAAAAAAAAAAATTAAAAAAAAAAAAAAAAAAAAAGAAAGGGATGGGCAGCGAGCTTAGGGCTCGACTGAGGGGGCCAGGCCGATCTCCCCACCGCAGGGTCACGAGCGGGATCCTCTCGGGCACCGCGGCGCCGAGCAAGGGTTTGGGGCCAGACGCCCCAGACTCTAAACCTGGATCCACCGCCCACCACTTGGGGCCTCAGCCCATCACTTTCTTCTCCAGAAACCAAGGCCGACAGCAGCACCTACCTCACAGTTAGTAACAAGAGTTAAATGAGTCAACGACACACAAGACAACAGTGCCTGGCACACAGTGCGCGCTCAATAAATGTTACGGATTTTTTTTTTTTTTTTAACTTTTACCAACACGGAGTCATGAGGTGGCCTCCTTCAAAGACAGGTCTCAGAAGCCTGGCACATGACAGAACCAGCTGAATCAGCCCTGCGGCAGCTGACACTGCTCTAGGACATCTCTCAGACGTGGCTGCAACAAGGAGGCTAGGTCTGGAAAGGGGGCGAGGAAACGCAGCCACCCTTCTGGTCCGGAGCGAGAGCGCTACGAGAAGCTCCCACGGAAGAACCACAGGGCTCCGCCACGACCCTTCTTACGTGTCAGATCCACCACCTGCTCGGGCTCCATGAGATCCAAAGCCAGCGCCTCCAGGTTCCTGAAGTGTTGCTGCAGCACCGGGTTCTCGAAGCTGTCACTTCTAGTGGAATAATCATAATAGCACAAATACATTAAAACATTGAAAATAATTTAAAATTATTCAATAAACCCGACTGAGGCAGCTCAGGCCTGGGGCTGGCTGAGGCAAACAGCCCAAATCAAACAGCGGGGAATATTGTCTCTTGAACCAACTTTTCTCTCCAATTTTCAGTTTGTTGGGAATCCAAAAGCTAATTTAAAAGCAAACACCGGGGCGCCTGGATGGCTCAGTGGGTTAAGCCTCTGCCTTTGGCTCACGGCATGATCCCAGAGTCCTGGGCTCGAGCCCCGCATCCCCTCTCGGCTCCGCGGGGAGCCTGCTCCCCCCTCCCTCCGCCTACTTGTGATCTCTCTCTCTCTCTGTCAAAGAAATAAATAAAATCTTTAAAAAAAATAAAATAAGGGCAAACACCACGTGCCTGTCTGCCCCGAGAAGCAGAGGGCAGAGAGAGACAGGGAGGAGGCAGGCCCGGGAAGTATGAAAACAAGACGAAGGGGAGGAGGTGGGACACGGGCACAGAAAGAACCTGAACGCTCTTCCTCCCCATACTCAGCAGCAGCCTGGGAGTAAGAGAGTCCTCTCACCTCGGGAGACGGTTCCAGAAGAAAGCCTGAGACGGACCCACCGCTCACCTGTAGTTGAAACGGAGCTTCTGAACGATAGCCTTCATCTTATCTATCTGCTCTGGGTTCGCCATGACTTTCTCGGTAAAGGGCACCTTCCGCTTATCGTCCGCGTAGGGCAAGAAGACGAGCTGGAAGCCTGAGGAAGGGGGAAAAGCTTCCTGAGATTTGACTTTATGGAAGGTTCCAGTTACAGAGCTGTCATTTGTTGCTCAACTCCAAGTTCGCCCTTCTACGATCTGTGACCCTGGGGCAGGGACCCTGCCACCCCTGCGTCTCCTTTACCAACTGACCCTGTGAGCATCTGCCCGACCGATTCCCTCTGGAGCCTGCAGAGCGGATAGGGAGGGAGGAGTACCCCTTCCCGCGCCCTCCCGTCCCTGCCGCCCCCCCCCACCCCGCCATGGCTCCTCGCCAGGGCCCTTCACCTGCCTGGCGGTCGGTTCCAGCCTCCGGCTTTCTTGACACACCCCGAGCCAGCTGGGCAGCGCCCCCACCCTTTCTGAGGCCCGCCTCTGCGCTTCAGCCTCTCCCCTCGGTTCCCACACCCCCAACCCACGTTAGAGGGAAAGAGGAAAGGTTATCAAGCTGTTCCTGTAACAGGTTCTGAGAGACTCGAAAATCTGGACTGGAACCAGCGGCTGCTGCCAGGGGAAGGGCCCTTGCTGGCAAGGCCAACAGTGCTGAGCAAAAGGAAGAAACAAGTCCCTTTGCTCTCCGCTGCCCGAGGCTCCCATGAGCACCCACTAGTGACACAGTCTGACAGTCAGGGGTGGAGGAGGAAACTGGTCTGGAGAGCATCAGCCCCAGCAGCACTGAGCGTAACGGGGGAATCTGGAGCTGAGAGACAGCCGCCTACTGACGGACATACAGAGCTCTTCCTCGGCACCCTGATGACCAGGGTTATAAACAGAACATTTTTGGGTGCCTGGGTGGTTCAGTGGGCGTCTAGGTGGCTCAGTAGGTTAAAGCCTCTGCCTTCGGCTCAGGGTATGATCCCGGGGTCCTGGGATCGAGCCCCGCATCCGGCTCTCTGCTCAGCGGGGAGCCTGCTTTCTCCTCTCTCTCTGCCTGCCTCTCTGCCTACTTGTGATCTCTGTCTGTCAAATAAATAAATAAAATCTTTTTTAAAAAAAAGAACCCAAAGATAACATTTTCTAAGAATTACTTTACAGTTTACTTTTATTAGCGTGGCTTATTGTCTTAGTCACTTTCACAGTTATTAACTTGTTTCACATGGGAAACAACCGAAAAGTAAGATGTTCCAGAATTCTCATCTTTGCAGATACGGAATGTAAGTCAAAAGGTTAAATGAATTGCCCAAATCGGCCAGGTAACAAGTGGCAGGGATGGGCCTGAAATAAGAGAAAGTAAGCTTTCCCACACATAAGGATAAGTCAAGTCTGACTTCAAAACCCACAGTCTTTCTGCTCTACCTCACTGCTTTAGTGTATGCAGAGGGTAAACCAAACACCAAACATTGCAAAGGTGTCTAACAATGGCGTTTAGTAAAGGTGCAGCAGTTGCACCATAAACTTTGTCAGTAACCTGCCAACAGTCCCTATGCAGCCAATTCTCTAATGGTGGCTGCAGAGCTGCCTTGCATCGTTGCACATGCCGTGCACTGCACAACCATATTTGGCAGTTTTACCTGGCTCTGCATCAAATTCACCTGTGAAACCCTAAAATTTCCCAGACCCTATTCCTGGAGACTCTGGTTGAGCAGGTCTGAGTTAGGATCCTATAAGGGATTCCAAAGTCTGGGCAAGGTTCAGAAGCACTGAAAAGATCTCTTCCACATACCTGGGGGAGTCACCTGAATTTTCTGCTTATCCAGCTCCTCTTCCTGTGGCAACAAGGCCACAAAATAAGGAGGAATGTTCTGACGGGCAGTGTATCGACACACTGCCATGACCTCCTTCTCCAGACACTTGGTGAGGAGAGCATGGAACAGGGTTGAGCTCCCTGGAAAACAAACATCCCAGGAGTCTGCATCCCAAAGGTATCTCCTCCTCTTTTCCCTCTAGCCCAGGTTACAAGCCTACGATTTCTCTTCGATTTTCTTAAAAGGGCTTACGATACTTCATTAGGTCAAGTGTGATGAGCCCAAAGCTGAAAGGAAAGTGGGCCAGCAGAGGCACAGAAAGGAAGAGGAAGGAACGCAATGAGAGGCTAAATGCCTCAAACCCCCATTTCGGAGTGTGAATTATTAACATCAGTTCACTTGCACTATCTTTAGACTAATGCTGTAAGCCCCAGTTACTAATAAAAGCCAGCCAGGTCAAATACAGGGGCCGGTTAGCTACAGCACAGAGGAATTTAGGTCTGGACAGCACACACACAATGACCTAGTTCACAGCATCTTTAATTGCCAACACTAGGGGAGAAACTGGGTTTTTGTTTTTTTAACTCTCCATCTGATGCCTCAAAGGAAGACTTCCATAGGAAGTAAGCTTTAAAAATTCTAATTCCATATCCCCCCCTGGATATTCACAAAGCATATTAGTGTATTATAGGCCCTAAAGAAACATCTTTAACTTTGTTTAGTCCCAAATTTCCACAACTTATCTGAGCACGAAACACTTTTAGAATGCCCCCTTAATATGTCCTACCCAGGCTCCAAGCAAGACGGCCTTCTGTGATTCATGCATTTACCCTCGGTCCACACCACATACCATTCACCAGGGACTCCTCAGGGTACACGAACAGGGAGGGCCTCAGGTGATGGTGTTTCTTCAGCATCGTCAAGGGCTTGAAACCGATGAGAATCAAACCTGGTTCATCAAAGCGTTTCAGCTCTTCTGTTTCCTCTTTCTCTAGTACAATCTCACGACTCCCATAGCTCTACAGGAAGGGGAACACGAGGGCCACATACACAGGCTATGTGGAGATGCAAAGTGATTGCCACACGACACTAGCAAGTTAAAATCAACTTTCTTTTAAGGAACAGGAAGATGGCTCACCAAGGACATCTTCCTGCTACCACAGGGAATGAACAGTTACTAAGGGCCTGCCAGACACCTTACACTCGTCACGCAATTCATCTTCTGTGTCCTGGTAGATGTTAAAAACTGCTATACAGATGAATGAACTGAGTCTCGATGGTTGATAACTTGCTCCAGTTATCCAGTTAACTGAATTGGGCTTTAAGCCACCATCTCTCAGGTGCTGAAGGGCCATTCTCTTCGGGCATTTATCTCTTCCCTTAGTTAACATATACCGAACCCTCAGCATCGTCCCCGACCCTCAAAAGAAGCTCAAGCCACACCTACTGATCGAGAAGACCTATGTCAGGTATTGGGGTAGGTCTGAGCAGACACGCACATTAAGTATTACTTCCAAACTTTAGTTTTGGATTATGGTCCTAGATATACAACTGGTAACAGAACTCAGCGACAGAGTCAAATTTGAGTTTAACGAATAAAACAGAGCCCTCAAGTTTTTTTGAAGGCACACTGGATCAAGAAAGAAACTCCAGGGGCGCCTGGGTGGCTCAGTGGATTAAGCCGCTGCCTTCGGCTCAGGTCATGGTCCTGGGGTCCTGGGATCGAGCCCCGTATCGGGCTCTCTGCTCTGTGGGGAGCCTGCTTCCTCCTCTCTCTCTGCCTGCCTCTCGCTGACTTGTGATCTCTGTCTGTCAAATAAATAAATAAAATAAAATCTTTAAAAAAAAAAAAAAAAAAAAAAAAAGAAAGAAACTCCATAGGGTGCCTGGGTGGCTCAGTCGTTAAGCGTCCGCCTTCAGCTCAGGTAATGATCCCAGGGGCCTGGGACTGAACCCTGCATCAGGCTCCCTGCTTGGTAGGAAGCCTGCTTCTCCCTCTCCCACTCCCCCTGCTTGTGTTCCCTCTCGCTGTGTCTCTCTCTGTCAAATAAATAAATACAATCTTTGGAAAAACAAAAAAGAAAAGAAAAAAAGAAAGAAACTCCATGACCAGAAGAGCGACTGCCTATGAATAAACCAACATGAGTAACTAGTTACTTCCAAAATGGAAGAGGAAATGTCTAGTCTTTTCCTTCCAAAAGTAGGGCAAAACACTCCGGCTTGAGATTTGTGCTCCAAAAAATATCTCATGAGTTGAATCAAAATAATAATTAATTTTAGTCACTTAGTTGATCCTTCTAGGTCCTGAACTTAGGCAAAAAATCTCAGATTCTTTCCCACATTTTGCATAGTTAAAAAGGATGAGTCATGGGGCGCCTGGGTGGCTCAGTGCCTTAAAGCCTCTGCCTTGGGCTCAGGTCATGATCCCAGGGTCCTGGGATCGAGCTCCACATCGGGCTCTCTGCTCAGCGGGGAGCCTGCTTCCCCTTCCCTCTCTGCCTGCCTCTCTGTCTGTCAAATAAATAGACAAAATCTTTAAAAAAAAAAAAAAAAAAAGGATGAGTCATTTGATTTTAATTTTAGACATCCAATCCTTCCACAGATTGAACAAAGGTAAGAGAACGAAGAAAGATAATGTTCTGCATTCTTAGTCCGTCCTTCGGATTAAGAAAGGCACGTGTATGTCATTTCAAAGCACAGGAAAAAATTTGGTTCGGGGGAAAAATACTCCCCCCCCCCAAAAGTTCACTTCACAGCTAAGAGCTTCCCTAGCTCTTCTCCCTAGTTATCGATAAAGCCTTTTCTACTACTGTACCCAAGCAAGGAACTCGACTGTTAGAGCAGAATGCAGAGGGGTCAAGGGCTAAAGTTTCCACTGCCATTTTTTTTCAAACGCTGGTTCTAACTCTCTAGCTGTCAAAGTATCAATGATTTAGACACTGGGGTGCTTGGCTGGTTCAGCTGGAAAAGCATGCAACTCTTAATCTTGGGGTTGTGACTTCAAGCCCTATGTTGCCTGTAGAGATTACTTAATTTTTTTTTTTTTTTAAGATTTTTATTTATTTGACAGAAAGAGATCACAGGTAGGCAGAGAGGCAGGCAGAGAGAGAGAGGAGGAAGCAGGCTCCCGGCTGAGCAGAGAGCCCGATGCGGGCCTCGATCCCTGGACCCTGGGATCATGATCTGAGCCGAAGGCAGAGGCTTTAACCCACTGATCCACCCAGGCGCCCTTTTTTTTTTTTTTTTTTAAGATCTTATTTACTGGGGTGCCTGGGTGGCTCAGTCAGTTAAGCATCTGCCTTTGGCTCAAGTCATGATCTCAGGGTCCTGGGATGGAGCCCCATGTTGGGCTCCCTGCTCAGCATGGAGTCTGCTTCTCCCTCTCCCTCTGCCCCTCCCCCTGCTCCTGCTCTGTCTCACTCTCTCACCGTCTCTCAAATACATAAACAAAATCTTTAAAACAAAAGATCTAGATGCCAGAGTTCCAAACAGGAATGGTTTTGTGTTCTAACAGCCTAGCTACAAAGACGTACACAGAAAAATATTTAACTGGTTAGGCTAATCACTGTCTCCCTCCCTGTTAACTCTTCAATGGGACAAAATTCAGTAAGAAGGCAGGCCTACCTGAGACCTCTTGGTGTCACTAGGCAGAAGCAAACTGCCCGTATTTACATTAAATGTCCGGGTCTTGGATTTCACTGGTTCATTGGTTTCCCGATAAAGCCTCACTGGAGGAGGTTTGACAGCCTTCTGGACCATATTATACATGCCGACAGTGAGTGCTATATCTTTGCTCAGCTTAAACTTCAACCTGGAGGAGAGAAAAACAAAAAACCATGGACTGAAAAATTATGGTTTCCTAGCTAAAATTCTTTTGTGGTACCCAAGTCTTGTTTCATTCTCCCCAACAGTCCAAATTCCTCAGATATAAATATAACATGTTTAAATAATACAGTAGAGTTTGCGGAGCACCTGGGTGGCTCAGTGGGCTAAGGCCTCTGTCTTCGGCTCAGGTCATGATCCCAGGGTCCTGGGATCGAGCCCCGCATCGGGCTCTCTGCTCAGTGGGGAGCCTGCTGCCCCTTCTCTGCCTGCCTCTCTGCCTACTTGTGATCTCTCTCTCTGTCAAATAAATAAATAAAATCTTTAAAAAAAAAAAATACAGTCGAGTTTGCTATAATAGTATCTCAGGGTCTAGATCACAAAAATTAGTTTCAGAATATATAGTTAAATACTTAAAATAGGGCGCCTGGGTGGCTCAGTGGGTTAAGCCGCTGCCTTCGGCTCAGGTCATGATCTCAGGGTCCTGGGATCGAGTTCCGCATCGGGTTCTCTGCTCCGCAGGGAGCCTGCTTCCTCCTCTCTTTCTCTCTGCCTGCCTCTCTGCCTACTTGTGATCTCTCTGTGTCAAATGAATAAATAAAATCTTTAAAAAAAAAAAAATACTTAAAATAATGATAAAGAGTGTACTGTAATAAAAATAATGATTGTTTTAGGTGGCTCAGTCAGTTAAGTGTCCAACTCCTGATTTCAGCTCAGGTCACAGTCTCAGGGTCAGGGGAGGTGAGATCAGGTACCTATGTCAGGTACACTGGGTTCCACACTCAGTGGGGAATCTGCTTCTCTCTGCCCACCCCCCAACCCCACCACACACTCTCTCTAAAACAAACAAAAAAAACAAACAAAAAAAGATTCTCTTCCTGTTCTTCTGCCCCTCCCCCACCAGACTCACACATGTTCTCTTTCTGTCTCTAAAAAATAAGGGGCCAGGGTGGCTCAGTCAGTTTAGCATCTGCTTTCGGCTCAGGCCCTGATCCCAGGGTCCTAGACTCGAGCCCTGTGTGGGCTCCTTCATCAGCGGGCAATCTGCTTCCCCCTCTCCCTCTGCCTGCTGCTGCCCCGCCAGTACTCTCTCTCTCTCTCTCTCTCTCTCTCTCAAATAAATAAAATCTTTTCAAAAATAAAGATGAAAGTTAGTATGTTAACAAATAACTTAGGGCAGTGCTGGCACACAATAACCTTGTGATAACATAATTCCATTATTTGATTATAGTGAGAACATTAACCATTTTCTAGGCCTAAGGCGTTATTAGTGCTCAAACAGTTCCAGTTTATTACTCCTTTCAAGTATCCTGTAACCATTCGTCCAAAGAATAATACTAACATTTGGGGATGCCTGGGTGGCTCAGTTGGTTAAGCCGCTGCCTTCGGCTCAGGTCATGATCCCAGGGTCCTGGGATCGAGTCCCGCATCGGGCTCCTTGCTCAGCAGGGAGCCCGCTTCCCTTCCTCTCTCTCTGCCTGCCTCTCTGCCTGCTTGTGTGTACTCTCTCTCTCTGACAAATAAATAAAATCTTTAAAAAAAAAAAAAAGAAAGAAAGAAAGAAAATACTAACATTTGTAAATAATCACTATGCCACGCACTCTGCCTGGGCTATCTGGGTTAGTCAATACAGCCGTCCTATGAGGAGGGACTATGTTTGCCCCCATTCTACAGAAGTCCAGAGAAGTTACGTGACTTGTCCCAGGTTGCCCAGCAGAAGGCGGGGACTACAATCCAAGCCAATCTGGCTCCAGGACCTACATTTTTTTTTTTTTTAAAGATTTTATTTACTTATTTGACAGAGAGAGAGAGAGAGAGATCACAAGCAGGCAGAGAGGCAGGTGGGGGCGGGAGAAGCAGGCCCCCCGCTGAGCAGAGAGCCTGATGTAAGGCTCGGTCCCGGGACCCTGAGATCATGCCCTGAGCTGAAGGCAGAAGCTCTAACCCACTGAGCCACCCCGGCGCCCCCAGGACCTACATTTAACCACTATTTTATCCTCTCTGCCGTCCCCACCTAAACATGTGCTAGATTTCCAAACTGCAGTGACAATACTCCATTATTTCAGGAAGGGAGAAGAGATGCCAGCGTGTTTGTGTGAAGAAAAAGAAATCATTCCCAAGGGGCAAAGGAGAGAGCCAACAGCCAAACTATAGCCGTTCGCAGTGGGCTGCTATGTGGTTGCCCTGAAATCGTTTCATGGGTTTTCTAGCAGAACTGTCAGTAACCTCCTGAAAACTCAAAAACTACCTATGGTCATGTTCCCCTATGTTGAGGAACCTAGTCGAAAACAAAAGCCTGCCGTGAACCTTTCGAAAGCAACATGGGGGAGCCCTTGGGACTCTCATGGCAAAGTTCTCTAAGAGAAGGTAATTTAGGGGCGCCTGGCTCATTGGGTTAAGCCTCTGCCTTCAGCTCAAGTCATGATCTTAGTTAGGGTCCTGGGATCAAGTCCCATATTGGGCTCTCTGCTCAGCAGGGAGCCTGCTTCTCCCTCCCCTCTGCCTGCCTCTCTGCCTACTCATGATCTCTCTGTCAAATATATAAATAAAATCTTTTTTTAAAAAATAAATAAAAGGGGCGCCTGGGTGGCTCAGTGGGTTAAGCCTCTGCCTTCGGCTCGGGTCACGATCCCAGGGTCCTGGGATGGAGCCCCGCATCAAGCTCTCTGCTCAGCGGGAAGCCTGCTTCCTCCTCTCTCTCTCTCTGCCTGCCTCTCTGCCTACTTGTGATCTCTCTGTCAAATAAATAAATAAAATCTTTTAAATAAATAAATAAATAAGATTTTTTAAAAAGAGAAGGTAATTTAACAAGCTGGTTCCTGTTGATTTCAAGTTTGTAAGAAACCAGAATAACGCAACACCATGACAGTAACTAGCACTTCCTGAATTTTTGCTCTAGACCAGGTATTACTGTTATCCCCAATTTACAGAGAAGCAAGCAGACGACATACTAGTGACTGCAGGTGAGAACAGCAGTAGGCCACAACTGTTTACACCAAGGAAGTGGAGAGCTGTGTTCTTCTGGAGAACTAGCCTACCCACTCTTGCCAGAGGAAGAGAAGCACATATGCAAACATGCTAGGCAGAGATAAAGCGAGTTTTCAGTGAGGCACACGGGGAGGCACCGCCCAGAGGTAAGGAGCCAAGGAAGCTTTGTCAAAGCAGCTGGGTGTTCCCAACCGGGCAGGGCCCTTGCAGGCGGCGGGCCCAGGTTCAGAGCGCACCTGCACAGCACACGCTTCTTGGTCTCCTTGGCGCGGACCTTCCTTAGCAGGTCTTCCAGTTTGCTGGATTCCTCAAAGTGAACCCCTAAGTCCTCATCCTCGGCTGTGCTGATGATATCTTGGTAAAACAAGGATATGTCAAAGCCCCCACGTTTCTTCAGGTGCATCAAGTCCAGGAAGATACCTGGGGCAAGGAAAACAACTTTCAGCAAGCGAGAATTTTTTTTTCAGTTAAACCTAAATACGCAAAGAACTAGATGGGTTATTAACATTTTCAGGACTTATAGACGCGCTAAGGGAATCAGCTGCTATAAGGGCAACTTATTCAATATTTTAATTTTATTTTTAAATAGGCTCCACACCCAACGTGGGGCTCGAACTCCCAACCTTGAGATCAAAAGTCACACGCTTTACTGATGGAGCCATCCAGGTGCCCTGAGCACTTACTTATTCAAACCATCACCATGCATGGTAGCATGAAAAGACAAGAAAAGCTCACTCTAGTAGAGCTCTTTAGAAAACACACGGCCCCGGGGCGCCTGGGTGGCTCCGTGGGGTGAGCATCTGACTCTTGATTTCAGCTCAGGTCATGATCTCAGGGTCGTGAGCTCAAGCCTGGAGCCTAGAGTCCGGCTCCACACACAAGGCGGGCTGTTTGCGATTCGTTCCCTCTGCCCTCCCCGCACCCACCCATCTCACACACACACACACACTCTCTGTGTCTCTCTAAAACAAATAAATCTTAAAAAAAAAAAAGAGAGAGAGAGAGAGAGAGAGAGCGCGCAAATGGCTTCATCATTTTCAGTAGGAATGTTACAGAGGTGTCTCCCCCAGCATCACTTTATTCTTTCATTTCATACTCAGTGGAGAAAAAAGAAATGTTTGACATCAACTACAAAGAAGCAATAAGATTAAGTGTCGATTTAAAAGAACAGGGATGGGGCTGGGTGCCTGGGTGGCTCAGTGGGTTAAAGCCTCTGCCTTCGGCTCAGGTTATGATCTCGGGGTCCCGGGATCAAGTCCCTCACTGGGCTCTCTGCTCAGTGGGGAGGCTGTTTCCCACTCTCTCTCTGCCTGCCTCTCTGCCTACTTGTGATCTCTCTCTGTCAAATAAATAATTTTTTAAAAATAAATAAATAAAAATAAAAGAACAGGGATGGGGTGCTTGCGTGACTCAGTCAGCTGACTGTCTCCCTTCAGCTCAGGTCATGATCCTGAGGCCCTGGGATAGAGCTCTGTGTGGGGCTCTCTGCTCAGCAGGGAGCCTGCTTCTCCCCTGTCTGCTGTTCCCCCCGGTTGTGCACACTCTCTCCCTCTTTCTCTGTCAAAAAAAATAAAAGCTTTAAAAAATAAAAACAGGGGTGCCTGGGTGGTTCAGTGGGTTAAAGCCTCTGCCTTCAGCTCAGGTCATGATCTCAGGATCCTGGGATCAAGCTCTGTATCGGGCTCTCTGCTCAGTGGAGAGCCTGCTTCCCCCTTTCTCTGCCTGCCTCTCTGCCTACTTGTGATCTCTCTGTCAAATAAATAAATAAAATCTTTAAAAAATAAAAATAAAAATAAAAAAACAGAAAGGAACACAGAAGATGCCAACCTGTGTCACGGAGATCTCCAGCTTTGGTCCTGGCCCGGCTGGCTTTGGCACTGTCAAGGCCATGGGGGTCATCTTCATTGGTGAACAGCATGATCCTCTTATGGCTCATCTTGACCTGGACATCGCTAAAGAGGTTGGCACAGACCCAGAGCACCTCACTCAGTGAGTAGTCAGATCCATGGCCAATTAGGTCTTGGAAATGTTCTTTCCCCTGCTCCCCTTTAAACTGGTCAAGCTCGAGCACTCGTTTCGCACCTGATCAGAGACAGGGAGTCAAACAGGCAGAAAAATCAGAACAGAGTTAATGTCCCATTTATATGGTAAACAGAAGAGCCGAGGTCCTATTCTCACCCCAGAGGTGTTTAACCCACAAAGTGCACATCCCAGGAAGAACCCCCCTCTGCAGGAAAGCATACTCTTAGTCAACATGTCATCTACTTCCTTCTCCATATCCTTCTCTGTTCAGGGCAGTGACCTTCCAGTTTAAGGGAAAAGCTGATCTTACGCCTCTACTGACCTGGATTATCCAACTCCTGCAAGACGTAAATATTTTTGAAATTCACTGAATTTTTATCCTTCTCAGTACCATAGAACACCACTGCCAAGAGATCTTGATCACTGCTTATGATCTTATTGGTATACACACTCAGGATACACTGACAAAATCAAAATAAAAATTCAATTAATATTTAACTTACCATAAAATTTAAACTCCGTAAATGCCTGGGGCATAGTAGATGCTTAATATATTTGCTGAATCTGTCCATGGCGTTAGATTAAGGCCTGACTCCTACCTTCAGGAAAGTCATGAATCAGTGAGAAAGATGGGCATATATATTATGCTATAACAAAAGGCAAAGTGTGTTAAGTATGAGTAGTTCCTACCGTAAGAAATCAAAGAACTAGAAACACTTATTAGGGAGGAAATTCTGCTGTTAAGAAGGGAAAACAGCCCAGCACTGGAATCAGAAAACCTGATGTGAGTCCCACTAATGTCATTTACTGAACTGACTGAGTTTGGACAGGCCATGAGATCTTCCCTCAAGCAGCCTGAGACCAAGAAACAGAAGGTACCTATGTAAAATAATTACCTATGCGAAAGGTTTAAGCTAACAATAAGGAGATGTGGCCCAACAGGAAGTCCTTAACTGCTAACAGCATCTTTTTTTCCCTAACAGCATCTTTTAGAATAAAATTTGCTTAATTACACAATTAAAGATGTCAGTATTCTAGGAAAATCCTGTCTAGTAATTATTTCTACAAGTATTTTAACCTACTCTTTTTTTTTAATTGAAGTATATTGTAACACAACGTTACCTGTGTCAGGTGTACTCATAGTGATGTGACAAATCTGTACATTATGCTTTGCTCGTCACAAGTGTAGCTCCCACCTGTCACCCTATAAAGCTATTATCATACCACTGACTATGTTCCTTCTGCCGTACTTTCCATCCCCTAACTTTACTTTGAGCAGTCTATAAACATTTACAAAACTTTGGTGAGGGGCCCCTGGTGGCTCAGTGGGTTAAAGCCTCTGCCTTCGACTCAGGTCATGATCTCAGGGTCCTGAGATCGAGCCCCGCATCAAGCTCTCTGCTCAGCAGGGAGCCTGCTTCCCTTCCTCTCTCTCTGCCTGCCTCTCTGCCTACTTGTGATCTCTGTCTGTCAAATAAATAAATAAAATCTTTAAAAAAAAAAAAAAAAACTTTGGTGAGCGCTTCTTTTAGGTTCTAAGAATTTTTTTTAAAAATTTTTTTTGAGAAAATATTTTTTCATTGCTTATCAAATACATTATATTCATCTGTGAATGTCTCACTTATTTGCTACATAGTAATACCTTTTCTTTTGGATCCTTTAGGCATAAAGTGTTCTAAGAACCCTTTGAAATTACATGCAGAAGTGTGAGTGTATCTTTTTTGGAGATGGGGTACATAGCTTTTGCCACATCCTCAAAGAAGGCCACAATCCCAAAAAGGTGAAAGCAGTCCTCCTCAAAGAGTGATCTCCAAACTAGCAACATCAGCATCACCTAGGAACTTGCTGGAAATGCAAATTCTCGGTCCCAGCTCTAGATCTACAGAACCAGAAATTCTGATTCTGGGGTAAGGCTCTGCATCTGTGCTAACAAGGTCTACAGATGACTCTGAAAACCACTGCTTTAAAGTTAAGGACTATTCTCATTAATTCTTTTTCTAGGTACAAGATATTCTGATTTGCCAACTACAAGAACTGTCTGTATACAAATTAGAACATCAGAAGCTTCTGTTTGGCTCCAAACTCTAAAAATATAAAACATAATATATGCGGCTAAGTCTTTAGAATTTATAATTCTTCTCTATAAAGAAATGCTAATCTTCTGGAGGTGGACTTCACATAACAAAATTAACCATTTTTATTTTATTTTTCAATAGGCTCCATACCCAGTGTGAGACTTGAACTCACAGCCCCAAGATCAAGGGTCTCATGCCCTACTGACTAAGCCAGCCGATGTCCCCAGATTAACCATTTTAACATTAATTAATTCAGTAGTATTTAGTACATTCACAACGCTGGATAACCACCACCACTGTCTAGTTCTGAAAGAATTTCATCACCCCAAAAGCAAGCACCACTCTTACCATTAAGTGATTGCTCCCCCCGTGCCTCTGCCTCCATCGCCATTCCTGGTCACCACCGACCTACACTCTCCAAGGATTATGTATTTTTTATTTCATATAAATGTAATCCCAAAATGTGTGACCTTTTGTCTGGCTTCCTTGACTTAACATGTTTTCAAGGTTCATTCACCTTGTGGTCTCAATATATCACTCCATTTTAGGGCTGAGTAGTACTCCACAGCATGTATAAACATTTTGTTTATCCATTCAAAACATTCAGGAATAACACAGAGGTGGTGGTTACACAACATTATGGATGACTAAAACCTTTGAAATGTGTACCTTAAAATGGTTAAATTTTACGTTATGTAAACTATAGCTCAATTTAAGAAAAAAAATATTGAGGCTCCTGGGTGGCGCCTTTGGCTGAGTGTTAGACTCTTGGTTTTGGCTCAGTCATGAGATCAAACCCCACATTGGGTGCCTGGCTCAGTAGGGAGTCTGCTTGAGATTCTCTACCTCTCTCAGCCCCTCCCCCTGCTAACATTCTCTCTCTTAAATAAATAAATTTTTTAAAAAAACAGAACAAGGGGTGCCTGGGTAGCTCAGTTGGGTGGGCGTCTGCCTTTGGCTCAGGTCATGATCCCGAGGTCCTGGGATCAAGCCCCACATTGGGTTCCTTGATCTGTGGGGAGCCTGCTTCTCCCTCTGCCGCCTGCTCTCCTGGGTTGTGCTCTCTCTCCCTCTCAAATAAAGAAGTAAAATCTCAAAACAAAACAGAACAAAACCAAATATTTACTCCTTGATGGGACTGGTACTATTATTTTCTCCATTACGCAGATGAGGAGATAGATACCAAAAGGTTCAGCAACTCTTCTGTCTTCATATAGTTTGTAATCAAGACCAGAATCAAGACCTGAACCCGTTTTTATTCTATTGGGTAATCAGCTAGGAGAGGGACTGCTGGGTCATGTGAGAATTCTATGTTTAATTCTCTGAGGAACTGCCATCCTGTTTCCCACAGCAGTCCACCCATCTCACATTCCCACCAGCAACTTAGGTTTCCAATTTCTCTGCATCCTTGCCAGCGTTTCTTTGTATCCTTTTTTTCCCCTCTAAAATAAAGCCATGCTAGTGGGTGGGATATTATCTCACTATGGTTTTGCTTTGCTTTTAATTTGCTTTTCTCTAATGACTAAAGATATGCATCTTTTTGAGGGCTTCTTGACCATCTGTAGATCTCTAGAGAAATGTTGCAAATCCTGGGGCACCTGGGTGGCTCAGTGGTTTAAGTCTCTGCCTTCGGCCCAGGTCATGATCTCAAGATCCTGGGATCGAGCCCAACATCGGGCTCTCTGCTCAGCAGGGAGCCTGCTTCCCCCCTCTCTCTCTGCCTTCCCGTCTGCCTACCTGTGATCTATCAAATAAATAAATAAATAAATCTTTTTAAAAAAAATGTTGCAAATCTTATGCCCATTTTTTTTTTAAAGATTTTATTTATTTATTTGACAGAGAGAGATCACAAGTAGGCAGAGAGGCAGGCAGAGAGAGAGAGAGAGAAGGAAGCAGGCTCCCTGCTGAGCAGAGAGCCTGATGCGGGACTTGATCCCAGGACCCTGAGATCATGACCTGAGCCGAAGGCAGCGGCTTAACCCACTGAGCCACCCAGGCGCCCTTATGCCCATTTTTAAATGGGGTTGTCTTTTTGCAGTCTTTTTTCAGCCATGGGTAATACTCAACTTCCAAATACCAATAAAAAGAGGACTCATTTAACACCATTAACTGTTGGAATATCCTTTCTTCCTTCACACACACATCTTTACAGGAGGAGGAGCCCTTCTGTGCCACCAGCGCTAACACAAGAAGTGGGAGCAATGTATTCCTAGGGTCTGAAGTCCAAACACAAAATAAAATGGGTCTATTCTCCAGTGCTGCTACCTTTTTTTTTTTTTTAGCTCAGAGTACATGTAGCCATCCTGGGAGAGGCTAACCAACACCGATCATTCACAAATTTTTCAAAGAGTCCATAATTTTTAGAGTAGTGTTAATACTTTTTTCTTCCTCTCCTTCTTTCCTTTTTTTAAATTAAATAGCAGGCCGTCTTACCTGGATGCTCATGTCAAAAGGAGTCATTTCATCTTCACCCTCAGATTCAAACATGGCCCTAGAACCATCAACCAAAAAAATCAAACTATCTCTTCCTGAGTATGTATATTCTCCTATGGGGGAAAAAAACAGAAGAAAATGTTTGCACTTGTGGTCATATTTATCATGTTTATTATTCACGTAAAACAAAGAGAAAAAAGCCCATTACAATGCCCACCCTCCTCCAAAGAGTAACCACTAAACTGACTTTCAATAATCATTTCCTTATTTCCTTTGTAGTTTTATCATCCTAGTGAACATTCCTAAACACTAGTTTTGATTTAATTAAGTTTCGGGGGGCACCTGGGGGACTCAGTCAGTTAAGCATCTGACACTTGATCTCAGCTCAGGTCTTGATCTTAGGGTCGTGAGTTCAAGCCCCCAGTTGGGCTCCACACTGGGCATGGAGCCTACTTAGAAAAAATAAGTTTTTGAAACCTCTTAATCTATAGATACACCTCCATTTTTGTGTCTTATAACTTATTTGCCAAAGAACCAGAATGCTGTGTTACACAGTTTTCCACTTTCTGGATTTTGCTGACTGCACTCTTTCAGTATAAACTGACATAATCCTCTGTCTTTCCTACTGAGGACCTAGAGAGGGTTCATCATCAGATTCAGGTGTTCTTTTTTCCTTTCTGGCATCATAGGCGATGCTGAGTTTTTTATAAAAACACATAAAATGGGGGCACCTGGGTGGCTCAGTGGGTTAAAGCCTCTGCTTTCAGCTCAGGTCATGATCCCAGGGTCCTGGGATCGAGCCCCGCATCGGGCTCTCTGCTCAGCAGGAAGCCTGCTTCCTCCTCTCTCTGCCTGCCTCTCTGCCTACTTGTGATCTCTGTCTGTCAAATAAATTAAAAAAAAAAAAAAAAAAAAAAAACATAAAATGGGGGCTCCTGGGTGGCTCAGTCAGTTAAGTGTCTGCCTTTGGCTCAGGTCACGATCTCAGGGTCCTGGAATCGAGATCGAGCCCCAGTCAGGATCCCTGCTCAACGGGGAGTCTGCTTCTCCCTCTGCCCTTCCCCCATGCTTATCCTTGCCTGCTCACTCACCTGCTCAATCTCTCTCTTGTGTTCTCTCAAATAAATAAATAAATAAAATCTTCAAAAAAAAGAAACACATAAAATGTCTGGTTGTCTCCCTTTTTTTCACACTGCTGCTTTCAATACAATAAATGTAACTTCCCATCTATAAAAGAATATGGCGATTAAGGGTCAAGAGCCCTAAACAAAAATTTTTTTCATTTTAATTAATTTATTTTTATTAACATATAATGTATTATTTGTTTCAGGGGTACATGGCGGTGATTCATCAGGCTTACACAATTCACAGCACTCGCCATAGCACATACCCTCTCCAATGTCCATCACCCAGCACCCCCATCCCCCCCACCCCCTCTTAGAGCACCCTCAGTTTGTTTCCTGAGATTAAGAGTCTCTTATGGTTTGTACAAAAATTCTATCATGACCCAGTGAATTCTACCTCTTAGCAATCTAAAGAACATAAGATATGGGAAACCCCTTATACAAAATTTTCCACAACAATGTTGTTCATTAAAGTCAGAAATTGAAAATAGGGCACCTGGGTGGCTAGGTCATTAAGCATCTGCCTTCAGCTCAGGTCATGATCCTAGGGTCCTGGAATCGAGCCCCACATCAGGCTCCCTGCTCAGCAGGAAACCTACTTCTCCCTCTCCCACTCCCCCAGCTTTGTTCCCTCTCTTGCTGTGTGTGTGTCTCTCTCTGCCAAATAAACAAATAAAATCTTAAAAAAAAAAAAAAAAAAAGAAATTGAAAGTAACTAAAATGTCCAATGGGAAGCAGACTGAAAAAATCACAGTACCTTTAAAATGAGTTATAAAGATGACATATATGTAGTTACATGGGAAAATATATCTATAATGTACTAAGGAAAAAAGACAGAACACAAAATCTATGTTTAAAATTGTTTTTGGGGGGCGCCTGGGTGGCTCAGTGGGTTAAGCCGCTGCCTTCGGCTCAGGTCATGATCTCAGGGTCCTGGGATCGAGTCCCACATCGGGCTCTCTGCTCAGCGGGGGACCTGCTTCCCTTCCTCTCTCTCTGTGATCTCTTCCCTTCCTCACTCCTACTGTGATCTCTCTCTGTCAAATAAATAAATAAATAAAATCTTTAAAAATAATAATAATAAAATAAAATTGTTTTTGGAAGACTGGTACAAATGAAAATGAAAAAACATATATTCGCTATGATTATAAAAAATCAGACACAAAGAAAAGCAGACATACATAGTTAAATATTAGAATGAAAGATGAAGGAAACTTCCTTCAATGAAGGAAATAGGCAAAATGCCAAAAAGCTGGCAGTAGTAGTGTTCGGGCAGTAGATTACAGCAAATTTTATGTTATATGTTTCCTGTGTTTCTCGCTTTTAGTAAAAACACTTTAAAATTTTTTTACCCAGGACTTAAATTCACCAGTATGTAAACTACACGTCCCCCTTACTTCTCTTCCTTTATGCTTTGTGTTACTACCACGCCTGAGACCATGGTGAGAGAATGAATCTCGTAACTGTGTTGCTCACGTTTTCGCTTTGGTTGCTGCAGTTATTGTAGGGTGAAGACATTTTTTTTTTTTTTAAGATTTTATTTATTTATTTGACAGAGAGAAATTACAAGTACACTGAGAGGCAGGCAGAGAGAGAGAGAGAAGGAAGCAGGCTCCCTGCTGAGCAGAGAGCCCGATGCGGGACTCGATCCCAGGACGCTGAGATCATGACCTGAGCCGAAGGCAGTGGCTTAACCCACTGAGCCACCCAGGCGCCCGTGGTGAAGACATTTTTATACTGAGGTCCTACAATGAGTAAAACAACTCTCCTGGGTGAGGAAGGGTCTTCCCTGAGCCACCTAAGGTGACAAAAGGTACCAATGTTCAGGGTCATTGACTGGAGCTCAACAGATGTCTGTCTACCTACCAGAACCCAGTAAAAGTTGAAGGCTACAAATGTCTCAAGCACTGGAGTAGGACTTGAGTAAAAGAGCCTTGGATAGCTCTGCAAAGTTCAAAGGAAGAAAAGCATTTGAGATTCTCTGGGGAGGGCAGGGTAAGCCATTAGACAGCAAAGACAGGGAAAGTCATACACAGAACTGCACACACGTTGAAGTCACTTACCTCCTGCTTCAAGTCCCTCTTCTTGTTCTTCTTCCTCATCGCCCTCGTTTTTGTAATAAGACTCCCAACCTGACATATTGTTTACTGCTCACCAGGTGAAAGAAAGTTATGATCAGTAAGAAGCAAATTTAACCCTTAAAAATATCGACTCCTAGGCTCCTATGAGATCCGCCCTAAAGTCTCAAGGTTACTGGTGAGGAATGTGGATGCTGGATCCTGCTGCCTCCAGAGCTCTCAGTAACTGAGATGTACTAGTAGTATACGGCCGTAGGCATCATTCCAGCGGCAGCCTCACCTCCGCTATCCCTCAGGGCCGCTTCGGGGCTCGTAGCGGCCCTCCGACTGACTGGGGTGCTGGGGCAGCCCAACCTGAAGGTCCCGTCTGGCCTCCAGCACCATCTGGACCTACGGAATTCCTGCTCCAGGGTACTAGATACTCTAGCGGACCCACTGTGCTCATCCCGCCCCCAAATTTCCCCCAACTCCTGGGCCAGCCACGCAGAGCAAGAGGGCCTCACTGCAGGCTGGCCTCAAGGCCAGGTGCCGCCTCCCACGGAGGAGGGGACGGGAACCAGAATCAGTCTCTACCCCGCCGGTCTGCACACTTCGTGCTGACGCTGCCTCGCGGGGAGGCTAGAGGGGCGCGCAAGACTAAGTGAGCGAAGCACGTTGAGGCCAGCCCCGGCCGGAAAGCAAGGGACAAAGCGAAAAGCCCGAACTGCCTACCTTAGAAACAACGAAGAGATCAATTTGGACAAAAGGCGGGGCGCCACGCTCGCAGGGGCTCCAGCTCGCGCTTCCAATCAACGCCCGTTACGTCATCACGCAGAGCGCGCACATTCCTCCTCAAGTTGACACGCCCACTTCCCCCACCCGCTTTCCACTACTGTCTCGAACGAATCCGAGCCCGTGAGCGAAAGCCCCGCCCCCTTCCGCGAAACCCCGCCCCTCGCCGTCCGTCGGGACGGTAGCACATGCGCAAGAGTGCGTCTCCGCTCCCGCCCCCGCCCCCGCCCCGTCTTCCGCGCGGACCCTGCCCGTCCCGGCTCTGTCACCTCACAGTAGTCGTTGCCGGTGGCGGGCGCGGGGGCGCGTGTAGCGCAGGGCCGCCTTTCCCCCGCCCCTCAGGCCGGGCCTGGGCTCGGTCCCCCCCGCTCCCTCCGCTCCCCTCCCCCGTCGGGTACGGGAAGGTCCAAGCCGCTGCCGGGTGCCTGAGGGACTTCGTGGCAGCCGCCGCCACGGGTCCCGATGGAGCCGCCGAATCTCTATCCGGTGAAGCTCTACGTGTACGACCTGTCCAAGGGCCTGGCCCGGCGGCTCAGCCCCATCATGCTGGGTGAGGGGGCTGGGGGCGGGCAAGAGGGTGCCGGGACGGCCGGCAGAGGTAGGGAGGCCTGGACCACGGCTCGTGGTGGGGACGCGGGGCCCAGAGGATGCAGGAAAGCGCGAGTGGAGAAGGGAGAGGTCTGAGGTTCCGGCCCCTGGAGCGCCACTTTTCCGACTTCGCGTTTGAATCCGGGAGGAAGGGATGGAGGAGAGTCACGCCCTCCCCCTGCCCCACTTCGGGAGCCCTTTACACTCCTTCCTCCACCGAGTGTAGGGGAGATGAGGATGCCTACTGCGCGGTGCCCCTCGTGGCGGAGGGGACACTGCGGAGGTCCCCGGTGGCCCTTAGAGAGCCTTCCCTCCGTGCCAGAAGGACACTCTGCAGTCTCTGGGGTAGATGGGAGTAGGAAGCTAGAGCCGCCCGGGGGCCCAGCCATGGCTCCCAGGTGGAGGTGAAGTCAGGTCGGCTGCTGGAGCCCGAACTCGAGTGACAGTGCGGTCTTCTCAACAGTTTTTAAGTTAATTGCTTTTGTCCAGATGGTTAGAAAGCAATTCTAGGGGAGGACTGGATACTGTTGTGTCAGTAAGGGTTAGTAAAGGACGTATTTCAGGTGTGCTCCATTAAACGACTTCCCGACCAGAAGAGAACATCAGCCCTAGTTCGCCGCATGTCAAACCTCATTATAACCCAAATACCGAAAGGTCTCCTCTAACATAGAAGTTGTCGCGTTTGTGATTTCAGTGGATTCTGGGCGGGAAAGGATTCCAGGAATTGAAAAATTGAACAGCTTTGGCAACATCCGTTTGAATGGCTAGTTTTTCCTTACTTTTATGGACTCATTAGAGAGTGTTTTAGTTCATCTTGGTAAGACAAGAGGGCCGAAGTCAAGTAACAAGACTACTTGGGAGGCATCTTTTCAATGACCTTGAGTTTCTGGTGTACCATAGTGAGTTGTGCTTAATCTCTTAACCCTGGGCCAGTGAGTGGTTACTGATGGTTGGCTTTACCTCAGAATCACCTGGGATGCTTGTTAAAAATACAGATCACTTCACTTTCAACAAGTTTTGGTCAATGGAAGTAGAGAAAACAAAGTTGGAACAGTTCTTTAAATATTCAGTGTGTTTAAAGCAAAGGATTTATACATGCTCCTGTAGACAGGTAATTATCTGGAAGAATACATAAGAAATTGAAACAGTGGTAACTTACGGGAAGGGGAACTTGATGCCAGAGGACAGGAATAGAAGGGAGACTTCACTGTAAACTTTTTGTACCTTTCGAATTGTGTACTGCACACATATATTTATTCAAAATAAGCAAAGTTTTAAATTTATGGATTCTAGAGCCTCGTTACACAGGTACTAAATAAGAATCTTGTGGAATTTTGATCCAAAAATCTGCATTTTAAATAAGCTCTTCAGATAATTGTTATGTAGCCAGGCCATTGTTGGCTAGAAGTTTGGGCCCAGATCACCAGTTGTTAAAATGACTAAGGCAAAGTTGAAAGCAAAACTTACAAAGTCATGGAGGAAGGTGCTAATCACTAACAGATTACATCAGTCAAGTTCCAACTAAACTTCTTGGAATGGAGCCATTATTTGGTTACTTTGGTCATAGCTATAAATGCCCTTAGGGAATCACTGCTATGTGATTCATTCAATATTTTTTTTTTAAGATTTTGTTTATTTGACAGACAGAGATCACAAGTAGAGAGGCAGGCAGAGAATGAGAGGGAAGCAGGCAGAGAGCCCGATGTGGGACTCGATCCCAGGACCCTGAGATCACGACCTGAGCCGAAGGCAGCGGCTTAACCCACTGAGCCACCCAGGCGCCCAATAGATTGTTTTTTGAGTGCCTACTAGGTGCTAGTCCATGTGTTAAGCTTAACTGAGGACAATATATTGAGCAAAATGTTCACTGCCATGTTGGAGCTGCTCACCGGGGATGTGATAAGTGTTAGGCCATGCAAGAAGCAAACAGGGTGCTGAGATTGAAAGTAACAAGAGAAACCTGACTTTAAGGGTATCAGAAGGAGTGACTTAAGTTGGGAAGTCAAGGATCAAGTAGTAGTCACAGGAGGGTGGTGAGGGAGTTCTAGTGTTCTAGGCATGAGGAAGATCAATCTGCCAAGGCTGGGAGGTAGGATAGAGCCTGGCCTTGTGCTGGAACTGAAAGAAGGCCTTTGTGGAGTATCATGGGTGAAGGGAAAACTGCCATAACTGAAGGGGGAGGGCCAGACAGGCCCCCTCCCCCTCCTTCTTTTAATAGATGAGAAATCTTAGAAGGATCACGGGCAAAAATGGGAACTTCACCAGTTTGGCACATCTGCCCGTAGTGGTATTTCTGAGAACATCACCTTGCCTGCAAACCTAATTCTCTCTTCTCTATCCCTTTTCTCCCATATTGCTTTTATGGCTTTTGCAAAAGTAATGAAAGGATTATCAAAGCTAGTAATCACTACTTTCTAGAGTTGGAAACTTTTGGAAAATGGGCATTGCCTTACTGGTTCACCCTGTCCAAACATCACCAACCTTAAAGTTGGGTGTATCCCAGTGTATTGATTTCCCATTCCCAAATATATTTGAACCTTTAGAAAGTCCACTTGTTTCCTTATTTTTGCTATATGACTTCCAGAAGCATATTAATAGCTTGCATTTGTTGAGAACTTCCCATGAACCACACACTTTTTTTCTGAGTACTTTGTGTGTGTTACAATCCTCACCATAGTTTTGGGAGGTAGGTCCTGTGATTACTTCCATTTTTCATTTGAGGAACCTGAGACATAAGGCGTAAAGAGACTTGCCCCCCCACACCCCCCACCAAAAAAGAAACTAGCCCCTGCTCACACAGCTGGTAAGTGGCAGGGCTAGGTTATAAACACGAGCATTCTGACTTTCAGGGCTCGTGTTGTCAATCATTTTGTTATATCCGCTCTACTGTAGAACGTGTCCCTTTATAATTTTTCAAGTTTGTAAAAGCATCTTTGGTCAAGTGTTAAAAATTTGGATGAGAAAAGGATCTGCGTTCAGTGTTTCTGTGCCATTCATAATTATGGATTTATGATCATTGCTCATCGCACTCATTTTGCCATATTAAATTAGTGTGGCCTCATCAGTTGTACCTTATTCTTGTTATGATGGTTCCTCATTAAAAGACGCCATCTAGGGGTACCTGGGTGGCTGCCTCCAGCTCAAGGCATGATCCCAGAGTCCTGGGATGGAGCCCAGGGTACCTGCTTCTCCCTCTCCCTTTGCCTGCCGCTCTGCCTACTTGTGCGTGTGCTGTCTGTCTCTCTCTCTCTCTGTGTCGAATAAATAAATAAATAAATAAAATCTTAAAAAAAAAAAAAAAGACCCCTCCAGCTCTATTATAGTCATGACTGGACTGGAGAAAGCCTAGTGTAATTCCCTTCTCCTCCACTGGAGACTCCACAGTTTTATCCCATCCAGTGTCCAGTCTCTTAGAATAATTGCTTCACATGAAGGTATTTCTGGTCGACTGTCCTTCATTCACCATGAAATGGTCCCAGATTTATCCTTAGCGTTCTAATAGACAGCTGATTACACCTCCTTTTTCGTAATATACCATTTGCCCAGTATAATTAGCTATAATAATTATCTTTTAAGTTCCTCCCCTTGATAATTTTGGCTGTTCTTTAAATTTCATGACCTTGTTCAGTGCTAAAGGACATAGAGACAAATGCAGAGGTGCTTGGGTTTTTTTTTTTTTCAATTGTGATAAGAATACATTATATTTGTTGATTTTTTTCTAATCTAAAGTTTTGTGTGCATGCACGTATTATCTCAGGGTTATGTTTATTTTTTATTTTTTTCAGAAGCCTATCTCAAAATTGTTCTCAGGTTTAAAGACAGAAGGATATAGAACATATTCATTTCTTGGCAGAATGCAATCTAATGAATATTTGAGATTTTACTTTAGACCCAGTTCTTTGCTTAATTCTGTAATACAAATAGTAATGAAGTAAAAAACATGAATTCTGAGGGGTGCCTGGGTGGCTCAGTCAGTTGAGCATCTGCATTTGGCTCAGGTCTTAATCCTCGGGTCCTGGAGCTCCCTGCTCAAGGGACAGTCTGCCTCTTCCTCTCTTTCTGACCCTCCCCCAGCTCCTGCTCTCACTTGCGTGTATGCGCCCCTCCTCAAATGAATAAATAAAAACTTTTTTTTTAAATACTTTATTTGACAGGGATCACAAGTAGGCAGTGGTGGGGGGCGGGGGTAAACCAAGCTCCCCTCTGAGCAGAGAACCTGACATGGGGCTCGATCCCAGGAACCTGAGATCATGACCTGAGCTATAGGCAGAGGCTTAACCCACTGAGCCACCCAGGCACCCCCTGTTCAGCACATCTTCGCTCTTCAGAAGCTATGCTGCCTGCCATAACACTTCCGCTTGGCCTGGCTAACTTCTGCTCATCCTTGAGGTCTCAACTAACATGTCTCTTTCTCTAGGAAAACTTCCCTGACCCCTACCCCACAAATCTTGGTCACGTGTCCCCAGTATGTGCTCATAACATCCTATGCTCCACTTTAATCGCATTCATCATTCTATTTCATAATTGTTTTCTTTTTTAGAGAGCGAGCACTTGCAAGCATGGTGGGGTGGCGGCAGGGCGGTGATTTTGGGGTGGGGGGATCTTAAACAGGGTCCACACTCAGCACGAAGCCCAACATGGAGCTCAATCTCCTGACCCCGAGATAATGACCTGAGCCGAAATCAAGCCAGCTGCTGGGGTACCTGGGTGGCTCAGTCGATAAGCATCTACCACCTACCCAGGGGTCCTGGGATCGAGCCCTGCATTGGGCTCCTTGCTCCACAGGGAGCCTGCTTCTCCCTCTCCCTCTGCCTGCCACGCTCTCTACTTGTGCTATCTCTCTGTCAGATAAATATATAAAATCAAAAAAAAAAAAAAATTCAGATGCTTCATTGGCTAAACCACCCAAGCACCCCTGTAATTGCTTATTTCCTCATCAGTGTTCACACACCCCCAGAACTGGACTGAAATCTCCACTGGGGGCAAGAACTCTATGGATTTATCCAGAGTCTAGCACTGTGACCGGTGTTTAGTAAATATAGCCCAGCTGAATGGCGGAATTTTGCAGACATACCTCAAAGCATTGCTATAAGGCCTGACTAATGAAAACAAGCAAGAGTTAAAGGGAACTCTCTCAATACTGAGGAAAAGAACTCCTAAGTCAGTTATTTTATACGAGGAAAGAATCCTGTACTGACTCCAAGGAATCCTAGCATTGGAATATCAAGTAGTTTTAAACCTACTTTTTTAAAAAAATTAAAATACCCTCTCAGTTGTTTGGGGTGCCTGGGTGGCTCAGTGGGTTAAGCCTCTGCCTTCGACTCAGGTCCTGATCTCAGGGTCCTGGGTTCGAACCCCACATCGCATCGGGCTCTCTGCTCAGCAGGGAGTCTGCTTCCCCCACCCCGCTCTTTGCCTGCCTCTCTGCCTACTTGTGATCTTTCTCTGTGTCAAATAAATAAAATCTTAAAAATAAATAAAGTAAAATAAAATACCCTCTCAGTTTTTAACAATGTACTGCATTTGATTTTGTGATAACCTTTCTCTGCCTAAAGGAAGGGAAAGCCCTGCCAATAGCCTTTTATTTTTCTTTACAATATTGGCACAGAGGCCCACTTATGTTATACAAATGTTTCCTTTTACCTCTTTCCCACCTAGATTCAATATTTATCCAGTGGCCCCAGGGAAGAGCAAGCTGATTTTGTAAGTTACATTAACCCCTTCATGTGGCTGGTAATCTGGCAGATGCTGAGCCAACCAGCAGGTTAAAGCATTGCCAGTTGGGCGCCTGGCTGGCTCAGTGGGTTAAGCTGCTGCCTTCGGCTCAGGTCATGATCTCAGGGTCCTGGGATCGAGTCCCACATCGGGCTCTCTGCTCAGCAGGGGGCCTACTTCCTCCTGTCTCTCTGCCTGCCTCTCTGCCTACTTGTAATCTCTGTCAAATAAATAAAATCTTAAAAAAAAAAAAAGAAAAGAAAAGAAAAGAAAACATTGCCAGTTAAGGGCACCTGGCTGGCTTAGTGGGAGGAGCGTGCCACTCAATCTCAGGGTTGTGAGTTCGAGCCCCACACTGGGTGCAGAGTACTAAAAATAAGTAAATAAACCTAAAAAATGTTTTAATATAAAAAAAGCATTGCCAAATAAAACCACTATCAAGGGGTTCCTGGCTGGCTCAGTAGGTGGAGCATGTGGCTCTTGATCTCGGGGTTGTAAGCTCAAGCCCTACATTTGGTGTAGAGATTACTGAAAAATAAAATCTTGGGGGCGCCTGGGTGGCTCAGTGGGTTAAAGCCTCTGCCTTCGGCTCAGGTCATGATCCCAGGGTCCTGGGATCGAGCCCCACGTTGGGCTCTCTGCTCCGCGGGGAGCCTGCTTCCTCCTCTCTCTCTCTGCCTGCCTCTCTGCCTACTTGTGATTTCTCTCTCTCTGTCAAATAAATAAAATCTTAAAAAAAAATTTTTTTAAATAATAAAAAATAAAATCTTAAAAATAAATAAATACACTATCAATAACACTGCATGTTAACTGGAATTAAAACAAAATAAATAAGAACACTATCATTAGAGGAATATGGGAGGTGAGCTAGGTCTGCATTCAATTTATACCGGTGACCTAATGCTACTTGCACAGAGCCCCGTGCTGCCCCATCACCAAACAGACATTTGCTGAACAGCAGCAGGATTCCAGGGGCTGATCTCGAGCCTGTCCTGCAATCAGCGTGTATGTCTATGTGCCACCCGTGCCAGGATGCAGTATTTTCTCCTTGGCTTTTGTATCCTAACTCACCTCTTTCACAGTCAGTGGAATGCTGACTAATGCAGACCTCACTCTGCATTCTTTGTTACTCTTGATGGAAACAGGACTGATATCCCTGCCTTCCATTTGTTTTCATGTGCATACTTCATAGCCCTTGAAATCTGTGCCCTAGATGTTCCAGCAAGCTTGGAGACATGCAGGCATCTGACCCACCCACTCTTGGGCCTGCTGACGAAATCCTAATGGGAAAATAATCTGCTTCTCTAGTGTGCTAATATCCACTGAGCCTAATTCATGTTCCAAAATGGCCCTGTGACCTAATTCAGTCTCAAATCACCATCTCCTACTCACTCCCGCCCCAGTGTGGCCAACAAAAAAAAATATTTTTTTAAGATTTTATGTATTTATTTGACAGACAGAGATCACAAGTACGCAGAGAGACAGGCAGAGAGAGGAGGAAGCAGGCTCCCTGCTGAGCAGAGAGCCCAATGCGGGGCTCGATCCCAGGACCCTGGGATCATGACCCAAGCCGGAGGCAGAGGTTTAACCCACTGAGCCACCCAGGCGCCCCTGGCCAACAAAATTTTTAAAAATCAGTTTAGTTCCACTTTCCAATGGCTGTCACTTGACAGAGGAGACCGTGGTCCTTGTTCTTTTCCTCCCAAGGACAGGCTGCTGAGCAACTGCCTTGTGTTTCTCCCTGAACTGCTCCAACGAGTACATTGGCGTATCGTGGTTTCTCCTCCTTGCTTTTATGCCAGACAAACCATGCCTCTTTATTTACCTGTTTGTAAAATGATGTTAATAAATATTTGCCTGCTCCACCGCATAAGGATGTCGTGAGAATGAGGATAACTGAGAGTAAGGGTGATAAAGGATGTACGTCCGCGGGAGCTGCCTTTGAGGACGCTTGTCCTAAGTGGGTGACCAGTGCCGTGTAGCCTCCAGTCTGTTTCTCAGCCACCTCTGTGGGATTTCAGCTCAGTTTGGATAAGGGCAGAGCCTGCCCCACCGTCTAGGGAGCTACCTCAGAAACCCCAGCCTGAATCCCTCTGTCCGTTTGGGCTTTGTGGGCCAAAGTAGCAGGTCTTTTAGTGAAAAGCACACTGGTCTCCTAACTGAAGGAGAGACAGAACTCTGCTACATTTTCTTTTCCTTGTTACTGCATTTAGCCTGGCCACACTAACAGGGAATGAAATGTTTGTATTGAAAATAGACACAGTATTTCATGTTAATTCCCTACATACTGAAATCTCTTCTTAGATTTTACAACCAATCCTAAGGTAAAATTTATCTTTTGGAGGTCTTTACCCTTCTCCCCAAGGCCGTTGAACCTAGTATAGTCTCCATGTATCAAAATTCTGGGTACCATACACTGTGATGCTGTATTTTATTTTATTGTTTCAAGAGGGGAGGAGGAGTAGGGGTAGGGAGAGATCTTAAGAGACTCTCCGCTGAGGACAGAGCTGTTGCAGGGCCCAGTCTCAGGACCCTGAGATCAGGCCCTGAGCTGAAATCAAGAGTTGGACGCTTAACCCACTGAGCCACCCAGGCGCCCCTACAGTTCTTTTACAAGATGTAGATGTCTTTTAAAAAAACATGGATCCAGGGGCACCTGGATGGCTCAGTGAGTTAAAGTCCCTGCCTTTGGCTCGGGTAATGATCCCAGGGTCCTGGGATCGAGCCCCTCATCTGAGCGGGGTAAGTCTCTGCTCAGCAGGGAGCCTGCTTCCCTCTGTCTCTCTCTGCCTGCCTCTCTGCCTACTTGTGATCTCTGTCTGTCAAATAAATAAATAAAATCTTTAAAAACAATATATAAAAATAAAAACATGGATCTGATCGAGGCACTCTACAGCCTAACAACCACAAATGCCCCCACAGTGTAGGGCAGCCTTCTGTCCGGGCTTACCCTACTTTGCTGGTGCCCCTGCTAGCCGCTTTCCCTCCTGTCACCATCACTGCACTCTTTTCTCTAACCTGTCTTTATCACAACTGTGCATTTGCACATATTCACTCCGGCAGAAAGGTCCACTCCTGCCCCTACTTGTTCCCTGGTTGAATTGCTGCTTATAAAGTTTCCTTATCTTTATTATATATAACATCTTATTTTTAGCACTCTGTAATTATACCGCTCTATAATGAGAGCCTATCAACATTGTATTTTACTTAGTTATGTGTGTGTCTCTCTTTCCATTTGACTTTGGGCTCCTTACAAGCAGGAGAATGATCTGTTCATATTTTCATTTCCATACCTAACATCATTTCTGCCATGTGGAGGTATAGAATACATCTGAATTGACTATTCAGATGGATGGCGTTGTCAAATTTTGCTCTGTCATTTCCTGAAGGATTTCACCTCACATATGCTCAATGAAGAAATGGATAATAGCCTTTTTATACCATTGTTCTGTTGTCTCTGTATGTGAGACAAAGAAATTAAAAAGGCAAAGTTGGGGCACCTGGGTGGCTCAGTGGGTTAAAACCTCTGCCTTTGGCTCAGGTCATGATCCCAGGGTCCTGGGATCGAGTCCCGAGTCGGGCTCTCTGCTCAGTGGGAAGCCTGCCTCTCCTTCTCTCTCTCTGCCTACCTTTCTGCCTGCTTGTGATCTCTGCCTGTCAAATAAATAAATAAAATCTTTTAAAAATAAATAAAGTTTAAAAAGTAAAAATAAAAAGACAAAGTTGAATTTACCCTGAAGGGGAAAAAAAAGCAGACACAAAATTGGGGGACATCTGTACCAGTGTTTTTTATCTTGCATTCTAGTTAACACAACATACCTGTATCAGGACCTAAGGACCTTATTGGAGGAGAAATGCATTCCTAGAAAGTCTCCCAAAAGGTTTTTAATAGGTTATTCTGGGTGGTTTTGTTTTTAAGATTATTTATTTCAGAGAGGGAGGGAGTTTTGTTTTGTTTTGTTTTGTTTTGCCTCAAGGGAGAGAAATTCTTCCCCCAACTCAAAGATTTTTTTTTTTTTTAAGATTTTATGTACTTATTTGACAGAGAGGAAACACAAGCAGAGAGAGCGGGGGAGAAGCAGGCTTTCCGCAGAGCAGAGAGCCCATTGCGGGTCTCAATCCCATGACCCTGGGATCATGACCCAAGTATAAGGCAGATACCTAACGACTGAGCCACCCAGGCGCCCCCACCCAAAGATTGATTGACTGATTGATTGATTGATTTTGAGAGAGACAGCCGGAGAGGGAACACAAGCAGGGGGGGAGTGGAGAGGAAGAAGCAGGCTTCCCGCTGAGCAGGGAACCAGATGTGGGACTCTATCCCAGGACCCTGGGACCATGACCTGAGCCAAAGACAGAGGCTTAAGGACTGACTCACCCAGGTGCCCCAAGGGAGAGAAAGTCTTAAGCAGACCCTGCACTCAGTGCAGAACTCAATCCTATGACCCTGAGATCATGACCTGAGCTGAAACCAAGAGTCAGACACTTAACCGACTGCGTCACCCAGGTGCCCCCTGGGTTACTCTGGGTTTGGGTGATGGTCTGAATTTACTCAGGCTGAGAGGAGTCTGATCCCAGAGTGGCTAAATCTCTTCTTTTCTCCACAGGGAAACAACTGGAAGGCATCTGGTAAGTTGGGTGGGACTCCACATGGATTGGCTAGTTTCTGAAACAAAGCAGTACCTGTGCGTTTCAGGTCTCTGTAGCTTCCAGCTTGAAACCGAGCACTCCCTGCCATCAAACTTCTGACTTCTAAAGCAGTGGTGGTTCTCAGCCAGCGGTAATCTTGTGCCCTGACTCTCACCCCAGGGACATTTGGCAGTGTCTAGAGACATTTTTGATGGGTGGGTGGAGGCCGGAGTTGCTGCTGTAAACACCCTACCATGCACAGGACAGCCGTTACAACAAAGAATTATCCAGCCCCAAAAATGGCAGTGGTGCTGAGGTTGACCCTGCTCTAAAGAAAGGCAGGATGATGTCGTGCCCACCCGCCCAACCAAGGCTTTCTAACTACAGAAGTCTCAAGGGCCCCACATGTCTGTCTTGAAACTCGTCCACTTTGGTGCCTCTGTCCTTGATCCTTCCCTGTCGGACAAGATGGTCGCTGGGTTCTCAGTTCCATAAAGGAGGAAACCGTAGGTCAACTAACAGTTTCTCAGTGTCAGGGTGAATCCAGGGCCTCCCCTCTGCTGACATGATCTATAGCAGCGGTTCTCCAGGAGGACAGTTCTGCCCCCAAGAACAATCCAGACGAGTGTCTGGAGACAGGTTTGGTTGTCACAGCTGGTGGGGATGGGGTGCTCCTGGCATCCAGTGGGGGGAGGTCAGGATGCTGCTAAACTTCTAGAATACACAGGACAGCCCCCCAGTCAAGAGTTCTCCAGCCCCAAATGTTAGTAGTGCCAAAGATGAGAAACTCTGTAGGATATTTATGCCTTTGGTTAGTTACATCAGGCTGTTGACCTTGTAAGTCCTATCCTTGGGCAGAAATTACTCTCCTTCCAGTGGGGTATTTGCTTTTTCCCAGACCAGTTTTAAGTTTTCTGGCTTACCGACTCACTTCTCTGCATTGCAGGCACACCTCCATTGTTGTGCACAAGGATGAGTTCTACTTCGGCGTTGGTGGTATCTCCAGCTGTCCCCCAGTGAGTGGCTTCCCTCACACCCTTCCCTGTCTCAGGTCCCTGGGGTCCCCACTCTGTATGTCTGGCTTTTAGCCCAGTGGATGTTGGCCTGTGACATAGTTCCTCGTAACTACCTTAAGACTCAGCTCAAGAACACCCTTCCCTAGCTTCCTCTCTGCTCCCTTGGCATTTCGGGGTCCCTCTGGGTCCCACCGAGTGTGATACGGTAGATGAACCAACCGTTCCTGAGTCTCTGCAGGGAGCTGTGTGTCAGCTCCTTGTGACCTGAGACTGTGTCTCGCCCTCTGTCCCCATCACCAGCTCAGTGCCTAGCTCATAGTAGGAACTTAGCCAGTGTTCAGCTGAAGGATGAGGGCTCGGAGAGGTAAAATGTGTTGCCCCAAGTTATAGGGCCAGTAATTAGCACCGGGGTATAAGTCAGGACTCTCTGCCTCTAAAGTCCATGCATCTTTCCAAGAAATTCCTCTCCGAGCTATCTAAGGGTTTTCACAGGAGGTAGTCAAACAAAGACCAGGCAACCATTCATTTTGGTACTCATACATGGAAAGGCATTTTGATTTCTTCCTCTCACCAGTTCGCCCCCTTCTCTAACAAATCCTTCATGAAGCCCAGTTAATTCCACCTTGTAAATGTATCTTAAGTCAGTCTCTCTCTCTCTCTTCATCTCTTTCCCTGTTTCCAGAGCTTTCACCTTCGTCCATGCCACCCTCACAGCTAGCCTGGACCGCAGAAGTACCTCTGCTCCCCCTCCGTCAGGACTCCCCCCCCAGGGGGCGAGGTGATCTTTTCCAAAATGAAAATCTGATCGTGGCATTCCCCTGTTTCTGTCAGAACTCCCCCTACTGCTCTTGGAATAAAACCCAGCAAGCTTAACCTGGCCTCTGGGCCCTCTCTGATCCGGTCTCGGTCTCCAGCTCTGCTTGACCTTTTCAAGTGGTCCTTTTCCCACCCCCACCCCCTTCTCACTTCTGGAACATTCCATGGACATTGGAACCTAAGCTCTCACTAAACTCTCACTCCTAAGCCCACCTCCCTGATCCTTCACCTGGTTCTGCCTCTCCGTCCTTCAGATCTGAGTTCAGTGTTAGTCTCTCAGGCAAATCTTCCCAAACCCATCTGACTGGAAAGGTCCCCTGCCATACACACTGGTGGTGCTCTGTATTTTTCCAGTAAGACCCTTATTGCAGCTCATAATTATGCATTGGTTTATGGGATTTTTTTGGTCTGCCTTCCTACTAGACTATAAGCTCCACGAGGGCAGGGATCTCATCTATTTTGTCCCCGTCATACCCCAAGTGCCTAGCGTAAGGCCAGCATCTAGTAAGTTCTCAATGCGTGTTTGTCATATGAGTGAACGATAGGGACTCAACTAGTGACCTTTCAGTCTTTACAATTCTGAGACCATTATTCTTGGACCACCATAGTTACCCTGCTCGCCACGCTTTCCCCCGTGCCTAGAACAATGTCACGTGCACAGTAGGTGCTTAATAGCTGTTGCATGAATGAATGATCTTTTCTAGGAGCTCTGCTCAGGAGTCCTCTCCCTTACTTCCCCAGCCCCTTCCCAGCTCTGTCCTCCCCAGTGATCTGTTGCTTCACCCTTGGCCGGTTTCCCCCTTGGCCTCAGTCTCTCCTTTGGTCTGCTGTGGCAGTCTGTTAACCCATGGCAGAGGGTCTTCTGTAGGCCTTCCATGGCCCATTAACTCCCTTGCCTGGGGAACCCTATCACCATTATTAGATTATCTTCACAGATTAAAAAAGAGCTGAGCTGTGAAAGTATTTGCCAGCCCACCAGATCGCTCAAGAGTCCTTCACATTTTCCCAGTCTTCCCAGGGATATCAAGTGTGTCACAAGAGAAAACTGGCTGTAGACACTTAAATGTAGGCCTAGAAAGATGGCCTGTCAAGTGCTAGCCATTTCTGAATATCCTGTTGTGCCCTTGGGATCAGGCATGTTGGAGACAAAGGGAGACTTCAGGTTCTGGATTTCTTTTTTTTTTTTTTGGATTTCTATTTTTTTAATCAACCAGATGAGTAGATAGTATAAGGGGTCCGACCGGCCAGAGACTTGGCTTCCCCAGGCCCCGCCAGAAACCAGCAGCCCAGCTTCTTAGCCACATGGCCAGCACGTGGCAGTGGAGAGTTAACAGGAAGCTCTTAAACCATTGCAGCCTGATCTGATAGGATATAACACTCTTCGTCTGCCCTGGGTGCTCTGAAAGCTAAACGTTGTTGGAACAGAGCATTGGTGGCCTTCCATGGGAAGCCACATGAAAAAAATTCAGTGGAGATAGTGACTTAATGACTTTCTTTGGGTTGGCTCTTTTAGGGAGGGACATTGCTTGGGCCCCCAGACTCTGTGGTTGATGTGGGGAGCACGGAAGTCACAGAAGAACTCTTTCAGGAGTACCTCTCCTCCCTGAGGGAGTCTCTGTTCCGGTGAGTGGAGACACGGGGGGTGGTTAGTCAGGTCTGTCCCCCAACTAGATAACAGGCCCTGGAGGGCAGCCACCAGCTCACATCCTCTAGCGCACTCAGCACAAGGTCTGGCCCAGAACTGGCTGAATACATTTGAAGAGAAGGCAGTTCTGCCCCCAGGGAGAGCTCAGCATTGCTCCAAGGCTCGTAGTCCATCCGAGACTACCTTCTGCCAGAACTCTGAGGGCAGGAAGGGCTATTTATTCCTCCCGACTCATATCAGCAGCTGCTGCTCGCAGCCCGTACTGGGCAAGTACCTTGTCCTGGAAGGTCAAAAACGGGGTTTGTGGAGGGGTTGGGATGATATGCAACCTTGAGTAGGTTCTCTCTTCAAGAAGCTTTAATCCGCAGTTGTAAACGTTCAGCTGTAACCCTTGAGCTCTGCTTTGGTGAATACAAAGATTCTCCTGAAACAGTAGAGGAGCCAGATATTTTTATTTCCTCCTTCCCTTAAAAATTGGGGTCTTAGAGTCCACGGTGGCAAATCCAGCAGCCCTCGGGAGTGTAAGAGAGAAGGAGAATCCCAGGGCTCGGACTCAGCTGTGCTCGCCATGCCGTTACTTGGGTTGAGTTGTTGCACATACGTGCTCGCTGCCCCTCTGATCTGTTCTCTAAACCTTTCCCACAACGCGCAGGAGAGAGTCCTACAATGTCTTTGAAAACAACTGTAACACCTTCACCAACGAAGTGGTGCAGTTCCTGACTGGGCGGAAGATCCCTTCTTACATCACCGACCTTCCCTCTGAAATTCTATCCACGTAAGTGGCCTCGCTCTCTGGCCCTGCCCTTGAAAGCCCTGTTGACGGTCCGTGCGCGGGTCTGGCCCACGTGTGCCCTCCCCGGCTCTCAGCAGAATCCTCCCATGGGAGGTGCGCCCTGTTGTGATGGCACCTGCCAGCAGGGGCCGCCACCATCCCCTCCGTCCCTGGTCCCCGCCTGTGCAACCTTCACCCTCCCTGGAGTTGGACCTGCTCTGCCCTGGCCGGAGTGCAACCACAGGACTTAGGAACCCGCTCGAATCTAGCTAGGGCACTGACACACCGTCCAGGCATCTGTCTGCCATGTTGGTCATGAGGCAGGCCCCTCCCCAGAAGCACATGAATATAAAACACTTTTACATGGACAAGCTAAGGATAGATCGGAGCATTAGTATGGTGGCTTAGTCTGTAAATGTCATTTATTGGTCTTGCTTCCTCTGTAGGGCTTCCTTTGAGGCCCTCAAAGACAACTTCCTCCTGGCCTTTGTAGCACCCAGTCAGCCCTCCCATCTGATGTAGTTGTCCCAGTCTCAAATGTCCCCTAAAAGGGCCCGCACACCCAAACCCATCATACCCTTCCCTATCTTGGCTGTCGAATATGTTAAGGCAGCCTCTACCCACTCCAGGACCCTGTCCCACCTGCTGACTCTGACTCAGTTTCTCCTGAACTGGGGCCCTGTCCACCAGAGGTTCTGACAGGTTTAGCAGGCTCGGCAAGGTGAGGTGTTTTCCACACGTGGGTAGGAACCCCTCAGGAAAAACTCGCAGAGGAAACAGGACTGCTGTGTCCTGGTGGGGAGAGCCCTCCCGGTCCTGGCCCTCCCTGTGTGTATTTCAGTGGGTGTGTTGAACCCCGAAGTAGTAAGCGTTGCTAAGGGATCTGGGTTATGGGACCCTAAGCAAGTAGAAGCAGCTGGAATGTTCTTGCTGCTGTTATTTGATGCGTGGAGTTCCAGGACTTACCTGGTTTAGGGCTGATATATCTTAGTTTCATCTGCTTACGCTCGAGAATGCTTCATTCCCTTCAAATCTGGACTTGATTTTCAAAAAGGGCACTGTCCACTGAAGAAAAAGAAGGCCAATAACTGAGATGTGTCGTGGGTCCCTGATTTAAGGTTGTAGGAATTTTGGAAAATCTCTCAGACTCTGGTATTGGCAATGTTCTGGTACAGAAAGGTCAGAAAGCTCTAGTTCCCTGTGTGTCGCCAGCCCGTTCAAGCCACCGAGCTAACCAGAATCTAGCAGTGAAGGTACTGAGATGGCAGTGTCTACTGAGGCGGGGACCCCAAGGGTAAAAGGGCAGAGCAGGCTGTCTCGAGAGCCCCCCTGATGACGTCACTTGCGGGGCAGGTGACAAAACTGAATGAGGCTATGCTGTCCTTCTTCCTGGTTGGTGGCACCCCTGCCCCCGGGGGCGCAGCTGTGACGGTCTGCACCCAGCCCACCCCAGCCCCTGGGTCTCTTTTCTCCACAGGCCCTTCGGACAGGCCCTACGGACCTTCCTGGACCCCAGGATTCAGCCTCCTGAAGGGAGCCCTGTGGGCCCACCCAACGGCCAAAGCTAACAGGACTGCATGGGACCGCCCTGCCTCACAGGGGCTTTTCCTTTTTAAACAAAACAAACCCTACCAGATTTCTATTTTATAATTTTACATCAGAGCTAACAACCAGGGGACGGCTTTTTAAATTTCCCAGGGAAGGATGCCATCAGGCTGCATGTAGGACAATGCTGCTAAGAAACAGAACAAAATGCCATCCCTTCTAATAGTATTATACTAATTTATTAAGGCTGTCTTGTCTGTGAGTTCACTTCTGACGCTGCTTCCTGAGCGTCCTCCGCACTGGAGAAAGGGAGGGGGTTTGTTTCAGCAGAAGGCAGGAGGCACAGTTTGGGGGAGCCCCGACCTAGCACCTCTTTCCACAGACCGCCCGTGCTCTACCCAGGTTGTCACCACCTGGGAGACCCAGGTGAGTTTTACGACATCCGTGAAGCATCCCAGAAGCAGTGACTCTGGTTTTTAAATGAACCAAAGGACTTGGTGCACCTGAGACCACTTTCAGGAAGACTGACCCAACCCAAGTGAACTCTGTAGCCACAACCTCTCTTACCGTCCCTCCCTCCCCCAAGCAAGGCCACAGGGCCAGGCCTGGAGCAACCAGAAGCCTCAGGATCGAGGGAGAGTGACAGCAGGTGTCAGGCCAGAGAGTACAGGATAAAGCCATTCTTCCCTCCACCTACCAATTGCCAATCCTCTGACATCAATTTTGGAGAAGCTGCCTAGCTGCCCGCGGGCTGCTCTTCCTCGGCGTAGCTGGCCTGTCCCGGTGGAGGTTTGGGCTGGAGCGCCAGAGACCCAGGCCTTTTGTCTACAAGTAATAATGTAGGTTATTTGCAGTCACTGTACCCCCCTCCAGTGCCCAAACCAATAGGCAATATTCGGCCAGGGACCAAGGAGGAAGAATCCTGCTCTAGGAAACTATCCCTGATGTAGAAAGAGTAATAATGCAGAATTAAGGTGGCAAGAAAATTGTGAATTGTTTCCAATAGAGATTTTTTACATTATCCTCAATGTGTTTTGAAGGCACATGTTATTTCCGTTGTCGTTAGGACTTTAAGGATGCATTGTTGAGAGCCTGCCTGGGCACCTTCCTAATGAGCCGCTGCAGGAGCTTATAGGGAGGAACAATCTGGACGTTTCTTCTCTGGAGAGGCTCTCCGATTCCTTTTTTTCACGTGCCTCTCTTAAGTTTTGGGGCAGTGAGTGTGGCAAAGGGATGTAGAACTGCCGGGTCCCTGAGTCCCAGCCCTGGCATCTGTGGGCTGCTCCTGCCACAGCTCCTGCCTCTCCTCAGACTTGAATTATGTTCTCTTTCCTGGGGTCTGGCCCGTAGCAGGTGCCTTTGCTTTTCAGAAAGCTGCTGCTCATCTCTGGCCTCATCCCCTCCTGTCTCTGCCATTAGTCCTAGCAGTTGGCACCATGGGGGTCTCAGCTAGAGGAAAAGATGGTTTTCTCCCTTAGTGTTGGTCTGTGACCTGACCAGGGGCACCTCCACAGTGACCAGCTTTGATGTCAAGGGTCATTTTGGAGAGCAGAAGCCAGCAGAGACTGTACTTAATGTGGACCTACTGGCAGAATTGGGCTCATGGAGAATGGGTTTAAGGCTGGATTTCTCCCTCCCAGGAGGGCAGCTTGTCGGTGGAGGCCTTCGCCCTGCCTCCCGCCCCGTTTCTCTCCTATTCCGGCCGGCCTCGCCTAGCCCTCTCGTCCAGGCTTCTGCTCCGGACCTCTCCTCCCAGAACTCTCAGCTCTATCCAGAGGGCACTGGGCACCACAGGCTCCACCCCCTTCTCCCCCATATCCAGGCTCAGCTGGCTTCACTCCTAATAGCAGTCACTCCAGGCCCAGGAGAAGTTGGCCAAAGTGCTACCCTGAGAGACTGAGTCACTCGGTTCATTGAAAGCCCCCTCCATGCCCAGCAGCCATTTGTGCCAATGCCTGTGCCCTGGGGATTGTGGGGTCTTCTCAGAGCTCTCCAGGAAGCCAAGCTCTCTCTCCCCATCCAAGGCCCCCTGTCACTCATTTTGGAAGCCTAGGCTCAGGCTACGACCCCTAACCCCATCCTCACATGTCTTGGTCAATCCCAGAACCCCAGGAGCGGGCTCATTGTGACCAGCTAGCTCCACACGGGTGTGCGAGGCGAGCAGAGCGAAAACCGAACCATGTGTGTAATCGTATCATACGGCAGACACCTCCATGGAGGCCCATTGGTTTAAAGGGACAGGGAAAGAGGACGGATGAGACCATCACCCCTCCCCAAAATAAAGCTGTACCTTTGAGATTCCTTTTCGCCCTTAAAGTCAAACTACTAATAACTGTCTCGTATGGAGGTGTTTGCTGGTTTCTTTGGTGTTTTTTCTAATGCAATAAACTCATTTCTGCCTGCCGCATTTGTGTAGTGCCTCAAGGTCACGGTACACGTCCAACATAGCCAGGCTTCTGTCTGCCTCTGAGCTTAACCTTGCTGAGTCTGGATAGTCTGCCTTTGCTTGGTCGTAAGCCTTATGGATAAGAAGTGACACTAGCAGGGAAGAACGCATGACTTTCACCATTGGTTTATAAAAATGGGGAAAAGGGGACGCCTGGGTGGCTCAGTTGGTTAAGCGGCTGCCTTCGGCTCAGGTCATGATCCCAGCGTCCTGGGATCGAGTCCCACATCGGGCTCCTTGCTCAGCAGGGAGCCTACTTCTCCCTCTGCCTCTGCCTGCCTCTCTGCCTGTGCTTGCTCCCTCTCTCTCTCTGACAAATAAATTTTTTTTTTAAATCTTAAAAAAAAAAAATGGGGAAAAGGCCCAGAGAGAATATCACTTGCCCAGTGACACCTTGTGACCCGTGGTTAGAATAAGACTCAGAGCCCCATCTGCTGGCCCCAGCTTCAGAGCTCTTCCCGAGGACATGCGCCATCAGAGGACATCCGACCTCACCGAGAAGTGTTCCCTTCCGGTTTCATTTTGGCTATCGGCAGTGTCTGCGGCCCTAAGGCTCTCTCCCCACCTTGCTACCGTGACCTCACTGAACAAGTCGGGGTGGGTAGAGAGCTCTCGGAGCGGTACTCGCCCACTTTGAGCCAGCACCTTCCACAGGCTGAGCCTGTGCTAGGTGCTATAGCATGCGACAGACTTGAGATGTGGTTACGGGTCTCCTGTTACAGCTGGGGAGACAGGTGCGGATACCCATGTGGCCCATGGCTGAGCCCTGGAGTCTCGGTCGTGTGTTCTCACCACTACACCCGTGAGACCTCACTGTTGAGGCGTTGAGTCTTTCCAGCACGCTAGCTGGAGAAGACGGTTCTGGCTCCCCAGAGGACACACAGGGTAGGTGGCTTTGGCTGGTCTTGTTTTCTCCCCCCACCCCCCACCCTGTGGTGGCTGGCATGTTCAGAGGCAGGAGTCCTTAAGAGTGCCTGCTCCGAGATCACGTAGCCCGAGCATATATGAAGCCGCACTGGGCTCTGGGCTGGGGGTACGGTGGTGAGCAGGACCAACAGGGCCCCCACCTGGCAGGGATTCTATTCTGGCGAGGTTGGGAGACAAAAAGGGGAGAGAAGTTTGGTCATCTGAGGTGGCACAGCCCTGGGGAGGAATTAAAACCAGGTGGCAGCAGAGTACGTGAATGGGGGGAAGCCCTGTGACAAGGCGATGTATCAGCTGAGGCCTAACTGACAAAGGACAGGTGTGACAGAACATTCCGGGCAGAGGGAGCAGCAAGCGTAAAGAACACTGGAAGGACTGGAGGAGACCGGCGAGTGGCTGGAGCCTGAGAGCCGAGGCGTTGGTGGAAGGTGTGGAGGCCGGAGAGCCTGGTGGGTCAGATGGTGCCAGGCCCTGTAGGTCAGAAAATGACACGCTCGATTTGCTGTGTTGAGAACAGACTGGGGGGTGGGGGTGGGGGGCGCCTGGGTGGCTCAGTGGGTTAAGCCTCTGCCTTCAGCTCCGGTCATGATCCCAGGGTCCTGGGATCGAGCCCCGCATCAGGCTCTCTGCTCAGTAGGGAGCCTGCTTCCCCCTCTCTCTGTCTGCCTCCCTGCCTATTTGTGATCTTTCTCTCTGTCAAATAAATAAAAAATAAAAAAACAAAAAACAAAAAACAAAAAAGAACAGACTGGGGATGTGGTGGTGTAAGAGGCAGCAGAAAACCAGGGAGGCGGGTAGTGCAGGAGTCAGGGAAGAGGAGGTGTGTTGTGTATCAGCTGAGGGCCGGGAGAGAAGCCCCTGCCCGCCGCCGCCGGTTCCCGGGTATTCAGAGCACAGGGAGGGAATGGGCCGCTCCAGAGACAGGAATGGTCAGAGCTTCGATGACTACAGAGCCAGTCAGCCTCTTGCCCTGAGTCCATGAGCTTTGACGGAGCTACTCCAGCTTTGCTCTGGGGTGTGCTTAAAGTTCTTAATCTGTTTTTCCCAAAATGAATTTTTTGGGGGGCGGGGGGTTTACAAGATAATCTATATTTTAAAAATATAGATTAAAAAATCTATATTTTAAAAAAAGCGACCAATGAAAGTACAAAGACGAGAGGAAAGAGTCATCAGAAATTCCGTCATCCTGCGGGATACTGGATTTTGTGAACATCTCTGCCCATGTTTCTGTGGGTTTGAGGACCTGCTCTGTGCTGCCTGACTTTGTTCTCTCCCAGCATGTCGTGAGGACCTGTAAGGCCCCGGAAGGTAGGAGGACAACCATTGAGAAGGGAGAGAGGGTGCCTGGTGGTGGTATTGGATAGAGGAAGCTCTAAAGAGTGGACATTCCAGCAAAGTTCCCCAAAGCTTGAGGGAACCAGTAGGTAAGAGTAGGCCACTCGTGGGGGCAGGACCTGCCCTGCCGTGGGAAGATGGTGGAGGAGGATGTCCACCCAGGCTGGCGGGTTGGACCATAAGACCCATGGTTCCTCAAGCTCAGAGGGGCTCTGGCCTGAGAGGGCAGCAAAGAACCCAGGAGGGGCCTGGTACATCTCTGAATGTAGCGCCTTGACCATGGAGCCCGGCTCCTTTGGAAGGGGGCGGGGGTTGTGGGACTGGTTCTGGTCTGAAGGATTGCCTGGGAGCCCAGAGTCCCCTGCAGAGATCTCTGCTCCACAGACTCCCCCCGCCCCCCTCCGCCCCGCCCCCATGCCACCCCTGGAGAGAGCCCCTACAAGGTCACGCTGCAGGGAGAGAGATGGGCACCAGGGGGCGCCGTGGAGGCGCAGAGGGAGAAGAAGAGAATCCCAAGCCGGGGTACACCCAGCACAGACAGCGACACAGGCGTAGATCTCACAACCCCAAGACCATGAACTGAGCCAAAATCAGAGGTTGATGTTTAATTCACTGAGCCAACCAGGTACCCCATCAAGGCCCTTCTCAGACCCTGGGCCTCTCCAACCCCCATACCCTGCAGCAAGTACAGGGCCCTATCACTACAAGTGCTTTCCAACCCCTCCTTCAGTTACAGTTTGCCGGATCGGGGCACCTCTCCCCACCTGTCCGCAGAGCTGTCCCTTACTCGGAGCTAAAGGCTCAGCTCCAGCGTTTCTTCTACAAAACTGTCCTGATTTTTCCCCACCCCAGAGTGGACTCTCCTCCGCTTCCTGGCGCACTCCCACTAGCAAGGGCACCCTCCAGGGGTAGGGCCTGGCTCTGATCACCTGGGAGCACGGTGTCCAGCACAGGACCTGGCAAAGAGCCAGCATCTCCTGGAGAGCCAACATACAAGGGGAGGTCAGGTCTTAAAAAACCCTGGACTTGGATACAGGTCTCTGACTCAAATAACCCTTAATGAAGGCCTCCCCCTCTCTGGGCCTCAGCTTCTTCTTCATTCATTCTTAGAATGAAGACTGTGGCTCAGATAGTCTCTGCCACCCCTCCCAGTGGGGACTCCTCTCCCTGCGTCTGGTTCCAGAGATGAGGAGTGAATCGCCAAGTCCTCAGTCCCGGGGCTGGGCGCTGATCCAGGTGTGGGCGTGGGGAGGGCTGCCGCCCTTACCCCCCACCTCCAGGTGGGGCAGTGTCATCCCTGTCCCCACTGGCTTTGGCCCCAAGGGGGCCTAGTGCCAAGCCAGCCACAGCCCTCCACCCCCTCCATAAACACCTCTGAGCATGCGCCCTTCCACTTGTTTAAATTCCATGCACTGTTTATTGTGAAAATAATGTAAGCCCAGCAGACATTTTGAAATAGGGAGGGAAAAAGCCAATATCCACAATCTCCCCCAGCCTCCTGCTGCCCCTGAACCCAGAGGGAATTAGAACCAGCAACCAGCCCAGACTGTTCTTTGCAGAGCCTCTCGTACCACATCTCCTTTCCTGTGCCCCTCATCTTCCTGACTGCTTGGGGAGGCAGGCACTGGTGGCCCATTTGTAAATGAGGAACAGGCTCAGACATTGGGAAGGACCTGCCCAAGGTCACCCTCGGGCTGTGTCGGGGCAGCCCCAGGAGCTGTCTGACTATATATATACACACCACACCAAGACTGCCCCACAGGCTGGCACTGCAACCCTTGAAAAGTCACACTCCAGGCAGGGAGAAAGAGGGTCCATACCCACTATACTCAGTACACACTGATAGTTGGCCTTCCAGCAAGGGGGCAGGGAAATGCACAAGCTTTAGAGGAACAACGGAATGTGAATCCTGGTTACACTGTGGTCCTAGAAGGCCAGCTTCACCTCCCTAGTGTCAGTATTGACCTCTAGAAATTGACATAAGGGTACTCACCTCCAACGGTTTTTCGCAAAAGTAAGTGAAACACCCAGGGTAGGAGCCACAGTGTCCAAACCAGATATGGAAGCTGCACTAATCTCCAAACCTCAGTCAGATGCCTGGCGCCACAGAGCCAGAGCCTGCCTTCCCGAGCAGGAACCTTCTGGGTTAGGGTCTCAGGCCCCCTGTCTTTAGGCCTGGCTTCCTTTGGTGCTCTGGAAATGCTTTCTGGACGGTCTTTCTAGTCCCAGTTCCCCCAGTCCTACTCCTCCCTCTCCCTAGGGCCACTCCAGGGCCCCACCTGAGTACCAGTTGCCAGGGACAAGCCTCTCTCTTAAAGGGACACACTGGTGGCCACAAGGGCCACTCCCTCTGGTTGAGATGAGAATTCAGAAAAAGACTGTGGAAGGTATTTATTTGTAAGGAAACTAGTTCACTGCACATCTAAGGCACAGGTGTGCTATTGCTGTGGACCCAATCTACAGGAGGCAAAACCCTGTCCTGCCCTGTGAAGCCCCATCCTACAGCTTCTGGATCCCAGCCGCGGGGGCGGAGCCCGGGTATCTGCATTCAATCAGTTCCTAGGAATTCTTGGGCAACGGAACAGGTACTGGCTGTGAGATAGGAGAGACTAATCTCGACACTCCAGCCCCACCCACCGGCTCTACACTCCTGGACCCTGGCAGGGGGTCTCAGGTCCTGCCAGTGCCGAGTCCCAGGGACCAGATCCGGATGGAGCAGGAGGAACAGGCGGGCAGGAGAACGAGTTGGGTTTCCCTTCCCCTGCAGATGGTTCTGTTTGCCGTCTGTATCCCAACAGAAAACAGAAGCTTTTTGAGGGCAGGGCCCTTGTTTTGTTCTCAGTTCTGGGAACACGTTCTCTACGGTGTTCCCAGAACTGAGAACAGCCTGTAGCACAATGCATTTGTTTAATGAATGAACCAAACTCTGGCACAGGGCCTGGGAAAAAAAGGCAGATTTTTTTCTTTTGCCCAGCTTGAATATGGCTCCTCGGCAGGGCACAATTACTGATCCTGTCTTTTTTTTTTTTTTTTAAGATTTGTGCATTTATTTGAGCACAAGTGGAAAGGAGAGGGAGAGAGAATCTCAGGCAGGCTCTGCGCTCAGCACGATGTCAGCTTGGGGCTGGATCTGATGGATCCAAGATCACGACCTGACCGGAAACCAAGAGTCAGAGGCACAACCAACTGTGCCACCCAGATACCCCTGTTGATCCTGTCTTTTAAATTTTTTTCTCATGGGCGCCTGGGTGGCTCAGTGGGTTAAGCCGCTGCCTTCGGCTCAGGTCATGATCTCGGGGTCCTGGGATCGAGTCCCGCATCGGGCTCTCTGCTCAGCGGGGAGCCTGCTTCCTCCTCCCTCTCTCTCTCTGCCTGCCTCACCATCTACTTGTGATTTCTGTCAAATAAATAAATAAAATCTTTAAAAAAAAATTTTTTTTTCTCATATTCTGTTCATCATGGATTCTTTTGCATTAATTTTGATTTTTAAAAATATTGTTAAACATTAAATTAAAATGCCATTTATTTTTATATTTTGGTGTTCTCCTAAGTTTTTTGCCTGTGGCATGTCACGCACCTTACCTGTCCATGCTGGTCTCAGCCCTGGGGGCCTGCCAGGTGCTTTGTAAAGCCTTGGGCACATCCCTTTTGTTTTTCTACACCAAGTGGAGACAGCGATGAAGGATTATTGGAAGAAAAGCCCACAGGGTCAAGGCTCCCCGCCAGACCTCCTGCCCTAAGAGGAAACCACCCTTAAAAGGATTCTACACCCACCCTGCAAGGAGCCCTCCACCCTTTTCCACATGACAGATAAATGACAAAAACCTGATTGGGTGACAGACACGGGGAGGATTAGTCAGATTAAAACAGCCAGTCCTGGGGAGACCTGGGTGACTCGGTTAAGGCGCTGCCTTTGGCTCAGGTCATGATCCAGAGTCCTAGGATCCAGTCCCCCATCGGGCTCCTTGGTCAGCGGGGAACCTGCTTCTCTCTCTGCTTCTGGCTGCCACTCTGCCTGCTTGTTTTCTCTCTCTCTACCCCTGGCAAATGATAAAATCTTAAAACAAAAACACAAACCATCCCATGAACATGCCCATGAAAACCCCTAGACTTAAGAAAGTCTGGTGGCAACCCTCTAGGGTCTGCTCCCTCCTCAGGAGCTCAATAAACTTGGCGTTGCTGCCCACCACTCTTCGTCTGGTCTACGTCTTCATTCTTCAAAGCGGTGTTGACCGAGGACCATGGGCACCAGAGGAAAATAAATCTTGCAACAACAATAGTACCTTCTACAGCTGCTCTGAGAATGAAGAAGATACGCGGTTGAGTGCCCAGTGTGGTGCCTAGCGCACAGTCTAGGGATCAAGAAATAACCGTTACTGTTAATGGAGTTTTGGAATGTAGGCGAGGTCGGGAGCCAACAGCCAAGAAAGAGTTCTTGAGATGTCTTTGGTGCAAAAAGATGATTATATTAAAGCACGGGCACAGGACCCTTGGGCAGAAAGAGGCGCTATACTAGGGTTGCGAGGGCTGGCTGATTCTCTACTTGGGAGTTGGGGGTAAGGAAAAAGGGAGAAAAGGGAGGTGTCCAAAAGGATTTTCGTTGCTTAAGAGGACCATCAGGATACTGGAGTCCTTGCTATTATCAAGCTAAGTCGTTTTCCCTCTAGTAAAGCATTAACATGAGAATAGTTGTAAGTTTCCTGGAGGAATGTGACTGTGAACGGCATGTCCCACTGCCCCACTGCTGGGGGTGAGGGGGGGTTGGGTTGCGGGATGTCAGATTGTGCCTTGTCCTTAGCTTGCTTGCCTACTACTGCATCACTACTGTCTCACTGTTCATAGTCATAGCAGGTGCCGATTACATCTCCATTATACAGATTAAGAAACAGGTCAGGACAGGTGACCGGTCCAAGTCCTTACAGTTACCAGGGACCAAATTACACTTCTCCTGATTCTGCCTTCCACGATCTTCCCAGGCCACTGCAGCTACTGAGACAAAAATAGAAAAACAAAACCCAACTAGCAAAGGATGGTGCACTGACGTGCCACTCATAGGTGTGTGGATGTGTGTCTTTGCATGACCAAAACTGCCGGGGCTGATCACAGGCGTCAGGGCAAGAATGGCGGGTACAGCAAAGATGGCCGTCCAGGCATCCGGTCAAGCTGAATGACACCCCGGGGGAGCACAGAGGGGAGCAGGGGTGGGCTGGGCTCTGGCAGTATGGAAGGAAGCCCCCCCACCCCAAAAAAATGAGTCCTGGAGAAAAGGAAGCTGCAGTCGATGCATTTCTGAGGGGAGAAAAACGTTAAAATTCACCGTGATACCACTCCAGGGGACAGCCTGCTACTTTCCATTTTAATGCTCTTTCCATGTTAAATATTCTACAACGCAGGTTTTATGGCTTCATGACACTTCATCTCATAAATGGATCGTAATTAAGTTAACCAATCCCCAAATTTTCCCTTATTTTTCACAAGTTAAATTGCTGGCTCAAAGGTCTGCTCATTTTTAAAACTTTTGCTGTCCCATTAGCTGTTTAATCAGAAACGATACCAAGTACATCTGTAGAAATTCTCCTTTGGAGTAGGTCTGCTGTGTGCCGGGTACTATGTGGACTCTTTTTCATTTATTATTTCTTTGAGGTGCCACAACAACCGTTCAAAGTAGGTGGTAGTCTTCCCTTTTTATAGGTGGAGACGCAGAGCCTCAGAGAGGTGAAGTGACTTGTCCAAAGTCACGTAGGGGTGAAGGGGGAAGAAAACCTAGAACTAACCGTAAAGTCAATGTGATGTTAAATAGTCGTGAACAGAGGAGTCCAGGAAGGTTTCCTGAAGGAGGTGGACCATGAACGGGGCCTCATGGGGTGGACACAATGACAGCACAGGAGTAAGACTCGGCGAAGGCCATCTGGCAAAGTCCAGAGCCTGAGCAAAGGACATCAGGTGATTACTTAAGGCTTGAGAATTGTAGGGCAAAGGCATTAGCAACAGGCGGGTGCATCACAGCTGATGGCAGGCTGGGCGAGTCGGAGACTGCACAGGTTCTTTGAGACCCGCCCCCGCCCCGCCCTGCTCGGCCCTGCCCCGCCCTGCCCCGCCCTGCACTGCACTGCGGAGTTTGAGGCTCCGCCCCCGTCCAGCCCCTTCTCGATCAGATGCAATCAGAATCTTCCCGGGAAGGAGCGACTCTGGCCCCGCTCCTCTCTTCCGGGTTGTATCACTTCCCACCGGGCCCGGGCCCAGGCCCCGCCTCCGTCTGGTTTGAAACAGTCCGACCAACCCGCCGCGCTCAGCTCCGCCCAAAGCCACGCCCCCTCCCCTCCCGGTGCAATCAGAACCAGCCTCCCTGAGTCAGCTCAGGCCCCTCCTCTGCCCCGTCCGTGCTGTCCCTCTCCCGCCGAGATCACGCCCTGACCACGCCCCTTCCCGGTTTGGCACCCGCCCGCCGGCCGTGTGGCCCCGCCCCCCCCAGGCCCCGCCTGGTCTAGCCTCTTTCCCAAGCGGCTGTGGCGGCCGCATCTCTGGCCTCGGCCGCGCGCGCGGAGTTGCAGCCATGGCGGTCTCCGCTGAGGGCGCCCGCAGGAAGGAGCGCGTCCTCTGCCTGTTTGATGTGGACGGGACCCTGACGCCGGCTCGCCAGGTAAGGCCCCGACGTTCAGCAGCTGCCGTCGGGAGTGTCACGCGGACGCTCAGAGGCCGAAAGTGGTGACGCTGGACACCCCAGGACGGAGTGTGGGATGCAGCGGTCCCTGGTCCCTGACGCCCCAGGGTCGCCCGCTGGGAGTGATGCGGCCCCGGCCCCCCATGTCGCAGCCCGCGAGTGTCTGCGCCCCCCTTCTGCCCGGGAGCGTCGGAGCGGGTGGGATTCTGGAGGGAGGAGACTGCGAGCGGGGACCTAGCTTCCCTACCCCCCCGCTCAGGCTTCGTCTTGCTGAGGCCTGGTCCCCGGACGCCCCCGCCTCCCCAGCCCGGGCTCCCGCCTCTAGGACGCACCTGTAGCCCGAAACTGGCATCTGAGCCCAGGGTTCTGGACAGGGTTCGGCGCGCACCCGAGCATCAGAGTCGCTATCTAGTGAGAGTCCCGGAGTCGTGAAGCCATCCCAACTGACCTTTCCAGGCCCGGGCCTAGGTCTGATTTTCTCAAGCTCCTCTGCCACTTCACCTCCCACCCTCAGTTATGGAGGCAGGGAGGGCTTCTGTACCTCCTCGGAGGAGTTTTGGGCTCCGCCCACCCGGAGGTGAGAGTCACTGGGCCTGGTCTGGTCACTGTGAAGGTGTCGTGGCCCAGGGAGGGTGGGAGGACCACTCTTCTGAAGACTTGTCACTGTGTTGATCCTCCAAATTCTGCCCGGCGCTCAGTGTTTCTAGCTTTGGATCTCACCCTAGATGAGCCCCTAGACCGATTCTCACCAGCTGGGTAGTAAATAGGCAGGCCTCTTTCTGGACAGCCTTGAGGCTATTCCGCCCTCCAGCTAGGCCATAAGGGACAACTGGGATCCCCTAGAGCAGGGACCCGTAGGGCTGGGTTGCAAGGCAGAGGCTGATGGGAAGCCAGGTGTTAGCCTCCCCTCTTAGGTCCTAAATGGCACCCCCTTCCCTTGGATTAGGCTCTGGGAACACAGAAGTCAGGCTGCTCTACTGCCAGTAGCTCCCAGGGTCCTCAGGGATGGGAGAAAGATGACCGTGGAGGGGGGTGGCAAGGTCTAAGGCACAGCTCCAACCCCTCCCTTTGACCCTTTGCTTCACTGACCCACCAGCCCGTACGTGTGTTATTGCTGGCCACCTGTTAATGCCAAGCCCTGTCCTTAGTGCTCTTGAAAGTTAATTACCAGGGAACCCTGCGGACGCCGTCGAAAGATCATGTGACTAGATCTGGGGTTCCTAAGTTCTAGCCCCACATGGTACAGAGATTACTTAAATAAATAAATAAATAAATAAAAGCTGATTTTTTAAAAAGATTTTATTTATTATTTGATAGAGACACAGCGAGATAGGGAACACAAGCAGGGGGAGTGGGAGAGGGAGAAGCAGGCTCTCTGCTGAGCAGAGAGCCCCAAGGGGGGCTCGATCCCAGGACCCTGGGATCATGACCTGGGCTGAAGGCAGACGCTTAACTACTGAGCCACCCAGGTGCCCTAAAAGCTAATTTTTAATTATACACGTATTCACAAACACATTCTCTCGTGAAGAATGAAAACGTAACAGAGATGCTAAAGTCCCTTCTGACCACGTCAGGATCCCAGACCCACCTCCACCCCAAAGAAAGGTTGTTACCTGTCCTGTGATTTCCTTCCAGACCTTTGTCTAGATCTGTTTACTCAGAACAAATATTAAGCAGTTTTTGTGGCCTTTTTTTTTCTTTTTTAAGGTTTTATTTATTTATTTGAGAGAGCGAGAGTGCACAACTGGGGCAGAGGGAAGAGGGAGAAGCAGCCCTCCCTCCCCCCAACCAGGGGCAGGGGCAGAGGGAGAGGAAGAAGCAGTTTCCGTGGTCCACCACCACCACCACTGCTGAGCAGGGAGCCCGATGCAGGGCTCCGTCCCAGGACCCTGAGACCGTGACCTGAGCGGAAGGCTGATGCTTAACCGCTGAGCCCCCCAGGCACTCATCCTCCACCCCGCCTTTTTTTATGAGTAGTGTCATACTGTGTGTGCCTTTCTGTAACTTGCCTTTTTTTTTTTTTTTTAAGATTTGTTATTTATTTGAGAGAGAGAAAGCAGGGGGAGGGACAGAGAGAGAGAGAGAGAGTGTCTCAGGTAAACTCTGTGCTGAGCTACTTGTTTTGGACAGTTAACAGCATGTCTTAGGGACTGTTGCCTGTTGGAAGCACAGGCCTGCCTTGCTGTGTAACCACAGGGCACCATTGCAGAGCAGGTGTTTCCCTTCTCGGGTCGGCAAGCTTAGGAGTTGTTTGCAGGTTTTCACTATGATAAACCACACCTCAGTGAACCTCCATATACACCCAGGCAAGAGAAGTGGAAATTCTGGAGGATGGGGTGAATGCATTTTAAGCTCTCTTGCAAAATTGCCCTACAAAGGGGCTGCACCAGTTTACACTCTCAGTGGCAGAATTTGACAAGGTCATTTCCCTACAGGTATTGTCGGATTTAAATAGCCGGGAACCTGAAAACGTGGAGTGTAATTCATTAGTTTTCATTTCCTTGGGGAATCTTCACATGATTAGTTACCAGTGAATTGCTTGTTTGTTTCCAAGCAATTGGGATGCACTGTCTCATTTAATCTTAGCACGGACGGCCTCCAGTGGTTGCTACTGTGATCCCCATTTTACAGATGGGACAGTCACTAAGGCAGAGAAAGCAAAGCCAGTGGCCCAAGAGCCATCTGCAATTGAGGGACTTGAGCGAGAGTTTGAATCTATGACGTCTCCTTTTGAGGTCTGGGTTCTAACCTTGAGCTACCTCAGATTCAGATGGAACATGGGCCCCCTTGAGCACTGTGTGTGGGTTGAGTGAGGTCCCAGACCTGCTAACAGCCAGAAATCTTGTGCTTTCCCCACTCCCCTGCAGAAAATTGACCCTGAGGTCGCTGCCTTCCTGCAGAAGCTGCGTAGTAGGGTACAGATCGGTGTGGTGGGCGGCTCCGACTACTCTAAGATTGCCGAGCAGCTGGGAGATGGGGACGAAGGTAGGAGGAGCACCCAGAGCCGGCTCCACAGTCCGGATGGGGGTGGGGGGAGTTCGGGAGGTCCCCGGACCCTTGCGCCCTCAAAGACCCAGCCCCGCTTCTGTGGGGCAGAGGGAATAGAGGAAACAGTCCGATAGCTCCCTCACTGACTCACAGGGAGCTCCGGCCATGTGCCTGGCACTGTGGCAGGCTTTGGAGAAAGGGCAGGGAACAAAGCAGGCCGGATCTTGCCCTGGAGTAGTTGACATTCTCAGCTCTCTCTGCTGAGTCTCAGGTTTCCTGTTTAAAGTGCACATAGTCAGTTACTGAAAATGACCATGTGTTGATTTCTTTTCACTGCATCCTGATGGCCACACTGTAGGGTGGGCACAGTTATCCCACTGAACAGAGGATTCTGAAGTCACCCGGGGAAGTTGTTGTAGCCCCAGAGCATCTGTTCTCAGCTGACTTCCAGGTCTCAGCACAACTGAGGCACATCCCACCAGCTCATGAACTAGAAAATTCACCTGACTTTTACCTTTTCCCCTGCCCCCTCATGCATCCCATCAGCAAGTCTCAAAATATCTCCCTGAGGACCCACCACTGCATCTCGAGGGCCCCTCCATTGTCCGGCTCCCTCCTGGCTGTGCTCCCGGAGCCTCTCCTCTTGCCCCCTCCAGCCACTTGCTGTGGCAGCCAGACTGAAAACTCCTCCATACAGCCCCCCTTGCAGAATAGTGATGGAAACTATAAAACAAGGCGGGAGCCTCAGGACCGCGGTGGCTGTGGGAGCACGGCAGAAATGGCGCCCTCTGCTGGGGAGTCTCCCGAGGCTGCAGGATCTTGGAGTGGGGAGGGCGATCCAGGCAGAAGGACCTGTGTGCAAAGGCCCGGAGGTGTTGACCAACTTGCTGGCTTGTTTGGAAAAAAAGTTGAAGGTGAAGACCAGAGAAAAGCAGGTTTCGGATGGAACAAATGGGCTTTGAATGCGAAACCAAGGAGTGTGAGCTTTATCTCTCCACTTGGCTCTGGGGGCTTGGTCTCACAGTCTTTCTTTCTTCCCCGCTTCCATGTGCCCTGAAGTCATCGAGAAGTTTGATTATGTGTTTGCCGAGAATGGGACCGTGCAGTATAAGCATGGACGACTGCTCTCCAAGCAGGTCAGTGCCCCTCAGGGCCTCAGCCTGCGACACTTTTCCATAGCGGCATAGCCTCTGATGCCTCAGTCCCGGGCCGGGGGAGGGCACTGTGCCCGCTGCCCTCAGAGCCCCGCGTTCCTTGCCCAGACCATCCAGAACCATCTCGGGGAGGAGCTGCTGCAGGACTTGATCAACTTCTGCCTGCGCTACATGGCCCTGCTCAGACTGCCCAAGAAGCGGTGAGCCCTCCCAGCCTGCATCCTGCCCCACCACCCCTGTCCCAGGCCTGAGGGAGGACAGGGCCGGGTCTCCTGGATGCCACCGGCAGATGCTGGGGCCCCAGCTTATCGCTGTGTGGATTCTTGTCCCACCTGAGGTCTAAGGAGGCCGAGGTCCCAGATGGGGCTGGATTTGAATTCAGGGCTGTCCTTCTCTCTGGCTCCCTGCCCTCCCTCCTGCCCCTGTACCGCCAGCGGAACCTTCATCGAGTTCCGGAATGGCATGCTGAACATCTCGCCCATCGGCCGGAGCTGCACCCTGGAGGAGCGGATCGAGTTCTCCGAGCTGGACAAGGTAGCCCCCGCCGCGCAGCCTTAGGCTCTCGGACCTTGGCCACTCAGCCTCTCTGAGCCTTGCTTTCTCCTTAGCAAGATGGATCAGTGCGGGGGTCGGGGGCGGGAGTTCTGATTCAACCAATACCCTCTGGGACACCCATCCGGAGCCATGGTCTAGGCACTCCCATGTCTTTCCTGTGTGGCTGGTTTCCGTCCCTTGGTCACTGGCATCAGCAGCCATCACTTGCCTAAGCCAAGGGCATCATTTCTACCTTCCGCCCACGTGGGGGCCAGCCTCTCGAGTGGCCTCAGATCTGTTCACCTGTGTGTGTCTCCCCCCATAACCCCCCATAACCCCCTGCCAGTCTGTTCTCCAGCGATGCCACTGAGAACCTTCTAAAGCCTGTCAGCTCCCCCCACGTCCTGCTTACAGTGTTTCCAACGCTCCCCTTGCCAATTGGCAGTGCCTCAGCCCCTCCTCTGGTGCCCTGAGCCCTGAGGGGTCTGCCCAGCCCGCACCCACCTTTCAGCTTTCTGTGCATCTGTTCCTAGAACATACCGATACTTCTCTCGCCCCTGGTACGCATACCGGTACGCGCGCCCCTGCTAAACCTTGACTTGCATTTTGTGTGTCATCTGCACCGCCCACCCTGCCTTCTCAGGAGTAAGGCCATCCAAGCCTGTCACCACTGGCCCGTGTCTGGCCTTCTCTGGCCTTCGCTGTCTCTGCTCCAACCACGTCCTCCTTGCGGATTCTGCAGACGCAGGTGGAGATGGAGACGGCTTCAGGGCTGTGCTTTGGCTCTCCCCCATCCCTTCCACCTCTGCTCAGGTGTCCCTTTCTCATTCCATCCAACCTGGCACCCCTGCCCCTGCCCCTGCTCCCTTCCTGTCCTGCTTCTCCCCAGGCAGCCGTCGCCACCCTCTAGTACACTCTCTCAACCTACTTTCCAAATCTCGGATACTGCCTGTCTCCCCCGGGGAAGCTGTAAGCTCCTTAAGGGCCAGCTTGGCACGTGCCCAACACGTAGCAAGTGCTCGAGAAATAGTTTCTGAATGAATGAAACAGGTAGTGGTGTCCCATTTTATGAATGAGGAAACTGAGGCTCAGAGAGGGGAAATGACTTGCCAAGGTCCCATAGGGGATGGGTGAGGTTTCCTAGAGGGCGGGTGGGACTCTCAGGGATGCTCACTGGGCCCCACCTCTCATCCCAGTCCATGTCCCAAGGCTCAGGGGAGACACTGCCCACGGGCACGGAGACTTTTCCTTTTGGGGTGGTGAAGACTGACCATTGGCAGAGAACCCCTCCCACTCACATACTGAGAGGTGGCCCCTACTCAGGCCACCCAGTGTCCAATGCCAGCTCCGCCTCCTGCTTGCCGAGCAGCCGGGGGCTTTGCTAGCTACTGTGTGCCTCTGTTTGCACATCTGTAAAGTGGGGGTGAGCACAGTTCCATCCCATGGGCTATCGACTGGGTGAGTTGGAAGTTTGGCACACACTAACCCTTCCAGCAGCTTCCAGGGTCTTGTCTTGTCTCTCTGGCTCTTGTTCGCCCCCTTCCGGTCTGAGGGGAAGGCACAGACTCCCTGGCCTGTGTGACCTACACCAGCCAGGATCCCATTTATTTTCTTCTTTTCTTCTTCTTCAGTCCTTCGGATCCCAAGGGCAGGTAGCCCCTTTCCTTAGACAAGGACACTGGGGCCATAGGCTGACTAGCTCAAGATCACAGGGCTGGTTCTTGCTAAGGCTAGACTTGACACACGGGGCTCATTCTCCAGAGACAGGAAGTATACCCCTTCTGGGTTGCCTGGGGGCCCACAAAGTGGCCTCTGGTGGGGACTCTGGCCTCCCTGGGGGACCATTTGCCTGCTGGGAAGGTAAGGCCACAGTAGGCAGGGGTCTCACATCCCACCTTTCTGCTTGTTAGGAGAGGGAGGGAGGTAGGATTCATTCATTACCTCTCCATCCTTTAGCTCAGGAAACAGGCTCAGAGAAGTCAGGCGACTTGCCCACGGTCACACAGCCAGGCCTGGAACCCAGGAGACCTGCCTTTATCTCAGATTCGGCCATATCTGGCCTTATAGCTCATGTCCTACCTGGCCCACTTCAGGTCCCAAACCGTTGGCCACTGCCTGCCTCTCTCGGTTCCAGTCCTACCCAGCGCGGACTGACTAAAATGCAGTCCGAGGTACTCTACTCCCAGGCTTCAGCATCCTCAGTGGCTCTTGGTCCCCCAGGATGTGTGCAAGCTCCCTTCCAGGCCACCTGTGAGCTGACTGTCCCTCCAGGCTCTTGCTGCTGATTTGGGCACAGCGAGCCCACATTGCATGAACCTTCTGTCCTGTGGCACTGGTCCCCAGCACAGCAGCCAAGGTGCTGCCCCTCTAGGCCCTGCATGGCTCCTCCATCTGTGGCCCCAGCGGGGCCAGGCCAGGGTCCTTGGGTGCACATCTCCTTAGTCCGAGTCTCTAGATACACTGCAGACTTGCAAGATCCTGCCTGAGGAGTCGGGGGCAGCAGGGGGCTCCTGGGCACTGCCCAAGTCCCCAGCCCCCTGCACACCGGAGGTGTCTAGCCGGCACACGTTGCCATGTGGTTGGGCCCATGGCTGTGCCTGGCATCCTGCTGACCTTACTCTGAGTACCCACGGCCACGGCCACGTAGTAACAGGGCTCCATGTGCTCGTGGCTCCTCACACTCATTTCTGGCATCTGGTTTGCTTTGTTGAGCTGGGCAGAGCCCATCCCCTCAGACTTCTCCTTCTGCCCTGCTCCAAGGCCTCCTTCAGATACCCCGCCCACACCCCCCACGGACAGGATCCGCCCCTAAGTTTAGTCATTGACTTTCTGGATTCAGGCCCTGGCTCTGCCACTGAGGCTGGCTGACCTTGAACAGGGCACAGCCGTTCCCTGAGCCTCAGTTTCCCCATCTGTGAAGTGGGGATCACGATATCCACCTGGAGACCTTTAACCCCCCGGCAAGTTGTGTGCCCAGCACAGGGCCTGGCACACGGCAGCCCTGGGAGCCTGAGTGTGCTCCCTCCCTCCTGCAGAAGGAGAAGATCCGGGAGAAGTTCGTGGAAGCCCTGAAAACAGAGTTTGCTGGCAAAGGGCTGAGGTTCTCTCGAGGTACGTGCTTCCATTCATCCCGTGGAGGGTCTGAGAGCCTGGCCGGGCCGCCAGCCCCAGCCTAAGCCTTCCTGCCCCATAGTCCTCCCCACCCAAACCCAGGCCATGCCCTGCCTCACCCAGTTGCTCAGGTCAAAAAACCAAAGTGTCTTGTTCAGTGTTTATCTCCCTTACCCCTTCCCAAGGGCAGTGTCCTAGCAAGTCCCAGGGCCCTGCATCCAGAATGTTTCTGGAATCTGACCACGGCTCACCCCTCTGCCACCAGCAGCCTCTTCTCAGGCTCTGGCTGTCCAACACCACCGTCATAGTGTCCAGTGTCCAGGGACGCTCCCCAGAAAGCAGACCATGCTGGACCCCAGGACCTGCGTGGCCACGCCCCTGCACGGCCCTTGGCCGCCTCTGGTACTGGGACACACTGTGCCCTTCTCCGCCTTGGGTTCCCTGCAGTTGGCGCTCTGGCTCAGGCCTTAGCTCAGTGTGCCCTCCCAGAGAGGTCTCCCCCGCAGCGCTGTGTCGGGGAGCTTCCGGCTCTCTACCCCACTGCCCTGAGGTGGCCTGGCCTGTTCACCACCTGTTCTGCCCGCCAGGATCACAGCTCTCAGTGAGGAGCCTGAGGTTTCCAGGCCCTGTGCCTGGCTCTATGTAGGCATAAATGCAGGATTTTGGCCAAGTCCACCCCGTGGGCCACGCCACTGTTAGCCTTGTCTGCCACCCCCCACAGGCGGCATGATCAGCTTCGACGTCTTCCCTGAGGGCTGGGACAAGCGCTACTGTCTGGACAGCCTGGACCAGGACAGCTTCGACACCATCCACTTCTTTGGGAACGAGACCAGCCCCGTGAGTATGGCTCAGCCCAGGTGTATTCCCCTCCAAGTCACCCCCAGGTCAAGGCCAGGACACAGGGGAACAGAAACCTCCCTCAGGAGACCCCTGGAGAACAGCCAGTGTTCCTCAGCCCCATTACACAGATTGGAAGGCTGGGGCTAGAGCTGCCTGGACGCTTGTCTCATGTCACACAGCAAGTCAGGGGGCAGATCTGGTGAAGGCTGAGAAAGTGGGGTTCTGGGTGGTTCTGAGGGGGGTTGGAGGAGAGGCAGATTTGCAGGAGCCAGTGTGGGGAGGGGACCCTGTGGCAGGGCACATGCTGGGCCTCAGCCCTGGGAACCTCCTCCAGGCACCACCTACATAAGTGCCTTCCTGCCCTCCCTTGTGCGCAGGGTGGGAATGACTTCGAGATCTACGCTGACCCCCGGACCGTTGGCCACAGCGTGGTCTCTCCGCAGGATACTGTACAGCGATGCCGTGAGATCTTTTTCCCAGAGACCGCGCATGAGGCGTGACCAGGGCCCATGCCTGCTCATAGGGACTTCAGAGAGCTCCCCCCAGGCCTAAAGAGAGCCCCTGGCCCCGATGGTGGGGGTTGGGGGGTGCCAGGCCCCTCCTCCTGTGGCCCAGGATGCCTGCCTATGACCTGCTCCAAGGCCTCCCTTGACAGGGCCAGGGTCCGCACGGACAACCGTCCCCAGCTAGTCAGCTCCTGGGGGGACCGGCTCTGTCCTCCACCTTGATGGCCCTGGCCACAGCTGCTGCTTGTACTTGTGAACAGGACAGATTTCGGTCTACGCCGCAAGTAGGCAAGTAGGCCTGTGCTAATGTTGGCACGAGATAGAGCCCGCCCAGTTTGCCTGTTCCAGGCAGGGTGCAGCGCACCGGGGAAGGTGCGTTTTGCCAGAACTTTCTCTCTCAAACATTAAAGTTCCTGGAATAAGGTATGGTGTCGGCTCTGTCTGAATGCGTAATTGGCGCCCATCATAAGCCACAGATGTCCCAGCCACCCCTTGGCAGGTGAGGGAGCGGAGGCAGAGCTGGCAGGGACTCCCCGACCCCCTGCTGGGTCACACAGGACGTCTTCGACCCACTTGACCGTGGGCCACTGAAGCCCTAAAACAGGTTAAGTTTGGGGTACTCTCCCCAGGTGCCTGCCCCAGGACCCAGACAGACGGAGGCAGCTCTGGGCCAGGTGGAGTCACAGTTGAGGGTTTATTGCCAGTGTTAGGAAGGATGGGGGTTGGAGGGGGTCCAGGTGGTTTGGACACTGCGGGGCCATGGGTTTGGAGGGGCACAGCCGCCCCCTGCCTCCCAGGCAGCCCTGGTGCTGATACTACCACATCTTCTGTCCTGGCTAGTGCCTAAAAACGGGGGGTCTGCTCAAAGGAGGGAGGCTTGGGGGCTCCCAGGAGTTAACCTGTACCCATAAACCTTCTGCCAAGGAAGCCAGGGAGTCCTTGTTCCTCTGGGGCAAGTCCTCAGGCCTTGTCGGAACAGCCGGGCTCAGACGAGGGTGTCAGGCTGGGCCATTCCATTTCTCAGCAGCTCTGATCGCCCCCCAGCCTGGTAGGGACCGATGTGTGGTGCACGTACCCCAGCTCATTGCTACCCTGCGGGCCTCGGGGCACCTGCAGTACTGGGGATCCTTCTAAACAGATACCCCTCATCTTGGGCATTTGAACCTGTTTTACTCACAGACCCGGTTTCACAAGGATCACTGTCCCTGGCAGGCCTTTACTCGACCCCCATTTCTTGTCCCATCAAATGGTGTGTTCTCTGGGAAGGAGTGTGGTGGTGATGGCGGGGGTAGTGGAGGCAAAGCCTCTCCTTTCTGGCCTCCCAGGCCACACCAGCACCCCCACCCGAGAGCCAATGCACACAGACATATACACGCACAGACACACACACCTTAAGGGACCCAATGCACGAGATCAGGACCATACCCCCCAGCCGCTGGCCTACTGGGGCCAGTAGTAAGGGCTGAAGCTTCAGGGAGAGAGTCCAGCAAGGGGCTGCGGGGCTAGTGGTCTTGGGCTGAGGGCCAGCCTGTGGGTGCCCCTGCCTGGCCCTGCCTGAAGGGGGACACGTTTGCCTGGTGGGGTCCTCAGCAGCCACATCTGGGCATGGGCAGAGCATCAGCGGAGTTTGTGGATCAGGGCGAGGGGGATGGGTCCGTCCAAGCCGGGGGAGACGTGCCCCCACCCCTCCACAGATCCGTGTCTCCCGAGTGGTGGTGGCGTGGCTCAGTGCAGCCCAGGGGAGGGGACACAACCTTGAGCTCACAGAGCCATTGCCAGAATGAGGAGGCAGAGGGACCATGGCCGACAAAACTGAGACCCCAAAACCGCCTTCTGCCCTCAGCTCCTGCTTGCCTGCCTCTCCGGGACGCTGAGAGGAGGGAGCAGGTGGAAGGGAGGGCGGCTGGGCCCGTGGCAGTGAGGAGGGGTCTGACTCCAAGGGTTACCCTCTTCCCCTGCCAGAGGCTGGGAGGCGCCCCCAGAGCTCTCGCTGGCCAGGCTTCTGAGGGAAGGGCTGCAGGCCACCGTGGGAGGCCCCAGACCAGGGGGCAGGGGTAAGGAGCACAAGCAGAGTCTGGTCCCTGGGCCAGGCCTGGAGCAGAGGCAAGGGCAACACGCTGGTATGGACAGGAGCCCACCAGTGCCCGCTGCCTCCCGGGCCCAGGCCCGACGCAGGCCCTCGGGCTCGGTGGACAGGAGGGCGAGAGGGTCCTGTGCGGAAGTGGCAGGGAGGGGAAGGAGACAGCGGACAAACAGGCGGGGCTGGGGGCCTCCCCTTGGTCCAGCTCACGCAACAGTCACGGGTCACGGGGGGGCGGATGGAGGCACGTGCTCACGGCCACAAGCACAGACAGACAGACGTGTATGCTGAGGCCGCCCAGGGGACCGGGCCAGCCAGTGCAGCGGGGCCTGGAGCCCCCAGCTGCCCATCTACCCTGTGTGGCTCCCCACCCACCGGCGGCTGACACGCAAGCCCCCCAGCCTAGGAGCCCACGACCTGGCCGGACCACGTCTCGTGGGGAGTATGTGGGGCCAACTGGGTGAGCACCACCTCCACGGCCTGGAACTTCTGGTTCTTGGGTGGGATGGGGCACATCTTGTAGGTCACCTCGTCGCCTTCCACGGGCACGTACTCCCCCTCGATGCTGGCGGGCGGGAGAGCGGCGTCAGCCCAGCAGCCGCCAGCAGCGGGCCCCACTCCCAGACACCCGCCGCGGGCTGGCCTGAGGGCGGCCTCCCCTCCCTTCTAAGAGCTTCAGCTCTCTAACTTGTAAAATGGTACTCCGAAATGGTCCCTCCCTGTCTGTGCTGTTTGGGGATTGAGACACGAAAGGCAAGGGAGGTCTGGAGGCCTAGAGAAGCTCAGTGCCCTCCCCAGGTTTGCCTGGCACCGCGGCTGGGGGCCAGGCCTAGGTCAGCTCTCCCCTGCCGATCTACCTTCCAGGCCGAAAGACCCAGGGGCTGGCCCCGCCCTCTCAGTGCCCGTGATGCTGGATCCCAGGGCTCAGCCAGTAGTTCCCGGGGCTTCCGGGGCCGGGATGTCCCCCCCCAACCTGGTCCAGCCTTCCCTTGCTCCCCCTCCCACGCACCAGCAGCCCCTGCAACAGGAGGAGAAAGATGCCAGGGACACAGACTTCAGCCAGCCAGGGTACAGGCCTGGAGAGGCGTTTCTAGAGGCCTTGCCAGGAGCCTGCAGTAGGGGCCCAGCCAGGAATGTAGTGGGGGAGGGACTCACTCAGATACATGCACAAAGATGTCCTCGGATCCATTCTCGGGGGTGATGAAGCCGTGGCCCTGTGAGCGTGAGAACTGCTTACAGACGCCTTTGAACACGGGGCCAGCCGAGGCCCGGGCTGTCCTGAGGTAAGAGTAGGGGGATTAGAGCTGTGGTCTGGGGACACCCCTCCCTGGACTCCCACAGCCCTCCTTGGCCATGTCTGCCTGCAGAGCCTGTCCCAGGGGAGTAGAAAGTCCTCCCCAGGCCAGAAACTGCACACGGTAATGCTCTGTCATGGTCCCATTGGACAATAAGGAGACTGAGGCCCAGAGAGGGAAACTGGCTCTCCCAGGGAATACAGCAAGCAAATTTCCTGACTCCCAGCCAGTGCCCCTCTCTGTGCAGAGCACCCTTTCCTCCTGAGACGATTCAGGTTTACATGGGCTCCTGCTGTAAGACTTCTGAGTGAAGAATACCGAACCTGAACTCGAATACCTCTCAAAATGGGGAGCTCACTACCTTTTGAGGTCACGGTATCCTATTCACTTATTTGTCCCTTACCCATTCATTTATCATTTATCAAGCATCTGCTCTGTGCCCAGCCTTGGGTTGGACACAGGGGACAACCAGTCCCATCCAAAACCTCTCCTTTAGGGACACCTGGCTGGCTCAGTCGGTGGAGCACGTGACTCTTGCTCTCAGGGTTGTAAGTTCAAGCTCCATGTTGGGTGTAGGGCTTACTTAAAGCAAAAACAAAAAATCTCTCCTTTGGCCAAGACAAGTCAGTCCGCCTGTGATCTCTCTAAATCACCTCTCCCATGTGACCCCAGCCAGCGAACTACCCCAGGGGCCCAAGTCTGGTCTCTGTCTAGCCCGCCCACCCCTCACTAGAGGTCAGTCCTTGCTTCCATTTTGGTCCAGGCTGACCCATGTACCTCGAACACCCAACTTCCTTCTTCACCTAACACGTCCTCCAAACCCACTAGGACCTCATCCCCCCTGATGCCTGACATTGTGTCCTCTCTCCCAACCCTGCTGGGTGGAGGTGAACTGTAGACAAATTCCTTCTGGATCATAGACAGCTTATAGGCAGAGACTGTCTTATTCACCACCGGATGCCCTAGTCAGATGCTCAGTAGATCTTAGTGGAGTGAAGAATGAATGAATGAATGAACACAGTAGTTTCTGGAAGGTCCATATCCAGCTCCCCTGTCCTTGAGTGAGGACAGCAGGGGTTAGACAAGGATAGAACTGGAGCCTTGTCCTGGGGAAAGATCCCCGGAGCCTGGGCGAGGGGCAGGTACTCACGCTGAATACGTCCTGGTCCGTTTGGTGGGCAGAGGACTGGGCAGGTCCCGGGACGAGACGCCGCCCCGCTCCCAGACCCGGCTGCCCTCCCGGTGGAAGGGGAAGGTGGGCCAGACAGGAGACTTGGGGGAGTGCAGTGGGGGCACTACCGGGGGCGACGTGGGTTCTGAAGTCATGGCGGGTCCCGCGAGAGAGCCTGGTGGGCTCCCGGGCACAGGGGCCGGTGAAGAACTTGGGCGTCCTTGCGGGCAGGGCCCGGCCTGGCCCTGCTCGGCAGCCGCACCAGCCACGGGCTCCGTCTAGAAGGGGGAGAAAGAGGCAGAGTTGAGTATGGGCCGGGCTGAGCATCTTCTGGACACCAGGCCAGAGCCTGGAGGGCCGGGCCTGTTCACCAACCCTCACAGAGTGACCTCAGGCCACTCACAGCCCCACACTGACTCAGAATCCTTCCCAGAAAGACAAAACGGTCCTATAAGCTTGCTCTGGGCTGAATTATTTCCCCCTAAAATTCCTATCTGGAAGTCCTAACCCCAATGTGGTGGTATTTGGAGATGGGGCCTCTGGGAAGCCATTAGGAGCAGGTGAGGTGGGAGAGGGGTGCGGGGGGCGTGGTGGGATTAGTGCCCTTGGAAGAAGAGACCCAAAGACCTTGCTTCCTGGCCGCCACGTGGGGACACAGCGAGACAGGAGCTGTCTATAGGAAGGGGGCTCTGACTAGAACCAGACCATGCTGGCTCCCTGATCTCGGCCCGCCAGCCTCCAGAACTGTGAGAGTTAAACTGTCATTGAAGTCCCCCGTCCACGGTATGCGGTCACAAGGGATGGTCCAAGCTAAAACTAACCTCCAAGTCCTTCCAGCTTAAGGCTCAGTTCTCTAACTCCGGGGCCCTGGGAGGTGGGATGAGGAAAGCGGCCAGTGACCATCTGGAACACAGTTTGGCCCAAGTGTGAGCAGCTTCACATCCACACACCTGGGCTCGAATCTCAGCTTCGTCACTGTCACTTGGTGACTTCAACAGTTCCAGGAGACAGTGCAGGCTCTGGAGCCAGGTGACCTGGGTTTGAACCCTGCCTCCTGCCCCTAACCGGCTATGCAGCCTGCCTTGGTCAACGCTTTTAATCTTTGACTCAGTTTTCTGCACTGTAAAATGGGGCTAGTGCTGGTCTTCACTTGGCGGCAAGGTTGCTGTCAGGATTCAGCACCTCTCTCCATGCCGGGGCGTGGTAAGCCCTTGGGAACGCTGGTGAGTTTGCCTTAGCCCTATTTTCCTCTGCTCTGAAGTGAGATTGAGAATACTTAACCGCGCAAGGTTGCGAGGGGTCACTGACGGAGTGTGTGACAATATCGGCATCTCAGAGATACCCAATGAATGGCTATCGTCAATGCTCAGCAATAGAAATTCCCTCATCACCTGCTAAGTGCCCGGATGACCTTGAAAAAATTCACCCTATATTTTCCTCTACTGAGGAAGAGAACATAGTTCTCTCCCCACCGGGGCTGGGAAGTCTCAGACCCTAAGAGACGCTGCCGTGGAACCCCGGGGAGGACGGCTCAGGGTACCGAGCCGGGCTGTGGACGGAGCCCGGGGCCACAGTGGGGCCAGACTGGACACCTGGACCAGGAGCCCTCCAGCTCTGCCACGTACCAGCCGCCAACCTTGGGGAGAACTTCCACTGGCCTCCGTCTCCTCATTTGTATAATGCAGCTGATAAACCCTGCCTGACTCCCTCACCAGCTACAGTGAGCCTTGGCTAAGCCTAGGCCTTCCCAGAGGCCCCATCATAATCGACACTTGTGCAGGAATGAGGGCGGGACTCTCCACCTCCTCAGCCCCCTGCTTCACTACCCCCCCCTCCCCCAAAGACCCTAGGGCCCAAGGTAAATCCCTGAGCCGCAACCCGATTTCTGGCCTCCATCTTGTGCCCCACCCCCACTCCGGCCTAGACTTTCCAGGGCAGAATCGCCCTGCAACGCAGTGAGGCAAGGGAAGGGAGAGCGGAGAAGTCACAAGATCCAACAGTGGGGCAGGTCTCCTGGCCGCCATTCAAGGTCACACAGCAAGTGGGACCCGTCTGGGTCAGGATCAGGAGCTGCTTCTGCCTGGCCTCCAGGTGGAGATGCGGCATTCCTCTCCCCAGACCCCCGCCCCCCAACATGCCTCTCCACCCAGGAGAGCTGCTCCCTCACGGCCCCTCACAGCTCCTCACAGCCCCCTCAAGCTGACGTGGGGTTTTTCTTTCCGAGCCTGCTCCAGGAGGCCGGGCCAGGTTTGGCATTTTTATTCCCATTTTTAGAGAGAAGAAAACGCAATCACACGAGAACTTGGGCCTGAGCGTTCACAGCAACATTATCCACAACAGGCCCAAAGTGGAAACGAGCCAGAAGTCCATCAACAGACGAGCGGAGACACAAACCGTGGTCTAGCCACAGAGCCGAATAGGATTCAGCCGTAAAGAGGAACGCGAGTTCCTGACACCGACTGCAACACCGATGAGCCTGGAGACCCTTACACCAAGTGGAAGAAGCCAGCCAGCCATAAGAAAGCACGTTGCGTGATTCTATTCATGTGACATGTCCAGAATGGACAAGTCCACAGAGACAGAAAGGACATCAGTGGTTGCCAGGAATTGGGGCGGGGGAGGATCATGGGGAGTAAATTCTAACAGGTGCAGTTTCTTTCCGGGGCGATGAAAATGTCCTGAGGTTGATCATGGCCTTGTTGCACAATTCTGTGCCTATACTGAAAACCACTGACTTGTCCACCTTGAACGGTTGAATCATACAGTATGTGGGTTATATCGCCATAAAGCTGTTATCAAAAAGGAAACCGGGCAGCAAAACTACCCAAGCTGTCCGAGCCAGGAGAGCAAGAGACGTCGGGGCCCCACACTGCCCGCTCAGGTGTCCCCTCCGCACCTGGGCACGGGTGGCAGGTGGACAGACGCTCCCCTTCCTTCTGTCCAGAAAGCAGGGCAGTCCCAGCCTGCCCACTGCACAGTTTTCCCAGAGCTGGTATTGTGCTTGGTGGTGACAGCCGGTGCTGGGAGGTCGTGGGGAGGAGGGGCAGAGGCAGCCCACAGCCGTTACCAGGGAGACACAGCTGAGCCAGGCCCTGCTCTGGCCAGGCCAGCCGGGTCTCCCGACCCTAACGAAGCCTCTTGCAGGGAAGGGGGAGAGATGCATTGATTAATTACCCAGGGTTAGGGGTGAGGGAAGGCCCCTCTTCCTTCCCCTCCCCAAAATGGGTTCCCCACAAGGGACTAGGCAGCAGGAGAGAGGGGGGCAGAGTAAGGGCAGGGATAGGCCTTCCCGCCCTCTGGCCCCACAGGCCTGGCTGCTCCCGGCCCTTCAACCCCACTCCAAACACTGGCTCTACGCAAGCAGCCCACGGCTGGCCTTAGGAGAGAGGGCTGGGGGTGCAGAAAAGGCCGCCTCCAGGGGGCAGAGGGTGCTGCTTTCGGATCTCCCCCAACTCCCTCCTCTTCTGGAAAACGGGGAGTGCCGGAAGCCGTGCTCCAGAGCTCCTGTAAGGATGACACGGGAGGCAGTGCGGGGGAGACCGGCAGGTGCGGGGCCAGAGGGCGCCCCTCCCAGACGCCGCTGCTAAATTGGGCTTAGGGGGAAGAGGGAGTGGGAGGAAGGAGAGCCCCAGCTGAGCCAAGCCAAGCCCATCCCCACCCCCCTCTTTCCTGTATCTCAAGGTCTTGCCCACCTACCAGGTCCCCGCCCTGCCCCTCAGAGCTTCTCCCTTATTAATTCCTGCAGCTGCCCTTTCAATGGCTGCCATCATGACTACATTTTGCAGAGCAGGAAACTAAGGCTCAGAGAGACCAAGTCATTCACTCAAGGCCACACAGCAATTAATGTCTGAGCCAGGACCAGAAGCAAGGTAATCTGACTCTGGAGCCCTGAGCTCAGGCCCTGCGTTGCCACTGAGTTGCTGTGCGACCTTGGACAGGCTTCCCCTCTCTGGGCCATCCCAGTGGCCCTGAAAGGTTGGAATTTCCATCATTTCTATTTTACAGCTAAGGAAACTGAGGCTCAGGGAGGTGGAGTGACTCACCCAAGGTCACACAGCAGGTGAGTGAGAAGAGCCCAGATTCATCTGAAAGCAAATGTTCTTCTTAAATTCTGCTCCTGGTTCAGCCAAAACACGGCTGGAGTTTTTACTAAAAGACCTTTCCCTGAGAACTGAAGGGGAAAATAAACTCCCCAAAGCAGCGAAACACAGGAGTTTGAAGAAAGTTTGTTTCAATTCAGGGTAAAGCCCAGCCCCCACGGGACTCGGTCCTAGTGTCTGGGAGCGCATGTGGCCCAGAACGAAGCCCTTCAGAACGGGCCGCTGGAGGTTCGAGGACAGGTCGGGACCATTTCTGGCCTGGGCTGGACGCCAGTGACCCTCCCTTTCTGAGCCTCAGTTTCCTTATCTGTCCGAGGGCTATTAGTGGCACCTGTCCCATGTGTGGGAGGGGCTGAGGGGCCGCTGTATCAACGGTCCCCCTGTGAGGGCACGACTCCCTATGTGTTCTGGCTCGACCCTTCCGGCCACGCTGGTCTGCATTTTTCTGCATGAAGGCCAAACCTGGCCATTCTGCGGACAGAAGGACTAGGGGAGGTAAAACCAGAACATCGGGGCTGTTCAGAGGTAACCTGAGGCGAGGCTGTGATACAGTGTGACTCAGCCCTGTCAGCAGGTGACCATCGTCCTGGTGCTGGGGCTTCTCCAGTTCTCAGACACCCCAAAAAGACGGGGCAGGCAATGGCTGTCAGAGTCCTCTCTTGACTATGCGAATGTCTCTGGTCTGGGGCAGAGTAGGGAAAGCCGACTGGATCAACCCCCCAGTGCTGTGTGACCTGGGACCGCCCTTGACCCTCTCTTAGCCTCACTTTTCTCCTGAGCTGCTTGAATCATCACTGGCCCAGATGCCTACTGAAGGTCAGTCCAACTGTCCTCTGAGGCTGTCAAAAAAACACACGTAACTGCAAGGAAATTGCTTGCCAGGCACTGGGACCACAGGCACAGGAGGAGGGAGCCCCAGCCTCCAGGGGGAGGACCAGACTGACCAGGGCGCAGCGTGGGAAGTCCGAACGTGACAAGAGGCACGGCTACCACATATAGATTGTTAGCCACATGGCCGTGCTCTGCCAAGTCCTTGGCCCCATTTCCTCGGGAGGTCCCCACAACACCCTTACGTGACAATGACTGTTATTAGCCCCATTCTTTAATAGAGTAAACTGAGGCCCAGAGAAGGAAAGAAGCTACCTGGGGTCACACAGCTGGTCAGGGGCAGTGCTTTCTGCGCATGAGACTGTGGGAGGGGGAGGAAAGCTCCCTGACATCTCCTGCCCTCCGCTGGTGAAGGAAGAACGGGGGTGTGGAAAAACTGGGGAGTCAGGCCTTGGGGTTCTATTTCTGGCTTTGTGCCGACTCAGACTATGACCTTGGGTGAATCACTTGCCAACTCTGGCAAGCCTCAAAACAACTCCCCCAGTGAGTATGTCCCAGCCCTGAGCCCCCACGTGCAGGAGCAGCCACAGGCAGGAGAGGGTACAGTGGCTTATAAAGGGGAAGGACACAGGGCAATGGATGGCGGTGGGAGGGCTTTCTCAATGTCGGGGTCTTATCTACGGTCGGCGGTCCTAGGAGCAGGAAACAACCTCAGGACCACCAGCCAGAAGCAGGCACCTCCCCAGCCCCTCCCCCCCCCAGCCACCCAGACAGTCCTTAAAATACCTCAGTGCCAAAGCTGCTCCAGCAGCTGGAGGTGACCTAATTAAACCTGGTTCTTCCCCCTCCTACAGTGTGTGCGTGCGCGTGCATACACGCGTGTGTGTGTGTGTGTGTGTGTGTGCGTGTGCGTGCATGGGGGTTAGGGGCTGCCCCAGCCTATATTTGAGCTTCATGGAGACCTTTTCACTCTCCTTGTCACATGCCCCTACTGCCTGGGGGAGGGGCCACCCTGATGAAGGCCTTCGGGCTTCCTTGGCACCAGTGAGGGTAAAGATGCCAGAATGGGCCCCGCAAGAGCCGTGCTCACATCCCATCTCTGCCAGGCTGTGTGACCCTGAGCAAGTCACTTTCCCACTCTGAGTCCCCTAGAGAGAGGAAAGGATTGATCAAAGTCACACTTAGAGTAGCTGAACTCAAATCAGTGTGACCTCAAAGCCCAGAGCTCGCCGGGGTGCCAGCCGCCACCCCAGTGACCATCATTCCACCTGCTTTGGAGCAAGGGAGAAGCTCCCCACTACTTGATGTTCCCTACCTGGCTGCTCTGTGTGGACACGGGCCCCAACTGCCCCAAGCCCCCTTCCCACCAGGCTCCAGGACTGGTGCTGGCGGTGACCCCGAGACACGACCCTCTCACCCAAGCCCGGAGCGCCCTCTGCTGGTGCCAATCTTGGGGCCCTGCCTCCAGACCCGCCCGTGGGTGTCCCCTCCCCACAGGCTGGCTGTGTAGGTCCCCTATTCCTCCCTCCAGAGCCCCTCCAAGGCCAACGGGCATCCGTGAACATTGCCAGGCCTGGCAGGGGACTCTGTGACCCAAACTGTCCCTTGGCCTTTCCCAGGCCTCTCTGTGACCAGTTCCTGCTCAGATCTTTTTTTTTTTTGGAGTGGAGGGCACACAGACCCAGAGGGGTGGGACAGATATGGGAAATAGATGCTGGAAAGGACTTCAAGGAAATGGTGGGGGTAGGCGGGGGGGAGTCTGGGTGAAGGAAACATCCAGAATTTGGAGGGGCCTCTGGGATGGAGTCAGTTTTGGGGAACTGGCTCCCCGTTCTCCAAGGGGCTGCAGACTGCCCCTCCCCATCGAGAGCCCAGTTCTGGAGCACATCCAGGTGGGCACGGTGCCAGGCTCTCAGTGAGGTTGCCCACCCTCCTCCCGGGCGCACTTCCTCCTCCCCTCCCCCAGCCCCAGCGGATGCAGCAGTTCACACTCTGTATTTATTATTGTTCTCGCGCCGCGTCCCTCCCCTCTCCCTGGGAAGAGCCTGCAGGCTGGCAGCTTGGCAGGAACCTGCTGTCTCCCTTGCGGGTGCCAGCATCACCCCTTATCTCTGCCCGGACTCCCTGTGCCCAGGCAGGCCACTCAAGGACTTGGGGCTAGCCCAGGCTGCCCCGAGTCCCCGCATCCCGCAGCTGGGGGCCAGCAGCCCCGGGCTCAGCACCCTCGCCTCTCCACCCCCCACCCCGCCGCCCCAGGGTTGCACCCTGGCAAGGGCGGAGGTCAGAGCGAGACCAGCAACCAGGGGAGAGGAGTGGCCTCGGGAGAGGCGAGAGCTCTGGGTGGGGGCTGCTCGGAGGCGAAGATAATTACAAGGAGCCGCCTCTCCAAGCCCATTAACACAATTATCCCCATCGCGTTGGGGACGACATAGAGTCAGGACGACACAGCTGCTCCAGGTCCGACTGTCTGCCTGCCCTAAATGGTCGGTCCCCGGGCCCCAGCCCCGAATTCCAGGGGGACGGACACATGCCCCCTGCTGCATTGTGCTCCGACCTCTCGGCATCGGGTGGGAGCACAATTATTCCCCAGTCATTTCTCTTCCCCCGGTTCCCAGACGGGAGGCTGCGGCTTGGCAGGTGTCTGCTGTTCTCTGCCTCTTGGGCCAGACACAAGTCCCAGACACAGACACAGACACACAGACCCACACACACAGACACACACACGCCTCACAGGGAGCCACACGGCCTCGGCTCCCCTTGGGGGCTTGGAGGAGGGAGGGAGGAGGGAGAAGGGAGGACCGGGTGGGCTCCTCCACAAACCCTCCAACACCCTCCTCTGTAAACGGAACAGGGCTGGGCCAGCCCCAGGGGAGGGACCCACCTTCCCAGCCCCGTCGTGTCCTACCTCCCCGCGCGGCCCCTGCCAAAGCCAGTTTCTCGAGCTGGTGTGCCCTCGCCGCCCCGTCCTGTCCCTTACCTCTCCGGGGCAGCCGAGGTCCAGCCACCGCCTCCCGCAGCCGCCTTCAGCACTCAGGGGCCGGGTCTGAGATGGGTTGTGTGTACGACGAGTGTGTGTGTGTGTGTGTGTGTGAGCATGCGGCACCTCGAGCCCCTCACTCACTCACACACGCCCTCCTCCTGACGTCAGGAGGAGCCGGAGGGAGGGACGGGGATGGGAATTTGTACTCCCGGCTTAAAGGGACCCAGGGCCCTGCTGCCTCGGGGCCAGACACCGCCTCCTGAGTCAGGCGCGGACGGGGTGAGGGAGTTTTAGCTGCGTCTCTCCCGGCCCTAAAGCTTCTTTTTTTGGAAAGTGGCTTTTATTGTCAGGCTGGGGTATAATTTGCCCTGCCAGGTGGGAGTAGCTGCTGAGGAATGCGGGAGGGGGGGTGGGTGCGGGGGGGGCGGGGGGGGGGCGGGAGGAGGGAGAGAGAGAAGCTGGGGCAGCCCGCATTCCTGGCAATTAGAGAGCTGGTGGGTGGGCGTGTGTGTGTGTGCGTGTGTGCGTGCGTGTGTGCGTGTGGGTGGGGGTGTGTGGGGGGTGTGGGGGGTGTACAGGAGACTGTGCTGGGGGCCACGGGGTTTGGGCCGGGGGTAGTGGTGAGTCTGGGAGAACAGAGGAGGGGGAGGAGCCCTCTCTGAGGGAGCCCCGACAAGGGCGGGGCGAGCCCCGTTTTGGGGACTCTCAGACCTTCCTCTGCCCTGTGGATCCACAGTGTCCCCGGCCACCATTAGCACCGACACTGCTCAGGTCTACCCCTTGCTCGGTGGAGATCCTTATCTGCAATTATGGGAGCGCCTCTCCTTCTCTGGCCCACAGTGGACGATGTTTCTGTTGAATTGAATTGAATTGAATTGAATTGAATTCAATTCAATTCAATTCAATTCAACTCAACTCAATTCAATTCAATTAAATCGAGAAGCCCCTAAGGGAGTGATAATCTTGCTCCTCTCTCTCTCTCTCTTTCTCCAGGTCAGACAACCCCTGCGCCCTTCCCAGTGCCCCTGTCTCCACATCAGAGAGACCCTGGGTGTGGATCTCCGCTCCAGCACCCCCAGGCCCGCGATCACTTGGGAAAATCTTTTACGGACTCTGATCCTCCGCAGCCTCTCTGCAAAGAAGGGAAGAAGGCCCTTTCTCAGCGGTGCTCAGTGTTTGCAGAGCAGTCTGCGGTTAAGCCTCCGGCCCCGCCAAAGAGGCCTCCACCTGGGGTTTCTGTTCCTCCCCACCCCTTCTCCTGGGCCTCAGCTCAGAGAGAAGGAAGCTTTCCCGCAAGTACCCTTCATCCTCCTGAGGCAGGCTGGCATTTTAACAGAAGTCTTATTAAAATCAGAAGGAGGAGGGAGTCAAAAAGGAAATGATTGAGAAAAATGCAAATAACAACAGCCAGTAAGACGCACTGAGGGCTTCCCAGCAGGCTCTGCCTCACCCAAGGCCCACAGCGGTCCGGCCATTTATGACCATCGCCCCTGCTCTGCTGCTGAGGACGTAAGGCTCAGGTAGGAGGAGGGAGTTGCCCGTGTTCATTATCTGGCTAGAAAGATATTGAACCCAGGGCTGTCCAATGCCACCACATATCCCTGCTCTTCCAGAACCTCCCAGAACAATCAGGCTCGGACAGTCTACGTTTCTGATCCTGCACAAGAGGTGGGGATCCTTGTGGCCCATCCGCACCCGAGGCCTGGAGTTCGGATTCTGTTCCACTCACTAGACTGAGAACCCTCCCAGTGGAACCTCACCCCGCTTAAACCCTTCTCTTCTTTCTTGGTCTTCCTCTCTTCCAAAGAGAATCATAGTTTTCAAAGGGCCCACACGAGCACCAGCTCACATGCTGCTTGTAACAGCTCTGGATGAGGAGGGGCACCTGGGTGGCTCAGTGGGTTAAAGCCTCTGCTTTCGGCTCAGGTCATGATCCCAGGGTCCTGGGATCGAGCCCCGCATCAGACTCTCTCTGCTCAGCAGGGAGCCTGCTTCCCCCTCTCTCTCTGTCTGCCTCTTTGCCTACTTGTGATCTCTCTCTCTGTTAAATGGATAAATTAAAAAAAAAAATCTAAAAAAAATAATAATAACAGCTCTGGATGAGGAAATGGGCTGGGAGAGATGGGGGACCTCGCTGAGTCAGCCAGCGCGGAAGCGACAGAGTGACAGAACAGGCTGTGGTCCCATCGTGTTCTCACACTCCAGGAGAAGGGCCAGGGCTGGGGTCGACGCCTGCGATCTCCCCGCCCACCACCCACCGTCCCTTCTGGGGGGAGTGGCCCCGTGCTTTCATCTGGGGACTGCCTTCTCTCTCCTGAGCCACAGGAACCCCATCTGCGCATCAGAGCCGGAGTCGCGGAATTGGGTTGGAACTTCAATGCCAAGGTCGGCTCTTCGCTCAGCTCCTGAGTTGGCGGAGATTGGACCTTGGCTGTTGGTGGCCGAGCTATGGACTACAAGCCAATGATGGGTCAAGAATGGGGAGCAGCCAGGGGGAACTTTTCTGAGGGGATGATGTTTGAGCTGAGCCCCAAGTGACAAGAAGGAGCCAGACTTGCCAGAATCCAGAGAGGAGGCTGGTGTGGCTGGAGGCGGTAAGGGAGGTGAGGCGGGGGTATAGAAGACTCGAGGCCAGAAGGCAATGATGAGGGAGCAGGAGGCTGGCTGAGGACAAAGCCCTCTTTAGCATATGAAAACTCCACTGAAATCTCCCTTCCCCTCACCTTCCCCCAACAGCAGGGTATATAACATGCCTACCCTCACAACCCGGGGCAGCCGCATCTCTGCCTGCCCACGGGTCCTGTCCCCCTGCTCTAATAAACCACCTTTTTGCACCAGAGACGTCTTAAGAATTCTTTCTTTTTTTTTTTTTTTTTCAAAGATTTTATTTTTATTTATTTGACAGAGGGAGATCACAAGTAGACAGAGAGGCAGGCAGAGAGAGAGAGAGAGAGAGGGAAGCAGGCCCTCTGCTGAGCAGAGAGCCCGATGCGGGACTCCATCCCAGGACCCCGAGATCATTACCTGAGCCGAAGGCAGCGGCTTAACCCACTGAGCCACCCAGGCGCCCCTTAAGAATTCTTCTTTAGCCGTCGGCTCCGAACCTCACCCCACCGAACCCCACCTAGGTTCAAGAACTTCATCAGCAGGGCCTGAAAGGCCACCTATGAGAGCCCGAGGCCTGGTCTGCTGTGGACAAGGACAAAGCGGGGGCCACAGGCCCGACCCTCACTTTGTGGCCGCCCTTTCTCGGAGGGCCCACCCGCTCCCGGCAGACACGAGTGGGGGCTTCCAGGCACCCTGAGAGCCGTGAATGAAGGAGGCTGGGCCGAGGTTTGAAGTTGTGTTATGATTATTCCCGACAATGAGGAGAGGGCACAGCTGTTCATTGAGGAAATGAGCAGCCCGTGGCACCACCCACCCACCCACCAGCCGCTGAGTAACAAAGAAATTGTCTGCTTGAAACCAGGGGTTCTGCCGCCGAGGCTATTTTTGTGAAACGCTGAGAATTCAAAAGCTCATCTCCTCGAAAGCCTTCCTCGCCTCAGAGAATCTGGAGGTGGGTAAGAGGCAGAATAGCCCAAGTCCTGCTGATTCCCTCTGACTCACAGTTCCCACCCTGTGACCCGCTGCCAGCCCCCCCACGGGGGCCAGGCCTGGGCCTCCCTGGCCTTGAATCCATAGATGCCTTAAGATACATCCATCCTTAAGACGTGGGTGCCACCCGTTGGACGGACGTGGAAACTCAGGCACAGAGAGGTAGAGAAACTTGCCGGGGATCACACAGCTGGTGACGGAGCTGGGATTAAATCTCAGGAGTTCTGGCTTCATTACCTTCTCATTCCTTCTGCTACACCACACTGCCTTCGAGATGTCTTTTCGGTTCCCTGGATGCCCATCTCCTTGGCCATGGGACTCTTCTCCAGCGGGTTCTAGCGATTTTGCCCCGTAGATAACAGTGGCTTTTCCATCCTCTCTTCCTGTCCCCCGGCCGTCTTGTCCAGTCCGACCACCGACCGCCCTTCTGCCAGAGAAGGTCTATTTCTGCAGCTTGGACCACGTCCTTCGTTCATTCATTCAAACATCTGACAAATATTTATTGACCCCTCGGGCGGTCTAGGCTGGAACACAGCGGTGAACCAGACAAATACACTCCCTGAGTTTATAAAGCTTATGTCTTATCTAGGAAGAGACATAATACCAAGTGTGCAAATGAATAAATGTATAACCACAAATTATGAAGACAGCACAGAAGCAGGGTTGGAAGAAGGAGACAGGCAGGACTCAATCTACCCACTGAGGGCTGAGAGAGGCCACTTGGAGAAGGAGAAGGGGCCATTTGCAAGCTGATCCCCAAGGGTGAGAAGGAGCCTGCCTTGTAAAAAGCAGGGGAAGAGTGTTTCCCAAAGAGGGAACAGCATGGCTGAACTCCCAGAGGCAGGAAAGGCTGCTGCATGTTCCAAAGGTCACTGATGCGGCCGGATGAGGAAAGACGGAGGAAGGCAGGGTCACACTGTGTGGGGGGGGTGCTGGCAAGAGGTCTGCTCCTCATCTGAAATGAGATAGGAAGGCGTGACCTGCTCCTGACTCCAAAGAGTACCCCCAGCGGTCTCACGGCTCCGTCCAGGGTAATGACCGACACAGGCAGGAGACTGAGGAAGATGGAGGGGTCCCCTGGCCCTGGCCCCAGGGCTGGAGATGACCCTGTGGTCTGCGGGTGAGAGTCTCCTGACGCTTAAATCCCTTTGAGTCATTGGGAAGCGCTCTCCATCATGGGGAAAGGGGTCCCTGCCCACAGCGGGCCCCCTCTGCACCCTGCCCTGAGACCCCAGGGCTAGAGCAGCCAGGCCAACCCCCCCCCCCCACAAACCCAGGGCTGGGAGGAGGTGTGGGCCAGGCCTCCCTCGCACACCCATTCCCGAACACCCCGTGTCTTCTCAACATTCAGCCTCTCCTCCCCCTGTACATTCTGAGTGAGGCCGTCCCTGACTGTCCTGGCTAGAATTCTAGTCACTCACTGTCACAGTATGCATGTGACCTTTCTCCATAGCAATGCCTGGAATGAGCTCCCACATCTGTTTCCTGCTTCCCATCGGGGCCCCCAATAAATACCTCTTGATTTTTTGCACTTTGCTTTTGGCTCAAGCCAGAACAGAGAGCAACATATCAGGAGCCTCTATTTCCAGGTCCCTTCTAGAATCACTATTCCCAGTAGTACTTCAGCTGTGTTTTTGGCCTCCATGGAAAGACTTTTTTTTTTTTTTTTAAAGATTTTATTTATTTGTTTGAGAGAGAGACAGTGAGAGACAACATGAGTGAGGAGAAGGTCAGAGGGAGACGCAGACTCCCCATGGAGCTGGGAACCTGATGTGGAACTCGATCCTGGGACTCCAGGATCATGACCTGAGCTGAAGGCAGTCGCTTAACCAACTGAGCCACCCAGGCATCCCAAGACTTTTTTTTTAAATAGTTTATTTTGGGGGCGCCTGGGTGGCTCAACTGGTTGAGCGGCTGCCTTCGGCTCAGGTCGTGATCCTGGAGTCCTGGGATCAGCTGCATCCGGCTCCCTGCTCAGTGGGGAGTCTTCTTCTCCCTCTCCCTCTGCCTGCCTCTCTGCCTACTTGTGCTCTCTCCCTCTCTCTGTTAAATAAATAAAGTCTTAAAATAAAAAAAAAAAAGAGTTTAAGTAATCCCTACACCCAACGTGGGGCTCGAACTTGCAACCCTGAGATCAAGCATTGCATGCTTTTCCTACTGAGCCAACGGGGTGCCCCCAACCATGGAAGGACATTTTAAAGAGTGTCCAAACGAGAATTGTTCCTGGTTCTGCTCCTCAGAGCTTCTATTCCTAAGAACCCGGAAGGAGGTCTCTGGGGCTCAGAATTGAGACAATCTGGACTTACCGACATCTGGTGAGTTTCCAGATTGTAACTGAAAATGTTTTCCTCTTGGCTGTGGTTGCTGGAAAGCTCTGAGCCAAATCCCTCCACCATCAGCAAGCTTCCAGACCATGGGGGTGGGTGTCTCAGGGCTAATCTTTCCTTTCCTCCCTTCTTTCATTCAATCATCCAACAAATGTTTGTCCTGGAGTGACTGTGCACCTTTCTAGGTTGGCGGGGGTCCACAGTGAACAAAACAGACGGAATGTCTGTCTTCATGGAGCTCGCAGTCAAGAAGGGGAGGGGGCGAGAGAAGAACCTGGTGAGGCAGGTCACGTGCTGCGGGAAACTGGTAAGTGGCGTGGGAGTGGGGGCTGCGGGCTGGGGGGCTTGAGATTTAAAATGGGGGGACTCGAGGTGGGGGGGGGTCAGGAAAAGCCTCACAGAAAAAAGCAAGGGTCTGGAGGAGCTGAGCAATGAGGACACAGGAGGGGAGACCATTCTGGGGAGAGGCAGAGGCCCGAGTGGGGAGTGGGCCTGGGGTGTCAGAAACAGCCACTGGGCACAGTGATGGGACATGCAGTCACAGAGGCGAGGGGCAGAGGACCCCATGGGCTGTGAAGGACACCCTAAAGCCTGACTTTTATTTATTTATTTATAGGAAAAAAACTTTTTAAAAGATTTTTTATTTATTTGTTTGACAGAGAGAGAGAGAGAGCGCGCTCGAGCACAAGTAGGGAGAGCAGCAGACAGAGGGAGAGGGAAAAGAAGGCTCCCAGCCAAGCAGAGAGCCCCATGTGGGGCTCCATCCCAGGACCCTGGGATCATGACCTGAGCTGAAGGCAGAAGCTTAACCGACTGAGCCACTCAGGTGCCCCAGGCCTGGCTTTTATGAGATGGATCATTGCAGGGTCTGGAGAGGTAGACCGAGAATTTCTGACCAGTGTTTTAATAGTGTCTCTCCGGCTTCTTAGCAGAGCCAGTGAGGGAATGAGGCCAAGACAAGGAAACCAGCGTGGAGGCTAAAGCAAAGGCCCAGGTGAGGGGCATGGGGGGAGGGGTGAAGGGAGAGGGGGGCTGGGCCCCAAGGGTTGCAGTGGGGGTGAGCCGGACTGCGGGACTCAGGATGCATCAGAGGTAGAAACACCAAGATTTGTTCACAGGTGCTTAGAGGAGGTGGTGAGAGCCAAGGAAGCCTCATCCCCAGGTTTGGGCCTGAGCGACCCGAGAATGGAGGAGTCCGTTTCTAAGATCCGAAGACTGGGGTGGCCACTCAGGCCCAGACTAAACTTGAGATGCCTGAACAGGGATGTGCAGCAGGCAGGGGGGGAATCTGGAGCGCGGGGAGAGGGCCACAAGGGAGCCACAAGGGAGCTACGGGAGGAGCCTGGGTCGGAGCCTGGGTCGGGGGAAGGGCTCATCACCGCCCTGAGGCCACATGAGGCTGCAAAGTGGGCCTGACCGTGAGTGCCGGGCCCTTGGGAGCCAAGGAGTGTGTGAAGGAGGAAGGAGGAAGGCGCTGACAAGTAGCCCCGGACTGGGCCACGTGGAGACCGTCGGTGACCCAGGGAAAGCGCTGTGCGCTGCGTGGCCCGAGCCAGAACCGGACTCGACAGGTTGGAGAGAGGATTAGGGGACCGCCAACTGGGACGGCACCTTCAAGCGGCTTTGTCACTAAAGGGAGCAGGAAACGGGCCACTAGCTGGAGGGCCGAGAGGGGGGTGTTTTTAAGATGTGAAAAATCTTAATGGCTTTTTCAATTAAATTTAAATTCTGGGGGCGCCTGGGTGGCTCAGTGGGTTGAGCCGCTGCCTTCGGCTCAGGTCATGATCCCAGGGTCCTGGGATCGAGTCCCGCATCGGGCTCTCTGCTCAGCGGGGAGCCCGCTTCCCTCTCTCTCGCTCTGCCTGCCTCTCCGTCTACTTGTGATTTCTCTCTGTCAAATAAATAAAATCTTTTAAAAAAAATAAATAAATTTGGTCATGATCCCGGCGTCCTGGGATCGAGTCCCACATCGGGCTCCTTGCTCCACGGGGAGCCTGCTTCTCCCTCTGACTCTGCCTGCCACTCTGTCTGCCTGTGCTCACTCTCGCTCGCTCTCTCTCTCTCTGACTAAATAAATAAAATCTTAAAAAAAAAAGAGCTATTGTAAAAATAAATAAATTTAAATTCTGAATAGGTAATATATTCCCATGATCCTAATTATCGAAGATTCCAGAGGGCAAGGCCGCTTGGTAATCTCACTCCCCTTCTTTCCCCTCCCCCACACCCTCAGCCGTTCTGTTCCTTGCGTTGCCCCCCCACGGAATCAGCTGCTTGCCCATAGAGTATTATTTTCCCCCTTTTCCCATAAACGGGAACACCCCATACACACTGCACTATGCCTTGCGTCTTTACATTTAGGGTATCCCACATCTCATTCCACAGCAACACACACAGAACCTTCTCGTCCTTTTTTTTACGGCTTCGTATTATTCCGTTCTGTGAGGCACCATATGTCATTTCTATCCTGTCCTCCATGACGGACAATCGTCTGAGATCGGTTCTATTATTATCTCTGTTTTATAGAGAGACCGCTGAGGCGCCTGAGAGGTTCTCGGGCTTTCGCTCAGCCCCCGTGCGGTGGCGTGGGAACTCCATGCCCTTCACCACTCTCTGCTCTCTCCTCCTCCTCCTGGATTAGCTTCCAGCCCTGTCTCTCCCTCCACTTAGCAATGATTTGGCTAGCCTTTTGTCGTTCCCATATTTACAAGCCGCACACAGGACTAGGCCCGGAGGACGCAGAGGGACACCGCGCCGGGGTCCACCGCCGCTGAGCTCACAAACTGCCTTTGTGTGCTGTCTGCGAGCCGCCTCACAGCTTCCACAGAACAACGCAGAGAATGAATAAAGAAGCCCGGTCCCTGTTTTTCCTAATGAGGAAACCAAACGTGCCAACAAATCCCTGTTGCCGTCCTGTGAGCTGAATGCCATAAAAGCAGCCTGGGAACCCAGAACACTAACGCCGCAAGGCCGGCCGCGTCCCCTCAGCCTGGCCCCCCTCCAGTTTCCCATCTCAGTGAAAGGCCCCGCCAGCCCGCCAGGCCCGAAGCCCTCCTGCCTTGGCTCCTCCCCCTTCCGTCCCTAGGTCACCCACCCTATGGCGGAGACCACCTCCTGGAAACCTCTGGACTCTGCCCAGCTCCATGGCTACCAGCCTTACTCAGGCCTTCTCTCACAGGAGCCTTCCAGTAACTTCCTCCCTGGTCTTCACGTTTCCACCCCAGCCCCTTCCCACCCGCGGTCCACCCTGCTGATGCGTCTGTGTCATTCCCCTGTTGTTACCATCTAAGGCTTCCCTTTGCCGTCCTTGGGCTAATAAAGTCCTGGCACCGCCCAGTGGTTAGGATCATGGGCTCTGGAGCCTGAATCCCAGCTCTGCCACTCATTAGCTGTGTGACCTTGAACGACCTACTTAACCTCTTTCTGCCTTAGATGAGGCAAAATGAGATGAGATAAATGAGAATGAGATAAATCAGATAATGATAATTATAGACCCTACTATATGGCTGTTGTGAGGATTAAATTTAATGAATATTATAACGATAAGTCCCCTGGGATACGGACCCTGCTGAGGTCTCTGATCTCTCTGGTTCTTATCTCTCTATAAATCAGCTGAAATACTTTTCATTCTGAGACCTTCATCCCTCTCTCCTTCTTCCCTGCAACCCCTCTGGGCTGAAGCAGGACCCGGGGTTCTCCAAAGCTGGGCACACAGTATGTTGAGTGAATGAATGAAATGAAATGAATGAATGAGGTAGGCACTGTGTTTGGGTTCTGAAGGCTGAGTAGGACTTTTCCAGGTAAAGAAGTGTTTGAGGTGGGACTAAAAGAACTTGCCCCACCCCCGTGCTTGGAGGACAGAAGGGAGGTCAGACTGGAGAGAAAAGCTGTATTTGGTCCAGACCTTGAAGGGAGGGTTTTCATGACAGGGTGAGACAGGCCAGGAGCCCCAGGAGCCAGGGGTGTGGCTAAGCTTCAGCAGAGCTACGGAAAGACCTGAACCAGGACAGTAGCCGCGGAAATGCAATGAAGAAGGAGGTTTGAGAGATTGAGGGAAAGACTTAAAATCATCTCCTCAAGACGGCTCCTGAATGCCTCCTAGAAACCATATTAGGGGATCATGGGACTAAAGAGCTGAAGTAGCATTTCCCCCTGTCTTCAAGTCGCTCAAACCCTAGGAGAGGCGGACAGACCTAAAAATAAAAATATGGATGCAGAGAAGGCCAAATTAAGTCTCACTGCAGCCGGCCTCACGCAGATAGCGCTACACGTGTAAAATCTGCAAAGTGAAGCAGCGTGCATTTCCGAGCGCCTCTCTCCTCTACCCCAAGACTTTTTTTACGTTTTCAAATTTTTATTTGGTTTCAACACACAGCAGTAGATTGCCACAGCCCGCCAACTTTTAGAGGCAATGCAGAGGTTTAGAGGGGCCTGCTTGCACCACAGCCCGCGATGTCGGACAAGCTGCTGAATTATCTTAGCCCAAGCCCATGTTACCCGTCATAGGAAGATGAGTGGGGTTGACAGGGGCGGCGGGGGAGAGAACAAAATGGGGCTGGAGGTGTGGGTAGAGGTGAGATCCTACAGGGTCTTGTGAGCGATCATAAAGGTTTTGGACTTAATTATTTATTTTTAAGATATTTATTATTTGAAAGAGAGCGAGCACACCAGCAGGGCCTCGGGGAGGGGAAGAAGGAGAGGGACAAGCAGACTCAAAAGCAACCCACACACTGGATCCCAGGACCCTGAGATCATGACCTGAGCCGAAGTCAGATGCTTAACTGACTGAGCCACCCAGGCGCCCCAGTTTATTTATTTATTTTAAGTAATCTCTACACCCAAGGTGTAGGCTTGAACTCACAATCTGGAGATCAAGAGTCACCAGCTCCGCAACTGAGCCAGCCAAGTTTCGGACTTTATTATTAGTTTAATGGGGAACTACTGAGGTTGTTTTTTGGTCCCAATTTATTACCACTTTTCATTTGAGATGTAATCTACCTACATTTAAATGCAAAGATCCTGTTGAGTTTGATGAGGTTTTTAAAAAGGTTTTATTTTAAGTAATCTCTATACTCAAGGTGTAGGCTTGAACTCACAATCTGGAGATCAAGAGTCACCAGCTCCACAACTGAGCCTGCCTAGTTTCGGACTTTATTATTAGTTATTATTATTTTTATATATTTAGTTTATTATTTTATTATTAGTTTAATGGGAAACTACCGAGGTTGTTTTTTGGTCCCAATTTATTGCCACTTTTTTTTTTTAAAGATTTTATTTATTTATTTGACAGAGAGAGATCACAAGTAGGCAGAGAGGCAGGCAGAGAGAGAGAGAGGAGGAAGCAGGCTCCCTGCTGAGCAGAGAGCCTGATGCGGAACTCGATCCCAGGACCCTGAGATCAAGACCTGAGCCGAAGGCTGCGGCTTAACCCGCTGAGCCACCCAGGTACCCTATTGCCACTTTTCAATTGAGATGTAATCTGCCTGCAATTAAATGCAAAGATCCTAACTGCTGAGTTTGATGAGGTTTTTAAAAATATTTTATTTTTAAGTAATCTCTATACCCAGCTTGGGGCTTGAACTCACGACCCTGCTATCAAGGGTCGCATCCCCTGCCAACTGAGCCAGCCAGGCACCAGGACAATTGCATGCACCTGTGAAACCCACCCCTAAGAAGAAGATAAGGAAACATTTCTGTCACCCCCAGAAAGGTTCGGCCTGCCCCTTTCCAGTTAATTCTCCCGCCCCCGGGGTACTGAGGGGGTCTAAGCATCCTGTGCCGGCTTTTGGAAGGATCCCTCTGGCTGTGGCACAGAGCACCACCTGAGACCAGGAATAAGAGAGTAAAGCACCCGCCCAGCAGGTGAAGTCTGGAACCCACAGGGGTCGCCTAGCAACCAGAAAGCGCGGTCTAAGGACGGTCAGCTCCGCCCCGGCAGAGGGGGAGGCCCCGCCCCGCCCCGCGCCGCGTCGGGGGGCGGGAAAAGGCTTCTTATTGGTCTGTTCTCCGGAAGCGACGGTATTCGGAATCTCGCCCCAGTCGGCTGCGTGTGGGAGGGTGGTGCGTGGCTGCGGCGCGTGGCTCGTGGCTGGGCAGCGCGGGGTCGCGCGGCGGGTGCTCGCACCCCTCCTACCCGAATAAGGGCTTCTCCCGCTGAGCCTCAGTTTCCTCACTTTGCAGAAGCTGAGCACGCCTCGCACGGGGCACCGGGTGCCCTACCGCGCAGCCCTATTGCCGGCGTTGTTGGTGGTGGTCGGGGGTGTCTCGGCGTTTGGGACGGGGCGGAGGGGGTTCGGCCCCAGACGGTGCGCGACTGACCCTCCCGCGCCCAGGGCCCCAGCGCGGGCCGGCATGTTCGTCCTGGTGGAGATGGTGGACACTGTGCGGATCCCCCCGTGGCAGTTTGAAAGGAAGCTCAACGATTCCATTGCGGAGGAGCTGAACAAAAAGTTGGCCAACAAGGTACTGGGCCGACGGGGTCGCTGACAGGCCCCCCCGGCACTGCCCACCTGCCCGCTGCAGCCTGGCCTTGGTCGTGCCAAACCTTGGCCTTGGGCAAGTAGCTTAACGTCGCAGAACTGGGTTTCTTCACCTGTAGGTGGGATGGGGGTAATCCCCCTGCATATGGGATGTTAGAGGGAATCAAAAAAGAAACTGCGGTTGAAAAAGGCCATTCTGACTGGGAAATGCTAGGTTCCACACTGCCAGATTACTCTGCAGTCTTGGGCAGGTCGCTTACCCCCGCTGGGCCTCAGTTTCCCTTTGTAAAATGGAAATAATAATGGCTGCCTAATCGTGCACTGTTTTTGTGAAGATGGACAGAGTGGTTTAGAGTTAACGGTCAGGAAGTTTGTTTATTCATTCCTGCAGAAAAGTGTTTGTGCACCTTTTATGTGCCAGGCCCTGCATGCCTTAGTGACCGCTGGTCTGGGGCCTTCTCACTGCCTTTTCTGAAGTAATCCTCCCTCAGTTACTCTGTGTTGTATCACTCTTTCCTTCTTAGATGGTTATGGTTTTTCTTTCCAGCGCCATGATGGCAGGGACCTTTGTCTTCCCCACATGGTGCCTTCATATTTGGCCAGAGCCTGGCACACAGCATATGTTCCATAATTGCTGACTGACTGAATGAATCAGACAAGGTTCTGCCCTGTAGTATGGTGAGGAGAGCAGATATGAATGAGAGGGACCCACAGTTGAGTATGTGATGACAAGTTGAGGTCAGTGCTGTGAAGGACAGGTCTTCACAAGTCTCCGACAAGGAGATCTCTGCCTACAGTGAGGGAGAGAGCAGCCTTGTTAGGGGTGTGGCATTTGTGCTTGAGCTGAGAGATGATGCTGAAGAGGGGATTCACTTTTGAGGGTGGGATAGGGCTGTGCAGAGAGAAGAGTTGGGCAGGCAAAGGATACAGCATGTGCAAAGGTCCTGTGGCAGGAGGGAATACTTGACCCATTATAACATGGAGGAGGCTGGTGTGGCCTGGGCACAGAAAGAGAGGCAGGGCAGACTGGAAAGGTGGCAGGAACCAAGTTGCATGGGCCTGCAGGATATCATGGTGGTACTGGTCTTCATCCATAGACCAGCAGGAGGTGATAGGCTTAGAAGGAGCCAGCCAAGAGGAAGGTTGGTTGGCTTTAGATGGTCCTTTCCTTAGAGTGAGGTCATAGAAGGAAAGTGTATGGATCTGGGGGAGCTGTTGGTGGAGAGAACTCATGAAGTCCTTAGTGGATGGCTTCTGGCTGCTTTGTGAGTTAGAAGGCCAGGGGGTCTGTGGCGGGATGAAGTGCAAGCATCGTGGTGAGAGAAGCTGTGAAAAGTCCAAGAATGAAATGAAGTCCCTTTGGGGCCTTCAGTGACCTGTTGAGATGAGTCTTCTTTTTTTTTTTTTAAGATTTTATTTATTTATTTATTTAAGAGAGAGAGAGTGATCACAAGTAGGCAGAGAGAGAGGAGGAAGCAGGTTCCCCGCCGAGCAGAGAGCCCAATGTGGGGCTCGATCCCAGGATGCCAGGATCATGACCTGAGCTAAAGGCAGAGGCTTTAACCCACTGAGCCACCCAGGCACCCCCTTTTTTTAAAAAAGATTTTTTTATTTATTTGACACACAGAGAAAGAGATCACAAGCAGGCAGGTGGGGGGAGGCAGGCTCCCCTCTGAGCAGAGAGCTCGATGCAGGGCTTGATTCCAGGACCCCGAGACCACGACCTGAGGCGAAGACAGAGGCTTAACCCACTGAGCCACCCAGGCGCCCTGAGATGAGTTTTCTGTATTTGAGTCATTTGAGAGGAGGCTGCACAGAAGAGGTCCATGGTCCAGCCAACGGCACAGGTCTTGTGCTGCCGAAGCCAGCCATACCTCATCGTGGTGAGGTCTGGCCCAGACCCTGAGTTCTCTGAGCTTCTTGCTAATCGTTGAACAGTCTGTAGGATCTGTAATTGGGAGGTGATGACACTGGTGGCAGATAAGATGATACCAAGCGGGTCAGTGGTTTGGAGCACTGTGGGGGTGGGGATGGGGGCATGGGATGCTGTCTGCCTAGTCTCCGGCCCTTGGCCATGTGTCACTGTGCCAGCTGCAGTCCCTGTGGCCATGGCTGTGTCTCCTACTTTGTGTGCAGAGTGGGGATTAGCCAGGACTCTGACACGGAGCCGTGAGTTCCAGCGTGGATCTGGGGACTTTAGGACGTGGAGGTTTAAACCAGGGTTCCCTAGTTATCAGTGATCCTGACTAATAATAACAGTGACCCATGGTTGACAGTGATTACTTCTAACATGTGAGCCAGACACTGGCAGGGGCGTCACATCCATGCTCTCTCCTTATTTAACAAGCTTGCAGCATGGGAGGTCCATTTTTTTTTTTTTTTTTTCAAAGATTTATTTATTTATTTGATAGACAGAGATCACAAGTAGGCAGAGAGGCAGGCAGAGAGAGAGGGGGAAGCAGGCTCCCCGCTGAGCAGAGAGCCCGATGTGGGGCTCGATCCCAGGACCCTGAGATCGTGACCCGAGCTGAAGGCAGAGGCTTAAACCACTGAGCCACACAGGCGCCCCGGGAGGTCCATTTTTGCAGATGGGGGAAACTGAGGCTCAGAGAAGTTACCTTGGTGGTCACGCAGTGCATGTTGGAACTGGCACTGTAACCAGGATCTGCCTTGTGACAAACGCCCCGCTCTTTCCTGAGCTCCACACCCTTGGGAGGCCCCGACCCATGGTTACCTCCGACGGTGCCCCAGCTCATTTCTGGCTATAAAACGGGGGTAATCATATTGGCCCTGGGTGGTGAGGGTCTCAGGAGAGCATTCTGGGGAGCTGGACCTCAGTGTCACAGTGTGTGTGTCCACGGGTGCACACAGGTCGTGTACAATGTGGGGCTCTGCATCTGTCTGTTCGACATTACCAAGCTGGAGGACGCCTACGTGTTCCCAGGGGATGGCGCGTCGCACACCAAAGGTGGGTGCCTATTCCTCTTTTATTTATTTATTTATTTATTTATTTATTTATTTTTTAAAAGATTTTATTTATTTATTTGACAGAGATCACAAGTAGGCAGAGAGGCAGGCAGAGAGAGAGAGAGGAGGAAGCAGGCTCCCCGCGGAGCAGAGAGCCCAACGCGGGGCTGGATCCCAGGACCCTGGGATCACGACCTGAGCTGAAGTCAGAGGCTTTAACCCACTGAGCCACCCAAAAAAGGCGCCCCCTTTTTTTTTTTTTTTTAAGATTTTTTATTTATTCATTTGAGAGAGAGAGAGAGAGCGAGAGAGCCCATAAGCAAAAGCGGGGTGGGGGAATAGCAGAGGCAGAGGGAGACGCAGACTCCTGGCTGAGCAGGGAGCCCAGTGCTGGACTTGATGCCCGGACCCTGGGATCATGAGCTGAGCCGAAGGCAGATGCTCAACCCACTGAGCCACCCGGGCGGCCTGCCCTTTCCTCTTTGGCATTGGGTTTCTTGGGGTTTGGTTTTTGGTTGTGGGAATCCTGGCCTAGGGATTGGGAGACCTGAGGCCTAGTCGTGACTCTGCCAGGAACTGACCAGGTGATAGTGGGCAGAATCTTCCCATCTGGGCCTTGGTTTCCTCATCTGTAAGAAACGGTGGATGAGGAGATTGTTTTTAATTTTTTTTTTTTAAGGATTTTATTCATTCATTTATTTGAGAGCGAGCGAGCGCGATTGAGTGTGCACGTGCCCGTGGTGGGAGGGGCAGTTGGAGAGGGAAAGGCTGACTCCTTACCGAATGTGGAGCCCGATGCCCCACTCGACCTCACGACCCTGAGATCCAGACCTGAGCTAAGAGTCTGTCGCTACACGACCGAGCCAGATGCCCGACATCTGGCGGCCTCTGTCGCTCTGCGATTGTGGCTCCGTGTCTGTGCTCCCTTTGGTTTCACTTATTAGTGAGCTCTGCTCTGCCTGGCCTTCAGGCTGCTCGGTCTGGTTGGGGGGTGGCCGGACAGGTGGGGGCACTTGGAGTGGTCATTGCTGCGTTAAAAGTGAAGAGCAGGGGCACCTGGCCGGCTCAGTTGGTAGAGCAGGTGACTCTTGATCTGGGAGCTGTGAGTTCAAGACCCCTGTTTGGTGTAGTGATTACTTGAAAATAAAATATTAAAAAAAGAATTAAAAATGGAGAGCAGAGGTGAGTGCATCTGTCGCTTGGGGTGGAGGCTCGCTGAGGGTGGGAGACTTTGTGGGGCACTAGGACATAATGGTTAAGTGTAGCCTCTGAATTCATATCCCAACTTGGCCACTTACTGCTCTGTGTCCTTTGCAGAATATGTAATCTTTCTGTGCTGCTGTTTCCTTGCCTATAAAATGTAGTTAACAATAGAGTTTATATTACAAGACTGTTGTAAGAATACTAAATTAGTATGTGCAAAGGTCCTAGGATCAGTCCTTGTGTCCTTGGCACACAGTGAGGGCTTGGGGGCTCCTTGATCTGAACTGTTTGTCCTGATTCTGTGGATCCTCTAAATGGGTTCTTCTGGGCTAGCCTGTCCTGTCCCGGGCTGGATGGGGGCAGGTGGCCTCAGTGTCCGGTGGTTGGCAGACTAGCTGGTGGGGAGAGCCTTCCTGGGGAGGGCTCGTCTCTGCAGCATGTGGTCCCGTCTTCCCATACCGGTGCCGCCGTTGGGCCAGCCTACAAGCAACTTCTCAAGCCTCTGCTTATAGTCCATTGGCCAGAGCAGGTCACGTGGTTGAGGCTGGGACAAGGGAGGGGAAGATAGACTCCGCCTGAGGAACGGCCATCCAGTAGCAAAGGAGGGTGCGCCCTGGGAAGGTTACCAGTCCTGGACCGTGTAGAGGGACGGTCCCCTTGGCTAGGGTCTCAGGGAGGGAGTGGGGCGTTCTCTCTCCTCCCTGCACCCAGCCAGATCAGAAGCAGGGGTAGGGGGGGCTCGGAGGTGGTTCGCGCTTCCCAGAGGGTAGGTCTGCAGCTCCGCATCACTCGGAGCTGCTGATGCACTGTCTCTGGAGGCAGCCCGCGGACGGCGCTTTAGCAAGGAGCCCGGGGCTTCTCACACGAGGCCAAGGGTCAGGAGCCCAGCCCTAGCCTCCTGGTCAGCCTCTGGGCACAGAGATGTCGAGCATTCCGGAACGTGCCATGTGGCTGCCTGGTGTCTGTGTCCAGTAATCCAGAGACGTGATTAGTTTACGGAGATGTCACGGTGCTCTGTGGACAGCCCCAGGAAACAGGCTGAATTTGTACGCACTAGGAGCACTTCGCGGAAAAATAAAACGGGTGACGTGAAAACAGGACCACGGGGCCTCTGTTTACAGAGAAAGGTGCCCTGGAGCTGAGCCCAGCCTCTGCCCTTAGACGGTTGTCCAGGGGACGAGTGATAAGAGGCACCAGAACTTCAAGGAAACCTGGGAGAAAAAAGTTATAAATTCTATAAATTGAGGAAATTCTGTTCTTTCATTTGGTTGTTTCTGCCACTTGGTGTAAGATTTTCACTGTGGGTTTTCATAGCCCCCCACTCCACACCCACAGTGTGCCCTGGGCCCCCTCGTTCCTCGGAAATGAGATGTGAGGATCAGGGCCCCGTGTCAGGCCTGTCACATGGACCTGGATTTGGATTTGAATTCTGGCTCTGCCCCACCCCCGTCGCCGGATGCGGGCCTTAGGCAGGTAACTCTGCCTGTCTTGGCCTCGGGTTCATCATCTGTAAAATGGGGTCAGCACTTGGAGCCGTGAAGCCCGTGTGGTCACGGAGCGCCATGCAGAGTGACGTTCTGCCGTGGGGATCCATGGCCACGCTTCCAGGCTGATCCTCCATGCCGGGCCCCGTCCTTGCTGCCCCCCCACCCCGCTGCCTCACCCAGGGCTGTGGCCAGGGTGCGTGGAAGGAGGCCCCAGCACCACGCCGCCCCCTCTGCGTTGAGGACTCTTGGTTTGCTTGTTGCCTTGTACCCTTCTTCCCGGGCTGGATCGCTTCTCCTCTCTCAGAAGTTGCTCGCAGGACGTCAGCGTCCGTGACTGTGACACTGCGCCCAGGTGCGCAGCCGCAGCTCTTGTACTTAGGGTACTTGCACGTGGCACCAGTGCCGTGTTCCCCTTGCCCCACCAGCCGGCCGGCCCCAGCCCCCCGGGGGAGACCCCCCTGCCCTGCCCCGCCATCCCCGCCTGCTCGGAGCTCCAGAGCGGACTGTCTTTGTGCCCAGACTTTGCTTTGTTCTGTTTTCTCTTTTTGTAAGTTGTGGTAAAATACAAGATTCACCGTGTTAACCATTTCTCGCGCCAGTTCAGTGGCACTGAGTACAGTCATGGCCGTGTGGCCACCCCCAGCCTTGTCACCTTCCCAGCCCGAAGCTCTGCCCCTCCCCCTCAGTCGCAGCTCCAGGCCCTGGAAACCACCGCTGCACTTCCCGTCGCTGTGAATTTGACCACGCAGGGTCCTGCATACAGGTGCCGTCATCTCGTGTCTGCCCTTTGCAGAAACTCAGTGCATCCCGAGGCAGCCGCGCTTCTCCCGGGACTTGGCCCAAGCCGGCACCTGAGAGCAGGTCCTCCCGCGATGGTCCTGCGGACCCGCCCTGGCTGCCTCTCCCGGCTCCTGTCTGCCTGTCCCAGTACGGCCTCAGCTGGCCGGCTCTAAATATTTTATTTATTTATTTGACAGGTCACAAGCAGGCAGAGAGGCCGGCAGGGTGGGGGGAAGGAGGCTCCCTGCCAAGCAGAGAGCCTGATGCGGGGCTTGATCCCAGGACCCTGGGATCATGACCTGAGCTGAAGGCAGAGGGCAACCCACTGAGTCACCCAGGCGCCCCGCCTGTTTGTTTTTTTTTTTTTTTTTTTTTTTTAAAGATTTTATTTATTTATCTGACAGAGAGAGATCACAAGTAGGCAGAGAGGCAGGCAGAGAGAGAGGAGGAAGCAGGCTCCCTGCCGAGCAGAGAGCCCGATGTGGGACTCGATCCCAGGACCCCGAGACCACGACCCGAGCCAAAGGCAGTGGCCCAACCCACTGAGCCACCCAGGCGCTCCCCCGCCTGTTTGTTTTTAATGGACATCTAATTTACATGCCATAAAATTCACCCTTGTAGAGCTTACCACTCAGTAGCTCTTTAGGATCTTCACAGAGCTGTGCAACTGTCCCCACGATCTAATTGCAGAACATTTTCCCTGCCTCAAAAAAGCAACCACGTACCTGTCAGCAGTGGCTCCTCGTTCCCCCCTCCCCCAGCTCCTGGCAGGCACTGATCTGCTTTCTGTCTCTGGATTCGCTTCTTCTGGACATTTCGTGTAAATGGAGTCACGCGGTATGTGGTTCTCAGCAACGGGCTCGTTCCGTGTGATGTGATGTCCGCAAGCTTCATTCCCATCGTGGCGGGTGTCTGTACTCCCTTCCGGAGGCTGAGTGGTGTCCCGTTATGTGGGGACACTGTTTCTGCGTTCGTCCGTCGATGGACGCCTGGGTTGGCCACCCTGTGTGGTGGTTCCGGGCCAGAGCTCCCTGGGCACGGGCCCACGTGCTGCTCTGTCCCCATAAGCCCGGTGCCCACACCGGCCCTGGCACAGACTCGGGAGAGGCTCTGTGGGCATTTGGTAAGCTGAACTGAACGTCGGGTCACATGGGGGACGGGGCTTTCCCACCCTGTGGATGAGCGACCCTTGGCTGCCCCCAGTTGCTCTCTGCAGGGTCAGCATGAGGCTCTCGTCGCCGGGAGGGCGGGGACAGCAGCTGCCCCCTTCTTCCCTCGTACTTCCTGCCCGGCGGGGCCCCAGAGAGGCCGCCTGGCAGGGACCTGGGGCCCCCGTCTGCCCGACTGGCCTGAGGGCAAGGTGGGCAGAGCGGCTGGCCGAGGATGCCGGTGGCGGGAGCCTGCCTGGGGATGAAAGCTGACCAAGGACGGTAGCGTCCCCTTGTGCCCTGTCTGGTGGTCCGGAAGGACTCCGCGTCTTCCCCGGGGACAGCAGGGCGGAAGAGCTGTGTGGCTGGGAGCAGGTGACCCAGCCCTCAGAGCTGCTTCCCCGTCTTCACAGCGGGGATGTGTGACAACCGACACGGGTGGGCCACGGTGGGCCCCATGTGACCGGCAGGACGTGGCCTCACGGTTCTCCTCAGGCCAGTGCTGGTCACCCCTTTGGGGGTGTCAGGGGCAGGAGTGACAAGGCAGTGGCTTCTGCCATGTCCAGGGGGTCCATCTGTGATGTGGGCACGGACCTGAGCTGACATCTTCCTGGGGTTCTGCTGGGTGGGGACCACCAAAGGCAGCGCATGAGAACCCCCAGAGGCATTTTTCTTGGCCCCGCGCCTCCGCTCCCCATGGCCCCCTCCATTTCAGGGCATTTTAAACTTCCTGTTCCAGGTCAGAGCTGTGCCTGGGGCAAACTTTCACGTCAGAGGGAGACGGTGAACTTGATCCTGAGCCCGGCTTGCTTTGCCCGTTACTTCTCTCCGCTTTAGAATTTAGGGGAGTGAGTCTAGAGGAAGGGTCGAGTTGACTTTGGAGTCATCCGCGGCCCAGAATCTGGGTTCAGAAGTGACTTGTCAGGTGGGCTTGGGGGCCGGCTCTCTGTTCAGGGCCACTGCTGTTGGCCTGTTGTGGGGGCTGCAGTGTGGCCTTGAGGGGACGGTGTGTGGGTCCCTCCAGCTCCGCTGGTGGATCTGGACCCCCAGGGGTATTGGGTAGCAGACTCCCAGCTAGCTGCAGGGCCTCCGGGTCTGGCGAGTCCGGTCGACATGGGAAGCCGGGGCCGCCCCGAGCGGCCGTCCCTCACCTGCCAGCTCGTCCCTGATACTTTGCCTTCACTTCCAGTCCATTTTCGCTACGTGGTGTTCCATCCCTTCCTGGATGAGATTCTGATCGGCAAGATCAAAGGCTGCAGCCCGGAGGGAGTGCACGGTAACGGCGGCCCCAACTCCTCAGACGAAGCTGGGAGCTCGTTGGGGCCAGTGGCCAGACCAGCAGGCCTGCCTTCAGCTTCTGTGCTGGGCCGCAGGTCAGGGGAGGGGTCGGACGCAGAAGCTTCCACACTGTCAGGGAAGCCGGGGAGGGAGGGAGAGCCCCCTCGTGCTCAGTGCTCAGGGAAGGCCTCGGCCAGCCCTGGGCTTCACCGTGAGGCTGTAACTCAGGACCTCGGGGCGAGTACTCAGGGGTCCCCGGCACCTTCTGGCCCCTGTTTTGTGTGGTGTCCGCCGCTGCAGGTTTTGGGGGCTGAGAGGCATAGGCAGAGGCGCGGGGCTCCGAGCGGGGTGGGGGGCTCAGATTTCCATGGCGACAACCGCCCTGGTCCCATGCTGTCACTTCTTCACATGTTCCAGTCTCTCTAGGGTTCTTCGATGACATCCTCATCCCCCCCGAGTCGCTGCAGCAGCCAGCCAAGTTGTATCCTCCCAAGGTTGAAGTGGGTCACAGGGGAGCTCAGGTCTTTCCAAAGGACAGTCCCTGCTCCTTGGGGTGACCCTGGGGCCTGTGATCTGACACTGCTGACCTGTGTGTCCACCCTCACCCCTGGGTCTGCATGTGTGTGGTGTTGACCTGCCCCTGCCCCCGTGGCAGCTCCCGTGGCGTCCCACACCGGTGCCCATCCGAGCGCAGGCTCTGTAGGGGGTGTGCTGTTTGCTGGGCTTAGGTTGTTGTCTCAGGGATCATCTCGGAGATCCCCGCTCTGGGGAGGTTTGCCTGACTCGCTCCCTCTCCCCCTCCCTGCTGTGTGGACAACATGGTTGAAGGCCTTGACTGCCCGGCGGTCCTGGGCTGGGTTGTTCCCCCCTGCCCCAGCCCCGGCCCAGCAGCATTGGGATTGTGTGTTTCTGGGGCGTCCTCGCTGAGGCTGCTCCCTGGACGGGACCCCATCTGGTCAGGACTGTGTCCCCTGCGGCCCAGTAGGGGCCCTGGCGCCCAGGGGTTGGGGCGCGACCCTGCGCGTGACGGCCACTAGAGGGCGCGGTGGCGCTGCGGTGTGGGCTGAGGGAGGACGTGGGCTCTGCCGCGAGGCCCAGGTGCTGCGCTCAGGCCCGGCCTGCGTGGGACGCTGGGGCCTGTCAGGGAACCCGGTCCTGGCCTTGCGCTGGCTGTGGGCCCTCAGGCGGGTGACCCTCCGTCTGCCATGCTGTCCTCTCTAACACCGGGAAGCTCCTTGTGCTGCGTGTTCAGGGCGCAGCAGGAAGGGTTGCGGGGTGGGACGTGTGGGGGACACAGCCCTGCTCCGGCTGGCTCCCCAGGCCCCCCGGTTTCTTAGGCCCCCCAGGCGGGTCCCGCGGGAAGCACCTTCTGGGTGCACTGCTTCCTGCCCCCCTCACTGCAGCCCCACGAGGGCAGGCCTTGCCACAGTCTCTGCGGACAGGGGGACCCGAGGCACAGCCGCTCCAAGCGGGGCAGCCGCCCCGAGAGGACACATGGGCCGAGTCAGACCCAGCAGGGAGCGCACTCCGGGCCGCAAGAGGCCTCGAGAGGTGGGGCTCGCTCTGCTGCTGAGCCTCCTTCCTGCTCTGGGGCCGAGGATTGTGCCCACCTGGCTGTGGGTCTGGGTGGGGGAGCCTGTGCCCCCCAGACTTCCCGCTCCCCCCTCCGCAGCCCGGATCTTGCCCAGCCTGGCTGCTCGCGTGTGGCCTGGGCCGCCTCTCCTGGACAGCCCAGCCAAGGTGATCTCCCTGATCGGGTTTCCCCGGGGGCAGGAATCCCCCACCCGTGGGCCCCCTCCCACCTGGTTGGTGCCTTGACCCCGCGCCCCGCCAGCGACGAGGCCGAGCAGGTGTGGGTGTGGGAGTACGAGACCGAGGAGGGAGCGCACGACTTGTACATGGACACCGGCGAGGAGATCCGCTTCCGGGTGGTGGACGAGAGCTTCGTGGACACGTCCCCCACGGGGCCCAGCTCGGCCGAGGCCACGTCGTCCAGCGAGGAGCTGCCAAAGAAGGAGGCTCCGTACACGCTCGTGGTGAGACGGTGACACCGCGGCCAAGACTGAGGGCAGCGGTGGGGGGGGGCGTGCTGGAGAAGCCAGGCCGGGAGCGGCTTCTGGGGGCGTTGACTTGCTCTTGGCCTGGGGCCTTTCCCCTAGGTCAGGGCGCAGGTCCCTGGGATGTTCTTAGTCACCTCGCCCTAGGGATCCTGTGTCTGAGGCCAGGCATGGCCCCGCACTGGGAGCCACAGGTTCTTGATGGCCAGAGGATGGAGCCCACACGGATGACAAGGCTGCTGGGAGTGTGTCAGGCACGATGGTGGGGCTGCGGGGGGGGGGAGGGGTGACCCTCTTTCGGGCTCCCCTACCGAGCAGGCGCGTGCACAGGACAGCAGGGGAGCCGCGACTAGATCTGACGGGTTCCCTGGGTCGTCTGCCTTCATGAAGCGACAGCGATGCAGGATGAAGGGGGACCCATTCCTGGGTCCTGCTAGTAGGGGTTCCTTGGATGTATGCTGTGGGTGGTTTGCTTTGTCAAAATCTGGGTGGCCAAGGGCACCCCCTCCCCCACGTGTCTGGAGGCTGGGGCACAGGGTCACTGGGCCTTCCTGGCCGGACTGAGAGCATGTCCAGGCCCGGCAGCCGGTACCCCTGTCTGGGCAGGGCCTGGGGGCGAGGAAGGGAACCGGATCTAGCTGAGGCCTTGAGGTCAGAGGCCATGCCCTTAGAGAACCAGCGCTTTCCTTAGAGGCCTCAGGAGAGGTTGGGGCGGGAGAGGGGAGGTGGGCTGTGTTCCCGGGTGCCAGCCAGGCGTACTGGGGTGGCCCCTGATGTCCCCCCATCCTCTTGGCTGGTGTGTGCCGGCTCCACTGGTCCCTTCATCTCCCGAGGTGGCTTGAGCCCTGAAGGCGGAGGGAATGTGCCCATTTTCTCTCCCGCAGGGATCCATCAGTGAGCCGGGCCTGGGCCTTCTCTCCTGGTGGACGAGCAGCTAGCGGTGAGGACAGCAGCTGCTCCCACAGATGCCGAGCAGCAGTGTGCGCCCCGCCAGCCTGGCCCCGTCCCTGCTGGAGCTGCCCCCAAACTCCCACCGTCTCTCTGGACCTCTGCCTCTTGGCAACAGCACAGACTTAATAAACAGACGGCATCGTCAGGGAAGAGCCACCCTTGTCTCCGTGATTGAAGGTCACCGAGCTGCCAGAGCTGGGCCACATGTCCTGCCTCTCCCGGTTCACTTCTGTAGGGGACACCCCTCCTGCCCCCACACCACCCTGGCAGGGCTTGGGGGTTGACAGAGTGTGGGCCTCAGGCTGGGCTCTGGGCTAAGCTTGGTGGCTCTAAAGTGACTGAGCGAGAGACTGGCCTGGGGTAGCTACTAGTTATTGTCAGGTCTTGACCTTTTAGGGACAACTGCCTTTTCCCCCACCAGCGGGCGAAGCTGGGGGCCTGCACTCAGCCAAACCAGCCCCGTCAGGAAAGTGGAGGCCGTGGGCTTAGGTGGCCTGAGGTCCGGGCTGGTGACCAGCTGTGTTATCCCTCCCCGCAGTAGGACAGTGGTCACTTGTGACCTCCGCCACACCAGGAACCGTGTGTGGGCCTGCTGGCGACGCCAAACCCCGGGCGAGGGCAAACCCCGCCTTGTTGACTCAGCAGCAGGGCTTTGCCAGCCCCTCCCACCTCTTCTCGCTTCCGCAGAACCCGCAGCCCGGCTTTATGGCGCTCACTGGACACGGTGTTTCTGTCAGGCAAGTCTCGCACTGAGGAGGGCCCTCCTCGGAGCCCGCCTCCTGTTCTGGCCTTTTCTGCTCGCACAGGCACCAGGGCGCGGAGGCATAGGTCCTGCCCGTGGAGTGTCTCCACGGGGTGGGTGTGGGGAGCAGCCGCAGAACGACGCCCGTTACCGCCTGGTGCCACAGGGCAGGACGGTGCCCACCCCTGCCCAGCCGTGGCCTTGAGTGAGGTGGCCTGTAGGAAGGGGTCTCGGTCCCCCTCAGGGTGTCTGGAGGGGTAACTCCGTGCCCAGGGGCAGGGGAAATGCCATGTCGGGCCCAGCCTCCTGGCACACAAGGGGGGGCTGTGCGGATGCTGGGGTGCGGGGGGGAGGCCGACAAGACACAGGAAAGCTACCGTCTCACGTGTCCTTCACGGCAGTGGCGGGTCTGCTGTGGCGTGGCTAGCGGGGGGGCCTCTGCCGACCAGCTACAAAGACCCTTGCCTGAGCCACGGAGTCGGCGACAGTACGGACACCACCACTCACACACAGGGACAGTCACTGAGTTTGGATTCTTATTTTCCTTGCAAGAGCAAAAGTTTCTTTAAAATCCTTGAGCCACCAGTGAAATGAGGCAGGAGAACACTTTAGATGGGAGTCTCGTCATAAAAATAAATACAGTTGAATGGAGCTGCTCAAGGTCTGAATCAGACTACAAATGGGAAGGCGGGGGGCTGGAACATTCTTTTAAGACCCACCCCCAACCATGGGTCACTCGGCGGGCTGAGGGCGGGGAGGCCAGGAGGCCTGACCACACCATCTCGGGGCAGGAAGCCATGGCTGGATTGGGGCAGATCCGGCTCTGATGAGGCGCGGGCCGCACAGGCACCCGGGAGCCGGTCGGAGGAGCAGGCGGGCGGGTGCAGGGCCGGGCCCTAATGCTGCTGCAGCTCCTTCATCCTGTTCAGGGCGCTGCCGGCGCGGAACCACTCGATCTGGGTCTCGTTGAAGGTGTGGTTCAGGAGGATGGTCTCCTGGGTCCCGTTGGGGTGCTTGATGATGCATTTCAGGGGCTGCAGGCAGTGGGGGGAGGTGGAGGCTCTTAGGAACATGGCCCTGAGCTCTGCTGCAGGGTCTGCAAGGTGGGGTACACTCGAGGTGAAACTTGGGGGCCAGAGGCCAGGCCCAGGCTTGGGTGGCCACAGTGAGACGTGGATGGCGTAACTCCGAGGGCCAAGAGGGTCCTGCTCTGCACAGGCTCTTGGCCTGAGCTAATGAGGGGGCCTAAGCTGGCTCCACCCTGTCTCTGGGAAGGTACTTTCTTCCCTCCAAGGGGGGGTCCCTGGAGAATTTAAGGGCCCTTCCAGCTGAAACAAAGGCTCATGGGAGGAGGAGCAATTGGGGCCAGAAACAGGTGGAGGAGGAGAAGCAAGGTGGGGGTCCCCGACCCGCCCTCCTTCCCTGGCCCCCTGACCTTGCCAGGAGCAAAGTCTTTCAGGCCCTGGATGGTCAGCTTGTCCACGGGGTGAATCTTGTTGTAGTCGGCTGGGTCGGCGAAGGTGAGGGGCAGCAAGCCCTGCTTCTTCAAGTTGGTTTCTAGAAGGCAAAGGGCACACGGAGTCCATAGAGCGCCAGTCCCTGCTTCTCTGCTCGGGGAGCCTCACCAGCCTAAGAGCTTCCTTTTCTAACCCCAGCGAGGGCGCTGGGACAGAGAGGCCCCGGGTCCTGCCGTCTGGAGACTACGGCGCGGAACTGAAAGGACCGGGGCGGCCACAGCCCCGGAGACGGGGTCCCTTCCACCAGAGCCTAGCCCAGCGCGCCGGCTGGGGTCTCCGCTGGCCTCCCCGCAGACGCTCGCATCAACTGCTGCTGGGTCTGCAAGTCTGGAAGCAAGTTCCCACTTCGGGAAGTTGTGGGCCGGGGACTCAACGGAACTCGGAAGGGACGGAGACTGTGGTGGAAAATGGGAGCTGCGGACACGGCGTGGAAACCAAGCGTGTGTGTGGCTCTAGGCCTGCCTCCGCCGCCGGCAGGGCAGGGGACCACGGGCTGCCGGTGAGGGCAGGCGGATGTGGCTGGACCCGGGCTCCACCTTACCGTGGATCCTGGCAAAGCTCTTGGTGATGATGGCCCGGCCCCCGAGGTGGCGAGGTTCCAGCGCCGCGTGCTCCCGGCTCGAGCCCTCCCCGTAGTTCTCGTCTCCGATCACCACCCACCGGATGCCATGTTTCTGTCGGGCAAGTGAGGCCAGTGTGAGGGGCGCTGGCCCCTGCCTGCTGCCCCTGGGCTTCCTGAGGTTCACAGGTCAACGGGCTAGAGAGGCCCCTCCTTGCCTGGGCAATCAGGTGAATCGGGCCCCAAAGAGGCCTTGAGGGGACGGAAGGGATCAGATGTGGGCCCTGACTCTGCACGGGGCCTGGGGACGTGCTCAGGACAGAGGCAGGAGTGGGGGGAAGGCCACAGGGTGAGAGCAGAGCCCAGGAGTATATGACAGAGGGGACACGGGATGGGCACCAGGGCACCCTTCAACTGCGCAGCTACTGGTGTGGGCTCCTGGGGGGACAGCACCCCTTCCACCCCTGCCTCAGACCCACCTTGTAGTAGCGGGCAGTGTCGGGGACAGGTCCAAACTCCTGGGTGACAGCATTGCGCACAGAGTTGGCCTTGCCATTTTCGATGTTGATGGCGCCGATGAGCAGGTTATTGGAGATGTTGTCCAGGTGCCCGCGGAACTTGAGCCAGGGGCCAGCGGCCGAGATGTGGTCAGTGGTACACTTCCCTTTGACCTTGGATTTGTGAGAAGAGAGGACAGAGATCACGGGATGGCGCAAGAGAGGCGGAGGGAGGGAGACACCCTCTAGAGGCTGCAGCGCGCCCAGCAACTGCGCCCCGGGAGGCGTGATGAGGGCAGCAGGTCTGGCTTTAGACACACGGTGTGCCGCCCTGGCTTTCCCACACTTTGCCCACAAGGGCTCAGGCAAGACCGTCCCCAACCCCTCGAAGGCCCTGGGCTGCTCAGTGAGTGGTCTGGGACAGGACACTCTCAGGGGCAGGGGCTGGACAGGCAGGTCTGCTCGCTCAGTCTTCAGACCCAGCCCCCTGGCAAGTGCTGCCCCGGCAGGAAGACCAGCTACAGGACCTCAGGCTGGACCCAGAGGAGTCCGAGGAGGTGTCCTGGCTGGTGACCACTTCTATCTATCATGTGGGCTTAACACGGGCTGCCGCTGCTTGAAGGCCCTCCATCAACAGCAGGACATCATGGCTGACGTGGGTCCCAGGCCTCTGGGTGCACCACAAAGGCTTGCGTCTGCCGGGCTCCCAAACACAGGCCAGGCGGACTGACACCCAACCGTGGGAGCAGAGGACTCCATGGCTTCCGGAGCCCAGGTGGTCAAGCCAGAGGTGTGGAGACCTGGTGCCCTTCTGGTCCTCCCCGCACGGCACCCACTGCCTGTGGCCGCTGCTCATGGCCCTCCCGAGTGGCCGCAGAGCACCCCAGACACCGCCAGTCAGCTCCAGCTCAGCCCGGCAGGGGGTAGAAGAGAGAGGAACACTGGGAGGCCCCGCCCAGGCCTGACCTTCCCCGCGGGGGCCCAGGGGAGAACTTGTGGTTTCTCCACCCTTCTGGCTGAGGGCAGGGCTGGGGTGAGCCAGGGCTGTTCTCCCCGCCCCAGCCCCGCGACACTGATGCTGACCTTGATGAGGATCTGCAGGTCCTCCAGATCTTTGCCGTCCCACTTGTCAAAAGGCTCCAGGAGCTGTAGGCGTTGGCTGGTAGGGCTCACGTCTACTCGCTGCCCGCTGCTGTCCTTGGGAGGGTGCTGGTAGGTGTCCTGCCCAGGGTCAAACTCCTGCAGAAGATTGGGACGTGCTGGGGGCTGAGTCCTCAGTCCCCACGTAGAGGTGCTTGTAGAAGACGGCCTCCCGTGTCCCCTGCCTTCCCCTCCGATGCACAGAGCTGCCTCATTCTCACTCCCAGGATGGTCCTGCGTGCCCAGGAGGGGCAGCGCCCGGACGCTGGCATGCCCGGAAGGAGGGTCTTAGCCCCGGAGTGAGTGGCCCACAGTGGCCGAGAGCACAGGGCAGCGGCGCCTGCTCACCGCCCGGGGAAGCTCATCCGCATCTGGGGCCTCCAGCTTGAATTTCTTGCCGTCCTTGCCCGTCAGGAAGTCAGTCTCTGGGTTGAACTTGAGGGTGCCCGCGATGGCCAGCGCTGTGACAATCTGGAATGGAGGTGGCCCACTGCTGATTAGTAGCCAACACCACTCCTGTCACCCCGCCCCGCCCCGAGCAGGAGCCCAGACGGAAACAGAGTACGGAGCAGGTACACCGGAGTCCTCCCCATGTAAGTCCTCCCCAGAGGCCAAAGCTGCAAGATGTCTCTGGGGGCTTCGGCCACGGGCCTGGGCCTCTATACCCTCCCGGGGGCAGTCTTCCCGCCACGCCGAGATAAGCTGCTGCAACAAAATCTTCCTAAATGGGCAGCTGAAGACAGAAGAAGGAAGGCGCCGCCTCCTCAGTCATTTTTAGCAAACGTAAGTATTTCTGGAAAACTCATTTCAAGTCAAGAAACTGCCCGGCCGGCTCAGCGGCAGAGCGTGTCACTCCGTCTCAGGGGTGGGAGTTCGAGCCCTGCATCGCGTGTAGACATTACTCAAAACCATCTACATAAAAGATAAAAAGGCCAGAAAGCCTGGCCGTGCACTGACAATGGCCGAGGCTGAAAGCCCGCCGAGCCCCCGAGCACTTGGCGCAGTGCTCTTCACAGAGGCCACCTGCCCGGTGGAGACAGTCAAGCACTTTCCATCCTCGTCCTGTGACCCTAACAGGATCCTCAGCACAGAGCAGTGTGACACAGCCAAGCTCACATGACTGGGTAGAGGCAGAGCTGCCCTTTCTCCCGGACAGTGACTCCAAGCACCGGCTCGTGACTGTAACTGTGACGCTTGAGGCCTGAGGCTCTTGGATTCCACCCCTTGCTCTGCAATGCCAACCCTCCGGCCGCAGCCCCGCAGGGTCAGACGCCCGGCCCCAGAGGCCGTCCCGGGTCGCGGCCCCGATGGGCAGGCTCACCTCCGGGGACGTGACAAAGGCGTGGGTCTCGGGGTTCGCGTCGTTGCGGCCGGTGAAGTTCCTGTTGTAGGAGGTGACGATGGTGTTCTTCTCCCCCTTCTTGATGTCCTTCCTGCCAGGCCAGAGGAGACGGTTAAATTAAGCGTGTCTGCCCTTGTCACCAAGCCCATCGCGCCTGGTTTATAACAGAGAACAGGGCAACGGAGAGACCCCGAAACAGCCACCTCCTCCCTGGGACTCACACAGACACAGGAGGGAGCCCGGGATCACAGAGGTTTGCTGGGACCACACGTAAGGCAGGTAGAGCCCAGACCAAGGCCCAAGTTTCCTGGCTGGGGGCCGCTGCCTCCGCTCAAATGGCTCCGTCAGAGCCCCTGGCCTGCATCTGGCTTCAGCCAGGTGGCTGCTCCTTCTCTTTATTTCCAGCCCAACTTTCCACTCCTTCCTAGAAGAGTCTTCTAATGTGCAGTAGCTCCCGAAGCTAGAGGCCTGGGTCTGAATCTGTTCTCTCCACCCAGTAACACTCCCCCCTCAATACCTGGGGCTCCGGGCGCAGGTGCCCTATCAGGGGTGAGCCTCTCACCTGTCCCACTGGCCGATGCAGGGGCCACAGGCATTGGCCAGGACGATGCCGCCCACTTCCCTGAGGATTTGTGCCTGCAGAGAGAGGAGGACCGGCACAGTCAGAGGCAGCCTGACGGCTGATGGGCAAGGGTGGGTCAGGAGTCTGAGTGATGAAGAGCCGTTCTGGAGCCCCAGGGCAGCTGCGGGGTGGGGGTGGTGGAGAAAGACCTGTACCTGTCCCAGTCGGTCCCAGCTGACAAGCCAGGTTGCGCAACGGTGGGGAGGGGTGTGTGGGCACTCACATAGCCGTCCCGCTCGATGGTGGCACGGATCTGTTCAGAGCCTGGTGTGATGGTGAACTGGGACTTGCACTTGAGTCCATGGGCCAGCGCCTGCTTGGCCACGGCTGCCGAGCGCCCCATGTCCTCATAGCTGGAGTTGGTGCAGCTGCCGATCAGACCTGGTGCATTGTGGGTGGTGGGGCCAGGGGTCAGGACCAGAGGTCTCCACCTGACCTCAACTATCCAGACCTTGTCAAGAGTTCGCCAACCATGCCAGGCGTGGGGCTGTTCTTAACGGAGATGAGTTGGAAGCAGTCCAGCTCTAACAACACAGGACAGGCTGCTCCACGGCCCAGCCGTTAAGGGGAAGACGATGCGGCCAGTGATGTGAGTCAGAGGACTCACTCCAGAATACCATATGTGACGACAGCTGATCAGGGCTTTTAGGAGATAGTTAAAAGTTTCTTCTTTTAGGGGCGCCTGCGTGGCTCAGTTAAGTGACTGCCTTCAGCTCAGATGATGACCCCCGAGTCCTGGGATCGAGTCCCGTATCGGGCTCCCCACTTAAGTGGCTTCTCCCTTTGAGTCTCTCTCCTCTCTCAAATAAATAAATAAAATCTTTTAAAAAAGTTTCTTGGGGTGCCTGGGTGGCTCAGTGGGTTAAGCCTCTGCCTTCGGCTCGAGTCATGATCTCAGGTTCCTGGGATCGAGCCCCGCATCGGGGAAGGTTGGAGAGGAAGCAGGCTCCCTCCTCTCTCTCTGCCTGCTTCTCTGGCTACTTGTGATCTCACCCTCTGTTAAATAAATAAAATCTTAAAAAAAAAAAAAAAAAATTCTTATACTTTTGAGTATTCTCTCCTTTTTTAATTGCTTTATAATCAGAGAGAAAAAGAATTTTTTTCAAAGTCTATGATTGTTCTTCAAAAAGTCAAAGACTGGATGATATATTATCGAGAGACCTCAGGACAGTCTGACTCATCAGTTTAGCAATTTTGCTTCTAATGAAACCACCACTGTTTTTTTTCACATTTGCTTCAACTGCTGAATGTGAACACACCCCATGGCATTGTTTTGCGACAGACTGTGGAAGCGCTTTGCCCGCGTTAACTGGCCCCCCCCCACCCCGCCCACACTGACAAGTAAACACAGTATCAGCCTTGTTTTCCAGAAAAGGAACGGGGACACAGGAGGGTAACGTAACTTGCTCAGGCCCAGCTCTGTGGTACCTGGCTTTGTGATCCATGCTGTAGACACACTGTCCAGTGACAAGAGCAGGGGCTAGTCACAATGACACGCCAGCGCGTCTGTACATGTAGTGTGTGAACGGAAATCAGGCAATGGGGTTGGGCTGATGAAATGTTCGGAAAACAAAAGCAGACACACATCGATATGTACACATCTGTGGAAAGAACCCCTCTAGGAGCTCCTCGAGCTGGTTTTTGGCTGGGGGGTTAAGACGAGGAGTTTTTAAAATTCATTTGTTTGCGAATATCCACTACAATGAGCACATACTTCTTTTTGGTATTACATAAAAAGTAATTTTTTTAAAAAAGCCTTAAAGGAGAAACAGACTCTTTCAGAAAGCACCTGGGACCTTTAGGAAGTAGCCCCTGGTGCAGGCAGGCGTCTGCAGGCCCTGGTCCCAGCCTTCCAAAGCCAGCAGGGTAGGAGCGACTCACCCACTCGGATGTCCAGGGGCCACCCTTCCTTCTCTGCCACGGCGCCAACTTCTGCCACAGGGTGAGCCAAGTCAGGGGTGAAGGGTCCATTGATGTGAGGCTTCAGCTGAAGAAACAGAAAGGGGAGAGAACAACTCATGGAGGGTGGAAATCTTTTATTTATTTATTTATTTATTTTTTAAAGGTTTTATTTATTTATTTGACAGAGAGAGATCACAAGTAGGCAGAGAGGCAGGAGAGAGAGAGGAAGAAGCAGGCTCCCCGCTGAGCAGAGAGCCCGATGTGGGACTCGATCCCAGGACCCTGAGATCATCACCTGAGCCGAAGGCAGCGGCTTAACCCACTGAGCCACCCAGGCGCCCCGGAGGGTGGAAATCTTAAGACTGTTCTCCAGAGGCTGTGTGGCTCCCTCTCCCCCAGGGCTTCATGGAGGACCCAGGAGGCTGACTTCTAGCTCAAACCCAGGAACACCCGAGCGGTGGGCTCTGTACATGTGTCAGCTCCGGGATCCCTCCAACCCTGCCAGGTGTATATTATCTCCATGCAGATGAAGGAGGTGGCATGCCTTGCCCAAGGTCGCTCAAGGTCACAGAGTAGGAGATGGCAAGAGCATGGAACGAATGAAGGACTTCAGCATCATGAGTCCATCTCCTATGCTGTGCTCTGAAATCAATCTCAGCACAAAAACAGACTTAAGGGACGCCTGGGTGGCTCAGTTGGTTAAGCGGCTGCCTTCGGCTCAGGTCATGATCCTAGCGTCCTGGGATCGAGTCCCACATCGGGCTCCTTGCTCGGCAGGGAGCCTGCTTCTCCCTCTGCCTCTAGCCTGCCACTCTGTCTGCCTGTGCTTGCGCTCTGTATCTCTCTCTCTCTCTCTCTAACAAATAAATAAAAATCTTAAAAAAAAAAAAAAAACAGACTTAAAGCCAGGTGCTTTGTCTATAATACTTACCAATAAATGCAAAAAACTTGGCAAAGTGCACGCGGCTCTCAGTACAATATGCCCAATTATTACTACATGAATTAATGAATTTAAGTCCCTGGCCAACTGAATTATTAAGTGAATTTATCAGTGAATTTAAGTCCCATGGCCAACTGAGACTTTACACATGATAAAGTGAGGCCAAAAGAGGTTGAGGAACTCGCTCAAGGTCACAGGCTTAAGTTGGCAGGGTCAGGAATTCTGACTGGAACTCATAAAGACCGGCCTAAACCCTCAACCAGTCTACTTGGCCACTTCCTTTCCTGCGGCCTTTTAGATGCTCACTCTGGTCTGCGGGTCTTAGCGTGCCAAACACTGCCCAAGCCTGGGAGTCATGGGCTGTGACCTCTGAACTGAGACAACAAAGCAACCTCCAAGGCCAAATCTTGGATTCTGCTGATGCTGAGGTGGAGGCAGACCGAGCCAGCTTCTGGATCACCAGCCCCAGCACCTCTTCCACCCGACCGGGGCCTGAACTCGCCACCCACAGAAATTCCTTGGAGCCAAGTGCCTTCCTCACCTCGCTGAGGTTAATTTCAATCAGTTGGTCGTAATGGCAGCCAGGGTCAGGTACCAAGTGATCCTTGTACTCATCAGCTAGTTTGGCAATGTCTGAAACCAATAAGGGAGGGAGATTAAAGCATGCGGGACAGAACATGGTCATGAGACCATCCAATCGTCCATCCATCCATCCATCCACGCACACACCCACACCCCTCAAGCCAGTTCCCTGGCACCTGCTAAACAGGGCCATGGCACTGACTGAGCAAACAAAGAAATGATGAAAACAGCACCGGACACAGTCCCTGCCCTCAAGGAGCACGCAATCTAATGGAGGAGCGATCAGTGAGCTGGAAGTTACGTTACGATACAAGAGACACACAGGAACAGGGAACGCAGATGTAACAACCGAGGTTCCGAGTCCAGGAATGCTTCCTGGAAATGAGCAGCACTGAATTTTGAAGGAGAAGGTACTTGACAGGAAAGAGAGGGACGGCCCTGCCAGGCAGCGCTCCCATGTGTTCGGCGCCCGGAAGCAACTGGACAAGCTCTCGCCACGATCGCTGGCCTCTCGATCCGCCAGCCACCCTTGTTCATCTCCCTTCGTGGCTCCAACGACCCCTCCCACGGGCCCGATTTCTTCCTCTGAGCTTCAAAGAAGCCAGGCTAGAAGTTCAAGGAGATTGTGGGGGAGACTGGCAAAGCGATTCTGGTTCCAAATGTTTTTCCTCCTACTTACTGGGCAGGAATCAGAAACAGAACCAGAACCATGTCATTTCCAGAGCTTCCTATAGGGGGCACCAGGGACCAGACCAAAAAGACCCTGGGCCTGGCCAATCTTTCAGGTGGAACTCAATTCCAATCCCAAGGCAAAGGTATCACAAACTTAGATGACAGGCCTTTCGAGAAGCTGTTGGAGCTGCAGACACCCTAGTCCGCAACAGTAACACACACAGGTAATTTTCCACACCACTCTGAGGCCAGTCTGGAAACACGAGATTAAAGACTCCGGCCCCGAAGGGAGAAGTTTAGCTCAAGGGTCTCCCTGTACCACAACTGTCCCGCCACACCCCGGCCCGGCCGGCTCACCCTCCCGGCCTGTCTTGCTCAGGTACTTCTTCATCCTGTGGTTGTACGGGAACACTGATGTGGTGGCCCCGATTTCTGCGCCCATGTTGCAAATTGTCGCCATGCCTGGAGAGAAGCAGAGCCCGTGAGGGGGGCGGAGCAGCTGGACACAGGTCCTACACACCTGCTGGGTGGGCACACATATCTTCACCCCGGGGAGCTAGTGTCACTCGTTCCCTTGTTCACACAGCCATCTAGTGGCAGCCGGCAGACTCGTCCCTCGCTGCCCAGGGTTAATACAAAGGCCAGCGAAGAGAACACAAGATTCAGCCCCTCCCAGTTGGGTTCCACTTCTGGGCCTGGCGGTCCTGCTCGGCAGACGGGATGGTCACTGTGTACCAAAGGCTGACCTGGTTAGACGGCCCAGCTGTTACTGTGGCCATTTTGCAGGTGAGCAAGCTGGCTCAGAGAGGTCCAAGGTCAGGTGCTGGCAGTGGCATTCAGGTCTAGCCTACCTGCCTGGTGTCCAGGCCTGCCCTCCTTTCAGCCACACTGCGGTGCTATGTGGAAATGTTTCTGGGTCTCAGGTTTTCCAGCAACAAGACTGGAAGGACATCCACTGTCTGGACCACAGAGCCTCACACAGAACCGGGGAGGCTTACAGATGTCTTGACTGTATCAGGATACTAGTCTCCTGGGGTTGCTGGGGCGTGGGGATAGGATTGCTATCTGCTTCCAAAGTGCGCTGTCCAATGTAGTAAGGGCTCCCTATAAGACTGAGCCCCCATCTCTGGAAGGGTACAAGCCCCGTGGGGCTGCCGTGGAGCTGAGAAGTCTGGACTGGACCATCTGGAAGGCTTTTTCCAAGTCTTCCTACATCCCGGAGCACCCAGGCACTGAAGCCAGGTCACCTGCAGTGATGGGTAGAAGCTGGCTCCTACTTACTAAGTCTTGGAGTCTAGTAGGTGGTAAGTCTAATTCCAGGGAAATGAGTGAGGGTCCCGGGAAGATGTGGGAAGGGGGCTGCTTCATGAATGAAGCCGTGGCTCTGACTGCCCATTCCCACCACCTCTGGGATTCCCTTTCTGGATCACCCAAGGAAGCCCAGGGCCATGGCAGCTGAAGTTTACTGAGTGACCTTGACTAGATAATACCCTCCCCACCTCTAGGTGTCCATCCAAGTCCCCCAGACTAGATGGATTCTCAGGGGGAGGCCATTCCCTGCTTCCATGGCTCAACTCTAGGCCCCATCAGGCCCAACACGGGCTGACGACCGCATCCCATGGCCGCCTCCCTCACCGGTGCAGGAGATGGAGTCCACACCAGGCCCGTGATACTCCACAATCGCGCCTGTGCCACCTTTCACTGTGAGGATACCCGCCACCTTTAGGATCACGTCTTTGGGGGAGGTCCATCCAGAGAGCGAGCCCGTCAGCTTCACACCAATCACCTGAACAGGCAGAGCGAGACAGCAGTTACAGGCGCCATGTGTTATGCTCCAGCCGGAGGGTCTGCCTGCTGGGTCTGCCTGCTGGGTTCGCACTCCTGCTTATTTACGCTGCCTCTCCCAAAGAGATCTAAGTCTGAACTATTCCCTCACCCCACCTGGTCTCAGCGGCCCTACGCTTCCCCACCCACCACCGCTCTGCAGCCACCCCCAGAAGAGCCCTTCCCTACTCCTTACCTTGGGGCACTTCAGCTCCCAGGGGATCCCGGCCATGACGTCCACTGCATCAGCACCCCCGACTCCAATGCAGATGCCCCCCAGGCCACCGCCATTGGGGGTGTGGGAATCAGTGCCAATCAGAAGAACCCCGGGGTACGCATAGTTTTCCAGAATGATCTGAAAAAGACCCGAAGATCTTCAGCCTAAAAGCCTCATCAGAAAATGGAGGTAGGGACCAAAGGGGTCAGCAAAGCTGTTCCCTGGGCCATTCCCAGGCACCCTCCAGGACAGGGCCTCTCAAGGGTGGCCAGAAGAGAGACAGGGAGCCGGGCTCCTGACCAGCTCCCACAGTCCTGGACTGTCTGACTGGGGCTTGCAAGGGCTTCCTCATGCCCCAGTATCCATGTCTGTGACACGGTACCAAGAACGCCTGTACCGCCTTGACCGTGGACTCACGGTACGAACCAGACAAGCGGGGGTACAGGAATGTGTTCTGTGACAGGTATGGCTGTCCACAGGAGCGCCTGACACCACTCCCCACCTCATGTGGCACATGCCCACTGGGCTTCTCAGGAGGGACGATTCCCTCAGGACCTGGCTCCCGTGTCTGCAAGGGGGCTCCCGCATCCGGGGCCTCCTCCCAGCTTGGGAAGGTGCTGGCAGTGAGCATTTCCCCAGACACCGGATTCCAGAGGTGCAGCTATCCCAGAGCCCTGCCCCCAATCCAGGCGTCAGAGCCCACAGGATGTTGCTGGGAAAGCCCCGGCCAAGGGGCCCTCAGCCTGAGCCCCAGTCCCACCACCTGCCGGTAGGTGTGGGACTCGGGCAAGTCACTTCACCTTCCAGACCTGTTTGCGCATCGACAGAAACAGCCAGCAGTGCTCACAGTGCTAACTCCATGAGATCATGTGTATTACTGGGAGAGGCAGTATTTCTATTTATTGTTTTGCAGCACACGCTCGGATGCTGGGAAGGGGCAAGGAGGTCAGAGACGTGCAAGGCTCCATGATTGGCTGCGCCTGCCTCGTGGTGGACAGGCTCCATGGAACATTACAGAAACCCCAGGACCCCTGCGCTGGGCTACACGTCTCCCAGCAGACTCAGCAAGGAGAGGGGGTCTTGCCTCTCAGGACTGCCAGCCATTAGGAGGGCTGGCTCCTTCCCCGGGAGGGTGGCAACTGGCCGGGAGAGAAGGCCAACAGAGAGGAAATCCTGGACAAACAGCTGCTGGACAGGACACTGCTCAACTGGTTCATTTCTCCGGACTCCTGGCCCCAGCCATAAGCCGAAGTTTAAAACTCGTTAAGATAAGGCTCCTGGGGGGCCTGGGTGGCTCAGTGGGTTAAGCCGCTGCCTTTGGCTCAGGTCATGATCTCAGGGTCCTGGGATCGAGTCCCGCATCGGGCTCTCTGCTCAGCAGGGAGCCTGCTTCCTCCTTTCTCTCTCTGCCTGCCTCTCTGCCTATTTGTGATCTCTCTCTGTCAAATAAATAAATAAAATCTTTAAAAAAAAAGAGAGATAAGGCTCCTGAAGGTTCTGCAGGTCTGATCCATGTAGAGCAGACACACAGAATTCGGTGTGGTCTACACAGTAGAGACCACCCATGTGTCCCTGTCCAAAAGGAAGGGGTTAGTGCAGACCCTAGGACTGTACAAAGTGTCACCATGAAGCTGGCTGTGACTATGACCTCCACACGCAGCTGGACATGCATGGAGGAGAGAAGTGTCCGTCAGCCAGCCATCCACACAGGTGTACCGAGGACCTAGTTGTACCCACCTGGGCCCAGGCCCAGAGCTACAGAGGACTCGGTGAAGTGCAGTCTCTGACCCCCGAGCACAAGGTCTAGGGCACAAGCACCTGCACGTATGGGGGTCATAATGTGAGGGGACCCACAGAGGGTCACACAAGGGGGCTCTAATGCCGGGACCGAGGGCAATGGGCCTTCAGAGGTAACCAAGAGGCAGAGATGGGGAGGAAGGATGTGCCGGGCCTGGGCACAGGACATTCAAGGTGGAGGCAAGGGGTTAAGGTCTGGTTGGGACGTGGTGGGTGAGAGCTGCTGATGGCCTGACATCGAGGTGGGGGCGGGGGAGAGAAAAACCGGAGCTGCACAGAGATCACAGGCTTCAAGGGAATCTTCTTTTTAAAGGAAAAAATTAGGGGCGCCTGGGTGGCTCAATCGGTTAAGTGTCTGACTTCGTCTCAGGTCATGATCCCGGGGTTCTCGAACGGAGGCTCCTTGCTCAGCGGGGAGTCTGCATCTCCCTCCCCTCCACCCCTCCCCCTGCACGTGTACATGAGAACTCTCTCCTGCTCTCTCTCAAATGAATAAAAAAAAAATAAAAATAAAATAAAAAAAATCAGGGTGCCAGGGTGGCACAGTCCGTTAAGCAACTGACTCTTGGTTTCGGCTCAGGTATGATCTCTGGGTCCTGAGATCAAGCCCCAGGTCGGGCTCCACACTCAGTGTGGCATCTGCCTGAGATTCTCTTCTCCCTCTGCCCCTCCCCCAACCCTGTCTAAATAAATAAAATATTTTAATAAAAATTTTTTAAATAAGGGCGCCTGGGTGGCTCAGTGGGTTAGGCCGCTGCCTTCGGCTCAGGTCATGATCTCGGGGTCCTGAGATCGAGTCCCGCATCGGGCTCTCTGCTCAGCAGGGAGCCTGCTTCCTCCTCTCTCTCTCTGCCTGCCTCTCTGCCTACTGTGATCTCTCTCTGTCAAGTAAATAAATAAAATCTTTAAAAAAAAAAATTTTTTTTTTAAAATAATAAAATAGCAATTTAAAATAAAGGAAAAATAGGGCGCCTGGGTGGCTCAGTGGGTTAAGCCGCTGCCTTCGGCTCAGGTCATGATCTCAGGGTCCTGGGATCGAGGCCCGCATCGGGCTCTCTGCTCAGCAGGGAGCCTGCTTCCCTCTCTCTCTCTCTGCCTCTCCATCTACTTGTGATTTCTCTCTGTCAAATAAATAAATAAAATCTTTAAAAAAAAAAAAAATAAAATAAAATAAAATAAAATAAAATAAAATAAAATAAAGGAAAAATATATCACGCTGTACACTTAGCTGGCGGCCAGTGTTGTTTGTAACAGGGTAGAAAGGGAGACCCTTGGACTAGGCTGTCCCTCACGATGAACGTCCAAAGCTGGATCTCCCTGACTCCCCAGCCCTGCCGCCAAGAGAGGCCTTCTACGCCCGGCGCACAGCTGTGATCTGCCATTCCCAAGCAGTCCCTTCCTGGCAAGGGCAATGGCTCGAAAGGGCAGAGCAGTGATCCGTGGGCTCCGGTTATGGAGCAGGGCAGTGCTGGAGCAGGGTCAGATTACAGCCTGACTCAGCTCGTCTTGACAGAGGCCTGGGACAGAGGTGGGGAGAAGGGTCACCTTGGAAAGGTGCAAAGAGGCAGGCCTCACACATCCAGGATGGACGGCAAACGGACACGCAAACCAGTGCACACCTCAGACATCAGTCACCTTGGGTGAAAGGGAAGCCCCGATCTCCCCAGAAACACAGGAACACACCTGCACTCGCAGAGACAAAATCGCCCATCAAAAGATCATCCATCCAGGAAACTCTGGAAAAACCCCTGGCTAACATAGCCATGTGACCTTGGGTACTTCAATCCTGCAGAATCAGGGGCCAGAAGGGCCAGAAAGACCCTAAGGAGCGCTCTGCGCACCGAGGGGGTTGGAACGCCTGGTGTGACCGGAGGCGCGCCTGCGGCACATGGGGCAGAGCTCTGGCTCTGGGGCCGGACCCCCGGAGGCACCTCACAGAGCTGTGGTGAACAATGATGTAAGTTATTATCTGTCAAGTGCTAAGTCTAGTGCCAGCACACAGAACACCCATCAAATCTCAGGTGTCCACGCAACAAGGAGTAACACTCGTGGGAAAAAACAAGACAAAAACCCAATACAACCCCCCTCCCCCATCCTGAGCCTCTAGCCTTGTGCTCCTGTAGGCCAGGAGGTGCTCTCTGAGTCCCTAAGGGCCCTTCCCCCAGAAAGGCAGGCCAAGCCCAGCTTTACCTGGTGAATGATCCCAGAGCCAGGCCTCCAGAAGCCCACACCATACTTGGCACCCGCAGTTGCCAGGAAATTATACACTTCCTGGTTTATGTCCTATTGAGACAAATCAATAAGCAGAACATTAGTAACACAGTGTGTGTCTGGGGTGACCCTTGCTGACCCTACCCTCCCCACCCACCGCCTCCCGACTCAGAAATGCTGGTGCTATGAAGACAGGCCCTCTCCTGGAGGCCTCTACAAGTAATTCCAAAAGGGCCTGGAGGTTGGCCCCGTCTCAGCTGGCTGGCCTACGGAGAAAGGCAACGGAGCAGAGACAGCTCTGTGACACCTGGCCAGGGAGTGGGTCTGGCACGAGTCCCTTCTCTACCCCGATCTCAGTTTCCTCATTTGTGGAAGGAACTTCGCTACATCATCTCCAACGGTCCCTCTGGCAGTCAAGTCCTCCGTCAAGGGCAGCAGTGAGGGGCACACCACCACAGGACCATCTAACTGGGATATGGTGTTGGGGGAAGGGGGCTGTCTAAGTGAAGCCTGGGATTAAGTGTGGGGTCCAGTCCCACTGTAGCTCACGCGAGGGACTGTTACTCCACCTAAGCCTCGGATGCCTCACTTAAGGCAACGTCGGCAACCCTGGCGGACATTTACTGAAGGCCCACTGCACTACACATGCTTACAGTCCCCCCCCCCCCCCCCACCGAAGAGGGAAGGCACTGTCTTCGAGGCCATTTTACAGATGCAAAAAACAGAGGCTCAAAGATGATCTAACTTGCTGGAGATCCCAGAATTAAACCCTAGGGTTTGAAACCAGGTCTGTGCAGCCACATAACCCAAGAGTTACATTCCAACATAAGATAGAGCTACCTCCCTTATAAGGAAGAGGACATCTAGGAACACCAGCGCCTGGCACGTTCTAGGTGCTCAGAATTTGGTAATACATTTGATGGTCCCCAAATGAAAGACTCTGATGGACTATGTGCTAAAATGCAGATTTCAACAGGACAGGACAGGCCGTGCCCACTCTGCCTGGAACTGGTAGGTAGCTTCCTCAGTGGGCAGGGAAGGCTTCCCAGCACAGCTGATGTGAGCTCAGGGTTTATCTGGAAGACTAAAGGAAGAGTCTTCCTGGACAGGGGAAACTCCAGTCACAAAAGGGAAGGGACCGGGGCAGACTGCACAGAGTCCCAAAGGAAGAACCAGGCAATGACACGGGCTGGACTCTGGGCATGGGAGACCCACGCTCCAAGGCAGAGGGACTCACTGTCAGCTCCTGGGCCCTCAACAGAGACCCTCAAGGCCACAGAGTCTCCTTCATTTAAACTCCAGACCAACCATGCATCCTTCTGAGTTCCATCAGTAGCCCCACACAAACAAATAGCATAAAAAAACTTGGGCCCCTGGAGCCATTTCTCTTGATTAATAATTACTAAGACAGCTTTTTCATTCAAATCAGTCACTTATATAACACTGGCACCACAGGGAGGAGGCAGTGGTTGTGGGAGTGCGTGTTCTCATGTCTGGGCAAGTGGTGGCAGTGGTGGAGGGGGACAGAATGGTGGAGCAGAGTCTCCGCCTGAACTCAGCCTAGAGCCTTCTCTGGCTGTGTGATCCTGGATAGGTCACTCTGCCACTCTGATCCCCAACCACAGGGACTCCACAAATATATGCAAATCTGACCATAACCCTCCTCTGCTTAAGCCCTTCGGGGACTCCCAGGATGGTGCCCAGGGCCCTCAGGGCCGCTTGCCCCCACCCACCTCACACCACCCTCTCCTCCACGGACCCCCTTTCAACTCCACAAATGCGTCAAGTTGCTTCCTGCCTCAGGGTTTATACATACACTGTTCTGCCTGGAATGTTCTTCCTCCAGTGAATATCAGCTTATCTGTGTGAGTTTTAGCTGACATGTCACATTCTCAAGAGATTGTCCCTTTCCCCTCAGAGTCTAAATTACACTTCTTTCTTATACTCTCTCAGAATCCTGCTCCCCTTCATAAGCTACATCCGAATCGGCAATGACCCGCTTGTGTGATGGTCTGGCGTCTGTCTCCCTACCAGCCTCCGAGATGCACGAATGCAGGGCCCCTGTCTTGTCCACACCGCATCCCCAGCGTCTAGCACAGCGCCCAGCACATCACTAAGTGGTCAGTAAACACTGAAATCCCATGAACCTGTGAATCGCATTTCCAGAAGGTAGATTCGGAATCCATAAAGTAAAGGGAGGGCCAGACCCTGAAGGCGGTGGCCTGCAGCGATCAGTCACTCCCAGGGCTGCAGAGGACCTTGTTCCTGGCCACAGCCAGCTGCCGGCACTGCAGGGGCCCCTATAACATTGCCCCCCAACACCCCCAGCTGCTGCTAACTGGGAAACCTCTGGCCAGCAGGCTGGGCTTTTTCCATAGAAAAAGAGCTCTTGGCAGCCAGGACCCAGACTGACAGGCCAGGGTGGGAAGGCAGGGCTCGAGTGGGAAAACATTCAAGAATGTTTCCCATGGGTCTGAGAGGCTCTGTGAGCTGTGCTGACCCTGGGAGCCGGAGCACTTTCAACGGCGGCCCTGCCAGCATTCAGCTCCTGCCAGCGGCCCTCCAAGAGGGGTGTCCACTTCCAGTGCAGGGGGCGGAAAGGGTGGCGCCCAGAGCTGGCAGAGATCTGCCGTGGTCAAGGGCAGCCACACACAAAGGTACCACAGGCAGGGGCTGGGGGAAGGAGCAGCAATCTCATTCCGTACGGAAGGCTGGGAAGTCAAGGAAAAAACCTGCCACGTGGCACACAACTGTTTCTACCTCGTGACGCAAACTCCCAGAGGAGAGCCCCCAAAGAGGCCCATCAGTGAGAGACAGCACTCAAGACGAGGGGGTTCCCTGCACAGGGCCTCGGCCCCCTCGGATTTACAAACAGCAACACCACCTGCCTGTCACCCGGCCGGGGTCCTCAAGAATCAGCCGACACGTGAGCGGATGGCTGAGGCTGGCAGGAGGGAAGCTTAAGTCACCCTCTCCAGAGCAGCAGCAAGATGCTGCTGCTGAACCTGGTGGCTGCATGATTTTCCCAACAGAACAGAAAAATGACCACAAAAAGATGCCTTTAATGCGGGAAGATTAAGAGGGATTGGGGGGGCTTTTGCGCTTTTTTTTTTTTTTTTTTTTTTTAAGGCTTTCTCTGTATTTTCTAACATCCTCACAATAAGCAAATGGTATTTTCAGAGTTAGGAAACAGCAAAAATGTTTCAAACAAGACTACACCGAAGAGCCTAGCTTGAGGGCTCTGCCCTCCGTCCCAGGCCACACGCACCGGCCCTCGGTGCCCCTTCCACTCACCTTGGCCCGGCGCAGGTCCTTCTCCCCGCCGAGCTGGGCCTCAATCAGATGGTCGCAGTGGATGGTGGACGGCACGGCCACCTTGGGCAGGCCGCTGCTGATGAACTGCAGCATGGCCATCTGCGCCGTGGCGTCCTGCATGGCCACGCGGTCGGGCCGCAGCCGCAGGTATGTCTTGCCCCGCTCGATCTCCTGTTTGGCTGGCTCATCCAGGTGTCCATACACGATCTTCTCTGAGAGGGTCAGAGGCCGGTTCAATCTGGGGGGAGAGGGAGGGGCGCTGGCTGCACGCCCGGCCCACCCACAGCCAGGCCCTCTCTGCCCCGCGGCGACCCCGATGGTGAGCACCGCCAGGGCGCCTGCGCTCCATGCAGGCAGGCACGAATCCATCTTGCTCGCTGCGGTCCTTCTGGCACACGGCACACACCGGGTGCTCCAAGAATCACTTGATGAGTAGGTGACAATATCCCAAGAAGTGGGCAGGCTTGTTTTTTTCTAAGGATACCTACTTTTCCAGCATACTGATCACTAATTTTTTTTTTTTTTAAAGATTTTATTTATTAATTTGACAGAGAGAAATCACAAGTAGATGGAGAGGCAGCCAGAGAGAGAGGGGGGGGGAAGCAGGCTCTCTGCTGAGCAGAGAGCCCGATGCGGGACTCAATCCCAGGACTCTGAGATCATGACCTGAGCCGAAGGCAGCGGCTTAACCCACTGAGCCACCCAGGCGCCCCGGCCCCCCCGCCACAATTTGTTAGTTTTGACGCGCATACACGCCTGTGAACACTCCACTGCAATGAAGCTAAGAACACATCCATGACCCCCGAAAGTTTTCCTGTGGCCCTTTATCATCCCCTGTCCCCATACCCCGAGCAACCAGTGACCTGTCTTCTGTCACCACGGATTCATTTGCTCACAGCACATCCTTTTAGCTCAGCATGGCTCTAAGTGCCTTAATGTACACAAGCCTCTGGCTCCTCAAGACATGGACAGGGAGCCTGTCCCACCCCGAGGGGAAGGAACCTGCCCCGTACACAAGCCAGCGAGCGGCAAAGCCAGGACGCCAGGAGCCGAGCACTGCGGCCCAGCCATCCCTCCCTCCAGAACACCTGGAAGCCAGAACCAGGCCCAGGCTCTGGAAAGTGCTCGATCACTCGCACTCTCAGGGCCCGCACCGCTAGGACTCTGCTGGGAAAGCAGAGACACTCCCTTCCGCCGGCCTGAGTTCCAGCCCCTCACTCCCACACTGATCCAGCCCCGAGAGCAAGAGCTGCCAAGGAGCTGGCTCCGTGGACAACAGCAGAGCAACCGGCAACTCTGGAAAGCTCTACGGTTCTGCCGTCATGAGAACCTCGAGTAAAAATAGCACGGGCCTGAGGTACAGCCTGCCCCCTTTTGTGGCAGCGTCTGCAAGGCTGGGGTACGGGCAGTGACTCACGGCACGGAGCACAGCCCCTTTCCGGCCCCAAGGGAGACGAAAAATAGCACATGGGCTTTAGAACCAAAGACCTTGACAGCGAATGCCTGACGTTGTACAAAAAAGCCTGACAATGACAAAAGCCGAAGGACGAGTTCAGAACCGCATTTCCTTAAGGATTAACTAGGGATGGTCAAACGGGGCCTCTGCGTCCATCTGTCCCTCGGCTTTACTGGTTGACAGAGACCTGGCTTCCCGAGAACAGAACTGGGCCCCCTCTGTCACGAACGCAAGGTGGAGGCAGAGTCCCTCCGCACCTCTCCTAGCCTTTGACGGCTTTCACATTTCCATCCACTGAGCTCTGTTCTGAACAGCCTCACTTCCAACCAGCTCCCACAGTGCGGCTGGTGCTGCTCACCCACGGACCACGTTTGGAGGAGTCAGGCCTAAACCAACTGAATCGGAATCAGGGCCCTGGTGTCAGTAGTTCTAGAAGTTTCTGAGGTGGGGTGCGTGGCTGGCTCCATTGGTGGACTCCTGACCTTGGGTTGTGAGTTTGAGCCTAATACTGGATGGAAAGATTACTTAAAAACAAAATCTTTTAGAGGTGCCCGGGTGGCTTAGTCAATTAAGCGTCCAGCTCTTGGCTTCGGCTCAGGTCATGATCTCAGGGTCTTGAGATCCAGCCACACACAGGGTACCCAGCTCAGGGTGGAACCTGCTTGAGTTCTTTCCCCCTCCCTCCTTCCCCCTCTGCTCCTCCCCCTGCCCATGCATGCACTCTCTTGCTCTCTCTCAAAATAAAACAAATAAAATGTTCTACAAAAACAAAATCTTCTAAAAATAGATGAATAAAAGCTTCCAAGGTGGTGCCTGCGTGGTTCAGGCGGTTAAGCATCTGCCTTCGGCTCAGGGTCCTGGAATCGAGCTCCACATTGGGCTCCCTGCTCAGGGGGGAGCCTGCTTCTCCCTCTCCTTCTGCCTCTCCGCCAGCTCATGCTCTCTTTCTCGCTCTCTCTCTCAAATAAATAAAATCTTACAAAAGAAAAAGGTTCCAGGATGATCCTCCTGGGCACCCTAGACAAAACCACAACGATGCCAAAACAAACAGCAAAAGGCAATGGGGCCAGACAGACCTGGGTTGAGTTTGGGTCCGACCACTCAACAGATCTATGACCTCAGACTGGGGACTTCCCCAGTCTGACACTCGCTGTCCTTATCAGCAAATGGCGAGGCAGATATAACAACAACCTATGGGGTTGCTGAGAAAAAAGAAAGGTATGTGAAGGGCCTAGAACGAACTAGACACACAGGCAGCTACTATTCCCACAGCCATCCCTGGTGAACATTCCTCAATTCTTACTCTGATCACGTGACGCCTGGCTGAAGGCTGCTGGAGATGAAGACTGTGATAGTCCCTCCCCACTCAACACCGAAATGAGGACACCAGTAAAGAGGAGGCTAAGTGGCGGCAGAGAGGGAGCGTGGGATGGTGGCTAGAGCACTGGACAAGGGCAGGGAGACACGGTCCCACTGCTCGCTCACTGTGTGCCCCTGGCAAGTTGCTTCTCCACCCGAGCCTGTTCCTTGGCTATAAATGGATAGACTCATATTTTTCTCTCTTAATCCCAGGGTCATGGTCACCAGGTGGGCAAGCGCCCAGTCCTGTCTACAGTCTTTCGAGCTCCGGGGGCAGTGCTGGTTGCTATATACTACCAGGACTCCCCTTCATCCTCCTGTGGTGTCACATGCATCCTTCCGGTGCCAGCGTCTGGCGCAGGACCTGGCACACAGGACAGCAGTGCAAAATGGCCACCGTTCCACCAAAGAGGAAAGAGAGGCCCAGAAAAAAAGATATGCTCAAGACCCCACCTGAGTTTCCTTCTGGGTCTCAAGCCTGAGCGCTCCTCGAGACCTATACACCGAAGAGGAAATACAGATTGCAGCCTTTGGGCCTGGTGGATCCCAGGGGGTTGGCTCAGGGTCAGTGGTCTACCCTGGAAAGGGCTGTTGGAGGGTTCAGGCCACAGCGCCAAAGAGCGTCTGAGACCTTCCCTACGCAGAGCCCAAATCACCAGGCTCCTTGACGGTGGGTTCTCCCCTGGCAGAGAAGGCCGAGGCCCATCACCAACCCGCAGTGCCTTCCCTCGGCAGGGAACTTTGTACCCCAAAGGCCTCGATCCTATCGCCATCACCAGCCATCCTTTGCCAAGCACCTCTTGCCCTGCCTGAGAGGGGCAGGAAGCAGAAGCAGCCCCCTGGGGCAGTCTCCACAGCCCCCCGCCCCCACAGCCTTACCCCTTACCGTTTGCGAACAATGTCAATGTTCTTCTCTAGCAGGTCATAGCGGATGTACTCATGGGGCTCAAAGTGGCTCATGGCCACCTTGGCCCGTTGGCACAGGACTGAGGCCACATGGTACTGCCGCACACCCAGGGCTTTCTGCAATTAGAAAGACAACAGCGACTGTCAACGGAGGACTTAGGACCCTGTCTGCCCTGGAGGACGGCTCCGTGTGGTGAAAAAAGCGAGGTGGAAGTAGCAAGAGCTCCCCAGGGACTGCAGCCTCAGTGCCCTCCTCTGAGGCAGGGATGACCCAGCAGCCCCGGAACACAGCCCGGGGCAGCAGAGAGTGCAGGAGATTCGTAGTCAGAATTGCTGGGATCAAAGTCAGGTTCTATCAGCTTAAGAAAACCCCCCAGCATCTGAGCCCCGGAGGAGACAGGTAGTGGGGTTACCACCGGCCACAGAGATCACACCAGGTTACCAGATGGTTAAATATGAACATCCATGAAAGTCCTCAGTAAGGCTGTAAAGCACTGCCCGAACCACAGCTGTCCTTCTACCTACACGACACGCTCCTCGAGGGCTGCGATCAAGCCTTATTTGTCTTACATTTCTGTATCTGGACTCCTGGGACATAGTAGACTTGAGAATAATTACTGAATGGCTGAAAAAATGAGGAAAACCCTGTGCATGAGCTTTGATGTTTCCTCATCCCTTCAAAGGAGGCCCCCTTAAATGTGCAGCAGACGGATTTATTTCTAACGACTAGAACGGGGCGGGAGGCCAAGTGATCTCCAAGACTGATCCTAAAGAGTAAAGGATAAAACCATCATAAAAAATAGCTTCTTGGGCGCCTGGGTGGCTCAGTGGGTTAAACCTCTGTTGGCTCGGGTCATGATCTCAGGGTCCTGGAATCGAGTCCCGCATCGGGATCTCTGCTCCGCAGGGAGCCTGCTTCCCCACCCCCTCTCTCTGCCTGCCTCTTTGCCTACTTGTGACCTCTGTCAAATAAATAAATAAAATCTTTAAAAAAAAAAAAAAAAAGCTTCTTGGGGCACCTGGGTGGCTCAATCGGTTAAGCATCTGCCTCAGGGTCCTGGGATCGAGCCCAGCACCTGCTCCCTGCCTGACGGAGAGCTTGCTTCTCCCTCTCCTGCTGCTGCTCCCCCTGCTTGTGCTCTCTTGCTCTCTGTCAAATAAATAAATAAAATCTTTTAAAAAAATTAAATAAAGGATAGCTTCTGCCCAGCCCTCTCTGACTGCTCTGGGGGAAGACAGTCACTGCGTTAAGACACTTGCACAGTGCTGGGGAAGACGGGAGAGGTCCACTCACAGGAGATCCACGGTTTCTTGCCAGTAACCAGCACCACCTTGCACGTTGAGTGCCCTAGCCCAAGACTCGGGCTTTAGGTAACTGCGACATCTGACTGCAATTTCCTGACTGATCCCAAGCCAGAACCACCCAGCCAAGCTGCTCCCAAATTCTGGTCCACAGAAACTGTGAGTGAGAAATCTTGATTGTTTTAAGTCTTTAAATGAGGGGGCAATTTGTTTTACAGTCACAGGTAAGGGGCTGTGAGGATGAGGTCTATATTAGTTCATTTTATTTATTTATTTATTAAGATATTATTTATTTATTTGACAGAGATCCCAAGTAGGCAGAGAGGTAGGCAGAGAGAGAGGAGGAAGCAGGCTCCCTACCGGGTAGAGAGACTAATGTGGGTCTTGATCCCAGGACCCTGGGATCATGACCTGAGCCAAAGACAGAGGCTTTAACCCACTGAACCACCCAGGCACCCCTATTAGTTCATTTTAAACTGCAACAACCTTTATAGGGTGCACTATGATCGTGAAAAATAAAGGAACCCCAAAAATGAGAGGGAAGGGGATGGCTGCTTCCCTTCTAGGTGATGCTCCTGGTAGACCCTTACTTACTAGGGTCTATCCGCTAGCGGGTAGACCCTTCCCTTACTGACGGGTAAGGGAAGAGGCAAAGCTCCAGCCACTACCCCAGACCCCCTTCTTTCCGTCACCGCAACATTTAGATCCAAACTCTGCCAACGCTGGCATCTGAGCCAAGACAGGTGCACTCATCAGTGAGAGCCCACCCCATTAGGAAATGGCACCCCAACCAGCACCCACTGGACCGCCCCAGCAGGAGGGTCCTCCCCAGTGCAGACTGCAGACCCCCTGCCCCCTCCCAGGGGATTCTCACTATCTGCCTCAGGGGATAGGTATGAAGAATCCACCAATGGCGCATCAAAAGACTCTCAACAGCCTGCACGCACAGCCTGCCGGGGAGAACACGGGCGACAGCAGCCAGGGGCCCCTGCACAGCAGGGGAATGGGGAAAGCGGGCTGAAGCTGGCGGCCAGTGACTATGGAGTCATCTCGGTCAATTTACCCTAAGCACCCGTTTCCTCACAGAGCTACTGTGGGGATTAGCAGTTACATAAAGTACTGGCACAGTTTCTATTATTACCCCCGTAAGAGAAACCACACAAGCTGTTCTGTTCTGCAACTCGCTCTTCTCATTTGTCAACACCTCTCAGACACCTTTCCAATGTCCACAGACATCTATCTTTCTTTCTATAAATTAACTGTCCTAAGCTTTAGGTTTCTTAGAAATAAGAATAAAGGGGCACCTGGGTGGCTCAGTCGGTTAAACATCCGACTCAATTTCAGCTCAGGTCGCAATCGCAGGGTTGTGGGATTGATGAGCCCTGGGAGCCCTGTGGCAGATTCCAGGCTCAGCCCGGAGTCTGCTTGTCCCTCTCCTTCTGCCTCTTCCCCAACCACCCCTGCCCCGCTGCCTGCACTAATTTTTTTTAAAGATTTTATTTGTTTATTTGACAGAGAGAGAGCAAGAGAGAGAACACAAGCAGGGGGAGCGGGAGAGGGAGAAGCAGGCTCCCCAGGGCTCAATCCCAGGACCCTGAACCAAAGGCAGCTGCTTAATAACTGAGCCACCCAGGTGCCCCCAAAAAATTAGGGTTAAGAAACAATGCCAGGGCGCCTTGGTGGCTCAGTTGGTTAAACAACTGCCTTCTGTTCAAGTCATGATCCTGGAGTCCTAGGATCGAGTCTCGAGTCAGGCTCCTTGCTCAGTGGGGAGGCTGCTTCTCCCTCTGACCCTCTCCCGCCTCATGCTCTTTCTCTCGCTCTCAAAAAAAGAAAAAAAAGAAAGAAACAATGCCAATTGGAAAATAAAGGGACAAAATCAGATGTTCTCACCTAGACTACAAGTAATGGATAAGAGAAAATTATTAATGCCCAGTGATGCCAGCGCTCTGCTAAGTGTTTTGCAAGCGTTACATCTTCTCACCCTCACAGCCATCCAGTGAAGTGTCGCCTATGATTAGCCCATCTTCCAAATGAGGAAACTGAGGCTTGCAACAAGTGACTAAGGCCACAGAGTAGCAAGCAGGACTGGATTCCAGCCTGACTGACCCACTTACCTGCCCTTGCCCTGGGCAGGTTACGTAACTCCCTAAGCCTTCCCTCCAAAACAGAGGTGAACTCTGTTAGTAACACAGAAAATCATTGCCTGCTCAGCCCTTGACTGCCATGGGCTCTGCTTTCCAAACATCTGGGCACAACAGCCAACACTGGCCAGGAGGACTTCCGGCCACGATGGGGGCGTTCTAGATCTGCACAACCAGGACCCTGGCCGCTAGCCACACAGGGCTGCAGAGCGCCCTAGGGGGTGGTGAGTGATGCTCAGGAGCTTTCAATGTTATTCAATTTTAATGAACTTAAAATGAAGCTGCCACATGGGATGGCTCAGGTTTATATACTAATAAGGAGCGAAAGCGTTTTTTCGGAAGCCTGAACAACTCGCATGTTCTTTAAAGCCCTTTTTCTATAAAGGTCCCTTTATGTTTTTAAGTTGGGAGCGCCACCCACACACACCTCCCCACGCCAGGAGCTTATCAGCCCGCACAACCACAACCACCCAACCCACTCCTGCACCATTTCAGAGTCCTCTCCGGCACGCTCAGCCCAGCTCTGCGTCCTCACACGGTCTGCTTTTCAGCCGGTGTCCACCCTCCGGGACCCCGCTCTCTTCCTCGGGACGACGGCTCCCAGATCTCAGAGGCATCACCATCTCCTGAGTCTAAACATACAGAATCCGGGGCGCCTGGGTGGCTCAGTGGGTTAAAGCCTCTGCCTTCCACCCAGGTCATGATCTCAGGGTCCTGGGATCGAGCCCCACATCGGGCTCTCTGCTCAGCAGGGAGCCTGCTTCCCTCTCTCTCTCTCTGCCTGCCTCTCTGCCTACTTGTGATCTCTGTCAAATTAAAAAGAAAAAAAAAATCTTAAAAAAAAAAATACAGGGCGCCTGGGTGGCTCAGTGGGTTAAGCCGCTGCCTTCGGCTCGGGTCATGATCTCAGGGTCCTGGGATCGAGTCCCACATCGGGCTCTCTGCTCAGCAGGGAGCCTGCTTCCTCCTCTCTCTCTGCCTGCGTCTCTGCCTACTTGTGATCTCTCTCTGTCAAATAAATAAATAAAATCTTTAAAAAAAAATAAAATAAAAATAAAAAATAAATAAATAAATAAAATAAAAAAATACAGACTCCCACACCATACCCACGTTAATGACTCTGTCTCCAGGGTGGGGTCCCTCACCTACTTGAAGTCACCGCAGCCTGTCATCTTCTCTAATATCTCGTCTTGGCCAAGGGGACCCAGAGTTATTTTCAACCATCCCTTTACATGGCAGTTTTCCCAATTCCGCAACAACCCTACTCTGCCCAGGGCCGAGGGTAAAGCCTTTGTTCAAGGCTGCTACCAGCCTATGAGAGCCCGCCTCATCGTGGACACACACTCGCTTCCAGACGCCCCAACACCCGACCGACCATCTTCCTCCTAGACCACAGAGCCTCGCGGTACTTGGAGGCTTGGTTTTCTCTGCAAAGCTCTACCTTCATCTTGATTTAATCCTATCATCTGTTTCTATCTGCCTCCTGCCCCTGGAGTCTACAGGAGCCCTGGGCAGTCACCCCACGTCGTGCCAGGCCGGCCTTCCAGGGCATGTCAGCCACAAACACAGCACAATTCTCAGGCTCTTCATCCAAGCCTCAACGGGACCCACTCCAGGCTGGGCTCCCCAGGGCACACGTCTGGTCAGGTCAACAGCGGTCTATTTAGCAACTCTGTAGGTCTTTTTAGCAACTCTCCAGGTCTTTCGTCCACTGCAAGAGCTGCCCAACTGTATTTTCTTTCGAGTAGGCTCCATGCCCAGTGTAGGGCTTGAACTCACGACCTGACACCCAGAGTCACATGTTCTGTGGACTGAGCCAGCCACGCGCCCCAAGAGCCACCTCAGTGCATTGTCACTCAAGCCTTGTTTATTTTGCTGTTAGGGACTGCCTGCCTGACAGGCCGAATTCCCTGCAGAAATCAGTACTCACACTCACAAAACTAACTACTAATCCCCCCAAAAAAGGAAAAGATGCTACTTTGGCCGTGAGACCTTCACACAATTCATTTCATCCCTTAAGGCCTTAGTTTTTCACACCCAGAACAGGTGAAATCTCAGCCTTGCTCCCCCTTCAGTGCTGTGAGAGGCAGCCGTGCATGAAATGTCCTGCACGAACTCTGGAGAGCACATTACCAAGATGCTTACCCCAGAGACGGGCCTCAAAGGCAAGGACATCACGTATCAATCATTCAGGAACCCCACAAATCTCACATGTAAAATGAAGATTAAAGGGGCGCCTGGGTGGCTCAGTGGGTTGGCCCTCTGCCTTTGGCTCGGGTCATGATCTCAGGGTCCAGGGATCGAGCCCCACGTCAGGCTCTCTGCTTGGCGGGGAGCCTCCTTCCTTCACCTCTCTCTGCCTGCCTCTCTGCCTACTTGTGATCTCTGTCAAATAAATAAATAAATAATCTTAATTTAAAAAAAAAAAATGAAGAGTACATTCTGGGTGACTGACACGTATCCATACCCCCACCCTCTGGAATAAGAATAAAACAGCCGTTACTTATTAAGCACCTGCTCTGTGCCAAGCACTTTCTGTGCCTAATTTTGAATTCCCATGACAACAGGGCCAGGTCACTGCTCTTCTGGTCTCACAGATGGGGGAACTGCAGAGCAGGAAGGTTAAGCCAGAAGTCACATACTGGTTAAGTGGAGAGCAGGGAATCTGGGATGCAACTTCAGGTCTGTCTCCAGAGATGGGTCTGTTCCCCTGGCTTCTGCCATTCTCTCACAACTCACAGCCCACCCTTTCTCACTGAAGGTGGCACGGTGTGACGGTTGGTCCGGACTGAGGATCTGTACTCAAGACTGCTCAGCCCTGCAGCATCATTAAGCTGCTGTGGCCCGGGGCACCTGGGTGGCTCAGTGGGTTAAGCCTCTGCCTTCGGCTCAGGTCATGATCCCAGGGTCTGGGATTGAGCCCCGCATCGGGTTCTCTGCTCAGCAGGGACCCTGCTTCCCCCTCTCTCTCTGTCTGCCTCTCTGCCTACTTGTGAGTAAATAAAAATTTCCTGTCTGTCAAGTAAATAAAAATCTTTAAAAGAAAAAAAGAGAAGTAATAAGTAGGCATAGATGATAGACATTGGCTGGGCTGGGAGTTCAGGAAGGATTCCCTGTTAATTGGGAACTTGAAAGTTCGGTAGGAGTGACCTAGACAAAGCGCAGATTGGGAATGAGGGTAGGCAGAGAACATTTTAAGCTGCACAAGCAGCATGTACAAAGGTCCTGTGGCAGATCACTTTGGAATTGTTACTGGCCAGTAAAAAACTCATATTCATTTGTGAGACGGTATCTGTCTCCACTAGTCTGTAAGTTCCATCAGCGAGGGACATGTCTATTTATTCATAATAAATATCCCGTGACTGAACACTAGGTCTGATACACAGGAGGTGCTACATAAATATCAATCAAACCAAGACTTGCTTCTGTTTGACCACTGAACCACAATGAACAGGGTTAAATACGGAGCAGGTTTGGTTAATCTTGTGAGAGCAAAGAGTTAACAAATCAATAATTTACCAGACTCAGACGCTCTTGGTTAGAGTATAAACAGGTTCAACATTTTTTGGCATGGAGCCCAAGACGGCTTAAACTTGGGACCCTGAGATCAAGACCTGGGTCAAGATCAAGAGTCAGGCGCTTACCGGCTTAAACAACACAGCAACCCAGGGGCCCCCAGGTTAGGCATTTCTTTTTTTTTTTTTTTTAAGATTTTATTTATTTATTTGACAGAGAGAAATCACAAGCAGACGGAGAGGCAGGCAGAGAGAGAGAGAGGGAAGCAGGCTCCCCGCTGAACAGAGAGCCCGATGCGGACCCGAGATTATGACCTGAGCCAAAGGCAGTGGCCCAACCCACTGAGCCACCCAGGCGCCCCCAGGTTCGGCATTTCTGAAAGACAATTAGGTAATACCTATTGAAATGTAAAATGTTTATGCCCTTTAACCAGCTTTCCTCAATTCCAGAAAGCTAGTTCACAAAAATGCTCACATAATTGAGCACTGAGACAGGCAAAGCCATTCTCTGCAGCACCATTCTTTTTTTTTTTTTTTTTTTTTAAGATTTTATTTATTTATTTGACAGAGAGAAATTACAAGTACACTGAGAGGCAGGCAGAGAGAGAGAGAGAAGGAAGCAGGCTCCCAGGGAGCCTGATGCGGGACTCGATCCCAGGACCCCGAGATCACGACCTGAGCCGAAGGCAGCGGCTCAACCCACTGAGCCACCCAGGCGCCCCTCTGCAGCACCATTCTTAAGAGAACAACCCAACTGTCCAAAAAGAGAGCACTGATTGAATAAATTCTAGTTCATCTACCAAGGAATGTCATCTTGCAGCTATTTAAAAAGAATTAACTTGAGAGGTGCCTGGCTGGTCTGTGACTCTTAATCTCTGAGTCGTTGAGTTCAAGCTCCACATTGGGTGCAGAGTTTACTTAAATAATTAAAAACTAAAAAAAAAAAAAAAAAAAAGAATTAAAGGTGGTGGTCCCATAACACTGTGAAAGTAATTACTGCCACCGAACTGAATACTTACTCATGGTTAAAATGTGAACATTTATGTTACATACATTTTACTGTAATTAAAAAAAAGGTAGATCTACCTTTACTGGCAGAGAAAAAGTTCCATGACACATTCAGGGTAAAAAATTAAGTAGCAAGACAGTATTATGAGAGCTCTTATAGAATAATAAATCATAATTCACACATGTAGATATGTTAACAAATGAAATGTCTGAACTGTGCATGGCAATTATCTCTACGGATTAGAATTATGGGCACTTTTCCTTTCTAGGCCAAGTATTTCTGTAACTTTTATTTTTTTTTTTAAGACTTTTAAATTTTATTTATTTGACAGAGAAGGAGACAGCAAGAGAGGGAATACAAGCAGGGGGAATGGGAGAGGGAGAAGCAGGCTTCCCGCTGAGCAGGGAGCCTGATGCAGGGCTCGATCCCAGGACCCTGCAATCATGACCCAAGCTGAAGGCAGATGCTTAACGACTGAGCCACCCAGGTGCCAGGTGCCCTTTCTGTAACTTTTAAATGTGACATGATAGGAGTTCCTTTTGCAACCAGGAAAAAAGAAGGAGCAAGGCAGAGAGATGCAGAAAGCATGCTGACTGTGGAGTGGTCCAGCACAATCATTTACCGGCAATTTGGCAATCAACAATGTTCTGTGTCATTTTTTTTTCCTAATGTGCAAACCCTTTGTTTTAGCAAGTTGATTTACAGGAATCTGTCGTTAATAAGGAAGAGAGTAGGTTTGTATATGGATGTCCTTGCTACTATTCTCGACTTTTCCTTTTTTTTTAAGATTTATTTATTTGAGGGCGCCTGGGTGGCTCAGTGGGTTAAGCCGCTGCCTTCGATCTCAGGGTCCTGGGATCGAGTACCGCATCCGGCTCTCTGCTCAACAGGGAGCCTGCTTCCTCCTCTCTCTCTCTGCCTGCCTCTCTGCCTACTTGTGATCTCTGTCAAATAAATAAATAAAATCTTAAAAAAAGAAAAAAAAGATTTATTTATTTGAGAAAAGAACAAGAGCGAGCCAGAAAGCACATGAGCGGGGGCGGGGGGCAGAGGGAGAGGGAGAAACAGACCCTCCACTGAGCAATAGGCCTGACACCTGGCTCCATTCCAGGACCCTGGGATCATGACCTGAGCCAAACACAGATGCTTAACCGACTGAACTATAGGCACCCCCAACTTTTACTTATGTGTAAATATTTATAACAAAAAAATATTTTGAGAAAGATACCAATTATGGTTTAAATTTTTTTTTTAAGTAATCTCTACCCCCCAACATGAGGCTCCAACTCACGACCCTGAGATCAAGAGCTGCAGGCTCTACCTACTGAGCCAGGCACTCCAACACTTCTTATAATTAGAAAAAATTATAAACAACATTAGTTTTTAATTAAAAATTAAACGCTCGGGGCGTCTGGGTGGCTCAGTGGGTTAAACCCCCTCTGCCTTCGGCTCAGGTCATGATCTCAGGGTCCTGAAATCGAGCCCCCCGCATCAGGCTCTCTGCTCAGCAGGGAGCCTGCTTCCCTTCCTCTCTCTGCCTGCCTCTCGGCCTACTTGTGATCTCTGTCAAATAAATAAATAAAAATCTTAAAAAAAAATAAAAAATTAAACGCTCAAGGGCACATGGGTGGTTCAGTGGGTTGGGCCGCTGCCTTCCGCTCGGGTCATGGTCTCAGGGTCCTGGGATCGAGTTCCAAATCGGGTTCTCTGCTCAGCAGGGAGCCTGCTTCCCTCTCTCTCTCTCTGCCAGCCTCTCTGCCTACTTGTGATCTCTGCCTGTCAAATAAATAAATAAAATCTTTAAAAAAAAAATTAAATGCTCAAAACCAAAAGATAAATATTCCTACAGACTGCTTGCTGCGGAGTAAAAGCAAATTAAACTTTTCATAAAGCAGCTTGTCAATATGAAACCCACAGGAACACCTACACCATCTGAGCAATTCTATACCCGAAACTCTTACCCTGGAGAAATAATTCTAAACATGAATGATTGGGTTTTTTTTTTTTAAGATTTTATTTATTCATTTGATAGAGACAGAGACAGCAAGAGAGGGAACACAAGCAGGGGGAGTGGGAGAGGGAGAAGCAGGCTTCCTGCTGAGCAGGGAACACGATGCGGGGCTCGATCCCAGGACCCTGGGATCATGATCCGAGCTGAAGGCAGATGCTTAACAAATGAGTCACCCAGGCACCCCAGGAATGATAGTTTTAAGTACTATGTAGCAATGCAGGAAATTGTCTATGATACAATAATATAAGAAAAAGCAGGTTTACAAACACACAGACTACAATGCTATAAAACTCATGTTCACGGCAGGGGGCGGGGGGGACCAAAAGGAAATGCACTAACAACATAAAAAAAAATGTTTGGGTTAAGAGGGAAAATTATTTTCGCCTATAATTCTCCAAATCTGTATTAAGGTGATGTGTGGAAAAGAGATTGATAGCAAGCTGTTTTCAGCTGGCATAGAGAGAGCTGAAGGCCCCTAGTGTCACTGTATTTTTGTCCCTGAACTCTAATTTTGCAATCCGACATTCCAGTGAGGGCACCACGCTCAGATGGCTGAAGAGCCGGGGCGAGCCTGCCCCATGGGGCACTTGCCCGTGTGTAGACAGAACAGTGAAAGCCCCCACATGACGAGAGGGAACATTCCAGGCATGGGAGTCCAGGGATCTGGCCTCCTAGCTCAGTCACTAGGTACCCTTACAATAATCTCGTCCCTCTGTGCCTCCCTTTCCACTTCGGGAGAAGTGGATCATTCCAGCGGCTCAAGGCCGCCTGAGAGGTTTCAGCTTCTCGGCTGTGCCACTCCTGGAACAGTCGGTCAGAGTCCCCCGGGGTGGAGCCCAAGCGTCGGTGGAGACAACCAGGTCACTCTCATGCCGCTGCCATGTCTGGGAACCACTGGACTAGATGTTCTCCAAAGTTCTGTCCGGCGCAGATTCTGTAAATACTCCTCCCCGGCACGAGGGTTCTCAGAGAAGCCCATGTGTTCCCCAAAGGCCCAGAGGAAAATGCAGCAATGTCAGAATAGATGCACCTGTACCAGGGAGGAAAACCCCCTGAGCTCAGGCTTTTCTGCACTGGCCTTCGCCTCCCCATGGGGAGCTGTGGGCGCGAGCACGTGAAACCCAGCCCAACGTGGAGGCCCACAGAGCACTACACGCTCGGCACACTAGCTGCTCATCACTGGCCCCTGATGACTGGCCAAACGGCGGACTCTTTCTGTTGTAAAATATTAATAAAATAAGGGAGAACAACCCCTATCCAGACCACCTCATTTAACAACGAACACCTAGGTTCCGAGCACTGTTAGGGCAGTTCCCAAACCTTTTTAAGTTAAGGCCCACGAACAAAGTAACTCATTTTGGACATCACAGTTAGGCAGACAGACCAGGCTGCTGCTGGAAGGCACCTGGGGGTGGGGGTAGGGGGGGGTGTCAGGATCTCTGCACACCTGTGTCCTATTTGCTAGAGCACACCTGAGGAAAGCTGAGCTGTACTCACTAAACCCCAGAACACGCCCGTGCTGTCCCTACAGGCAGGATCACAACCTGGTGGGGTAAGACAGACACGGAAACCAAGTGTGGTCCTATTAGAGTTGCTCTTGTGACATTAGGTCTAAGGTTCAGCGAAGGCACAGAAATATGAGTGGTCAAGTGAACAAGAGGCCAAGACCTTCTCCAAGGTCATGTTTGAGTTCAAGTTAAAAAAAAATTGGCTACAGATGCAAAAGCCAAACAGAACGACTCCCTTAAAATCGCGTGGCATTTGTGGAGTCATGATGGAAGGAGGAAGTCATTCAAAGTCCACTGTATCCTCGTGTAGGCACCTCAGAGGGAGGGTCCTAGCAACTTTCAAATATTGGCCATGGGATGTTCTAACAGAAGCCTTAGAGGAGGGGCTTTCACATTTTTTTTTTTTTAAGATTTTATTTATTTATTTGACAGACAGAGATCACAAGCAGGCAGAGAGGCATGCAGAGAGAGAGGAGGAAGCAGGCTCCCTGCTGAGCAGAGAGCCCGATGTGGGGCTCGATCCCAGGACCCTGAGACCATGACCTGAGCCGAAAGCAGAGGCTTTAACCCAGTGAGCCACCCAGGCGCCCCAAGGGGCTTTCACATTTTGACTGAGAACACACATACACACAAAATACATTTTATGTTGTGATCCAGGCCAAAGGTATTGCCAGGGTGGCGTAACTAAAACAAGGTTCACCGGGCGCCTGGGCAGCTCAGTCCGTTAAGTGTCTGCCTTCAGCTCATGATCCCAGGACTGAGCCCCACATCGGCTCCTTACTTGGTGGGGACCCTGCTTCTCCCCCTACCTCTGCCTGCTGCTCCCCCTGCTGTGCTCTCTGTCAAATAAATATTTTTTAAAATAAAAATAAATAAAAACAAAACAAGTTTCACTAAACGACACTCACCATGTGCAATGCATGCTGATACTTTTTTTTTTTAAGTAGCTCCACATTCAGTGTGGGGTTCAAACCCATGATCCTGTGATCAAGAGTCATGTGCTCTACTAATTATTTTTTATTTTTTAAATTTTTTAAAAAGATTTTTATTTTTTTATTTGACAGAGATCACAAGTAGGTGGGGGCAGGAAGCAAGCTCCCCAGTGAGCAGAGAACCTGATGTGGGGCTCGATCCCAGGACCCTGAGACCATGACCTCAGCCGAAGGCAGAGGCTTTAACCCACGGAGCCACCCAGGTGCCCCAATATTTTTTTTTTTTAAAGATTTTATTTATTTCTATGACAGAGACACAGCGAGAGAGGGAACACAAGCAGCGGGAATTAGAGAGGGAGAAGCAGGCCTCCTGCCAAGCAGGGAGCCTGATGTGAGGCTCATTCCCAGGACCCTGGGATCATGACCTGAGCTGAAGGCAGACGCCCAACGACTGAGCCACCCGGGTGCCCCAACTAATACTTTTCATTCTATTATTGTTTATACTGTGGTAAAACACACATAACATAAAATTTACCACCGTAACTAGGTGAAAGGAGCCAGGTGGGCACATGCACAGTGGAACCAGCACTATCTGGTCCCAGAATCACTCGTTACTCCAAAGCAAAGCCCATAGCCATCCAGCAGCTGCTCCTTATTCCCTTCACTCTCCTGGCAACCACTAACCACTAACCACTAAGCTATTCTAACTATTCTAACCACTAACTATTCTAACTCGTTCATATACATCATACAGTTCATGGCTCTTTGTGTCTGGCCTTTTTCCTTTAGCATTCTTGATTATCTTTCCTAGAAGGCAAGCTGCGCCCCATTAATTTCATTACCTGATGACAGGTCAGGACAGGCAATCTGAACACCTTACAGAATTTAAACAAAGAGCCACAAACGCCTGAGCCAAACAGCCGAAGAATGACGCTCACGGTCGCCCCGGGCCTGTGCCGAGCACTGTCAGGATCTCCGCAGCGTTTGGTTCAGTCCGTGGCGCCAGAGGCACCCAAGCCTCTGCCACCCACTTGGTCCCTCTCTGCACACAACTCTCCACCAAGAAAATCAGAAAAATAAAGACAACATAGCAAGTGTGTTTTGTTTTAAGTCTAATTTAAGGGGGAATCAGTCGGTTAAGCATCTGCCTTAGGCTCAGGTCACGATCCCAGAGTCCTGGGACTGAGCCGCACACGGGGCTCCCTGCTCAGCGAGGCGCCTGCTTTTCCCTCTGCCTCTCACCCGCTGTTGTGCTCTCTCTCTCTCCAAATAAATAAAATCTTTGAAAAAAAGGAAGTTAAAACATGACTTTTGTTCTGAATCTTGCCTTCCTATGCCTTCACGTTAAAAAGCCCTTTCTTTGAAGCAGGGATGCTGATATTGGATAATGGTTTGCTGGGCACGCGGCGGGGGAAGGTGGTGTTTCGGGACTCTTACTTGCAGAGGTTTAACAGTTGCAACCCCACGTTGATCCCGCCAATTCTGTGTGCACATTCTGGTGTTCTGTATCATGCAACTTCTCCAGAGCATACCTGCCTGTGGCGGGGGCAGGTACAGTCACTGGAGAAGACACGTGGAAAAAAAAGCTAAGATTTTAATTTTACCCTTAGAATTGCAGTAGCAGCCAGAAATATGAGAAGCGGTGAGCACAGCTGACTGGGGAAAAACATCTGTCTTCATTGCCGTTCGCTCAAAGTGTCCCTCTTCCCTCCTACGACCGAACCTTGCTCACTCACTCACCCACTCACCTGTCTGCCCATCATATAGTTACTAAGAGGTTATGGGGGCCAGCATTGTTTTAGGCACTGGAGATACAGCAATGAGCAAAACGGCCCTCTTGGGACTGACATTCCCAGGCATCAGAGGAAGTCGGACAGAGAGACAGACAGAAACACGGAAAAGAGTAAAACCTCAGTCAGATGTTGGTAAGTGTCAACGATAGGTAAGGAAGCAGAAGCAAGGGGAAAATGAGCCAGGGCAGTGGGGGCAGTGCCATTTAAAAGAGAATAGTGGGGAACGAGAAGGTGACACTGAACAATGAGCTGACAAAAGGTACAAGCCAACCTACAGAACGAAAGAAAAACATCCCCTACAGAAAATCTAAGGGACCGCTAAAGTGAGGTGGTAACTGCTGTGTTCAAAGAACAAAACAGAGCGAGATTCGTACACCCCCACTGACAATAGTCTTGTTCACAACAGCCAGATGTCAGCAACCCAAGTGTGATGCATCCGTATGACGGAATATTCCTTGCAAAGGAATTTTAGGGTGCCTGGCTGGCTCAGCTGGTGGAATAAATGAAAGATTGTATTTTTAAGTAACCTCTCCACTCAATGTGGGGCTCAAACTTACAACCCTGAAATCAAGAGTCGCACACTCCACCACCTAAGCCAGACGGGCATCCGTGAAAAGGAATTATTTTTTTAATTTTTAAAGATTTTATTTATTTATTTGGCAGACAGAGATCACAAGTATGCAGAGAGGCAGGCAGAGAGAGAGGAAGGGAAGCAGGCTCCCTGCTGAGCAGAGAGCCCGATACGAGGCTTGATCCCAGGACCCTGGGATCATGACCTGAGCTGAAGGCCGAGGCTTTAACCCACTGAGCCACCCAGGTGCCCCAAGAAAAGGAATTTTAAAAGCCTGAAAAATTGAGACATGTGCTACAACATGGATGAACCTCGAAGGCAGGGTGCTAAGTGGACTAAGCCAGTCAAAAGTACAAATACTGAATGAATGCCAGTGATACTTGGTACTGGGAGTAATCAAATTGATAGAGTAGGAAGTAGATGGTAGTTGCTGGGGCTAGGGGGAGGGAGAAATAGGGAGTTAGTGTCTAAATGGGGACAGTTTCCATGATCCCAGGGTCCTGGAATCGAGCCCTGCGTCAGGCTCTCAGCTCAGTGGGGAGCCTGCTTCCCCACCCCGCCTGCCTCTCTGCCTACTTGTGATCTTTGTCAAATAAATATATAAAATCTTTAAAAATAAATAAATAAAATAAAATAAATTGGGACAGTTTCAGTATGCGATAATAAAAAAGATGGGGCGCCTGGCTGGCTCAGTTGGTTGAGCAGCTGCCTTTGGCTCAGGTCATGGTCCCCGGGTCCTGGGATCAAGTCCCGCATCCAGCTCCCTGCTCAGCGGAGACCCTGCTTCTCCCTCTCCCTATCTCCCGGCTTGTACTCTCACTCTCTCTGTCAAATAAATAAATAAAATAAAATCTTTTTTAAAAATTAAAAAATGGGGCATCTGGGTGGCTCAGTGGGTTAAGCCTCTGCCTTTGGCTCAGGTCATGACCTCGGGGTCCTGGGATGGAGCCCAGTGTTGGACACTCTGCTCAGCAGGGAGCCTGCTTCCTCCTCTCTCTCTGCCTCTCTGTCTACTTGTGATCTCTCTCTCTCTGTGTCAAATAAATAAATAAAATCTTTTTAAAAAATTAAAAAGCTCTGGAGATGGATGGCGGTGATGGTTGCTCAACCATGTGAATTACCTGATGTCACTGAACTGTATACTGAAAATGGTAATTTTAAAATTAAAAAAAAAAAAAAACAATGAGCAAGGAAGCCAGTGTGGCCAGAGCAGAATAAACAAAGGCAAGTGTAGTGAGAGAGAAGTTCAAGAGGTAGCAAGGATTCAAACTGCACAGGATCTAGCGGAATTTAGTAAAGATTCTGACTTTACTCTGAGCGAGGAGCTAATGAAAAATTCTAAACAGGAGTCAATGCTCCGACATCTTCACAAGGATCCCTCTGGTTGCTCCGTGCAGAACAGAAGGCAGCAGGGAGACCAGGTCAAGGCTAGTGCAACAGCCCGTGAAGGATGGCGGTGATGCGGACCAGAGTCAGAGCGGTGGAGGCGGTCAGAAGGGGCTGGAGTCTACGTATATTCTGAAGGTAGTAACCGTTAATATTTGCTGACAGAACGGCCATGGGGTATGGGAACAGAGTGATAAACGTCTCACGGGGTTTGAGGCTTGGGTAACTGAAGAATGGAGTTGCTTAGCAATGAAATGGGGAAGGCAACAGAAGAGCAGACTTGAGGGTGCGATCAGGAGTTTGCATATGGAGAGGACACCAGGGTGGAGATGTCCACTAGGCAGTGGGATTCTTATCCCAGGCCCCACCCCTCTAGAACCCTGGTAATTAAATAGTTCATCTAGAACCACAGACTTTCAGAAGCACAAGTGAGCCCAGATCCCCACGTATTTTACTTCACCTGACAGATGAAGAAACGAAGGCCAGAGGTCACACACCTAGTTAACAGCAGTCAGGAGCTCAGTTCCATTCTCAAGTCAGTGCTTCTTCCACCACACTACTTCCTTCCCTAATTTAGGCTAACCTGATACTGATTCATTCCACAAGTATTTATCAAGCCCTGGAATTCGTGCTGAATTAATGAGATAAGCAAGGCTGGCACTTTCCCGCCCATGCCCAATTTAGAGCTTGTGGAGAAGACAGGTATGTAATCACTCAAGGGACCATATAAGCAGCTACATCAGAGAGGCTATGAAAGAAAAGTTAATCAGTTGTAACAGTAAAAAGTGGGACAACCTAAACCTGACTGGGAGAAGGGCTTTCCCAAGAAACCAGTATTTAATCTGAGAACTGAAATATTTATAGGAGTTAGCCAGACAAATAAAAGGGGTTTAGGAGAGGGAGTTCAAGGAAACTTACAGCCACAGAGCAGTATGTGTAAAGGCCCCGTGGCAGGAAACCACCTGTAACTGAATGAAGACAGCCAGCCAGGCTGGCTGGAGTAAAGTAAGCAAAAATAAAAGGAAATAAGGCTAAGAGGTAAAAAGGACCCACGTATCATGAGGGACCTTGTAGGGGTAGGAGAAAAGTACCCTAGCAACCCTGAACCACAGGCTGTCTGAGTCTTACTGGAACACCTGATCCCCCAGAACACGAGATGGGAGACCTCTAAAGGAGCTGCTGTGAGGCCATCTCCCACCTGCCCTCCTAATCTCCCCTGGGAGACTATCATGAGACAGTTCCTGTCTCCCAGAATCGGATGACGTATGAAGCTCTCCGCCCCAGACCCTTCAGACTAGAGCTGCAGAATGTAAACACACCGAGCTGCAACAGGGTACCCACAACGCCGTGTGCAGTCACTGGCTCCTTCAGCTTTGGTGTGCTCCACTTGGTGTGCGGGGCTGGGACCCAGGGAGCTGGCACCTTTGGCTTGTTCTTCTGTTGTGTCAGCTATGAACTGTCTGTACACGAAAGCGGCTCACTGTACCTGTACCAATCCAATCATTCAGGCCTTGACCTTGTCTTGTAAGTGTGTGTGAGCTTTACAGCAGGACATGTTCAATGTTTAACTTGCTCCTAAAAGCAGTGGGAAGCCACAGAAGGTTTAAGCAGGATCATGACTGGATCAGATTTGCATTAAAAAAAAAAAAAAATCACCGTGGCTACTATGTAGGTAATGCATCCAAGAGAGGCAAAAGGAAAACAGGTTGATGGTGGCTTATCCTGTAACCTGTTTCCTCTAGCAAAGGGGTGTCCACACCTACTGTGACACCTGAACACCTACTATGTGCCAGGCAATAGGAACAGACACCAAGAAGAGGAAGACAGTCCCTAAGCTAAGATACCTTACTCTGACCAAGACGAGCAGGTAAATGTAACCAACTGTGCAAAAAGGAAGCACAGGCCAGAAGCGGGAGTGCTGCAGAGGGAACCATAACCTCAGCTTGACGAGCCAGGGCAGGGCTTCGAGCAGGGCTGTGGAGGACACACGGGAGTTTGGAAGACACCGAAGAGACACAAAGCATATAAAGATACAAAACCATTAAGTCAAGTGTGCAAAAGCTACTAAGCTCAGAGAAGGGCAGGATGTCACTGACAAAGCAGGAAATAGTGGAAGGTCAGTTTGGGTGTGGCTGACTATCCTAAAAATGGGACTATAACCCATGGTTTTACTAGCAGCGCAGTGAAAAGAACTTAGATCCAGCTTCAAAGCCAGCTCTACCATTTACTAGCACTTCACCTTTGAACCTGGTTTCCTCATTTAGAAAAAGAGAGCAGCTGAGTATTATATGAGCTTAGAAAGGGCATGAATGGGTTCCTCTCAAATAGCAATTAGTATGTGAAACGCTACAAGCAGACTAAAAAAAAATAGCATTTACTAGGGTTTTTCCAGCCTGTTTTAAGATTTTATTTATTTATTTGACAGACAGAGACCACAAGAAGGCAGAGAGACAGGCAAAGAGAGAGAGGAGGAAGCAGGCTCCCTGCCAAGCAGAGAGCCCGATACGGGACTCGATCCAAGGACCCCGAGATCATGACCTGAGCCAAAGACAGAGGCTTAACCCACTGAGCCACCCAGGCCCCCTTTTCCAGCCATTTTAAAGAGCAGGACACATTTTATAGAGCAATATTTACAAAACACATAAAAATGCAATTTCACAGAATCCCTGAAACTCATCCAGGGCTATCCGCCACCACCACCACAGCTCCCAGAGGGCTCCATGGCCTGACACCAGGGACCCAGAGGTGTTAAATACACAGTGACTCCAAGGGAGGCAGCAAACACCTATTCCATGGCCAATCCACCTCCTCACAGTCCCTGGCACCACTGAACCCACTATACCCACACTGAACAGGATTCTAAGCAAAGACCATCAGTAGTAATATTTAACTCTTCCCACCAAGTGCCAAGTTGTAAGAGCTTTGCGTGGAGAAAGAGTCCTTTTGTAATAATATGGGACCCATTTAACAGATGAGCAAATTGAGAGCTGGAGAAGGGTGACAACTCACCCAAGTTCTCACGGATAGTGAACAGTAACACCAGCATTCAAACACGGCCTAGCTCTAAAGCCCAAGCCCCGAACCCTTCAAGTGTTCCTTGGCAATTCTAAGTACAGATCTGGACAGAAATGAATTAAAGAAACCAAATAAAATCAAAATGAAGTAATGCCAAACTGTTACCAGCAGCTCTCCCTGGAGTGTGAATTTACGGAGACATCTGAACTTCTTAAATTCATGTGTGAACCTTTAAAACTGTATGTACATTAGTTTTAGGATCAGAAAAATATTTTTAAAGAAACAGAAATCATTGGTTTCTAAGCACCACACTGCTTCCTATGACTGGCGGTCTTCTCCGGATTATTAAAAAGCAGAAAAACGAAGGCCGATTTTTTTTTTTAAAGATTTTATTTATTTATTTGACAGAGAGATAGAGAGATCACAAGTAAGCAGAGCAGCAGGCAGAGGGAGAGGGAGAAGCAGACTCTTCACTGAGCAGAGAGCCCGATGTGGGGCTCGATCCCAGGACACTGGGATCATGACCTGAGCCGAAGGCAGCCACTTAACCAACTGAGCCACCCAGGCGCCCCGAAGGCCGATTTTTAAAATTTTTATTATTATTATTATTATTATTTTTGTAAGTTTTATTTATTTATTTATTTGACAGGCAGAGATCACAAGTAGGCAGAGAGGCAGGCGGAGAGAGAGAGAGGAAGCAGGCTCCCTACTGAGCAGAGAGCCGGATGCGGGGCTCCATCCCAGGACCCTGGGATCATGACCTGAGCCGAAGGCAGAGGCTTTAACCCATTGAACCACCCAGGCGCCCTGGCAGATGTTTTTTAAAGAACATGACTGTTTCCCTCCACCGCCATTATACAAAAGTAATTGGCAAAAATCTCAAAGATTTACAACAGAAAGTGTTGGCAAGAGTCTAGAGGAAAGAATAACCTTGCATTTTGCTATCTGAGAACACTAGTAAAGTCTCGTCCGTGGGAACTGGCAATAGCTACCAGAATTCATTACACTTGTGACTGAGCAAGTCCGCTTCCGCAGGCACCCCTGCACCACACACACGCACAAGAAGGCAGCTGGAGGAACGTTCACTGCCCCGTGAAGCAAAATATTTAAAAAATTAGAAATAGGGGCGCCTGGGTGGCTCAGTCGCTGAGCATCTGCCTTTGGTTCAGGTTGTGATCCCAGAGTCCTGGGATAGAGCCCTGCATTGTGGGGCTCCCTTCTTGGCGGAAAGCAGCTTCTCCCTCTCCCACCCCCTGCTTGCACTCCCTATCTCGTTGTTGTCCCCCCCCCCGCCCCCGTCAAATAAATAAAATCTTGAAAAAAAAAATTAGAAATAACCTAGGGGTGCCTGGCTGGCTCAGCCGGGGGAGCATGTGACTCTTGATCTCGGGGTTGTGAGCTGGAGCTCCACACTGGGTGGAGAGTTTACTTAAAAATAAAATCTTAAAAAAATTAGAAACAACTTAAATGTTCTCTTTTTTAAGTTACATTTTATCCATTTTGTGGAATACTGTAACACTTTAGGAAAAATCTCTAAGATTCACTGTTAAGTTACAGATATAAAACACAGTAAATTGCTTTAACACTGTTTATGTATGTACTGAATGTTCACAGACATGCACTTAAGAGGACGTACACTGATCTGCTGTTACTCCTGGGGAAGGAGAAAAGTTTAGGAAAAGGCTGGCAGAAAGAAAGATTTTAGTTTTATCAAGAGTATTCAGGGGCACCTGTCTGGCTCAGTCAGTGAAGCATGCAACTCTCCACCTCTGGGTTCTGAGTTGGAGCCCCATGTTGGGTGTAGAGATTACTTAAAAAAAGGGGGGGTATTCAAGCGTTTATAAGAATGTCCCCATTGTTGGAGTACCTGGGTGCCTCAGTCAGTTAAGCATCTGCCTTCGGCTCAGGTCGTGATCTCAGGGTCTTGGGATCGAGCCCCCGTACTGGGCTCCCTGCTCAGCGGGGAGTCTGCTTGTCCCCCTCCCTCTCGTCTTCTCCCCCATCCCAGCTCCTGCACTTGCACTTGCCCTCTCTCTCTCTCTCTCAAATAAATAAAATCTTTAGGAAAAAAAAAAGAATCTCCTCATTGCTGCTTTTATGATTATAAATACACATATTATTGTACATGTTTTTAATCTGGATTGTAAAAATTGAAAAACATTAGAAAGACATATGCCAAACGTTAACAGTAGTTATCTCTGGGTAAAGGCGGGGTATTACAAATATTTATAGGTAACTTTTATGATATTCTCTATACTTCTGTATTTTCCAAGTTTCCTACAATGGGTAATTACCTTCATAAACAAGAAAAAAGTTAAGGAATCAAAAAAGAAAAAGAAAAGAAAAAAGTTAAGAAATCAATTTCACCTTAAAAACAGGTATTACTGAGTCCTACAATATGCCAACCACCGTGGCTGGGGGTCAAGTAGCTAGATCAGTGTTATTTATTTATTTATTTGTTTATTTGACGGGGGCGGGAGGATACATTGAGAGAGGGAACACAAGCAGGGGGAGTGGGAGAGGGAGAAGCAGGCTTCCTGCTCAGCAGGGAGTCCGACTCAATCTCGGACCCTGGGATCTCGACCTGAGCCAAAGGCAGACGCCCAACAACTGAGCCACCCAAACGCCCCTGGATCAGTGTTATTTAAAGAAGGATGATGATTTGTGGGGATATTAAAAAAATAATAATAACCTACTAAGATTTTGTTTTTCTTTCCTAAATCCAAAAGTAAAACATACTCAAATGCTCAGTTCCACCTGGCCTTGGGACCCAGAAACATTCCTGAGATCACTCGTAAGGCCTACCAACCCAGATGTTGCAACAACCAGAAAACAGGAAAATTGTTTCCCATACCTGGTCTTGTGAAATTTTCATGGGTACATGCCAGGCCCTTATCTAGAAGGGGTTCTTTCACTAAGCCCTCACCCTCCACTTCCTCTGGAACAAAGGAGCCCAGAGCATGGCTGAGCAGAAACCCCTCTTGGGCAAACTCCCTGAGCCCCTGATTGAACAGAATGGGACCAGGAAGCTCAGTTTCTTCCAGAAAGCCTATTCCACTCCTGGACAGTTCTAATACTTTCCAACTGCTACAACTGCTTCTTATACTGAACTGAAACGTGCCTCAGTCACATTAGAACAGATTCCGGCACTGGAGATTCTGTCCCCAAGAGGCCATGTAACCTTGAGAGGCCGTACTTAGCATCTAAACATCACCTTCTCTCCTCTAAGCGGGGCTAACCTTCCCAGGTTGCAGTCAGGGCTCAAAGAGAGCACCTACGGAAGGACCCAGTCCAGTGCCTGACACATGACAGGCCACACTTCCTAGCCCTGACCTTTGGAACGAGTTCAAATGAGCCTAGTCACTCTTCCACATTTCAGCCTTTCAAATCCTTGAAAACCTTAATCGTGTCTTCAACAGTCTAAGCATCCACACAGCACTTCCTCTGCTACCAAACAACTCCCTAATTTTACACTTGGGTGGGAGTCTCCCATAGTAGCCAGATGCTCACAGATCTGTTTTGGAGTAAATAGCTGTCAGCGGTCACCTGCTCGGTGCCAGCTACTCTGCTAAACCTTGTACAAAGCTCAGCCTCCCTGAAGATGCACAGGCCCAGAGACAGGAAGTGGCTGACCCAAGGTCACACAGCTGGGAACCTACAGAGCCCATGGTCTTCACACTGTGCTACAGAAAGTGTTTCCCAGCCTCTGCTCTGGCCCAAGACCCAGGCAGGCCCAGCCCTCAGTGGTGGGGGGCTATTGGTCCCAACTGCTAAACCAAAGTGTCTTTGGTGGAGTCTGGCTCCTGGGTCTCGGTAGTGCCCCTCCCTTACTGGGTAAGATCCAAATCTCCAGGGCTCCAAGGGAGTAAGGGAGGCACCGCTGATCCTGCATTTACTGACACAGAACAAATTCTGGAGGAGGAAACATACCCAAAGTGGATCCCAATGGGGAGCCTGGCAAGAAATGAAAAGAAACAAAACAAAACTGTGCCAGGCAAGATCACAAAGGTTATCTTCTGTCACCTTCCCAACAAGTGTGCCAAGTGGGATTGTTACAGGTCAGCCAGTCCCTCGTATAGAGAGAAAATGGAGACTTGGGCAGATGAGAAAGTAAATTCCACTAAACTGTAAGCGCCCTGAAGGCAGAAAACCTGTCTAGTCACGTTACCGTGCATACTCGGAGCCTAGAACAATGTCTGATACACAGAAGCTGAAAAAATATTTGGTGATGAGAGGGAGGAAGGCAGAGCCACAATCTGAACACAAGCCTCTTCAACATGCTTTCAAATTCACACTGTGAGTGCCTCTAGCCGAGGTGCTGAGCTGGCCACGCCCATTTACAGAAGCACAGGATCCACGCTGTGGCACCTTATGTGCTTCCCCACTCGAAACTCTGGCCTTCCCAACTGACCAAGGTCAGACATGCTACTCTCCCTTCCCAAAGGACACAAGTCTTCCCTTGATACCATCTGTATCAAGAGAACAGTCCAAACCAAAGAGACTGACATATTCTTGGCCAGGAGGCCAGCCTGACCTCTCACCCACCTGGTGAGGCAGGGCACGTGCCAGCGCTGCCTTAGGGAGCCACATGTCGCTGAGCACCAGAACTCGGAGCAAGCCAAGAAGCAGAAATGGCTGAGCTGTCCCAACAGGCTGGGCTCCTAGAAGATGCCTGGTCTCTTGAGGCAACTGCTTCAGCAAAAGACAAAGCAGCCACCAACCCCATGCAGTCCTGTTGAGGGCCACTGTGGAAACAGTCCTACCCGTGCCAAGTCAAAGAAAGGGCATCCACTCTAGAGCCAGATGGATCTGGCTTACAATCTTGGTTCCCCTAGCCACAGGACCTCAGATAAGGTCTTCCACCTCTCTGAGCCTGTTTCCTTTCTTTTCTTTTTTTTTTAAAGATTTTATTTATTTATTTGACAGAGATGACAAGTAGGCAGAGAGGCAGGCAGAGAGAGAGGAGGAAGCAGGTTCCCTGCTGAGCAGAGAGCCCGATGCAGGGCTTGATCCCAGGACCCTGGGATCATGACCTGAGCTGAAAGCAGAGGCTTTAACCCACTGAGCCACCCAGGCGTCCCAGTTTCCTTTATTTTCTATAAAATGGGATAAAAGAGCAGAGGTTTTGTGAGATTTACAAAGAATGTACTGCTTGTAAATGTAGAGAAAAAAACATCTAGAATGATAAAACACAAAATTCCTATCAGTGTTTGCCTTTGGGGACTGGAGTGAAAAGAGGGTTTTTATGAATATACTACATTCTTTAAAGAAAAAAAATATAAGCAAAGCACAGAGTTCAGTCTGGATTCCTGATAGGCATTCAATACATGTAGGCTATCACTCACTTCTCCCGGGAGGGTATGTTGCTACTAACCCACTGCCCGCCTGTGTATTTCAGAAAAGACGAAGCGGTGCTGTTTCCCACCATGTCCTCTACCCCCCTCCTAGCTCACAAAGACCAGGGGCCCCAGAGCAGATCCCAAGCACCAGGGCCACATAGAAAAGCAATGGGACTGAAAAGGTCTCCTCTACCCTCTCATGCTGCCCGGGCATCCCTAACACGAGGCCATCCAACCTGTGCCCAGGGGTGGGGGAACGCACTACCTTACAAGGCAGCCCATATCAACAGCAGGATGACTTCACGGTCTCAGCAGGGTAAGACCCCTGGTTCCTCTGACCATGACCTTCATTCAGCAGCCTTCAGGCTCACAGCTGTTAGCTTGCAACAGCCAGGCCATTCCTGGCAGGGAAGCCTCAGGCAGGCTCTGGCTAGGTGGGCCACAAGGAATGCCTGTCAGTCAGCACCCTCCAAAGCAGCAGCATCTTCCCACACCTCTGCTGCCTGGAACAATTCTCTCCCACCCCTGGGAGGTGAGGCTGGGCTCCTCTCCAGAGCTAAACAATTTCCCCCCTCCGCCCAGGAGGCAATCAGCTAGCTTGGTTGCTATGCAACTGGCAGGCACAAAAAGTGATGCAGTCCTTTTCAGAGGCTTGGGAAGGGGGCAGGGAGCTGTGTTTCTCCAAGTCAGCTGGCGCTCATGCATGTGTGTAAGGCCAGGGAGGGGTTCTTTAAGGAACTGTTTGATAGATTCACTTTTGGGCCCGCTTGTCCTTTGCTGCCGGTGGCAGGGGCAGAGACGCCAGGCACACTGTGAACTGCATACAAATCTGAGCCCGAATCCAGCCCCCGGGGCAACGCTGCACACTAACACACTCAGGAAGGGCGGCTTCTGAGAACTCAATAGGTGGCCTGTGCGGCTGCCCCGCGGCTCCAGCAAGGAATAAAGCTGCCTCTGTGGGGCTCAGCCCTCTGGCCTCGCCCTCCCAGGCCTGGCTGGTATTTGGGGCAGGAGGCAATCAAGGCCCCAAATAAACATAGAGCCAAGCAGGGCAGGGAGCCAACTGAACTGTGTCCCCTGCATTTGGCCTCCTCCACAAAGGTCTACTTTCGACTCTCCAGCCCCGGGGGTAGTACTCTGAGGAAACAGTTCAGCAGAGTGGTCAAAAGCCTGGGTTCTGCAAGCAAACGAATCTGCATTCAAAATCTGGCCAGGCGGAATGCTAGCTGTGCCCTCAGACGAGCTGCTCAGCCCCTCTGGTTCTCAGGCTAATGACACCCACTTCTTAGGGCTGTTGTGAAGGGCAAACGAGGCAGTCCTTGTAAAATAAGACCTAGTTCAGCGACTGGTATCTCTAACACCAGCGATGTGTGTGGCACAGACTAAACGCGTCCCAAGACACCGAAGTTCTACGATGGCCCGGCTCACCCCTTCCCTCCTTGCTTCAGGCCAGCGTGTTGTGCGGTTAGGAAGTGACTTCCTCCTCGCCAGCGTATGAGCTCTTCCACAGGCCAGGCCCTTGTCTTAAACCGGCTCTACGGCTCCCTCAATGAACAATTAAGAACACCACGAATGTCCAGCAGAAGGTGAAGGAACCCAGCGACACAGCATGAAGTGCGGGGGATTAGAGGGGCTCCTGCAGCCGGCCCCAGAATTCAAGCTCCTCATCAGAAGCTGTCCCGGTCTCTCTCTGCGGGACAGAAGCAGAAATACTCCCACTGGGCCCAACTTCTCCCAGGACCCAGACTTTGATGATGAAAATACTACAAACGTGGGGAGCCTGGGTGGTTCAGTCGGTTAAGTATCTGACTTCGATTCAGGTCATGATCTCGGGGTCCTGGGCTGAAGTCCCGCGTCAGGCTCCCTGCTCACCGGGACGTCTGCTTCTCCCTCTCCCCTGCCCATGCCCCACTCATGCTCCCACGCTTGCTCTCACTCTCAAATAAATAAAATCTTTTTTTTTTTTTTAAAGATTTTATTTATTTACTTGACAGAGAGAAATCACAAGTAGATGGAGAGGCAGGCAGAGACAGAGAGAGAGGGAAGCAGGCTCCCCGCCGAGCAGAGAGCCCGATGCGGGGCTCGATCCCAGGACCCCGAGATCATGACCCGAGCCGAAGGCAGTGGCCCAACCCACCAAGCCACCCAGGCGCCCCCTCTTTTTTTTTTTTTTTTAAAGATTTTATTTATTTATTTGACAGAGAGAGATCACAAGTAGATGGAGAGGCAGGCAGAGAGAGAGAGAGAGGGGGAAGCAGGCTCTCTGCCGAGCAGAGAGCCCGATGCGGGACTCGCCCCCAGGACCCCGAGATCATGACCCGAGCTGAAGGCAGCGGCTCAACCCACTGAGCCCTCCAGGCGCCCTCAAATAAGTAAAATCTTAAAAAATATATATTACAAAAGTAATTGTAAACTCCACTTTCCCAAAGTTGCACGTCAACTTAGAGAATAAAATCAGGAAGCTGACAGATTCATTTCTACCTCTTCTCCCCAACTCTTACAGCAGCACCTGCATGGAGATTAGGGAAGGAACAAGCAGTTTCCCTAGAGCCAGTCTTTTTTTTTTTTTTAAATAAAGATTTTATTTGTCAGGGGCGCCTGGGTGGCTCAGTAGGTTAAAGCTTCTGCCTTCGGCTCGGGTCATGATCCCAAGGTCCTGGGATTGAGCCCCACATCGGTCTCTCGGCTCAGCAGGGAACCTGCTTCCCCCTCTCTCTCTGCCTGCCTCTCTGCCTACTTGTGATCTCTCTCTCTCTCTCTGTCGAATAAATAAATAAAATCTTAAAAAAAAAAAAATAAAAACTGAAGGCGGGCGCCTGGGTGGCTCAGTGGGTTAAGCCGCTGCCTTCGGCTCGGGTCATGATCTCAGGGTCCTGGGATCAAGTCCCGCATCGGGTTCTCTGCTCCGCGGGGAGCCTGCTTCCTCCTCTCTCTCTCTCTGCCTGCCTCTCTGCCTACTTGTGATCTCTCTGTGTCAAATGAATAAATAAAATCTAAAAAAAAAAACCAAAACTGAAGGCTGTCTTCTGGTCATTTAAGTAACAGCTCAAATGTCACCTTTTTCTGTAGGGCCTTTGCCACCCACCCCAATTAAAGCCATGTCACATGCCCACCCTGACCCTCTCTACCACAGGCTCCTAATCTACCTTTCTGGTAGCACTTAGCAGCTACAATGTTGTCTACTTGTTTATCTTCTGTTTGCCCAGAACTACAATATAAGATCCACTATTCTTGTTCACAGTTGCACTCGCAGAGTCTAGAATAGTGTTAGTCATATACTAAAGCTGTCAATGAACATTTTGGAAACAGCTAGTTCAAAAGGCAACAATGCACTCCCCTAGTTCTCAAGATGGTGACTCTACTCTCTCTGCCCAAAGTTTAGACTTGACGTTTGTGGAAGTTTGCTTACTCATCCGTTCGATCATTCATTCATCTACTCAACTCCAGTCACCAGCTGACTACAGGATACCCGAGACCGGACCACAGGGACATGCAACCAGAATGACCCATTTCCTAATTCCCAAGGTGGTGGTGGTGGTGGTTGTTTTAACCTGACACTTGACAGAGAACTTAACTTCTGCCAAATCTGTCAGACTCCATTGTAGTTAATGGCCATCTCGGATTTGCACGTGAGGTTACATGATGAAGAACTCAGCAACTCAGCACCTCAAGGCAAAACCAAAGACCTAAGAAACATATTTGCAAGCACCCAACCCTTTTTATCTACCATCCACAGTTGTGTGCACACAAATAAAAAATAAACACCAGAGAGTAAATGGGGCTTTTCAAAATGCTGACCTCCATTTTTTTTTTTCTCTGTTTCTAACCTTACAAGCTGGTAGCCGGCACTGTTAAACAGTGGAACACTTTCGGAGCACCTGGGTGGCAGTGGGTAAAGCCTCTGCCTTTGGCTCAGGTTGTGATCTCAGGAATTGAGCTTGGGATCGAGCCCTACATCGGGCTCTCAGCTCAGTGAGGGGAAGCCTGCTTCCCACCCCTCCCCTGCCTGCCTCTCTGCCTATTTGTGATCGCTATCTGTCAAATAAGTAAGTAAAATCTTAAAAAACAAACAAACAAAAAACAGTGGAACACTTTCAACTTAAGGAGATCTGTTCCCAGGTAAGGAAGCATTAACAGTACCCTGGTGGATAGGCTGAGTCTTGATGCCAAAGGGAAGCAGTATAGCACAGGTGCTAGGAACTCAGACCCTGGAATCAAAAAGGTACCAAAAAAACAAGGTACAGATTCAAATCACACCTGCTAATGACTAATAATAAGGCCCTAGGCAAGTTTATTTCATGTTACTTAGCTTAATTGTACTTAATTATACAGCCCTTACTAGGTACAGGGAGGGTTCTAGTTTGCAACTATAATACAATAATCAAATAAACCAGATGTACTATCATTATCTGTATCTTACTGGTGAGGGAACAGGTAGAGAGGTCAGGTAATCTGCTCAGTCATGGCTGGGGAATATGAGAGTCAGCTTTCAGGTCCCGGTAGTATGACGCCAGAACCCAGCTCTTAAGCATCATACTGTGTTTCTTCTCCAATCCTGTTTCTTCGACTATTAGAGCCAACAGGTCTGCCTTATCTCACGGCATCCTGTGGGATTACTGGCACACAGTAAGGTAAACGTTAGGTACTCTTAATGGCAGTAGAAACTGCCATCATTCATTCTATTATTTACCTTCACCTTTGGTCCAGCTAAGGGCAGAAGAAAAATATTTTGGCTGAGAAGATTTTCAAGGCCCTCTGCAGCAAAACACATTGACTATATAATAGAATATAGTATGGTAGAAGAATAGAGTAGAAGTTCCATGAAAATGGGAACTGTCTGCTTTGCTTATTATTGTATTTGAAGCAAGTGGTGGGTACTCAATGAATATGCATGGAATGAGGTCGGAATAAACTGAATGCATGGACAGGGTTCTACAGACATGACAACTCAAGCAGCACCATCACTTCTCAAATGTAGCTAAATACAAAAAAGGTAAATTTACAAGGTTCTCAGAGGACAGTGTTAGCAGGCCATTATTTAAGATAGCTTGGCTACTGAGAGGCAGTGTGGTATACAGCTTTTCATTCATCTTAGCTGAATAAACAAACGAGGACACCTCGATTTTAATCCTGACTCTGCTACTGGAAGTCACCCAAGGTCTTAGATTATCCATCTGTAAAAGAGGAGGCTGGACTACATGATGATCAAAAACAAATATATTCCATTTTCTTATCACTTCATAACAATCTGAATGGAACCAAGTACTCAGTAAGCATTTGTCAATGAAGATTATCCCCAGTGATCTGTCGGGTGAGGAAACTAGAATCCAAAAGTAATTTGCTCAAGGTCACAGGGTCAGGAAAGAATATGAACTATGGACCAAATCTCTTTCTATACTGGTCTAACAGTAAAAGCTTTCCAAAATCCTTTTTTTTTTTTTTTTTAAATACTGTGATATTAGTCCTCTCTTCCAAGATCACTAAGTCTGTAATCATTTAACCATCAAATAATATTGCCTAACTTCACTACATCATGGGGCAGCAGGATCAGGAAAAAACAACTACCTTTCTTTCTACATCATTAACCTAAAAAATCAAAAAGTTCTAAAAAGCAAATTAGGGCAAACCCCTTGTCTTTGTCCAAAATTGAGAGATCAGAAGTATTTAAGACAAATGATGATTTCATTTTAAACCATATGGTCTAAATTTAAGCAACGTGATTAAAAAACACAAACAAAAACAAACCCTAGTAACACAATGCTTCCTGAGAGTATAGCACATAACTTCTTTAATTTTATAATCAAAGCTATGCCACTTGATTCAAAGCAGATTCACAAAGTTAAATGTAAAAGGTTGTCAGAGAATGTCGACTTTATTGCTTGCTTTACTTTTATTAATAAAATACCTGCCCGACATTGAAATCTTCCATGTAACACCTTCCCAGTGTTATCAAGTTAGGAGTGAAGAAAACCATCTGGCAGTCACAGTCAGTTTTCTAGGTGGTTCGTAACAGAAGAGTCAAGGTCAAACTGTTGAGTCTCTTTATCCTCCTACCTCCTAAATGAAAAGGAACTGAGCTCAAAATACTCTACACTGGTACTCTCACAAATACAATGTCAGCTCGAGGATCACACTCTGGCTTAGAGAAGACAGACTGACATGAACAAGAACAAAAGGGTAAATAGGGCAGATGCTCCAAAAAGCACCTCGGTGACACTCAAGAGAACACAAACTTTCACCTACTTTCTAGCAGTTTTGTAGCCTATCCAATGGGAATTATATCACCAGATGATTATATGAATCAAATGATAAGATGAGGAATTAAAACAGTCTTGCAATCTTGCAAAGATGAGAGACTACTGCTATCCTTACTATGTCTGGGCCAAGAAAGCCCCCTCGCATTCTTGACTGTATGTTCCGCAGGATCCTTTTAAAATGGAACAGGGTACCAATCTCGTCTACAGCCTCCAGGCCTGGCAATCGTAGAAGCCCCTGGTTAGCAGGGCTCTGCTGCCTAGAGATGGGAAGTGAGGCCTTCAGACTCTGGGCCTAGCGGGCTCCACAACGACCGCGCCCCCCAGTCACCTTGTCCTCACCTTGAGGAACGGAAAGACACCCTACAAAAGAGCGGAGTGGAGTCCTCAGAAAGGGGTGCCTCCACTCTTCACCTGACAGCCGCTGCTTGGACCTACGCTTCCCACGGGGCGGGGACAGGACTGGGAGAGCGGAGCCGGGGACGCCTTGACCTCGGGCGCGGGAGGAGCGGACACCCGCGCAAGGCCCGCGGCCCGGACAGGTCCACGGAAAGTCGGCGGGAGGTCGGGCCCGCCTCGCCTTGCCTCGCCCACAGCTGCAGGCTCAGTAGGAGGCTCCCCGCCCTCGTGAACCCAGAGGGCCCTGAGCTCGCTCACCTGCAGCCGGGTCACCAGTAGGCTGTAAGGCGCCATTTTGTGCACTGACAAAGATGAGGTCGCGTAAAGATGACGTGAACCACGGCGTACTTAAAGCTTTGGGGCAGAGGCGTGGCCTGGAAGAGAAACGCGTAACGGTAAAGGCGGGGCCTCGGTAGAGGGACGAGAGCGCGGGGAGCGCATTGGGCGGAGCTCCCGTGTTAGAAACGGACGCCTGAAAGGGAAAGAGCTGCATAAAAACACTTGCGGAAGTAAATACCAGACACATAGATGTGCTATCGAAGGGCAAATTTCAGTTGTCTCTTCCATCCAAATCTGGGAAAGGCAAATTTTTTAATGACTTCCATGCATCTGCCAGGACCTGGCTCCCAAGCACCGACGGAAACTCCTCTATTTTTTTAACTTAAGGCTTAGATCACGCGAGAGCGAGCGCGGGCGAGCGAGCGCGAGCCAGTCTTGATGAAGCCTGGAGAACCAATCACGGCGACCGGGGGGCTGGAAAATGGAGGTTAAAGGTCGGACGGAAGTTCTCTAAGTTTCCGGTGGCCGGCTTGCGCTGGAACTATGGCTAAACATCATCCGGATTTGATTTTCTGCCGCAAGCAGGCTGGTGTTGGTGAGGCAGCTTCCTGCCCCCGGCTGTCAGGGTGGGGATGGTGTCAGGAGCTGGAGGGTGGGAGGTGGTCAGAGGTTCCGATTTCATCCTTAGGGTTTTGCCTCGGAGGCGCCACGTTTCCCGCCTCACGGTTGATAGCATGGGAGCGCGCGCGTTTGTGGTCTCTGATGCAAAGAGGGCGGGGGCGCGCGTGCTGAGACTCAGGCAGGCGACGGGAGTGAGGTCCGAGGAAGCTCAGATTGCCCAGGACCTGGGAGCGGGCTGAGAAGGGTGTGGGTTTGCTTCGGATGGAACCTTACGGTGAGGGTTAGATGGATAGGAGCCCTTAGGGCTCACTGCAGTCCCTGCTGTGTCGCCACCCCAGATTCGAGGATCTTTCCCCTCTTCGTCAAAACCAATTCTAATTGTACTCTTTACCATCTTTGATCTTGCAGCCATCGGAAGACTGTGTGAAAAATGTGAGTGAACACGCCCTCCCAAACACCCCCACTCCTTCCCCTCACAGTTTGTTTAAAGCCAGCAAACGGGCATTTCCAGCAGTGCCACAAAGAGGGTTTTGGGTAGATGTGCCTGCAAGTTTGTGAACATTGAGTACCAGGCTGCAACCAAAGCCCTCTCCATCTCTGCGTTGCAACTTGCACATTTTAAACATTATGTTTGGGTTTTTGAGAAAATTTGTAGCTTTGGCCAGGAGATAGCCTGACCCTGTTCCCCAACGACCCATACACAGTTCTTCGCCAGTAGTGATGGAGACTTCTTGTCTATGAGGTGATGTTCTAATCTCTTTATATATTAGTTGGTTAACTGACTCGTTGAAGGGATTGAGAGGGACACAGGGTTAGCTGAGTTTTGTAATACCAAAATAGAGAGTCCTAAAGTCACTAGGGGGTGGAGACCACTGTATTTTCCCCATAGCAGGAGCAGGGCAGTAGACCTAAGGAGGTACTTGTATGTGGGCGTAATTCCATTCTCTCTTCTTCCCAGGTGATGGCAAGTGTGTGATCTGTGACTCCTACGTGCGTCCCTGCACTCTGGTGCGCATATGTGATGAGTGTAATTATGGCTCTTACCAGGGGCGCTGTGTGATCTGTGGAGGCCCTGGAGTCTCGGATGCCTATTATTGTAAGGAGTGCACCATCCAGGAGAAGGATGTGAGTGTACACTAAGCTTTCCATCTGATCTTTGCTGCTTTTATTTAGTAACTCTTGCCAACCAGGGCAAACTCCTATGGCCCGTGGAGATTATTGTGTCCAACTAGGCACGCAGGTTATAATTTCCTCAAGTTCTGTGAGGTCAGCTGGGTGTCGTCCAATAAAAGGCGGTTATTTTGCATCAAGGGCTGAAATGCAACAGAAACAAAACTTTGTCAACGTCAGCAATTTGGAGAGCCTTCTCTCTACTCCTTTGATCTCTCTCTCTCTAATTATTCTTTTTTTTAAGAAGCTTATTTATTTATTTGACAGACAGAGATTACAAGTAGGCAGAGACAGATGCAGAGAGAGAGGGGGGGAAGCAGGCTCCCTGTTGAGCAGAGAACCTGACTCGAGGCTCAATCCCAGGACCCTGAGACCATGACCTGAGCCGAAGGCAGAGGCTTAACCCACTGAGCCACCCAGGCACCCCTCTGATTGTCCTTCTTCAGAAACAGTATCCTGCCTTTGTGAGTCCAGGCACAGTGCACAGTAGGTAATAGCTGCTCAGTCATTTTCTTTCCTATCGTGAAAGATTGTTTGAGTGGATGTGGTGACAGTTGAATTTGGGACACCTCAAGTTGATTTCCACTTTAACTGGCTAAAGAATGCCTTTGGGCTGATAGTGCAGGATTGTGATTCTGTCTCGTGACATTTTTGCTCCTTGATATTGTGTAGTGGCGGTGGCTACTTACTCAATTCCTTTAGTCAAATGCCAGGATAGGGGGCTTGTAGATCTATAATAAAAGCAAGTTTTACTGTTTTTGTTTAGGTTGGAAGCAGGAGCCTTCTTAGAGGGTGGGGACGGTGAATCTGCTTGTTTTCTTCTTCCTACGTATGACACACTAAAAATTGTGGGGACGCCCGGGTGGCTCAGTTGGTTAGGCGTCTGCCTTCAGCTCAGGTCATGATCCCAGGACCATTTATTAGCTGAGTGACAGACTGTAAAACGGGGATAGCGTGGGGCGCCTGGGTGGCTCAGTCAGTTAAGCGTCTGCCTTTGCCTCAGGTCATGATCCCAGGGTCTTGCGATGGAGTCCCACATTGGGCTCCTTGATCAGCAGGGGGCTTGCGTCTCTCTCTGCCTGCTCTGCCACTCCTCCTGCTTATGCTCTCTCTCTGACAAATAAACAAAATCTTTTTTAAAAAAATTTAAGTGTCATAATAGTATCACTAATGGAAGGTTCCTGGTTACCTAAATCTGGGGTCAGGCAAAAGATACATGAGGGATGCCATGGTGGCTTGGTAGAATGAGGAACCAGCTCTTGGTTTCAGCTCATGTCATGATCTCAGGGTCCTGGAAACTAGCTGGGGTCAGGCTTGCGCTCAGCAGGAAGTCCGCTTGAGGCTTCTCTGCCCCCGCTACTTTTGTTTTTAATTCTCTTTCTTTTTTTAAGATTTTATTTGACCGAGAGAGATTGAGGGTGCTCAAGTGCACACACAGGTGTGTGCCTGCACAACAGCCCCAGCAGGGGGAGCTGCAGAAGGAGAGGGCGAAGCCGGCCGCGGGATGAGAGGAGGCCTGGGACTGCATGGCAGGATCGTGACCCGAGCCGAAGGCAGACGCTCAACTGACTGAGCCACCCAGGCGCCCCTCGAATAAATCTTAAAAGAAAAAAAAGATACATGATTCTTAACGTTCCCACGTACACAGTAGGTAGTTTCTAGATGTCATCCTTTATTCTTCACAATAACTTTGTTAAATAGGGATTATTATTATCCCCTTTTTTAAAAAAGATTTTATTTATTTATTTATCAGAGAGAGAGCACAAGCAGGGGGAGCAGCAGGCAGAGGGAGAAGCATGTTCCCTGCTGAGCAAGGAGCCCCATGTAGGACTCCATCCCAGGAAGCCAGGATCGTGACCTAAGCCAAAGGCAGATGCTTAACTGACTAAGCCACCCAGGCGTCCCACGTTATCCCAATTTTACAGTCTGTCACCAGCTATAAAATGGCAGGTGCAGATTGTCTGACGAAAGCTCGTGGTGTCCCCATTACTCCTTGTCATCCTTTTGTGAGTCCTTGTGGGAGGATGTGCCCATGTTGAGTAGAAACACCCAGCCTCCTGATTCTGTATATTTGGAGCCTGTCTAGCCCCAGGAAGGGGGACGTATCGGGCCAGATGAAACTGTTTCTTACACCATTATGTCTTCTAATTTTTTAGGGAGGTGAGAAAGGACATAGATAAAATACCAAAAACTTAACTTCAGTTGGTGATTTGAACATTACCCTGTCCTGAACTCTGATTTGCATTTATCTTTGTGTGTCAAAGCATATCTTTGTCCATCTGACCCACCAACTGGGTTGTACCCCTTTAGAGAAAGGACCTTGGTTTCGCTGTTTATCTCTCTTTTCCCACGTTCTTGGTTTAGTGTCTGGTATGTATTACAGGCATGGTCCACATTTTGGTGCTTCCTCTGTAAGCCGTCCCTAGTAGTGCCCCATATAAAGTGTCTGGTCTACAGTATTTAACATTTATAATCTGTAAGCAGTGAAACCGCGGGAAGGCAACAGCAGTGATGAGAAAACACGAATAGGTCTTAAACTAGCTCCAGAGTCCATAAGGACAACATTTTTTTTGCATGTCTACATGGTTGTAGCTGGAGTTCTTGTCTGGAATAAGCTTGTAACCAGAGTGCTTAATAAATGTTAATTACTGTCTGACTTGTCTGCATGTGGTATGTGAACTGATACTTTTGGATCTTTGTGCTTTGTTCCATTCCTGAGAATTATTCTAGACATCACTCCGTCTTCTTCACAATGTACAGGAGTGTTCTGAGGATACTTGAGACGGTATCTAGCTTACATTTATTCAGCAGTAGTTTCCAGAGGACCCAGAGCAGTTTAGTGACCTGATCCAGCCTCTCAGCCTACAGATCTTCATGGAGATTAAGTCCCTCAGACTTCTTTCCTAGGCAGAAATCCTGCCATCAAAGCAAGCCGGAGTTCTCATACTCCTTCCTCTTCCTAGCACTTTCATAATTTATAAGGGAATTAGACCCGTGGACTAAATGGGTGTTTTCACTTAGTTTTTCAGCATCAAGAATACTCAGGAGTCCTGTCTGGGGCCACTGCTGCCAGAGGACTCATTTGTAGTTTCTACAGTGCAGCAGCATTCTGATCTGATGTCTCCTTACCCCTCGACTTATCTCTTTTACTTACATTCTCCTCAGCTCTCCCAACTAGAAGATGAGGAGAACAGCCACTAACATTCGTAGAGCTCTTGCTGTGTGCCCCAAGCTGTGCTGAATGTTCTTTTCTAACAGGCCTTTGTGATACAAACGAGAAAACTAAAGCTTCCAGATGTTAAACAACTTGGCCCAAGGTCACATGGCTAATCAGTGGCGGATCCAGGCCTAGAACCCAAGTTGTCTGGCTCCTTGTTTCTCAGGTTTTTCATTTCACTATTGCCTCTCCCCACCCCAAGAGAAAAGTTAAAATTCAAATTATATTTTCCCTCTAACGAGAGAAATTAAGTCCTAAGGAATAAGATTTCATTGGGTGAAGATAAACACAAACTGGTAATATTGAAGATGGTGTTATCACCTTTAAGAATTGGTGGTCAGGGGCACCTGGGTAGCTCAGTGGGTTGAAGCCTCTGACTTCGGCTTAGGTCATGATCTCAGGGCCTGGGATTGAGCCCCCTGTCGGGCTCTCTGCTCAGCGGGGAGCCTGCTTCCTCTTCTCTCTCTCTCTGCTGCCTCTCTGCCTGGTTGTGATCTCTATCAAATTTTTTTTTTTAAAAAGAATGGGTGGGGTGCCTGGGTGGCTCAGTGGGTTAAGCCGATGCCTTCGGCTCAGGTCGTGATCTCGGGGTCCTGGGATCGAGTCCCATGTCGGGCTCTCTGCTCAGCAGGGAGCCTGCTTCTCTCTCTGCCTGCCTCTCTGTCTACTTGTGATCTCTCTGTCAAATAAATAAATAAATCTTTAAAAAAAAAAAAAAAAAGAATGGGTGGTCAAAGTCAAAGCATTTTCTCAAACTGGCGCACTGTGTCGCTCTTCTCAGGGTGGTCAAGTATGCGCCTCTCCCTCTTGCTATTTACATCATTCTCTTCCCCCTGTTTAGTGAACAGAAGAGCCCTTAGACTGAAAAAAAAAAAAAGACATTGGTACTTTTCAAAATTAATTTAGAAATTTACCTTCTTTACAACTACTACTTTTTTGGAGGCGGATTAAGATTTTGTTTGTTTATTTGACAGAGATCACAAGTAGGCAGAGAGGCAGGCAGAGGGGGGGAACCAGGCTCCCTGCTGACCAGAGAACCCAACGAGGGACTTTATCCCAGGACCCTGAGATCATAACCTGAGCCAAAAGCAGAAGCTTAACCCACTGAGCCACCTAGGCACACCCATTTCATAATTCTTTGTTATCATTTGTAAGAAATAAAGATGTGGACCCACTTTTCAGTAATTGTATTTTTCATTATTTTTAAGATTTACTTATTTGAGGGGTGCCGGGGTAGCTCAGTGGGTTAAAGCCTCTGCCTTCGGCTCAGGTCATGGTCCCAGGGTCCTGGGATCGAGCCCTGCATCAGGCTCTATGCTTGGCGGGGAGCCTACTTCCCTTCTTCTCTCTGCCTACTTGTGATCTCTGTCAAATAAATAAATAAATAAATTTTTTTTTTTTTTTTTTAAAGATTTACTTATTTGGGAGAGAGAGCACAAGCAGGGAGGAGGGGCAGAGTGAGAAGCAGACTCCCCGCTGAGCAGGGAGCCTTACATGGGGCTTGATCCCAGGACCCCAAGATCATGGCCTGAATCAAAGGCAGACACCTAACTGACTGAGCCGCCCCTACAGGTGCCCCAGTAATTGTTTCTCTGATTTCAGACTTTTTTTTAATTGCCTTTTCCTACATTTCAGTTTTGTGGTTTTTTTTTTTTTTTTTTTTTTTTAAAGATTTTATTTATTTATTTTGACAGAGAGAAATCACAAGTAGGCAGAGAGGCAGGCAGAGAGAGAGAGAGAGGAGGAAGCAGGCTCCCTGCCGAGCAGAGAGCCCGATGCGGGACTCGATCCCAGGACCCTGAGATCATGACCTGAGCCGAAGGCAGCGGCTTAACCACTGAGCCACCCAGGCGCCCTACATTTCAGTTTTGTATAGATTTCCATTTGGTGTGTTATGTTTTGGAAATGATAAGTGTTGGATTTAAAATATTACTTGGGGCACCTGGGTGGCTCAGTCAGTTAAGCTTCAACTCTAGATTTTTTTTTTTTTAAGATTTTATTTATTTATTTCACAGACTGAGATCACAAGTAGGCAGAGAGAGAGGGGGAAGAGGCTCCCCGCTGAGCATAGAGCCCAACACAGGGCTTGATCCAGCACCCTGGGATCATGACCTGAGCCAAAGGCAGAGGCTTTAACCCACTGAGCCACCCAGGCACCCTTCAACTAGATTTTGACTCAGGTCATGATCTCAGAGTCGCGATTGAGCCCGCAACTGCATCGGCCTCCGTACTCAGTGGGGAGTCTGCTCCTCTCCCTCTGCCCCTCCCCCTGCTTGCTCCAGCATGCATACTCCTGTGCACACGTGCTCGCTCACGCTCTCAAATAAATAAGTCTTTAAAAATTAAAATATTACTGTGGGGGGCACATGGGTGACACAGTCCTTAAGTATCCAACTCTTGGTTTCAGCTAAGGTCATCTAAAGTGAGACCAAGCCCCGCATCAAGCTCTATGCTCAGTGGGGAGTCTGCTTGAGACTCTGCCTCTGCCCCTTGGCCCCACTCACACTCTATGCCGCAAATAAATAAATACTAAAAAATAAAGTAAAATAAAATATTATTTGAGGGGCGCCTGGCTGGCTCAGTGAAGCGTTTGACTCCATACTGGACTTGAGAGTTAAAGCCCCACACTGGGTGTAGAGCTTTCTTAAAAATAAAATATTATTTGAAAGTCCTGGGGTTTTGTCACTAGGTCAGGGTAGTGTTTGTAGCTCTCTTTCCTGCTGAAATGGACTTGTAATACAGTCCTCTTCAGGAAGGAAACCCATTGGCATTGAGTTCTGCTTGGTGGTCATGACAGGAGCCCAGCCTAGGGCTCTTCAGAGTTGTTTCAGTGGACACATTTAGTATAACTGAAACAAGCACTTGATATTTTGGTGCCCCCCACAATGCTGAGATCAAGGGTGAGTGCCCAACAGACTGGGCCAGCCAGATGCCCCTGGTGTCTACTAAAATGAAATTTTAGAAATTAAGTGGCCATAAGATGTATTTACTTGGCGCCTTCAATTCAAACTACAGCTGCTGAAAATAAAAATAAAAGCCCCTGTGCTAGGAATGGGGAGATCTGTCGGTCCTCTGGGGGGATCTGAGAAAGGATGAAATTTCTAGTATTCAGACATTGCAGTTGCTAAAAGAACTACTGCCATAAGGCAGACTTCTGCAGGTATTTTTATTTTTCTTTAATTTTTTTTTTAAAGATTTTGTTTATTTATTTGACAGATCACAAGTAGGCAGAAAGGTAGGCAGAGAGAGAGAGAGGAAGGGAAGCAGGCTCCCTGCTGAGCAGAGCCCAATGCCAGGCTCAATCCCAGGACCCTTGGATCATGGCAGAGGCTTTTACCCACTGAGCCAGGCGCCCCTTGCAGGTATTTTTTAAAATATCCCCTAGCTCAGCTCATAAATACTTGTATCATACTCTAAGATTTCTTTTGTTTCTTGTTTCTTCTTAAGATTTTTTTATTTTTAAGTAATCTTTATACCCAGCGTGGGGCTCTAACTCACAACCCTGAGATCATGACCTGGACTAAGCCAGCCAGGCACCCCCACACTCCAAGATTCTTTCTCTCTCTCTCTCTTTTTTTTTCTTTTTTTCTTTTTTTCTTTTTTCTTTTTTTTTTTTTTAAAGATTTTATTTATTCATTTGACACAGAGAGATCACAAGTAGGCAGAGAGGCAGGCAGAGAGAGAGAGAGAGGAGGAAGCAGGCTCCCCGCGGAGCAGAGAACCCGATGCGGGACTCGATCCCAGGACCCTGAGATCATGACCTGAGCCGAAGGCAGCGGCTTAACCCACTGAGCCACCCAGGCGCCCTCTTTTTTTCTTTTTTAAGAGTTTATTTATTGGGACACCTGGGTGGCTCAGTGGGTTAAAGCCTCTGCCTTCGGCTCAGGTCATGATCCCAGGGTCCTGGGATCGAGCCCTACATCGGGCTCTCTGCTCCATGGGGAGCCTGCTTCCCCTTCTCTCTCTCTCTCTGCCTGCCTCTCTGCCTACTTGTGATTTCTCTGTCAAATAAATAACTAAGATCTTTAAAAATATATATATTTTTTTATTTATTTATTTGAGAGAGGGAGCACAAGAGAGGGGAGGGGAAGAGGGAGAAGCGGACTCCCGACTGAGCAGGGAGCCTGAAGCAGGGCTCTGGGATCATGACCTGAGCTAAAGGCACATGCTTAATGGACTGAGCCACCCAGGTGCCCCAGCCTCCAAGATTTCTTAACAGTTCTTCCTTCTTCCTCTTCCTGCTCCCCATTTACAGGCATATTCAACAAAAGCCAGCCCGATCCAGAGAGCACATCCTCACCTCATACGGTATTGGTAGAATCTGGGGATAAGTCAGTAAGGCAATAATAAGACTAAACAGGCTATGCTAGCACAAAATTTCATAGCATCTCTAAAGATAAAGAGCTTAGAGCACCTGTGTGTTTGGTATCAGTCCACTTCCACCATAAGAGGCAGGTTCACCCTCATTTGTACCAGAACTTTCAGTACAGATTACACAGCCTGAGTTCATATCGGGAGTTGTTGGGGCTGGGCCCACTCCCTGGCTCCCTCAGCACGCTGAACTCGTCAGACGGCAGTCCTCACAATAATACATACTACATGTTTTTATAAAATAATGAGATGTTATTGTTGGCTTTGTGTGTTCCTAGAGATTTTTGTATGGTGTTGTTGATATTGGTCCCCCAAAAGAGGTATCACCTAAGTTAGAAATGTGATGTCTAAGAACTTGATCAATTAATTCATTCTAAAGTCCAGTGTCCCAGGGAGCAACCTCCTTTGACAGCAGTTTTTAATAAAATCAGGACTGTGAAGGTTTTATTCTAGTAGCATCTTCCCCAATTTTCCTCCCATCATCCCCGAGCAACTTACGTAGTCATCATCTCTGCAGAACACAGCTTCCCAGGGGCTTCACTGAAACCACTCAAGCTCACAGAGTGGCCAGGGGAACATGTCATTACAAATCAGAGTACAGACCTTCAGTAGCCATCTCTAGCACAGGGGCAGTCTTCCCCCAAGATCGTGTGTCAAATTAAATGAATTAATAAGGACACATCAAGCCCTATGGTATTTAACATGTAATGTACTATCTCCTAAAGCCTGTAGGTTTTTTTGCCTTGGAGGTCTTCTTCTCTTTCTTGAGATAGTGGAGGAGATCTAGAGAGGTTGATCTATAGAGGATCATTACAGGGTTTTTACCTTCCACTTGAAGAAAACCCTTTGGAATCTTTAAGAGTTAAATTCTACCTCAGCTACATCGTATTAATGACAGAAGTGGGCTGAGAATCCAGCATTCGAAGTGGGGGCCTCCCTGGCTGGAGAGTGGAATAAATTCTTGGTGATTGATTGACTAGGACAACTGAACAGATAAAGTAAATGGCCAAATCCACTGATCCAAAAGGTTTTTTTTTTAAAGATTTTATTTATTTATTTGACAGTCAGAGATTACAAGTAGGCAGAGAGACAGGCGGGGGCGGAGGGAAGCAGGCTCCCTGCTGAGCAGAGGGGCTCTATCCCAGGACCCTGGGATCATGACCTGAGCCGAAGACAGAAGCTTTAACCCACTGAGCCACCCAGGCGCCCCCCCAAAAGTTATTTTTATCTTCAGCCCCTCTCAGTTCAGACTCAGAGGCTTTTAACAACTTCTCTATCCTGTTTTCCAGAGAGATGGTTGCCCAAAGATTGTCAACTTGGGGAGCTCTAAGACCGATCTCTTCTATGAACGCAAAAAGTACGGCTTCAAGAAGAGGTGACTGCTGGGTGGCCTCCCCACCACCCCCCTGCTCCTGCAGCTGCCACAAGAGATAGCGACCACCACCAGCGCAGAGGGAGGAGAGCCCTCGTCCACGGCCCCCCCTCCACCTTTCCCCCTCTTACCCAGACATGTGATAGCGACAGAAAAGGAATCTTCAGACCCCACTCTGGCAGACCAGAGTGGAGAAGAATTGATAGATTGGCTCATGGTTTTTCTTGAATTCAAGAAACAAGCATATTTTCCAAATGGCTGTGTTCTCTACACTAAGAGCTGCTGCTGCCGCCGCTTCTTTAACACCAAGAGCTTCTGAAACAGGAATGATACCATCTCAGTCTCCTGTTTGAGGAATTAACTGTGACGCTACCGCAGTGAGAAGCCTGTTCTTGGCAGCAGCCCTGAGGGAGGAGACATCTGCCGGGTGGGGGGGAGCTCTCGAACAATCAGCGTGGGCACTGAGTCTTGTAACACTTAGCAGGTGCTGCCTCTTCATGTTATTTTCCTTCGAAGAACTTGGAAACCCTTTCTGTTGCTGTTGTGTTAATAAAGCAGGTGTTTCTTTTCTGGTACTCGGTCACAGTCCCAATTTAAGTTTGGCTCTAGGAATTTATTTTAGTCACCCAGGAATTTGTGATTCAGGATAGACGTCTTGGGATTCATCAACCACCGTGTTTTCTTAGTATTGCTGGAAGGGATTCTGAACCATTGGTGCCCTTCATTATAGATAAATCAAGGTTGTTTTTAGAAGCTATTTTTTTCTTCCTGTTCAACTTTAATTTGAAGAAATGACTTCTGATAATGGTCACAGGAATGAGACAAAATGTATTCAAATTGATGAGTTCAGAGAACAGAAATTGGTCGATTCATAACACAAAGTGAACATATACTTACTTATGTGTCTCCCCCTTCCTTTTTTTAAGTAAATATACAGAATAAGGGCAAATCCAGACATACTCTTTACCCTAACACATCTATACGTTTTGCCTACTAGAGGTCAGCTGGTTATCCGAAAGAGGCACAAACATAATTTGAGGGTTTTTTTGTGTTTTTTGTTTTGTTTTTGTTTTTTTAATTTATTTATTTGACAGACAGAGATCCCAAGCAGGCAGAGAGGCAGACAGAGAGAGAGAGAGAGGAGGAAGCAGGCTCCCTGCTGAGCAGAGAGCCCGATGCGGGGCTCGATGCCAGGACCCTGGGATCATGACCCGAGCCAAAGGCAGAGGCCTCAACCCACTGAGCCACCCAGATGCCCCCATAATTTGAGGTTTAAGTCAAGTGGTCTTTAACACTATGGAGTTGAAACACGTTTTGAGTCCTTAGGAATACTGGGGTTTAGTCCAGGTTACACTGAAATTTAGCAGCAAAGCCAAGGAAAAAATTACAGTCTTCTGACCATTTGTCAGAGTTTTGGTTAGGATCAACAGAACACCTGATTAATTGGGATATATTGAGGGTCAAAAATTAAACTATAAAATAATCTCTATCTTCAAGAAATTTCATGGTGGGGGCACCTGAGTGGCTCAGTGGGTTAAAGCCTCTGCCTTCGGCTCAGGTCAGGATCCCAGGGTCATGGGATCGAGCCCCGCATCGGGCTCTCTGCTCAGTGGGGAGCCTGCTTCCCTCTCTCTCTGCCTGTCTGCCTACTTGTGATCTCTCTCTCTGTCAAATATATTTTTAAAAAATTTCATGATGAAGGCAGCCAGAAACAGCTTAGAATAACCCAGTGAGGATGCACAAAGGAAGTTTCTTAGCCCAGGTTGGGGGCACCTCTGGAAAACCAGTGGAAGGTCATAGCCATGGTGCGGGGGGGGCGGGTAACGATAAAGCTTTACCACCTCCTCTCCTACCACTCTTCACACTGTAGCCATTGGGGCTCATTTCAGTTCCTCAACTGCTGGTTTCCTTCCCGCTCAGTACTTTTTACCTATTAAGTGTTCTCTAATACTTGGTGCCCCTTTTGTCCAGGTGTTACATGTCCTTTGGACCTTAAATACTTCCTCAAAATATGCCTCTCCTGACCCCAGTCTAAGTTCATTCCTCTTGTAATACCACATAGCACCATAGCATTTTGTTGATGGTGTTGGTGATTTTTTTTAAAGATTTAATTTATTTTATTTTATTTATTTTTTAAGATTTTATTTATTTGACAGACACAGCGAGAGGGAACACAAGCAGGGAGAGTGGGAGAGAGAGAAGCAAGCTTCCTGCCTGATGCAGGGCTCAGTCCCCCCGACCCTGGGATCATGACCTGAGCCGAAGGCAGATGCCTAACAACTGAGCCCTAGTGTTTGGTGATTACTGACAGTCTCCCATTGGGCTGGCTCCGTGGTGGCAGTAACCAACCTTGCAGCCCAGCAGGCAGCAGCTCCCCAGTATTAAATGAGTAACTGAAGTCAAACTGGATAATAAACTGGGCTTTGAAGGATATATTAGAATCTACAGGCAAAGGGGGTGGGGTGGGCATTTGTGTGGAGGAAGCAACCAGAATGGGCAATGGGTTTGGGGAGCTCTCTGAGCAATCCTAAAGTGTGGGTCAGGAGGATTATGGTGTGCAAAATTGTAGAAACCAGGTAATTTTCAGGTTAGAATTTGTCACTGATGGGGCGCCTGGGTGGCTCAGTGGGTTAAAGCCTCTGCCTTTGGCCCAGGTCATGATCTCAGGGTCCTGGGATTGAGCCCCGCATCAGGCTATCTGCTCAGCAGGGAGCCTGCTTCCCCTGTCTCTCTGCCTACTTGTGATCTCTCTGTCAAATAAATAAAAATCCTTTAAAAAAAAAAAAAAGGCAATTAAAAAAAAAAAAAGAATGTGTCACTTTTCCTAAAGTAATTTTAGTTTCAATGTGTACTGTAAGTCAAGATGTTTTGTCTGGATAAAGACAAATCAACTTTTAAAATTTGCTTCTTAACCCCCTGGTCCATATAACATCTTGCATTTGCAAATTTATCAAAAGATACTCCTTAGTTTCAGCAAAACACCACTTCAACTGTGCTCCATCAGCCTTCGTGAGCGAACCTCTGAAAGGTACTGCAAGTTTAATATGAATGCCCAATTTCAAGGACATACCCCCTCCATGCTCCATTGCTTAATAGGGCAAGTTCAACCTCAACCCAGTGAATTCTAATGAACTCTGCTCCTCTGTCACCTACTTTCATAATCCCATTCTTGGTTTGTTTCCTTTCCAAGGCCAAGAGAACAATACAATGAATGAGTTCAGAACACCTGTGATCCAGTGAATGGCCTTGAAGTTCAAATCCTTAATTGTCCATTTTGGAATTTCAAGTTCAGTCCTCTTCAATTTTAAAAATTAGGATAATAACAGTACCAAATTATCTGCTGTTGGGAAAATATAACTTACAAACGAATTTTAACCTCTAACTATATACACAATTCTGCGGAGAAAATTAGAAAATGATCTCAGTCAACTGTGTATGTCTACAAAAAATCAGAATGGTCTTAAAAATTATTAAGTGCTTGGAGCACCTGGGTGGCTCAGTGGGTTAAAGCCTCTGCTTTCAGCTCAGGTCATGATCCTAGAGTCCTGGGATCGAGTCCCACATCAGGCTCTCTGCTTGGCAGGGAGCCTGCTTCCTCCTTTCTCTCTCTCTGCCTACCTCTCTGCCTACTTGTGATCTGTGTGTCAAATAAATAAATGAAATCTTTAAAAAAAAATTCTCTCCCTCTACTCCTCCTCACCTCTTAAAAAAAAAGCACTACCTAAAAAATAAACAAGCATACCTACATAGGTCTAGTTGAAATAATTGAACTCATCATGCTCAGCCTGAGAAAGCAGTGCCCTTTCCCAGATTTATGGTATTACTATTATTTATTAAGTATTCAGTATTTGATATTCATTTCTAGGCTTTATAAAGGATGGGTGTCCTCCAGTTTCTCAAGTATACTGTACTTAATTTCCTTCAAACATTATACTTACTCCATGTGCTCTTGCTTTAAAAAAAAAAAAGTGGGGCACCTGGGTGGCTCAGTTGGTTAACTCAGTTGGTTAACAGCCTTCAGCTCAGGTCATGATCCTGGAGTTCCAGAATCCAGTCCCATGTTGGGCTCCCTGCTCGGCAGGGAGTCTGTTTCTCCCTCTGACCCCGCCCTCCTCATGCTCTCTCCCTCTCTCTCTCTCAAATAAATAAATAAGATATTTTTAAAAATTAATTTCTTGGGGTGCCTGGGTGGCTCAGTGGGTTTAGCCGCTGCCTTCAGCTCAGGTCATGATCTCAGGGTCCTGGGATCGAGTCCCGCATCGGGCTCTCTGCTTGGCCAGGAGACTGCTTCCCTTCCTCTCTCTCTCTCTCTGCCTGCTTGTGCTCTCTGTCTGTCAAATAAATAAATAAAATCTTTAAAAAATAAATAATAAGGCTAACAAGGCTTAGCTCTTCAGGTTGTACGAATTAAATTTGACCTTGTAAGTTCCTTACCCTTATTGGGGAAGTCTTCACATAAATGGTAATTTTTTTTACAGTGGGTTCCTACTTTTTCATAGGTAAGCATTTAAGCCCTGGCATGGAAGGTCCTCAAAATGGTTCCCTCTTCCCTATCCCCAAGATTTTCCTTATCTCACTTCTCTCTGTGCTCTTCCATTAGGCAGTTAAAGGGACATTCCTTGCCCATATCCTGTCCTCTTGGCTATTTCCTTTGTTCAAAATAGCCTCCCACAATCACATGAGCCAGCCAACTGGGTACCTCTTCTTTCTAAGCTCCTGACAGCTCATGAATGTTTCCAGATGCACCATACTCCAGAACAATCTCTCCCACTTGGGCTATTCAGGCCTAGTACACGCATTTAACAGAAATAAATTTCATGAAACAATCTTTACTATGTAAACACACTCCAATATTTTCACTTTATTCTATCCTATTCTAAAATTTGTCTGAAATCCACTAAGCCACATGATTCCATGACCCCACTGACGATTGTGAATCACAGCCCAGAGTTTAACAACAATGAACTAGGTAAGATCCTTTAACTCCTTCTGCCTCTCCCACCACTGCAGGATAATCACTCAATTAATTATTACATTAAACTGAAAAATGGGTCACAAGATCAAGAGTTTGAGTGAGCAGTATAATTGATTGAAAACAGAGGGGTGTAAAAGATACCCCAATACCACAGGATGAGACAATCGGTGGCATATGACCCTTGGCCTCAATGTCTGGGATACGAGAGAGTGGTGAGGACTTGGAGAACCCAAGAATATAGACTCGGCCTAAAGCAGGCAGCCGCCATTCAACTCCAGGCAATTGCCAGCTTGGATGCTCAGATCCTATGAATTCAGGAGAAGTAGCAAATGGAAATATCTTTGTGCAATCTCCCAATTTTTAAAATGTCAACTCATTTTGTTTATTTATTTTTAAAGATTTTGTTTGTGAGGGAGAGAATAGGAGAGGGGAGAGGGTCAGAGGGAGAAGGAGCCTCCCCTCTGAGCAGAGAGCCTAATGTGGGACTTGATCCCAAGACTCCAGGATCATGACCTGAGCGGAAGGCAGTCGCTTTACCGACTGAGCCACCCAGACGCCCCAAATGTCAACTCATTTTAAAAATGTTAATGTGTGGAAAAAAAAAAAGTTAATGTGTGGGGCACCTGGGTAGCTCAGGGTTAAACCTCTGCCTTCAGCTCAGGTCATGAAAGCAGAGTCCTGGGATGGAGCCCCACATCAGGCTTCCTGCTCAGCAGAGAGCCTGCTTCCCCTGCTCTCTCTGCCTGCCTCTCCGCCTACTTGTGATCTCAGTCAAATAAATAAAATCTTTTTTTAAAATGTTAATGTGTTAGTATATACCAAGACAATACGTCCACCAGGTGTGGACACTGGCCTGCCAATTAGCAGCTCCTAAATTAGGATTAGGGGTGCCTGGGTGCGCCCGTGGTTGAGCGGCCCAGTCTTGATTTCAGCTGAGGTCATGATCTCGGGGGTTGTGAGATCGAGGCCCCCATCTGCTTCTGCACTAAGCTCAGAGTCTGCTACGGATTCTCTCACCCACTCTCCCTCAGCCCCTCCCCCACACCCCCTCAAACAAACAAACAAACAAATAAATAAATAAAATCTTTAAGATTAACCAGTTTGGGGTTCTTTTGTTTTGTTTTGTTTTTAGATATTTTATTTATTACAGCGAGAAAGGGAACACAAGCAGGGAGAGTGGGAGAGGGAGAAGCAGGCCTCCCTGCAAAGCAGGCAGGGAGCCCGATGTGGGGCTTATCAACTCCATCCCAAGTGGCCGGCTACCACCAAGGTTAAGATGTTACTTTCTTTGAACACTACAGTTTCAGTGTCCTAGCAAAACTTTAGGAAGCTTTGTTCTCTCACCTCGTTGGTGAATAAAGAGCGAACCATTTGCCCTGCATCCAGATATTTCTCCGAAGCCAGTTTTGTTGGGGTTGTCTTTGCTTCTGCCCAGCTGGATCAGGGCATCTGAAAAAATCAAACATGAGGAGCTATTTTCTTAGATAACACAAAAGGAAGTACAAAATAGTTCGCCCCGGCATTCGTGTACGAGAGAGTGACTCACCCCTGGGAGCTAATTGGGGTTAATTATTACCAGCCTGACTTGTCAAGGCAACAAAACATCTGGTGTAACTTACTCTCAGACAGGGGAGTTGCTTCTGAAGCTCACCACGTTGAAAACACCGTGTGTACCTTTCAACCTATGATTATCTAAAATGGGAGGGGGCTGTGGAATGCTCCAGTAGAATTAAGCTCACAATTAGGCCCTGGCAAGATGAAGTCACACACCGAGGAGAGAAATCATCCTCTCTCCTCCTCGCCACGTGACAAGCGGAGACATCAGTTAAGAATGGTGATTACCTTTTGCCCCTCTATTTTAACCCTTCCTATATATGCCAACCCTTTACCCGGAGCTCCCAACTGCCAAGGAGGCTGGATTTCTCAGTTTTGTTTTAGTTAAGTTGCTCAGGCCTGGTGTGTCTCCAGCACTGCAGGGGAAATTAGAACAAAAGCACGAACACGCAGAAATCCTATGCCTTCTGTCCAGGGATTCTGTGCGCCCTCCTTCAGCCTGCACTAAATTTAGGTAAGAGATGTCTACCCTTTCTCTACTTATATGGACTCCATTCCTCCTTCCTGAGATGCCCTAGGAGAATTCGATTCCGCTCACCGTAGCCTTTCTTTCTCATCATTCTGTATACTAAGGTTTCTTGCTCGGGAATACATACCGAACCGTGCACAGGGTACGCAGGAGGCAATCTGGCCTGAACGGTCATCTTTAAATTAAAGATACCAACTATTTGAACCACGCTTTACATCCTATATCATATTTAATCCTCACACGGTCTCCATATAAGAACAAAAAAGCACGTTTGATGATGTAAAGAGATTTGTTACCATTAAATCAAGATAACACGGTTGTTGGACACAATTGGGATTCAAAACCATTGCTCCCTCTAATGACTTCAAATACCAGCATCCTTTGCAACGCCCCATTGCGCAAACGCACACTTTTCCCAAGGGCCCGGCGCCAGTGTTTTTGGCCCCCGTTCTTAATCCTAGCCGTGGGATGGAAAACCCAATCAGAAGCCGCCTCTCCCTGCTCGCCGACCAACCGGAAAGCTGTTGCTAGCACCCCGGTTATATTTTTAGCTCTTCAGTGTTCTGGCACCCTGTGGGTCGGCCGGGTTTCACTGCTCGCGTGGAACACGCTAGGGGAGAGCGAGGGAGGAGCGGGGAGAGATGGGGAGGGGAGGGAGGTGGAGAGGGAGGAAAAAAGAAGGGGAGGAGTGGAGTGGGGCATAGCGGAGGGGGGCGTAAATGTGACGCTCTGCCACCCGCTGACGCACGAGGCAAGTAGTCCCTGGAGGTGCCCCAGGGGTTGAAGCGCTCACACTGTGGGGGATGGGGGGTTTCGGGCTCAGGCTCCCTCGCGCCTCCCTGTCCCCTTGGAGTTTGCCCTCCAGTCCAGCGTTTTTCTGCTGCAGTCAAGGAAAGCGCTTTTAAACCCCCACGCTACCGTTGCTCTCTGGCCTTGCCAGAAAAAGTGACCGAGGAACAAACATGCAAACTGTTCGTAGCTGGAAACTTTCAGATTTCGCCACCCCACGTGGGTTCGGCGACTGCCGATGGGCTGGAACCGTCTGGAATGAGAATAAAGGTCGGGGGTTGGGGAGAGAATTGGGGAATGGGCGTCTCGGCAGAGGCCTTAACGCGCAAACTCCTAGAGGCTCCGCTCCTCGCCACCTGGCAGTCGGGTCCGCCTGTGACCTCACCTGGGCACAGGCCTCCCTCCCCTCAGCTCCGCGCCCCGCAGTCACAAAGTGACCGAGCGCGCGGACCTGGCGCGCCCGTTCAGGGCCAGGGGGCCTTGGTCTGCAACCCCACGGACCGTCGGGTGCGTGAGCCCGGGGCCCCTGGCACAGGCAGGCGCCACAACCCGCCGGCGGGGCTCCCACATAGAAAAAATGCTGCTCTGAACGGTGGTTGCAAACGAGAGGACGCGCAGCACGGCGGGGCCCCACCCGGGGCGGGCCGGGGGCGCGCGAGCGCGCCTGCGCGGAGCCGGCGCTCGCCTTCTCCGGCCTCGAGGTGATCGGGGAGCCAGAGGTGACAAGTAGAAGGTTTATGTGGCGCTAGGCTTCTTTCCCCGGCCTACCGGCCTCTCCTCGCCTCCCCTTCCTCCCGCTCAGCGTGCCCAGACCCCCGTTTCCCCTTCGGCCTCCCTTCGACGTTAGCATCCCCAGCCGAGGCAGGGGGCGCTCGGAAGACTCGAGCCAACCTGAGTTAGTGAATAAAGGAGCGAAACCTCTTCCAAGCTCGCGCCATCCCTCTAGCTCCCGGTCCCGCCAAGGATGATAACTGGGGCGGTGCGAGAGCCATGCGGGTGGTCGGCCAGTCACACGCGCAGACCTGGAGGGACTCGCCGAGGTGGCCCCGGGGGACGCGCCGGACGACCCGCGCTGGGGCAGGTGCAGGGCCCAAGGGAGCTGGGGGAGGGAGTTCCCCTCCCCGCGACATCCATTCACCTCACACATTTAAAGTGACCCATCCGGTTCCAGTCCAGGACCTGCCCTCCCGCAGCTCGCTGTCTACCTGGGGAAACATTGTACCCCACGAGCACGCTTTCAGAGTGGTTTGGGGCATGAAGAAAATAAATGGCACGGCGCCGTGCTGGGGCGGGGAGGCGGGCATCATCAGACCGGCTAAAGGCGGCCTTGCTGGCATTTGGGCTGGGATCTGAGTGAGAAGAGGCCGGCCACAGGAGGGCTGGCGGAAGGGAGGGGGTCCCCGGGAACGCCGGGTGGGCAGGGGGCACAAGGGACCGCGCGGCGCGAGGGGTTAAGCCGCCCCGCGGGCTGCGAAGTAGTCCCGGCCCGGCGCCCGGCCCCGCCCCTGCAGGGCGGAGGGACGCATCACGCAGGGGTGGGGAAGCAGGATCCGTGCGCAGGGTTGCTAAGGGTGAAACTTTTCATTGACTTTGCTCACTTCGGGCCGGGGCGCGGGAAGGTGCGGGTCCTCGCCGGAGAGAAGCGAGTGGTTTGGGCGACGCGGGGCCAGAAGGGCAGGACCGCCCGAGACACGAGCCGCCCTCCGGTCCGACATCCCCGCGTCGTCGCCGCCGGCCGGCCGGCCCGCCCGCCCGCCTTCCGTCCCCTCTCCACCGAGCCTGACCTCCAAAAAGCTGAAAGAATTAGAATTGAGAGTCATAGCCCCAAACTCCCTCACTTGCCCCCCAACCCTCAACGAAGAAAAGGACCCATCAGCCTCCTGCCCAGCAGCGCCCAGAAAGGAAGAGCGACGTCCGCCCCGCGCCCAGGACCACCCTGGAGGGAGAAGCCGCCCAGCCACCGCGGAGACCCGAGTGAGTGAGCGGGGGGCGTGCGGGCGGCGGGGACCCCTGAGACGCCTTCTCCCACCCCCGTCCCACTCCTGCGCTTTGCTTTGCTGCACGTTGCTGTCGTGCCCCCACCCCGAGGACTGGCTAACATTTTCCTTTCCCCTTCCATCTCCCCTGTAGAACACCCCTCTTTCCCCGGTGTTCCTCTCCGCTCGGTGTTCTGAGTGTGGCCCCCTCCTGGGTGGGGTGCATTTCCTCCCCTCTCCGCCCCCCTCGTATCGTAGAGACTCGCTAGATTTTTTCTTGTACCACCTTCAAAAGATAACTTCCATCACCACGAAATAAATCAGAGGAAGGAAGGGGATCCAGGCCTTGTTTTTTGCTTCTTTTCCCGTGTGCTGGGAAGGGGGTGGTGATAATTAATAGGGCTTATTTCTGGCCCTGTGGAGCTGAGAGATAGAAGGTAGACATCCTCTTTTGGACCGGTCAGTGGTGACTGTCCTCCGGCGGCTGAACCAGAATTTACCGTTTTGGCTTTAGTATTTTAAGGGAAAACTGTGCGGGGGGCGGGGGAAAGTGCCTTTACGGCAATACCAGTGAGTGGATTCTGGTTGATCCCGGGGAGATGCCTGGGAGGAAGAGCCCTACTTCCAAGCTCGTTCTCGTCCTGCCCAGAGGATGGACTGTGCCCTTGACCAGAGAGGGAGGGGAGGAAGGAGCAGAAGGAGGAGGGGCAGCTGGCTGGCCTTTTCCCACCCCGCAGAGGAACCAGAACACTACACAGCCGGCTTCAGCTTGGGCCAGCGGAGGGGGTCTCGGGTGCCTTGCTCAGTGTCTAACATTTCTTCTTCTCCTTCCTATCCACCCTCCCTTGGGAGTGACCCCCTCATCCTTGGTTTTCCAGCAGAAAAACACTCCTATTGCTTTCTTGGGCGCCTGTCCCATCCCCCTCTTAAGCAGTGGGGGAAAGAAGCTTGTGTGGGAGGAAGGATTAGGGAGGTTTAACACCGTGTAGGGGAGCTTTGCTGAGGATCTGGTAAGTCTGGTCATAGAGCAGGCCTTGCAATGGGAGGAGACTCACAAACAATTTCAAGAATTAGAATATGTGGTTCGGGTGTCAGAGGCACAGTTTTTCCTTCCCTCGCCGGAACCTTTTCCCATTTCCCTAGCTGGGTCTAGTTACTTGGACTTGGATTAGAAGAGGGGTGAGGCTTGGGCCCTGCTGGCTTTGGGCCTTCTGATTTTTGGCCCGGCCCCTCTCCGCAGCTTAACTGGGAATTTCTTTGGCCGAGAGGAGTGAAGAACTGGGTTTAGTTCCTGCCTTTTCTGGCTGTCGGGGTGCTGGAGCTGAGCCCGCCGGGCATTAAGTGAAAAGGCTTTTTTCCTCTTTGAATTCACCGTCCCTACAGCAACTCCAGCCGGAGACCACCCAGCCCAAGGAATACAGATTAAGCGGCAGGGGCGGGGTGGGAATGGGGGGCGGTGGTGTGACCTTTATCTGTCCCAGCCCACCGTGTTCACCCAGAAAAAACTCATTAGATGGAGATGCTTAATTGAACAGTCAAGGGAGGCTGTGAAAGGGGGGAGGGGGCAGTTCTGCCTTTCTTGAGACCAAGACGTGAATACGGTGGGGTGGTACAATTCGGGGAGTAGGCCTTATGGGTAAATTTATATAAAATGTATTAGGCGGTGGGCGGAGGGGGGGCGTCCACCACAGCGCGCATGTGCATCGGAAACTTTTCCTCGGTCCTTCGGACCTCGGCCAGCTCCCCTTACCAGGCATGCGTAATTCGCTGGCTGAACCTTCGCAAAGCGCGCAGGGAAGTGTAGTTTGCAGAGAAAGTAGGTCACTTGCTCCGATTTGAGCGTGAGGTGTCGGAAAACTACAGTTCCCAGCGTGCAGAGCGTGCCTTCGCTGCCGGCCTGCGTTGGAGTTCAGTGAAGTCTTCCTGGCTTCACAGGAATCGAGTGCCCCAGAAAGGGCCTTCTTAGTCAGAAGAGTTGGGCTTGCCTGGTCCATGTTTGAGGGACGTGGTCGAGACTTGAAGGGTGTTGCGGTCCGTCCGCACAAGTCCTGGAAGGCCGTCAAGCGTACCCGCTGGTGTGGGTCTCTGCCTCTGACACTGGCGGGGTGGGGCCTGGTGCTCCCACCTGGTTCTCACTCCCTGCGATCCGGTTTGCGACACCTGGTGGCCTTGTCAAAATTAAGGACCCCTTCACCCGACTCCTCTTGCCGGACTCACTTGATTCTGATAGTGCTTGGTTGTAGGATCATTGGATGTTAAGACTTGAGGTGCCTGAATATTTTTATAGGTATACATGGTTTGGGACCCGAGGAGTTCCTTCACCATTATCCCTCCTCCCCCCCCCTTTTTTTTTAAAAAAGATTTTATTTATTTATTTGTCAGAGAGAGAGCGAGCAAGAGCGAGCACCGGCAGACAGAGTGGAAGGCAGAGTCAGAGGGAGAAGCAGGCTCCCTGCGGAGCAAGGAGCCCGATGTGGGACTCGATCCCAGGACGCTGGGATCATGACCTAAGCCGAAGACAGCTGCTTAACCAACTGAGCCACCCAGGCGTCCCTCCTTTTCCCCTTTAAAACACTGATTTTCTTCTTAAAAAACCTTCCTTCGCATTTTTGTCATAAGCTCTTTCTGGAAACTCCATTACCATATCATTGACTGCAGCAACCACTTTTCTTACCCCATTTTTGTCCTTCTCTTAAGCACTCTTTAAAACACAAGTCAGCACAAGGGATCTGAATCCCACATTAATTTTGCTGTTGGGAATAAAAAGTGAAGGAGGATTGGATTCTAATGAAATTGGACAGAACTGACCTTTGCAACTTTTTGATACATTAACAAAAGGTAGATGTTGCTGTTGTTAAACACTTTCCTGTCTTTGATGTGTTTGGGGACGGGGGTTGTTTGGTTCCTCTTGTTCTTGTTTTTACTTTTTGCCACCTTTCTGGCCTTTTGCACCTGAGCCAGGGTTGGAGAAGATCTTAGAGTTCTCTCTTCCCTCTTTTTTTTTTTTTTTTTTTTTAAAGATTTTATTTATTTATTTGACAGAGAGAGATCACAGTAGACAGAGAGGCAGGCAGAGAGAGACAGAGGGAAGCAGGCTCCCTGCTGAGCAGAGAGCCCGATGTGGGACTCGATCCCAGGACCCTGAGATCATGACCTGAGCCGAAGGCAGCGGCTTAATCCACTGAGCCACCCAGGTGCCCCTCTCTCTTCCCTCTTAACTTGAATTTATTTCTTATTTGTACTGAAGAGTAGTTACTACTAAGCTTTCTAATCTTACCACATTCTATGAATATTTTATATATGAGTGTAGAATTTGTCCACAACCTTAAAAAAAAAAAAAAGATGAACAAACTCATCCGAGTGGTCACTCCTACTTTAGTTAAAGACAAGACAGCACCAGTCCTTTAATCCTCTGTTCCATAAGCTTCTTGAAGTCAAAATTAGAGCCTGAGCTGATAGAGCAGAAAATCTCATTCTGGTTGTCCAGCATTTTTGAAAGGTTCCACCCCACAGCCATCTGGCCGGGCCTGTTCTCCAATTAAAGAGGCAAAGATGGCATTATATGCTTCCTTATTTGTGTGGCAGCATCACTGAGGTAGAAATTGGTGTGCAGCCTTGGTTGCTTATGCTGCAGAAAATGGTTAGCTAGGCAGGGCTGATGACAGTGGTTCTATTGTATTTTGGGGTGGGAGGCTTATTTCCCAATGACTTTGGCCTGCATTTTAAAATGCTCCCATTTTGAAAAGGAAAAAAAAAAAAAAAAGGAGAGAGGGAAACAAGCCCTAAGAGACTTAATGATAAGAGAACAAACTGAGGGTTGACGGAGGGAGGTGGGGGGTGGGCTAGATGGGTGATGAGGAGGGGGGAGGGCACCTGTGGTGGTGAGCACTGGGTATTGTATGTAAGTGATGAGCCACCGAATTCTACTCCAGAAACCAATACTGCACTGTATGTTAACTAAGGAAAACCTAATTTTAAAAAAATAGATAAATAAAAATGCTTCCATTTGAGGCTGAACACTTCAGGGGAGGTTGGCTGGTAAGGCATGTATACAGCAAAGGTTGAGGAGGCCTAGAAAGGTATAGGAGCCCCTTAGTGTGAGTGATATACCAAGAGGCCATGTGGTACTTTGGGGAAGTGTCATGTCATATTTAAGTCCATTTTACTTTTCAAAAACACTTTGAAAACATTGTCTTTAACTCCAGGCCCATCTTGGGGAATTAGTGCCAACTTTCTTCACAACTTTTTCATCTTCTCCATGTTGGACACCTCCGGAGGGCTGCTGTGGCCCTTGTAGACTTCCTCTTGGGGGAGGCTTGTAGCCCTGGTGGCCAGCCTTGCATCTGGCGATGAACCCAATCCTTATAAACAGAAAGCCCCCTATCTTTTTTTTTTTTTTTTTTTTTATAAAGAAAGCCCCCTATCTTTACCATTTTTTTTTTCTCTCTCTTTAAACCTTCTGGAATTGATCTGTGTTCATGGCCTCTCTGTTGAATCCCCATGTGACCCTCTGCTCTGATATTCACCCAAGAGAGCTTTGCCCAGGGATCCAGTCCTAACAGTACCCCTAGGAGCCATGGCCCCAGTCCAGAGAATTATAAGGAAATGAGCTGAGCCAGTACTCAAAAAAGGTACTCAAGACCCCCAAGCCTCAAATTAGCCCCTGAATACTCTGTGCAGGACCCAGAAGGGATTTTAATGAAAATCCAGCTCCAAATCTGTTACAGGACAGAAGAGGCCCTTGATGGATCATGAATTAGTCTTGTCTCTTCGCTGAGCTCAGCAGCACTTTCCCACCCGGAGGCCTGGGAGCAAATTCCGGCCCCGCTGACCCTTGAAGGGGGTCCTTCTCAGTCTTCCCACCGCATGACCCTGGAGCTGCCTTTTGGAGAAAGTGATCACTGGCTCTCAGGACTTTACAGATCATCTTCCTGAGACATGAGGCTGGCCCAGACCTCAGGAGTAAACCTTTTTGACCTCTGTGGGAGCCGGCTGTGAGAGAATCCCAAAATAACAATCTGAGTGTTTATCTTGGGCTGTCTCCTCTCCGGGGATCTCCAAGCACTTGAGAAGTCTGATCTGGTGCCAAGGACAGGTGGTCAGACGGTCCCCAGGAGACTGAGTGGTGATGAGTCCCCAGCTGGAGGCTGTAGAGTGGTGGAAAATTTCTTCTCTTTGCCCCCTCATCACCTACCTCCTAGCCAAAAGCCAGAGAGTCCCTCAGGCCGCACCAGTGCTGCGCCTAAGGACTTTTCAGCCTACGGGGTCCTTGCCTCCATTCCATTTCCTCTGTTTCCCTGAAACAGCCCCTGGTCAGCGGTCCCTTTTGGCCCACACCTCTGGTTGTAACAGGTCTTCTTGGGGATCGTGTTCTCCGTTCTTGAAGGCTGCCTGGAGGGAAAGGCACCCTCTGGTCACACTGTGTTCTTACATCAGTTCTGCAAACCCAGAGTGAGCCAGAGAGCACAGAAGCGACGGGGCCCAGGATGACAGACTGGATGTGACGAGAGCCGGAGCCCCCAGTGAAAAGTTGGCAGTGCTGCTTCCTGTTCAGTGATCCATAGCCCTTTCCGCTTAAGGAGAAAAACTAAGGACTTTGAACTTATATCTTGGCCTGTGACCATTCGAGATCACGACTTCACTAAGACATCATGGAGATTAGTTAGCAAGAGCTTCCCCTTCTCCAACTGAATTAGGGTCTTGTTTTTTGTGTGTGTTTTGTTTTGTTTTTGCTTTTTTGTTGTTGTTGTTGTTGTTATTTTTTTGATAGTAGTTGTATAGTGACTTGAATTCTCAAAACAGTGGAAACCACAGCACTCCTGTTTCTTTAGAATTCCTTACAAAACCATAGCTCATCTTATCAAGTGTCTTCTACATAGCAGGTTTGCTGTGAGCCAGTTTACATCCTTGAGCTAACTTACTCTTCATGGTAACCTTATGTCACTGATGAGATTAAGGCTCAGAAGAAAGTGGTGAGCCCTCAGCCACACAAGCAAGCCAGTCACTAGTGGAGCAGAAAAGGGGCCCTGAGTCTGCGTGATCTAAAGTTGGTGCTTTGCTATCCTTTGCCATGACCCCCCACCCCACTCCCAGCCCCGCCTGGCTTTCTGCACATCTACTCATAATGCCCTTTGTTCTCGGTTCACAGAGCTGTCTGGACCCCGAGCCTGCCTACCTTCCATCACCTGCCACTGACCTCGGCTTGCATACACGTGCCCGGAGCTGATCTGCCGCCTCGGAGGGGACCATGCAGCTGGAGATCAAAGTGGCCCTGAACTTTATCATCTCCTACTTGTACAACAAGCTGCCCCGGCGCCGGGCAGACCTGTTCGGGGAGGAGCTGGAGCGGCTCCTGAAAAAGAAATACGAAGGCCACTGGTACCCTGACAAGCCCCTGAAGGGCTCTGGCTTCCGCTGTGTTCACATCGGGGAGCTCGTGGACCCCGTGGTGGAGCTGGCGGCCCGGCGGAGTGGCCTGGCCGTGGAGGATGTGCGGGCCAACGTGCCCGAGGAGCTGAGTGTCTGGATTGACCCGTTCGAAGTGTCCTACCAGATCGGCGAGAAGGGGGCAGTGAAAGTGCTGTACCTGGATGACAGCGAGGGCTGTGTCGCCCCAGAGCTGGACAAGGAGTTCAAGAGCAGTTTCAACCCCGACGCGCAGGTCTTCGTGCCCATCGGCAGCCAGGACAGCTCCTTGTCCAACTCCCCGTCGCCGTCGCTTGGCCAGTCGCCCAGCCCCACCTTCATCCCCCGCTCTGCCCAGCCCATCACCTTCACCACCGCCTCCTTCGCGGCCACCAAGTTTGGCTCCACCAAGATGAAGAAGGGGGGAGGTGCCGCGAGCAGCGGGGGGGTGACGGGCGGTGGGGCCAGCGGCCCCCAGCCTCCCCAGCCGCAGCCCCGCCTGGCCCGCTCCCCCACCAGCAGCCTGCTGAAGCACAAGAGCCTGTCTCTGTCCCTGCACTCGCTGAACTTCATGGCGGCCACCCCGGGCCCTCAGTCCCAGCTCTCGCCCAATGCCAAGGAGTTCGTGTACAACGGCGGGGGCTCCCCTAGCCTCTTCTTCGATGGGGCCGACAGCGGGGCCAGCGGGGCCGGCTCCTGCAACAGCAGCAGCTTCGACGTGGCGCAGGTGTTTGGGGGCGGTGCCAACAGCCTCTTCCTGGAGAAGACGCCCTTCGTGGAAGGCCTCAGCTACAACCTGAACACCATGCAGTATCCCAGCCAGCCCTTCCAGCCCGTCGTGCTGGCCAACTGACCGCCCGCGACCACGGAAAAGAGAAAGGAAAAGAAAGGCCAAAAAAAGAGGAAAAGAAAAATACACAAAAAGATTCCCAGTCTTCTCACTCTGGCTTCTAGGAAAAAAAAAAGATCCAGCCCAGGCATGGAGTGGGAGGGGGCTCCTGAAGCAACCCCCTGCTGTCTCCCTGCCTGCCTCTGATTTATTTGGTTGGTTTGGGTTTTATATTTTTTCTTTTTCTTTTTTCTTTATTTCTTTCTTTCTTTCTTTTTTTTTTTTTTTTTACGTGTAGTTTTCTATATAACATCTTTAATTAGCGGCTTCCTGTGCTAAGAATGGTCCAGATGTGAATTGCTGCTCCCCGCTCCCTCCCTCCCTCCCCTGCACACGCCTGGTTGAGGAATGGTGTGTCCACGCTCACAGGGAAGGAAGAGCCACCGCTGGGGCCTGACCCTGCCCGCAGCAGGGAGAGGTTGCCCTGTGTCACTGCCTCTGTCCCCCAGCTCTGCTTTCACTCAAAGCCATCCAACCTCAGCAGGCCTTCTGGGCCCTGCCACCCAAATAGGTCTGACCCCAGCCCCCGCTCCGTCTCAGGCCTGAGCTGCGGGGAGCTGCGGGCTGTCTACTGGACGCCCTCCCGCTAGAGCGGAGTCTGTGGCTCCGGGGAGGGTAGCACTCTGTCTAGTGGAATTGCTTTCATCTCTGGCCTGTGGCCCTACACCTCCGCCGCCCCCTCCGCCACCCCCCCCCCCCCGCCCAGACCCCCACTGTGGCCCTGGGGACTCAGCCGTTGACACTTGTGGCCTCTCCTGCAGCCCCTTCTTCCCTGGGCCTGAGGTTGTGGGGAAGGAGGTGGGGCGGGTGTGTGCGAGCGCGTGCGTGGTTTGCTGTCCTGTTTTAAAGGATTCCAAGCCATGTGAACCCCCCGCCCCCAACATGATTCCAGATTGTGGGAAGTGCTTATTTATGTAGGAGGTTGGGGAACGGGCCGGGTGGGTTGTCAGTCCTTTTGTAGGGTGGGTCACGTGTTGGCTGAGCCTGAGACACTCCCAGGGGAAAATACTGCAGAAGGAACTGGTTTCCAGACTGCGGAGGGATCTGCACTTTTATTTTTGACCAAAAAAGGGGGGAGATAGCTGTGATGGGCTGAGGGAATACCAGCCTACCAGCCCCTGATGCCTAAGACAAGTCCCCGGACTCAGATCCTCCTGTTTCGTGACCTTTACCCAGGGTGGGAGTTTGGGGTCATCGCCTCGAGTGGGCAGTCCTGAGCCTTGAACTGAGACTTCTTAGTCCTTTGTTTGTAGATGTGATTTTAGTATGTTTCTGCCCCTGCCTGCGTGAGAACTTCTCGGTACCTCTTGCCCTCCCCGCACTGCCCGACCCGACCCCGCTGGGCCTCCTGCTGTGAGGAGCGGTCTCGGGCAGGCCCGCTTGGGCAGGTGGTTGGGCCATTGCAGGTGGCATGCGTGGCTTATGGGAGCGCAGCGGCTCCCGTGTCTGCCAAGAGAAAAGTTTCTCCCACCTGACCCCCGTGAGCCAGCTTCCACGCATGCCGTGATGCTTTGGCTGGTGGGCCACGTGGCATCAGGGCCCTCCATCAACCAAAAAGTACCAAAGCCCTCGGCACCCCACCCCACCCTCCTCAGTGTCCCCAAGTGGGGCGACCGCCGTGGCAGTGGGTCCTGCCCAGACAGACACTGCCAGTCTCCTCCCCCTGCAATGGGCACCAGCTCTACCTCCCCCAGAGGGGCAACGCCCTGGCTCCTCAGCCCAGTATCCTCTGTCCCCTAGGTTTCTCAGGGGCCAGCCCAGTCCGGGCTTCCCTCTCCCTAGCCCTCTGCTCCCACACAGGTGACAGGCCCAGGCAGATGGCTGCTCTCTGGGAAAGGTTGGATGCTGCCTTATTTATGCCCTCTTCCGGCCCCCTTTCCCTTACACTCAAGGACACAGGTACCCACCACCCCCGGTCGGCTTGTTTCTCACCACATCTAGGGAGAGGGGAGACCAACCCCTTAGTGTCTTTTGAAATACGAAGAAAAATGTATGTTCAGGAGCATGACTCCCGTGCTGGACTCTTGGGCCCAGTTCAGTCTGTCTCGTCTCAAATCTAGGCATTTTTGCTTCAATTTTATTTTTTTTAAGGAAACAAAAACAAAAACCTGCACTAATTTACCTGGTTTCGTAGGAAAACTTTTTTTTTATTTTTTACATTTTTTGGTGTCCGTTTGTATTGAATAATTTGCTACATTTGTAAAATGTAAGAGGTATATATAATATATGTATATTTCTAACGTAAAAAAAACGTAATTTTTTTCTTTTCGAGATTTTTTCTTAAAAAGAGGAGAGAAACAGATATTTTTTCAGGAAAAACAAACTTTAAAATAAAAAAATAGGAGAATTAAACCTATTTCTCCCCTTTCCCTATCCTCTCTCTGTCTGCCCCTCTTTCCCAGGAACAAATCAAAAGGTGGACCGTCTTGTAAAGAATGTAAACTTTTAGTCCGGAATGATGTATTTTTCTCAATGCAGTGAGCTACAGATTCTCTAGTTTGACCCCTAGGGATGGGAAGGAGGGCATTGAGGCAACGTGGAGAGGAGCTTGGGGGAGCAGGGTAATGAACTTGTTTTCTTTAGTGAAGGAGGAATACAATCAGGCGTTTTGTATTCAGAATGTTGTGCAATATTTTGGAATGGGACATTGGTGTGTTTAGAGATTTAGTTTAAAAACAAAACAAAAAGATTGATCAAATCTGTACAGTTTATATTGTTCCAGATTTTTTTAAGTTTGTATTAAAAGCATGATATATAATAGCCTGCTGCCTGCTCCCGGCTGGTTTGACTTGGGGCCCCTGTCAGCTTCCAGAGACCGTTGGTCGTCCACACCTCCCGCCTCGGGGTGCCTCGGGGTGCCCTGGGCCTCTTTTACCCCCTATCGTGTCATCCCAGGACACAGAGTCCCCACTTGGAGGGGTTCCTTTTCACCCTGGAAACCGGTTCCCCGAGGTTGGGAACTGCCCAAGCTCCCTCTGCTGATAGGCTGGGGAGCCAGTACCGGAGCCGAGCCTTGCGATCTCTTCCTGGCTTTTTTAGGAATGGCCTGTTCTTGGGAGGCCGAGGGAGGAACCAGCCTCCCTCCTGCTCTACATCTAGGGTTTTACCTCCCCCAGACTGCTACCCCCTCGGAAGTGGGTAAGGACGAGAAGAGCCCGCCCAAATCAGGTTCTGTCCCCAAACCCTTGGGCTTGGATTCTCGGCCCTTCTCTAGGCCAGGCAATTGCAGAGCTGCCATAGGGGCAGGAGGGCCTGCGTGGGGTTGGGGAAGAGCTCAGCCGCCTGCCTCTTGCAGGGCCCATCACTGGGGAAACTACTCAGGGGTACCTTATCCCTGGCCGTGGTTCACATCAGCCCTGCGGGCCCCCAGGTTGAAGAGGGCGGAATCTCCTTTCCCCCCATGGCAACCTGGTGACAGAGGTGTTACCTCCGGCCTACAACTGAGAACGGGGCTCCAAGTCTGGATGCACAAGACTAACTGGGGAAGCTGAGCTTTCGGATGGGACATTCTCACCTACAGAGCGGTGGCAGCTGCTGGAAAAGAGTACCGCTGCCCTGGAGGGGGGTGGGAGGGCTGCCTTGCCACCCCCAGCCTGGCACAGGGGGCTGGTGGCTCTTCTGGGCTGTCAGTGGCTCTCATTTCCCAAACAGGCCAACACTGACCCCTCCCCAGACAGGAGTGTGAACGAGGCCTAGAAGCTCTCAGGCCAGGCCTCCAACCTCTGCACAGGGTCCCAGGAACTCTTGAAGCTGGGCCCCCCTACCCCCCTCCTCCCATAAGCCACTTCCCCACAGAGCACATCAAGCAGGAGTCCCCTGCCCAGGATGCTCAAGCCTCTGTCTGATGCACGTAAGGCCACTCCCAGGGTTCTCCCCTTCCCCTGTCCTGCGAGGGAGAAGCATAGCCTGTCCCTGTGACCCTGTGGACAGGCTGCCAGCCTACCTGTGGGACCCAGGGCCCGGCTCACACTGGCTCTTACTTATGCTAACAGAAACGAAGTACCCAGCACAGGTCCTGTCACAACAGGTGCCCAAGGGGACCCATTCCCACTCCCTGTGCACGTTCTGGAGAGCTCTGCCCTGAGAGGCCCCTGCCCTACCAGAAGAAGAAAGAGCATTCTAGTAGACTCCGCTCCTCAGGAAAAAGTCTCATTTACTCACTCGACAAATCCTCCATGAACACCCCGGTCTGCCCTGGGAGCACAGGTGAGATGGCCATTACAGAACAGGCGTGCACGGGGGGCCTGAGGACCCGGGGATCAGGAGTTAGAGCACAGGTTAGCCAGGCGCCCCCCAAGGGGAGCCATCGTGGGGGAGACTCCTCTACACCCTGAGAAGACGCGGGCTCCAATCCCACCTCAAGCAAACCACTTCACCTATTCTGGATCCTCTGTCCCTCCCTTCTAAAACGGGGATAATAATTGCACTACTTGTGAAAATAATGAAACAAGGAGTGGAAAGTGGTGTGCACAGCGACCGGCCCAGAGTGAACAAGTGTCACCTTCACCAGGGCGGTTCCTGTCTATCCTCAGACACCACCCGCCCGCCGGCTCCCAGAGGCCTCCGCGCATCAGCAAACACGCCGAAACCCAACCCCGCCACAGCAGGCCCAGGCTGGGCAGCAAAAGGAAACTCCATCCTCGGAGCAGGGACTAGGCTGGCCGCTGCTCCGCCCTCTGCCAAGGTGGGAAGCGGCTTGTCCCCCAGCACTGCCCCCCACCCAGTGCCACAAAGTATGCTCATTGCCTCTTGTCCCCTGCAGGGGCCCAGCCTTGGGCCTTGGGATGGGACCGGTCCTCGACCCGCGTCCCGAAACCTCCTGGCAGTTTCCCTCTGGAGAGCAGACGGGCGGGTTGGTGTGAGTCATGGCGGCAGGAGAACCCTGCTTGGTGGGTCACCGCCTGCCTGACTCAGGGCCTGCCCGCAGGCCAAGGGGATGCCACTGGCTGGTCCTCTGAGTGAGTCAGGGGCGGAGGGGCACACTCTCACCCTCCCTCCTCCTCCCCTTGGGCCTGGCCAGTTTGGCCAAGTCCTTCCTGGGCAGGGCCAAAGGACAGGCTGGAACCAGCCGGGAAGTCTCCAAGCCCCTGGGCTATAGGAACTTACTGATCTCCCGGTTTTTAATTTGGGGGATGTCCCTGCCAGCAGGAGAAGTGGGCTCCTGGTCCTGTGTAACCCTGAACACCTCTCTTCCCTCTTGACATCTGTCCCACTTGTACAACAAGGGATAGCTGTGGGGTGGGGGGGCTGGCCAGCTAAACCACCCCCTGGGCCAACACCTCTTCCTGTCACAGTGGCTCCCAAGATGTAATGAGGACCCTGTGCTGTAGCACCTTTCCCAAGGAGGGGAGGGAAGAGTAATGGGCTAGGTCCTGGCCAGGACCACACGGCTACTGGCTGAAACACCCCCAACCCCTGTGCAAGGCACAAGGACCCAATCAGAATACTGCTGGGATGTGGCAGGCTGAGCAAGGAGAAGGGCTGCGGGGAAGAGGCCCGGGACCGCCACTCAGACAACCGGGTCCTCTGGCTACCTCTGCCCTGATGGGCTCTACTCAACATTCACTATTCACCACACAACATGGAGCCCACAGACATGCTGGACACTGTTCCCAGAATGAGGGAAATAAGGGTGAACAGCAGGGGATCAATCCCTGCTCCCCCAAAGACCATGTTCTATTAACCACAAATAAATGAGAAAATGTCAGACCTTGAGGACAGGCCATGAAGACAATCCCAGCCAGCAATGGTAGCTAGTGACCTTTAGATTGGTCAGGGGAAAAAGGGGCCTTCCCCAGCAGGGAGCTCTCAACCTAAGATTTGAATTACAAGAGGATTAGCAGAGTGAGCCAAAGAGAGGTCAGCCCCTTCCCAGCGCAGAAACAGGCCTTTCCTTTAGGGAACCAAAAGGCCGCAGTATGCAAGGCCAAGTAGCTCAAGATCAGGTCAAGAGGTCCTCAGGGCCACCCCACGGGCCCTGGAGCCCAGATGGGGAGTTGGGATATTATCTTAAATATGAGATTTGGGGCGCCTGGGTGGCTCAGTGGGTTAAGCCTCTGCCTTCAGTTCAGGTTGTGGTCTCAGGGTCCTGGGATGGAGCCCCACATCGGGCTCTCTGCTCAGCAGGGGGCCTGCTTTCCCCTCTCTCTGCCTGCCTCTCTGCCTCCTTGTGATCTCTCTGTCAAATAAATAAAATCTTTAAAAAAAATATATGAAATTTAAGTCTCTCGCCCCCAGGTTGCCCCATCTGTATCTAGCAGAGGGAGTGAGACACTGTTCTCTCACACCATCAACAAACCTTCCCGGAGCCCATCCTTCGTGCCAGGCTCTGAGCTGGACACGGATGAAAGGCCCGGCATGGGCTTGCCAGAGGAGGTGGGGGGATACGTCTGGTGATGGAAGACAAACCTGGTCATTATGACTTCAACCCCTTGATCAGGTTCATGCCAGAAGGAAGCCCAGGGAGACCCAAGTGCCCAGAGGAGGCTCCAGCCCGGCAAGGCCCTTCAGAGGGTTGGCAGAAGCTGGTGAGTGAGAAGTTATGGCACAAGACATGGGCCAAGTGCTCCGGTGGGTGTGGACTGGTAAGATGACACCCAGAGTGAGCACTGGGGGGCTCCAGGCTGGGGAGGTGAGGAGAGGAACAAGGCTCAGAAGAGAAGTGAGAGCCAAGGACACAGCAAGTGCAGAGGATCCCCTTCGAGAAGTCACGGAGATATCCCAAAGGCAGAAATATGCAACTAAAACTAAAACCACCTCAAAGAAAACAGAAGAGAAAATCTTTGTGATCTTGAGTTAGGCAGAGAGGTGTGAGCTCTGACTCCTGAAAAATGATCCATAAAAGAAAAAACTGTGGGTGCCTGGTGGCTCAGTGGGTTAAAGCCTCTGCCTTCCGCTCAGGTCATGATTTCAGAGTCCTGGGATCGAGCCCCACGTCGGGCTCTCTGCTCAGCAGGGAGCTTCTTCCTCCTCTCTCTCTGCCTGCCTCTCTGCCTCCTTGTGATCTCTGTCTGTCATATAAATAAATAAAATCTTTAAAAAAAAAAAAAGAAAGAAAATACTGGTACACTGAACTTCATCAAAATAAAAAAGAAATCTCCCTTAGACACTGGTTAAGAGAACAAAAAGACAAGCCACAGACTGGAAGAAAATATTTTCAAGTTATATGTATCTGATAAAAGTGTTTTATTTATTTTTATTTTTTAAAAGGTTTTATTTATTTATTTGACAGAGAGAGAGATCACAAGTAGGCAGAAAGGCAGGCAGAGAGAGAAGGAGTCAGGCTCCCCGCTGAGCAGAGAGCCCAATGGGGTGCTCGATCCCAGGACCTGAGCCGAAGGCAGAGGTTTAACCCACTGAGCCACCCAGGCGACCCTGATAAAGGTGTTTTATACAGAATCTATAAAGAACTTTCAAAACTCAATTATATCATTTTGCTATAATACAAATATCAAATCATGATGTTATACACCTGAAACTAATATAATTTTATAGGTCAAAACAAAACAAAAACAAAACAGGAATGCCTGAGTGGCTCAGTTGGTTAAGTGTCTCTCTCAGGCTCAGGTCAGGATTCCAGAGTGCTGGGATCAAATCCTGCATTGGGCTCCTTGCTCAGCGGGGAGCCTGCTTTTCCCTCTGCCTGCCGCTTCCCCACTTGTGCATGCTCTCTAACAAACAAATAAATAAAATCTTTTTTAAAAATCACTTAAAAAAATAAAATAAAAAACAAGGGGTGCCTGGGCGGCTCAGTCCTTGGGCTCAGGTCATGGTCCCAGGATCCTGGGATCAAGCTCCGCATCTGGTTTCCTGCCCAGCGAGAAGCCTGCTCCTCCCTCTCCCACTCCCCTTGCTTGTGTTCCCTCTCTCACTGTGTGTGTGTCTCTCTCTCAAATAAATAAATAAAATCTTTAAAAAAAGAAAAAAGAAAAAGAAAATAAATAACAAAACTAAACACCTCTCAATTATAACACCACAATACAAAACTGGGCAAAAGATCTGAACAGATACTTCACAGAAAAGAAACATGAATGGGGGCTCCGTCAGTTGGGCGCCCAAGTCTTGATTTCAGCTCAGATGATCTCAGATAGTGGTATCGAGCCCCATGTCAGGCTCCATGCTCGGCTTGGAGTCTTCTTAAGAGCTCTCTCTCTCCCTAGGGGGGCGTGGGTGGCCCAGCTGGTTGAGCAACGAACTCTTGGTTTCAGCTCAGGTCATGTTCTCAGGGTCATGAGATCAAGCCCCTTGTTGGGCTCTGCGCTCACTGTGGAGTCTGCTTGAGATTCTTTCCCTGTTCCTCTGCCTCTCCCCCGGCTCTTTCGGGAGAGACAGAGCACAAGCAGGGGGAGCAGCAGGCAGAGGGAGAAGCAGGCTCCCCGCTGAGCAAGAAGCCTGATGTGGGACTTGATCCCAGGATTCTGGGATCATGACACAAACCTAAGGCAGACGCTTAGCCAACTGAGCCACCCCAGTGTTCCTAAAATTAAAAAATCTTAAAAAAAAAAAAATAGAGAAGATCTCTCCCTATCCCCCCTGCCCCTCCCACGGTCTCTCTTTTTCTAAATAAATAAGTAAAATCTTTTAAAAGGTTATATGAATGGTACATAGACACATGAAAAATTGTTCATCAGTCATTAGAAAAATGCAAACTAACACCACAGTAAACACACCTATTAAAGCAGCTAAAATTTATTTATTTATTTATTTGACAGACAGAAGTCACAAGCAGGCAGAGAGGCAGGCAGAGAGAGAGGAAGGGAAGCAGGCTTCGCTGCGGAGCAGAGAGCCCGATGCGGGGCTCGATCCCAGGACCCTGGGATCATGACCTGAGCCGAAGGCAGAGGCTTTAACCCACTGAGCCACCCAGGCACCCCAAAGCAGCTAAAATTTAAAAGACTGACAATACCAAGTGTTAACGAAGATGTGGAGGAATTAGTTACTTTCATGCACTGCTGGTGGGAATGCAAAATGTTACAAAGACTTTGTAGAGTAATTCAGAATAATTCGGAAGATTCTTTAGAAGTTTAACACACAATGGGATCTAGCCATTCTATTCCTAATTATTTGTCTGTAAGAAACATGAATGTCTGTACAAAGACTTGCACACGACAGCTCACAGCAGCTTTACGCATTAGTCTCAGACGGGAAACAACCCACATGTCCTTCAAGGGGTTAGGGTCAAACAAACATAGGACATCGCGCTGTGGAACACTCCATGACAACAAAAAGAAATGAGCTTCTGATACACACAATATGAATGAATCTCAAAATATTAAAATGAGTGAAGTCAGACCGAAACAAACAAACGAAACCAACATATTATTTGAATCCATTTATAGAAAATTGTAGAAAATGCAAACTAATCATGTAGTAACAGAAAGCAGTTTAGTAGTTGCCTGGGACAGGAGAGGAGGGTAAGAGAACGGAGAAAGGAATTAAAAGTGGGAACAAGGAAACTTTGGGGGGTAATGGATATATTCTTTTTTATTCTGGTGACTAAAAGGCACAGCCAATACTTGATTGTCCATTCCACAAATATAGGTTGACCTACTACGTACAAAACCCTGTGTTCTTGGCCCTGGAGAGGCATCGGGGACAACAAAGTCCCTGCCCTCACCAGGCTCCAAGTCTCTAGGGCAAGATCAACAATACCCATGGGGCGCCAGGAGGGCTCAGTGGGTTAAGCCTCTGAGGTCATGACCTCAGGGTCCTGGGATCGAGCCCCGAATCCGGCTTTCTGCTCGGCTGGGAGCCTGCTTCCTCCTCTCTCTCTGCCTGCCTCTCTGCCTACTTGTGATCTCTCTCCCTCTGTCAAATAAAATTTTTTAAAAATCTTAAAAAAAAAAAAAAGATCAACAATATCCAATACGCAAACGAGAAGCTTGTAGTGAAATTTCCTCAGGGAAACAAAACACGGGACAAGGTAGGAACACTAGGTGGAGGAAAGTGAGGGAAAGGGGCTCTGAGCTAGGGGAGGGGCGGGGGGTGGCGTTTCGGCTAAAACCAGAGGGGTCCCCTGTGCGTCCTGCCCCTCGGGGACTGCCCTCCCCCCACCCAGTTGCTGCTGCCCGTCAGCCCCTTCCTGCTCCAAGCGGGGCAGCCTCAGCGGGCTCCCGTGGCTTTGCCAGAATCGGGCCTCCCTCTGCAGCTCAGCTTCCTTAGCCGTACAGGGTGGCTACAGGGTCGGGCCCAGCTCACGCGGGCACAGAGTGGGACAGGCCAGGCTGGCCTGAGGCCCAGAGGGGCAGAGCAGGAGGTCATCAGCCACCAGTAGGGGGGCCTGCTTGGCCCTCTCTCTGGACACAATGTCCTGGACTGCTTCACGGCTTGGCTGGCCGACAGGGAACAGTAGCTGGCAGAGGGCGCGAGCAGCCGGCCGACTGGGGGCGGGGAGCGGCCTGGCCTGAGCAAAGGGCTTGTCCCGTACACCCTGACCTGCCCCCTTGGGCGAGGAGGGGACCAGCTTGTCTGGGAGGGAGAGGAGGGGGCCTGGCTCCCTGCGAAGGCCTCCACAATCCCTCCCTAACGTCTGCCTGAGTCTCCCCAGGCCACTCCCGGCTGTGGTCACTTGAGCTAAGTTCTGCAAGGGTACGGTGCCCGGCAAATGCTGGCCCTGCCCCCTGCGGCTGTGACCTCAGGCAGGTCGCAGACTCTCTGAAACTCAGACCTTCAGCTGAAAGACGGCACCCAGTTCTTCGGGCTCAGATATATAGAGGGCATTTAAGACATTTCTCTGACCCAGGAAGGACTTGCTGGGGGAGTCCTGGGCTGTAATTAACCACATGAAGAAGCAGCCATAATGCCAACATACGGAGGGCTTCCTGTGTGCCAGGAGCTTTACCCACATTTCCCTGAATCCCCGCAGCAACCCGCAGGCAGGTTTTATCTCCCCGATTTTATAGGTGAGGAAACTGGGCTCCGGCAAGCAAAACACAGCTGGTATTAGCAAGTGGCTCCTCATCCCTGTAGGAAGAAGGGTAAGAGCCTGATGGGCAGACCCTGGGGGTTCCCTCAGGTCAAGGTGAACCACAGAGGCCCTGAGGGGGATCTTAGGAATCCGGCAGCTGAACCCAGAGACCATACTCACTTCCCACAAGACACTTCTGGCAGAGTCCAAACTCTGTCCTGATACATGAGCCAAGGTGCCCGGCAAAGGCTGAGGGACGGTTGCAGGAGGTATGCGCTCATTCATTTAGCAAATACTGATAGAGAGAGATACAGTCGGGAGCTGGACTGCCAGACTTTGGACTCAGACACTGTACCTTGTGGGGTGTGTGTCCTGGAGGCAGGGTGACTCCCAGTTTTCCCAGTAAAAGAGCTGTGTCCCAGGAACCCCCTCCATCTAAGGCAAGCCAGGACGGTCACCCTACCCTGAGGAGTTACTCTTGGTTTCCCCAACTGTAAAAGGACACCAATTCTCACCTGCTGGAAGGTACAATAAGCATGAAGCCCACAGTCCCTGCCCAGTAACTGGGAACAGAGATTGAGGCTTTTCCTCTTACCCTGGCAGAAGGAAGAGCAGGAAGGGAAGGAGGAACGTGTGACCGTCCCCGTTCTGCAGATGAAGGGCCGGAGGCTCCCACTGCATCTGAGCAGCACATAGAAGGGCTGGGCAGATGCTTTTCGCATCCCAAAATCTGCTCTTAGAAGGTACCAGGCAAGGTCCCCCCTGCTTCATCGCCCCTCCAGGACCAGCCCTGCCTCTAGCAGTGGGCCAGAACACACGGCAGGCCTGGACCATGTGCTCCCTAGGCCAAGGCCAAGGTCCACAGCGAGCCCACTGCCTAGGAGCCCAAGGCTGGGCTCAGGTCCTGCACCAGCCAGATCCTGGGAGGAGATTGGGGGAGAAATTAGAGCAGTTCACGGTTCCCACGCCGAGTACTCGGAAGGCGGTGACATGACTCGGTTCTTCACTAAAACACTAGAAGGAGGGCCCATAAGCAGTCCGAGTTTAAAAGTGGGGATACTGAAGCTCTGAGAGGCAAAGTCCACCCTAGGTCACCCGTATGGGGTATGGGGAGGAACCAGTCACCACTAGGTATCACTGTCTGACTGGAATTCAAGTTACACTGTGGCCCTGGCACAGTGGACGCGGGTGGGGAGCAGCTGTGGAAGGTTCCCGGAGCCGGGGGCCTCGGTGGGGGGCGGGGGGTGCCCTAAGGTCCTAGCCAGGGAGGGAACCTTCGCACAGAGGAGGAAGTCGTGACCCGAGGCGGCGCTGAGGCGCCCATCACAGTCTGGGCTGCCCTGTTAAGCCCAAGGAAGCTAGCCTGCATGGTCACCCCAACCCCGCAGGGACCCACCTCGCTGGGCCCCGCCACGCAACGGCCTCAGTTTCCCCTTGGGCGTGAAGCGGCAGGGGAGGTCGCTGAGCAGCGCAGGACCGCGCCCAGGGAGGGGCCGAGGCCTCTCCTTTCCTGGCCCCCAAACCCAACGGGGGCGGGAGGGGGGGAGACGGGGAAGGGTTACGTAACGGGCGGCGCGGGGGGCGGGGCGGGCCAGGGCAGCCAATGGGGGCGGCCCCTCCTAGGAATAGCCCGGCTGTTCCGTCCTCCGACACTAGAACTGCCCCCTCCGCGCGCGCCGAGCCTCGGAGGGCGGGGCGGGGACGTAGAGGGACGGGGGTGCTGGGGCGCGAGCCGATACCCGCGGAGAGAGGCTGTGACCGGGCGGGGCGTGCGCGGGGGCCGAGGCCATTCTCCGGCGGGCGAGCGCTCTGGACCCGGAGCCCCTGGCTGGCTCCCCAGCGCCGGCATTCGGCGCCCCGAGCCTCCCGGCCAGGCCCGTCGCCCCCGCAGCGCCCCTGCGCTCCCGCGGGACGGGCGACGTCACACCTCCGGGCCCGGAGACCCCGCCTTCCTCCTCCAAGGTCACCCGGGCCCGCGCCGCCCCTTCCCCGCCGCGCGCGTCTGCCTCCCCCGCTCCCCGGCGGCGGTTCCTGCCTCCCTCTGCTCGCACTTACTTCATCCGGCCTGGACTCGCTGTTATTTATATCCGCGTCTGGCTCGGCAGCAGACGGCTCTGATGGGGGGCGGCGGCGGGGCCGGCCCGGGGCCCGCACGCGCACCGGCCGCCTGGGGGTCCGCCTTTGGCCTGTAGGCCGAGGAAGTCCTTTGCCGAAGCCCCCAGCTTAGGGCCTACTCGCGCCCCCACCCCAAGCCCGCCCCCGGAAAGGGAGAAAAGGCTGCAGGCAGCTACCACCTGAGATCGCCCCCACCCCCCAGCCCCTTCATGATGGCCTTGGCTTTCCCTGCCTGCCCCAGGTCAGGGCATCGTGTTGGGCTTCCATGCTGCCCTCAGGAGGCTCCAAAAGCCGGGTCGGGGCCACCGGGCGGCTGCTTAACGATGATTCTGGGATTCTACACCAGACCCCTACGAGTGGTCCTTCTGGTCATGAGGCCTGGAACTCAGTATTTGAAACAGGCTTCCTAGGGGAATCTTGGGCTTTCTGAGGTTTGAGGGGCTGTCTTGGGGTTGCCTTGGGGAGGGTAGCAAGCAAGCAGCAGGAGGGTGTCAGTTTGGGGTTGCCCCTGCTTGGATTTGATGGTCATCTGGGGAAAGGGCAAAGCAAGTGAGGGGCCTACCTTTGTGGGGGGGGGGGGTTAGACTTCGGTTTGTGGCCAGAGACTGAATTGTGGCGGTCGAACAACACCCCCACACTGGTAAAGCCCTTTAATGCCTACTGAGGGACCCAGGAGATCCCACCATTCTCCAACAAGCTTGCAAAGTGGTCTTCGTCCCTGCCTAACAAGACTCGGAGAAGGGATGTGACTTGGACAAAGTCCCTGGTGAGAAAGGAGCAGGCTCAGGACCCAGTTGGATCCCTTCATCCAAGCACCAAACACTGGCACAGAAAGGGGAATACAGTACGGTTCCTGCCCTTAAAGAGTTACAGGTCCAGAGAAGAGGTGGGCAGCAAACGTAGCAATGGTCAGGATCAGGTTGTGATCTGATGAGCAGGATGGCTCAGAGCTGAACTGTGAAGGATGAATAGGAGTTCCCCAGGAAGGCACAGGAGGGGGCATTCCAGGCAGGGGGAACAGCTTGTTCAAATGCTCAGAGGCCTGAAATAGCAGTTGCTGTAGGGATCTAGAAGCAGTTGGAGGCCCAGGCTTGGAGTGTGTCAAGTATGTGATGAGAGATGAGGCTGAATTTGCAGGGAAAGCCTTGACCAGGCAAGGCCTGACTTTGTCCTGAGTGCGAGGGTCAGGAAGCCCCTAGAGGAGGGGTGAGGAGGGAGAGCAAGGGGAGGGAGGCCCAATGAATGGGGCACCCAACAGCAGAGGCAGCAGGGTCTCCTTTCCAGCCGTCCCCTGTATCCTGGCCACCCCTCTTCCCCCAGCCCCTACACCCACCCTGGCTCCCCCTTAGCTCCCTCTGCATTAGCAGCTCGGGCTGGGGCTGCGGGACGCCATCCCAGATGGGCATGACATGCTGGCTGTGAGGACAAGAGTGGGTGGTTCTGTCTCCCTGGATCTCAGTTTCCTCATCTGTAAAATGGGAAAGGCATGAATCGCTGCCAGTTCCTCCTTAGGGTGCGAGGGAGATGCAGAGGCGGAGGATGGTCAGGAGGAACTTGTTTGTTCCCGAACAATGTCAAGTACAGTGCTAGGCATTTGCTCATTCAGTGCCTCCCCCTGCCCTCCTTCCAAGTGAGACCTCTCCCCAAATGGTCCCCCATCCCATGCTCACTGGACTTCAGAACCACTACCTGAGAGCTAGTGCTGCTGGCCTTGAGGTCTGGACCTGCCAAATCTCTCCAAGTTGGGGCCTCAGTTTTCTCAGATGTGAAATGGAATGTTCTTAAATGTGGGGACACATTTAAGTCCTGGGGACAACCCAGGCTGGCTCTCGCCAAACATAACAGAAAGGGCAAATCAGGACCCCCTCCGCCCTCCCCTTGCCACCCTCAGGCCTGCCAAGGACATCCTGTGCCCTGGTGATGTCACCAGGGCCTGGAAAGCTGGGTCTGGCTGGAGGGAATAGCACTCAGACAGGATTTATTTTTAAACTCTCAGGACATGGTCAGCTCCCTGCTCCCTCCCCATCCCACTTCACCCCCCCACCAGCTGTCTCCCACATCCCAGCTGAGCCCCCAGGCCAGGCCTTGAAGGTTTTCTCCACACACACTGTGCTGCTGCACCTGCCAGGCTTCTGAGGGGCTGTGGGAAGCCTGGTCATCGGCACGTGTCTCTGATCACCAACTCCAGACCTGCTGAGGTAAACAGAAGGGCCCCCGGAGGTGGACCCCAGCCTCCTGTGCCTTCTAAAGCCCAAAGAGAGCAAAGGGTTTGCCCAGGGTCCCCCAGCATCAGATGGGCTCTGGAGACACCTGGAACCCCTGGCTGGGCTGGATGGCTGTCACCAGAGCTTAATTTAAATTCATTTTTTAGGGACGCCTGGGTGGCTCAGTTGGTTAAGCAGCTGCCTTCGGCTCAGGTCATGATCCCTGCGTCCTGGGATCGAGTCCCACATCGGGCTCCTTGCTCGGCAGGGAGACTGCTTCTCCCTCTGCCTCTGCCTGCCATTCTGTCTGCCTGTGCTCACTCTCTCTCTCTCTCTCATAAATAAATAAAATCTTTAAAAAAAATTCATTTTCTAAAAACCGGTTTTCTGCCTGCAGGAAAGGCGTCCTTGATGCCGTGTAGCTCAGACCAGCTGCAGGAAGAGACTGGGAGCTGCGGTAGCTCCTGGCACCACAGCCCTCACCAACACCCCAAGCAGGATGTGTGTCCCCTCACAAGTGTCACACACTTACTCTCTCAATTGACTTTAGACAAAGGACCTGTCAGCACCCTGAGTTTAGAAATGTATGCTGATGAAACACCCCTTTTATCAGCTTCATACGTTGGCCTTGTGGGTATGATGGTAGAAAATGAGGTTCTAGTGGAAAAATCTATTTGATGATGGCAGCCTGGACCCCATCCTCACAGCTGCCCTGGGAGGCTGGGCAAGCCCAGAGCTTCCTTCAGCAAATGGGGAAACTGAGGCTCATAGGGGAAGAGTGACTTGCACAGTGGCTGGAATCCAGGGTGCTTCTGTCCTCTAGTCCACATGACATGAGATGGACCTGCCTTGGCCAGACCAGCCCAGCCTGGGGTCGGTGGTCTAAGACCCCTCTGCAGTCAACAGCGACTAGCGGGGACGAGCTCTTAGAATATCCATTTCTTAGGGCGCCTGGGTGGCTCAGTGGGTTAAAGCCTCTGCTTTCGGCTCAAGTCATGATCCCAGGGTCCTGGGATCGAGTCCTGAATCCGGCTCTCTGCTCAGCAGGGAGCCTGCTTCTCCTACCCCACCCCCCACCTGCCTCTCTGCCTACTTGTGACCTCTGTCTGTCAAATAAATAAAAAATTAAAATATTAAAAAAAAAAGAATATCCATTTCTTGACTGTTCACTTCAGCTCAATAGACTCTAGACCCAGATAGACTCAGTTTGAAACCAGTCTGTGGCATTTCTTAGCTGTGTGACCTTGGGTAAGTTATTCACCTCTCTGTGCCTCAGTTTTCTCCCCCTGAAAAAGGGGATAATAATAGGATGCAATTTGGGGTTCCTGGGTGGCTCGGTTGTTAAGCATCTGCCTTTAGCTTGGGTCATGGTCCCAGGGTTCTGGGATGGAGCCCCACGTCGGGCCCTGCTCGGCGGGGAGCCTGCTTCTCCCGCTTCCACTCCCCCTGCTTGTGTTCCCGCTCTCGCTGTGTGTCTCTTTGTCAAATAATTTTTTTAAAAAGAATTTTGTTTATTTATTTGACAGAGAGAGATCACAAGTAGGCAGAGAAGCAGGCAGACAGAAAGGAGGAAGCAGGCTCCCCGCTGAGCAGAGAGCCCGATGTGGGGCTCGATCCCAGGACCCTGAGATCATGACCTGAGCCGAAGGCAGAGGCTTTAACCCACTGAGCCACCCAGGCGCCCCAAATAAATAAATTAAAAAAAAAATAGGCTGCAATTCTAGTTGCAGGAAATATTGCTTCGAGAGACTGCCTGAAAAGCACTCAGCATGGGCTGGATACTTAGTGAGCATTCAACTGATGGCAGATGATATTATTATTATTATTATTACTATTAAAGCAAATAGTCACTGAATCTTCATCTTGAAGCCTGGACCTGGAAGGTCGGCCTCTTCAGACAGTGTCTGGACAGGGCCATCAGGAGATGGGGGACAGCTAGCTCAGCTGGTCTGGGGGAAGGAATTGTAGAGAAAACCTCTGACCAGACTGGGGTTGGTGTGTGGAGAGAGGCCAGAACCAGCTCAGGAACCCCCAAAATCTCAGCAGCCCCTGTGTCTTCTGCCATTACTACTACCCACCCATCTCCTGAGGGGGTCACTTGAGTGAAAAGGCTAAGAACCAGGTGGCAAGGCAGATGGCTTGTCACCCAGAGGGCAGGGAGCCAAGAAAGAGAGGCTGTGTCCCCCACTCCCACACCCAGACCCCAGTGGGTGTGCAAAAGTCCACCAGAGCTGACTGACTGGGCCGAGTCACTTCCTTTCTCTGAGCCTCAGTTTTCTCTGTAAAATGGGCATAAAGATACCTTAAAGTGAAGATAGAATGAACGGGTACATAAAACATCTGTACACAGTAAGTGCTTAATAATTCTACCTCTTAAGGAGGGAAAGAGCCAGGCTGACTGCATGAAGAAGTGGGTGGGCCAGGGGACAGGGCCTTCCAACATAACCCTTGGCCCCTCGCCCACAGGAAGTCTGCAGCCTCTGTGATGGGGCTGACTGGCGTGAGAACGACACTGTGATCTGAAGGAAGGAGGGCCTAGACGGTCTGAATGCAAATGTATGCAAATCAGGCAGTGCAGGTGCTCTTGGGGACAGAAGATCCAGCTACCAGGTGCGTGGGGGGCTGGGAAAGAAGTGGGGTGCCCTGGTTCCCTCTTAGGGCCCCATCCCTGGTACTGACTGAGCAGATGCCCCAGCCCCTGAGGGCCCCTCATGGCAGGGAGATGAAAGCCCCTGGTTCCCTGGAATTCCTGATCCTCCACGGCCAAGGTGAGCGGCGGCCCATCCCCTGCCACGGGCTCCTAGACACAGACATACTCACACTCACTCAGACATCCAGGGACTCTGACACACACACACACACACACACACATATATCCAGGGACTCTGACACACACACACACACACACACACCCCACACACGCTTCAGGTCACAGGGTTCAAGGCAAGGGAGGCCCTAGAGACTTTCCCCGGTTGGCCAATTTCCTGTCCACCTGCCTCTTCCCCAGATGCACACACCATCCACTCACACATCACTGGGGAGTCCCCCCCAAAAAGCCCCTCTGCCTCCTCCTGATAGAGCAGCCCACCTCGGCTCCCTGGCACAGGGTTTCAGTCCCTGCTCACATTTTATCCCCTGCTGACAGATGAGGAAGTCGAGGCTCAGAGACAGGACCAGGCTTGTCAGAAGGGGCCAGAGCACTAGAGGAGGGAGGATACAAATCCAGAACTCCTCATTCCAGATCCCCTGCTCTGGCTGAGCCCCCGGTTCCCCACCCCGCCCCCTCATGCCAACACACCCACTCCCTCCCCAGAAAGAGCCAGAAGTGCCGGCCATGGGAGGCAGCCAGGCCTCCCTCCCTCCCTCCCTCTGTGGATAGCCCTGGACCACATCCGCCTGCCCGTGGCCGCTGGAGGACAGGGAGGGCGGGGGCCGAGTCGGCTGGTGGCCCACAGCACCGCCTGGCACGGGAGGAAGGCGGGGAGGCTTGGTGGACAACAAATCTGAAGGCCGGACCGGAGGTCACGGCCTAGGGACGTGTCTGCAGCACCACCTAGTGGTGACACGGCAGTCCCGCCAACACCCGGCCCTGCTGCTCCTACTGCCCTGTCCGGGCAGGGGCAGGTTGTGCAGCCATTTAGTGAGCTGCTGCCAGGTGCCCAGCACTGGGCAGGCCAGACATGGAGAATGAGACCAGGCCGAGAAGACCTGGGGGGCAGCACTCCAGCAGAGTGGACAGCAAGTGCACTGGCTCTGAGATGGGAAGGAGTTGGGGGTGACCTAGGAGGAGCCCAAGGGCACAGTGGCAAGAGCCTGTGCAGGGGGAAGGGGGTGTGTGTGGAGAGCGGGCAGGTCAAGGGCTGTGGGGAGGGGTTTGGATTTGTTTCTGAGTGTGATGGGAGCCGGGGCACATGGTAGGTACCGGAAAGGATGTCGTGATAACAGAGAGCGGTGGAAATAGAGGAAATCGGAGGGGATGGGGGGGCGGATGCTGCCACCATCCAGGCAGGACACAGAAGCAGCTCAGACGCCAGGGGTGGCCATAGGGGTCGTAAGGAGACACTGGATTCTAGAATGGGTAGGATTTGTGGACAGATCCGTTGGGCCTGGAAGATACAGCAGGGAATCAGGCTTTGGTCTGAGCTCCTGAGGAATGGCCGGGCCCTTGACTGTGTGGGGAACACTGAGGAAGACCAGCTTTGGGGGAGACCAAGAGCCTCTGGGCAGGTTAGGGGGCAATGCCTGTGAGACCTCCCGGTGGCGGTGCTGGGGAAGTGTCAGGAGCTCAGGGAAGGAATGGGGCTGGAGACACAGGGGGTGGGTTGCCGGGGTGGGGGTGGTGCATATGGCTGCTTGCTCGATGCCTGGTGCTATTCTGAGGATTTCATGTGTTGTCACTCCCGGGCCCCTTACCTTGTGTGTGAAGTCGGGCCTGGGCCTGGCTGGATGCCTGCAGAAGGAGGTGGGGAATCATGCAAGAGGGGCAACTTGTCCCCAGGAGTGTTGGTGAGGCCTTCCTGGCAGAGGTGACAGCTGCTGGGGCCTGGAGGGATGACCAGGAGTTTGTGAGGCAGAGAAGAGAGGGGAGGGAAGGCTGGACCTGCCCAAGCACGGACAAAGGCCTGTGGTGTTACGGAGTCTGAACATCAGTACCGAGACCCAAGTACCAAGCATTCTCGGGCAGATGGGGAAACTGACGCCCAGAACAAGGAGGGCCACAGTGAGTCATCAGTAGGTTGGGCACTGGCTCCTGGCCCAGCTTTGGGTGCCTCCCCTTGGCTCTGGTCACACCCCTGAGGCTCGCACCTGGGGCCTTAGCAAGGCTCTCGGGTAGGATTTCAAGGTGATTTGAGCTCAGTCTAGCAGCTTCTCAGACAGAGTAACGGGAGTGGGGGTGCGGCCCAGCTCTGCCACAGACATGGGTCGGAGCAGTTCTGGACTCAGCCCGCAGCAGGACAGCCAGGCTCTTCAGTGCTGAGTGGCCTGACCTTGCCGACTTCAAGCCCCATCTCCTGCCTCTACCTTCCTCTCTCTCTCTTTCTCTGGCCTCCAGCCAGCTTCTCTAACGGGAGAACTGCAGGCAGCGGCAAGTCTGCGAGGAAGGTGATGGTGCTGATGAAGAAGAAGGGGCTCAGAAAGGGATGTGCTTTGCAGGAGGGCACATAGCAAGTTGGAGATGGACCCGGGATGAGGCCAGTTCCACGTGAGCCCAAGTTTCTGTGAACGACTCAGGGCTCAGGTAGGCGTCGGAACAGCCCCCGCCCGCCCTGAGGGGCCACACCCCGCTTCCACGTGACTTCAGGGAGCCAGGAAACGTGGAGCTGCAAGCTCCCTTAGTCCCAATCTCATTTTGTCCTGTGCGCTTGGATAGCTCCTTTCCCTCTCTGGGCCCCTTTCCTAGCCATTCCAGGAGGGCCTAGAGGTAATAATTTGTAAGGTCCTTGTTGTCCAAAGCCTCTGACCCTGGCACGCAGGAGGAGAGGACATGCTTTGAGGGAGGGAGAAAGAGAGACCTTGCTCCAGGGTTGGATGCGGGCCAAGGAAGAGGTTGGCAGGGGGTGGGGAGGAGCCGCAGTGCGCCTCAGGAGAGTCAGTGCCCTCTCCAAACCTCAGTGAACACAGTAGCCCAGTGGGAGTCCCTGTGAAGGTTCTGGCCCTGTGTGTGGGACAAAGATCAGTCTTTTCCTCCCCTACGCCAGCAGCTGTGCCTGGCCTCCTTGCTGCTGCTCAGGGTGGCTTAGACAGTCCACGGGAAGATGTCAGGGAGGTGGGAGGCGGGGGTGTACTTCCCAGGTGGATGGGCGCGGGCAGCGCCAGCACCTCTGCCGGGAGATGACCCACACAGCAGAACAGTTGGGCTTAGGAGCGACCAGGCCTGGGCTGGACTCTCAGCTCAGCTACTCAGTAGCTATGACCTCAGTGTCCTCCTCTGCAAAATGGGACACACATCCTAGGTGCTGTGAGGCTGAGATAACAGGGGAGCAGTGAGGAATGATGCTCCTGGCTTGGGCCCGGAGACTGGCGGAGATTCCACCTTCCTCTGCTTTTCCTGCAGCCCACATGGGACCAGCTAGAGTCGGCCCAGAATCCAAACCGCAGTGGTGCCGCCCCCCCCCAAACTTGGAGACACCTGCAGCCTTGGAGCCGGAGGCGGCTGAGCACGGCGCACTGCACGGCCCCGGCTCTTGCTACAGAGAAGCAGTGGCTCACGACCAGAGGCCCCAGCAGCACCATGTCCAGACATCAGCCTCCGGGGTTGGGAGGGTTTGCGGAAGAAGCTGATGGGAGCACAGGAAGGGCTGGCTGGGGGCTGGGGGCCAGGGTCCCCCCTTCCAACCTGTTTCCGATTTTCTTGGCCGCTCATCCCTCTCTCTGGCCGGCAGCTTTCCCGATTAGCAGCTGACGGCAGGAGCTGCCAGCTGGGCCGGCCTGGCACAGCCTCGGGGAGGTGCATGAGGGCTGTCTGGTGGCTGGGTACAGTCAAGGAAGGAGGCACGTGTCCAGCTTTGGAAGCCTGTCCTCCAGAGACGTGGGCGGGAGAGCTGCATTGGGTTAGGCACTCACATGATCAGTGTAGCCCGTTCACCTTGTATGGAGACAGAACTCACCCCCCGGGGGTGGAGTAACTCACCCCAGGCCACCCAGCTGGTCTGAGCCTGCTGCATGCTGGCCTGGAGGGGCTCATCTCTTGGTAGCACCTTCTACTCCATGACCTCAGTGCCTCAGCCAAATGCTGAGCACCCGCCCCATCCAGGAGCCTGCGAAGCTGGTGTCCCATTCTAAGATTTAAAACAAAAAACCAAGCCCAGACTTGCCCAAGATCACACCCTCAACTGGTGATGGCGGCCAGGTTTGAACCCAGGATGAACTCCAAAGCCTGTGTTCTTACCTGCCACAGCCTCGGCAAAGATCTTGACATATTTTGAGCTCAAATCTCCTATGTTCCCATGGCTGCACAAACTCCTGCTTTGGGTGGGAACATCTGTACGCAGAGTAGAAAATGCCATGGGTTAGAGCAGGTCACCGCCACAGAGAAACAGACCTCAAGGTGACAAATTTCAGGGAAGGATGTGATAGGCCCACTTGAGTCACATGTTCACTCCTTGACCAATCAGCTGTGTGCAGGGCTAGTAACCATGTGGCAGCAGGCTGGAGACCCTGAGGGGGTGTAGGGGGTGTAGGGTGGGGTGTGGGGGTGTAGCGGGTAGGGGAGGCCGGACACACAGCCTTTACCTAAAGATTCCACCACGGGGCCAAAGGCTCTGTTCGTTATCTCTGCTTTCCTGGCTTCTTGGTGTCCTAGTTCCAACCTCAGTGACAACAGGGAGCAGAGGTAGGAGGACGAAGGCGGGGTGCAGATAGGGGAGGCGGTGGCGGGATGTGCAGCCGGCTCTGCAGAGGGTGGTGCACCTTATTCTGTCTTTCTAGCATTTGTACCACACTTTTCCTTGTTCCGACTGCTTTGAATGTGACATTTGTCCTTCCTCAATACACGATGAGGTAAGCGGGCAGAATTACTCCCATCGGTCGGATGAGGAAACTGAGGCACAGAGTGGCCGAGATGAGCCAGCTGGTGATGCAGGGGTGTCTGGGACACGTGCAGAGGAAACATGGGAAGAGGGGAGGAGGACAGAAAAGACAGTCCCACAGTTCTCATCTCAAAATATTTAATTTTGTTTTGAAAAGGACACATTCCCGGCTTCCCTCCCTGCCACATCACTCCAGCCCACCAGCAGCGACACATTCGCACGCACACACGCACATAAGGCCAATGGGCTACAGTCTGCTTCTGCCCTCTCTGGCTGGGAAGAAGGGGTTTCTCCTTGCCTCCTTCCCCCAGCAAGGGTACAGGCGAGAGGGGCCCGCTGGAATGCCAGCTCCCAGGGGAGGACGCAGAGCCCCACACACTCTACCATGTGCACTTAGAAAAATAAAACCAAGTGGTGTTCTGGCATGCCCAACACCGTAAGATAGCAATATCCACCTGGAAGTCATCTTTGCCATTTTCTAGAAAAATTTATTGCACTTAATTAACAGATGTTAAAGGAGCTCTGGGGTGGGGCTTTCCCACGAAAACCAGGGGTTCCTGGCCCCTTGAGTTACAGGGAGCCGAGCTCCCAGGGCCGTGGATGGAGAGCTGCCCGGCACAACGGGGCCCTCCTCTGCTGGTTCCCAGGCCTGCCACCCCGCCTCAGGCTGGAGGACGGTATGAGCTGCCTGCCCAGGGCCCCAGCAGCCCCCCTTAGCAGGGCGGTGCTTACCCAGAGTCAACGGTCACTGCCCAGTGCCCTCCCCAACCTCAGGACCCGGACAGGCAAACCCCTTCCTTTGGCCAAGGGTAAGAGTTACCCAGGTCCTCCACAAGGTGCTAGCCATCATGAAAGCTCTCTCTAAATATATATATATATATATTTCTATATCTAGATATACATTTATTATATGTATATTCTTTCAACATTCTAGCTCACTCATGATTTGTCTGTTCTGAGGTTGCAACGAGGCTGCCACAAAGCTGAAGACAGGGAGCTCAGGGAGGCGAGCGCTTCCCAAGCGATCATGAACCGAAGGGAAGCCGAAGCCGTTCACACCGGCTCCCCTGGCCTCCCGTGCTCCTTAGAGATGTCACAGATCTGAGCACAGGAGCCACACTCTTTGGCTGTCAGCCCCAAGGAGGGAGTCAAGGAGACTCCCAACTCCGGACGGATACTGAGCAGGCAGCAGCCCTCTCCTGCTCCAAGCACCCGTCTCTTAGGCCTGGGAAGGAGACTCGCTTTACCTGAACGCTCCTCTTCCCCCAGATGTCAACCTTCCGTGGACCCTTCTCCCTGTCCCTGTCAGGCTCCTGACTCCAAGGAGCTCTTCTGAAGGAGGCCAGCAGCCCCACTCTTTCCAAGTGAGCACTTTGGGAAGGATCCAGACACCCACTGCTTGGCGGGGAGGAAAAGGGGGGGCACTGAGCAGGCAGAAGGTGAGACGGAGAGGGGAGACATCAGGCCATCATTCCACCCACTGGCGGGGGGTGGGGGGACATGGACACCAACCAGAGATTAAATGTCCACCCTTAAAACAAAACACAACACAACACAAACCGTATACTTTCTGGCCAAAGAAAATGAAGAGCATTTAAGCTGGAGGCTCTTCTACCAATTACAAAATGAGAACTGCCCTACTGGTGGGTAGCCAGACCAGACAGAGAGTGCCCGGGCGGGCAAGCTGCCCGGGGCAGGACACGGACATGCCGGATGCGACGGCCCTGTTGTGGTTACAATAGAGTAAGAGTGAACACGGTTTTTATAGAACCACAAAGTCAAAATTGGGAGGGAGGGGGGTGGCCTCCCTTGGCCTCAGGGACCCTTGTCAAGTACCCGGAAGGGCAGGTGTGCAGGTCCCTGGAGGGCCGTGGCATTCCCCTGGGGTGTGGCCCATGACCAGTGCATGGTTCCCCCCCGTCTTAACATCTGTTAGGAAAAGTCTTTCAGGGTCAGGGCCCAGGACTCAGAGCCACCACTTTACATAAAGCCAGTGGTAAGCATGACAAAGTGCGCCTGTCGCCTCTGACCCTCTTTACCACAGGCTACCTGCCCTGAGCAAATAAATACACCCATCTCCAGGTGCCCCAGCTGACCACAGTGAGCAGAGGGTTCCACAGCTTTCCTCAGCGAATCTTCCAGGTACAGCCGAAGGATGACTGAGTCCACGGACACAAACGAGAGAAAGGAGCAGCTGTGAGGTAGTGGGGCCACAGCTGCAAGGACCTCTCCCCTCCACACGGCAGCCAGCTCATGTGGGCGGCCGGTGTCTCCTAGGACACAAACTCAGGGGCCCCTAGCCCCACCAAATGGCCCAAGAGCTAAGCTGTGACTCCTGTGATCCCTCACCGGGTCCTGCGGGCGGACACTCCGGGCAGCTCGCGTGGGGGAAGAGATCCCAGAACAAGAACTGGGAAGCCCTCCTTCTGTTTTTAGGGAAAGTGGACGACTCTGGCCTGGCCCACACTGGAGAGCAGAGCAAGAAAAAAAGGGAACTTCTTGGGAAACATGCCCCAGCTCTCCGGCCACAGTGTACGGGGCCGTGGAGGCCGGTTTTCTAAACACCATGCGAAGGGGCATCCTGGCTCCAGGAAGTTAAGCTTCCTAGGCAAGGGGTGGGGGGTTCCTTTTAAATCCAAGATCTGAGCATGGTCACTAGGTGAAAAGAAACAGCAGGTTCCAAGGCCCAGTGTGGTGGGACAAAAAAGTTTCAGGTGGCCTCCACGAGTGGCCTGGATAAGAGGAGATGAAAAGGCCTCCCTCTGCACTGTGGGCGAGACTCGGGAGGCCAGCCACCCTGGGAGGCCCTCCTCCAAAGCAGATCAAACAGGGAGGGCCCCTCACCAGGGCCTCCTCCCTGGCTTGCAGGCCTTAGAAGAAAAGGGGTGTGGGAGCTAAGAACGGCTGGGTGCGCTTCTGCGGCAGGCCCCAGACCCACACCCCACCCCAGGCCGTGCAGAGACGCTGCTCCTGTGGCCTGGCCCGCGGGGGCCACTATGGAGGAGCTGCTTTGTCTTTCTACCTCCGAAAGAGATGGGAACGGATGTGCCTCTCAAAGACTTTCTGGGGAGGGGGAGGTGGGTGACAGATAAGCCCCACCCGAAATGCGCCCCGCTACCTGAGAAGACGTCGGGCGACAAGGATCACGACTCATTCCGTGGAGACAGGCTCAATGGCCCAGGCCGGAGACCGAGGGAGAGTCAGGGAAGCCTGAGCCCCCTGTGAAAAGAGATCTGTACCCCAGAGGTGCCCTCCCGATTCAACTGGGACATCCGAGAACAGAAACTAAGGCTGATTCACCCGTCTACGTAGATTCTCTCGCACCCCCACGGGGGAGGAGGCTGGCCCCCCAGAGAAGTCGCCACGTGCGCTGGCCATGTGATAATGAAGCTTGAACGTGAACGCTCCTGGAGCAGGTGTGCCACCATTCGACCATGACGAGTCATAAGTCTCCACGCGTGTGTGGGGTGTCAGGGAGCCCCCAGGCAGAGGTCTGAGGTGCAGGCGGTGCTGCCCGGCGGGGGCACGGGTTACAAGGGCCCGTACTTGGTCTCATACTTGGACACGATGGTCTTGCACTTGCCCACCTCCTTGCGCAGCTCAGCCACCTCCGTCCGCAGCGCCGTGTTCTCCTTCTCCAGGAAGGCGGCCCGGATGGTGATCTGGTTCTCCTTCAGGCGCCGGGCATCCCGGGACCGTTTGGCCGCCACGTTGTTCTTCTTGCGTCTCGTCCAGTACTTCTCGTCCTGTGGGCAAGTGTCCCCCGTGGGTGTCTCCTCTCGCCCCACGAGGAAACCCAACATTTCCCCTCCGGCCAGCACCCTGCGCCCCAGATTCCTCTTGAAACTCACCTGGTGCCGCCAGCCAAAAGCTTGGACCCCAGGGAAGGAGCTGCAAGTGCCAAGGACACCGAGGGGCCCCCCCTTTCCCCGGGGAGGTGGAACAAGCAGCAAGGTCGCCGGGTGGGATATGCAGGGGAGGAGAGGGGACTCGCTGCTCACCAGCTCTGGGCTGCCTCAGGATAAAGCACCGTCCACACCCTGCCTCACCTCAGCATTCCGGCCAGGACTAAGGGCCTATGCCCTGTGTCCAGTTCCCGGAGTTTAAATCTCCTTCCACACGGGAACCGTGGGAGCCCCTTAGCCTCTTACTGTCGCCTGTCCCTCATCTTTATGATGCGAGACAATAACAGCGACTGTGACACAGAGGTGTCCGGGAGTAGACGAGTTCCCGTGTACAAGGGGCTTATGACAGTGCCCGGCGTACGATAAGGACCACACAAATGTCCACCGTCTTTGCTGTCACTGTCACTGAAGCCTCAGAAACCTCCTGAGAGGCGGGTATGGTTATTTCCGCCCCACAGATGAGGCATCTGAGGCCTGGCGAGGTCTAGGTGGCAAGGTGGAGTTTGAACCCAGGTCTGCCTGATTCCAAAGCTTGGAGGAAATAGGTTCCTTGGAGTTTTCCGTAAGAAAGGATGGAAAGACTACAAAATCCTCCTCTCCCTCCCACTCTCCGAGTTCCTACAAAAGCATCAGCTTAAAAGCTGCTTGCTCCTCCCTGGGGATGGCAACATACAACCATCTTTTGTCCTTCAAAGCAAAGGCTTGTTCAACCCCAGTTCCTGTGGCCTAGTGAGCTCCTGCCCGAAGGCTGGGCCAAAGCCAGGGAAGTGGGAACATCACCATGGTGGCGGCCAGTAAGAAAAGACAGAAGCTACAGGGAGTCGTACTGGGGCCAAATGTTACCTGACTCCCTTTCTTTCTACCAACTGCTGCAGGATACGGCTCTGTGCTCTGAACTCATGCCTTTCTAAATGGTGTCCACAAGGAGAGAGGGTCCTCTGCATAAAATCAAATGGGAGGCAGCACAGCTGCTCAGCTCAGCCATCAGCTTACCTTCTGCTCATCGGGGACAAAGACCTTCTTGGCCTTTTTGATCATGGGCTGGGGCTTCAGATCCTCCTCTGCAAACTTGTGCTTCCGAGGGTTGAAGAGCTCCCCACCGGGGACACTGGAGAGGACCAGGTCAGCAGGGTCAGGATTGAAGTTCACATCCACCTCCACACAGTTGGGGTCAATGGGACTGGGTGTCTCCCTCTCCTTTTCCAGGGAGGATTCTGAAAGACACAGAGGCAGGTGGTCCCCAAATAGTCCACTGGACAGCAAAGGCTCATGCCCCACACCTAGATACCTGCTTGAATCTCAAGGTTGCCCCAGCCACTGTCACACGCAGGGAAGAAAAACCACCACAGCATCAGCCCCCAAGCTGGCATAAGTGATTCAACCCAAGAACACAAATATGGAAAGAATTCTTTCCTGTAGGAACAAAATGCTCAAAAGGAAACAGAGGCCCTCGAAAAAGACAGGATTTTCCGATTGTTTTCTTCCCCCCAGAAATGTTAAGCAAAACATTAAGTCATTATACCCCCTTAACTTCCTGTGGTTTCAAGTTCTCAAATAATGAGAAACAGCTGAATTTCTCTGTGAACTATTACGGGCTAGGGACACAGGCTGAACAAGGAAATAGCTTCCATTTTTGAATCCCTAGAGATGTTATCAGTCAAAGTGCTCATTCAGCCTTAGAAAAACTCTGAAAGGCAGACAGGTGTGAACCCTCTGTTATCGATAACAAAACTGAGGCTCAGAGACACAACCTGGTCGTCCCAGCATCACACAGACGGTGAGTGACCGAGCGACAGTTTGAGTCCGGGTCTGGCTGACTCTGAATCCTCCTTCTTCCTCACCCTTTCCAGCTGCCACTCTGTTGTGGACCTTGGATAAAAGGCACTTTCAGAATTCAAAGGTTGTGCGTTACTAGAGATAAGTCACAAAAAAACAACAAAACATACCTTTGGCCTGCTCATCCCATGCTACCGGTGGAAGTACACAAAATATCTGGTCGACAGATATTTGTTAACGATCTATCATATGCCAAGAACTGTCCTTGCAAAGACAAATCAGTGCACAAAACAAGTACAAATCCTTGCCTTCGTGGAATGTTATTCTAGCGGGGGAAGGCTGACATTACACAAGATAAATTAAAAATATCTGTAAGAGTGCTGGACGCCATGTGGTTGTTCGGGAGAACATTTCAGCAGGAGTGAACGTCAGATGCACTGGGATGTGCATAGGCAGGCGGCGGTATTCAAGAAACCAAGAGGCAGCCACGGTAGCTGAAGAGGAAGGATGGGAGGAAAGGGTAACAGGACAGGTCCAGAACACAAAACGCAGACCTTTTAATCCCCAGAAAGCAGTGGTTTTCAATAGGGGATGATTCTGTCCTGCCAGAGACGCGTGACCACATGGTGGCGGGGGTGGGGGGGAGTCCGCTGGCATCTCGTGGGTAGAAGCCAGGAATGCTGCTAAACATCCTCTAATGCACAGCTCCGCTCCTCCCCCCCACCCCAGCAAAAAAAAATTATCTGGTCCAAATGTCAACAGTGCCAGTGACTCTTTTAGCCCGAGATGGGAGAAGCCGCTGGAGGGTTCTGAGCACACAGGTGACCTGATGTTTCACTGGCTTGTGTGCATAAACTCAGTGGCTCCTCTTAGACAGGGTTAATTACAAAAAGGGCTTGACATAAGGAGAGCGAATGACCAGGGACCCCATGGTAAGGATGGGAAGGCCGCAGCTGCCAAATCCTACACCCACAAGCCGAACAGCCAGGGGGCCAGAGCCCGACAAGCGGGACTCCCACACCCTGCTGGGATGAGCAGCCACTTTGTAAGTTGTGCGGCGGAACCTACAAAGGCTGAACATCTATGTGTCTGATGACCCAGCCCCACGGAAGTGCACAGATGTATTTACCAAAGGACACATGTGTAAATGACCACGGCAGGGCTGTGCATAACCTAAAACTGGAAATGCCTCAAACGCCCATGAGCCACAGAATGGAGAAACATGGTATGATCAGATGGAGTCTTTCAAGCGAGTGAAATGAACAAACTGCTATAGGTATGAAATAAATTTCCTCACATATTTGAGGAAAAGCAGCTAGACGGGGCGGGAACTCTCCTTTCGTTTCCACCATGTGTTCAGTCCTTCAGTATAAAACTTACTTTACCTGTATTGTTGTTTTCTTCTGCCACAGAGTACTCCGTAAGTATTTTTTATAAATATATAATTTATATGTGTGTTATAATGCTAGCTATAGGTACCTATAAATATCAGACTGCGAACATAATTATAATAGACAAAACAAACATAATATATAATATATACACATATGCAATTAATATACAATTCCGCGCACCTTTGGTGATGGAGATAAGGAGTGATTACCTCTGGATAGTCATGACTACATTGGGGGTCACAGAGCATTTCTGGGACACCAACAGAGTTCTATATTCTGATTTGTGTGGTAGTTACACAGGTGGATTCACTCTGTGAAGATTCGCTGGGCTGTGAAATGGGTACTTTTGTATGCCAAAAGTTTCATTAAGAAGGCTTACTTAGAAACAAAATCAGGTCACCTGGGTGACTCAGTTGGTTGAACTTCTGACTCTTGGTTTTGGCTCAGGTCATGATCTCAGGGTCCTGGAATCTCGGGCTCCGTGTTCAGCTCAGAGTCTGCTTGAGATTCTCTCCTTCCCTCTCCCTCTGTCCGGCCCCCTCCCAACTCTCTCTCTAAAATAAATATATAAATCTTAAAACAACAACAACAATGTATCAGAGGCAAACACCACCTTAGGCAAACTGCCTAAGGCATAAAATGAGGATTCATTTCCAGCTCTGCCCCCTACCCACACATGGACCGGCCTCCCGGGACAAGCTGATGAGCACAGAAATGAGCGGCCCTCCAACAAGAATTCAGCTGGAATCAGCTGAAGTCTTTAGATCTACTCAGTTTACAGGAAAAAAACAGGAAAAAAACCAAGGGGCAGAGGAACATGTGAAATGGCACTACAGGGATATGGACAGAAAAACCCAGCATGCGCAAAACTCTACAGGACCAATAACTCAGTGTCTTCAACAAATGAATTGCAAAGAAAAAAAGGAGAGGGGATCCCAAAGATTACAAAAGATTTAAGAGACATAACTAAATGAGATCTGTGTGTCTTGTCTGGATCCTGATTCAAACAAACTGTAAAACAGTAACTTTTTTTTTTTTTTTTTTTTTTTACAGATATATTTATTTGAGAGAGAGAGAGAGAAGGTGTGCACACATGGGGGGCAGAGGGAGAATCTCAAGCAGACTCCCCAGTGAGCACAGAGGCCAATATGGCGCTTGATCTCATAACTCTGAGATCATGCCCTGTGCTAGAATCAAGAGGCAGACACTTAACTGACTGAGCCACCCAGGCACCCCTCTAAACAGTAACATTTCTGAAACAACTTTTGGAAATTTGAAAGCTTATGGCTATATTGTCAATTTCTTATGTAAAACTGGTAGTTTCGTTATGCTTTTTAAAAGAACCCTTACGTTTTACAGACATATTGAAATATGTACAGATGAAATTACATAATATCTAGGATTCTATTTTATTTATTTCTTAAAGATTTTATTTATTTACTTTTTTTTTTTTTTAAGATTTTACTTATTTATTTGACAGAGACTGAGAAAGCATAGGCAGGGGGAGTAGCAGAGGGAGAGGGAGAAGCAGGCTCTCTGCAGAGCAGAGAGCCCAATGTGGGATTCAATCCCAGAACCCTGGGATCATGACCCGAGCCAAAGGCAGACACTTAACCATCTGTGCTACCCAGGCGCCCCAAAGCTTTTATTTATTTATTTAAGAAAGAGCGAGAACAAGTGCACACGAGTAGGAGGCAGGGAAGGGCAGAGGGAGAGGGAGAAGCAGGCTTCCCACTGAGCAGGGAGCCCAATTCAGGGCTCTATCCCAGAACACCGAGATCATGACTGGAGCCAAAGGCAGTCGCTTAACTGACTGAGCCCACCAGGAGCCCCTAGGATTTGATATTAAATAATGAGGTGAGAGACTGGGAGAGGTTATGGAATACAAGACTGATTATGAGTTAAGAATTAGGAAAGGTTGAGTGATGGTTACATGAGGGCTCATACAGTAGTCTCTTACTTTTGTATTTGAAGTGCTTCCATAATAAAAAGTTAAGTAATAAATAACACTAGAGCATGAGAATTCCTTGGGGGTGGGGCCCTTGGGTTCCAACACCAGCTCCTGGGATCCTTCTTGGGAGCCATCAGCCTGTGTGTGCCTATAACTGAGCCTGCAAAAAACTTTGTAGGGCCCCCAGAGACAGCGGCCATGCCTCCTCTGAAGGGTTCATGCCTAGGAGGCATGAAAACCCACCCACCATGCACCCCTTTACAAGAAGTACAAAAGAGAAACGAGCGAATCAAGAGTCCCAGAGATCATGTCTGTCCTGGTAGCACGGCAGTGCCTAAGCAGTAGCTGGCTATGGGATCAGGAACCCTGGCTGCTTTTACCACCTACCAGCTATGTGACCCTGGGCAAGTTACTTCTAGTTTCCTCACCTGCAAAACAGGTATTAGAGTATCAACCTCGTAAGGGTCTTGTGAAGATTATGTGTTAATGCCTGCCATGGAGTAAGTGCTAAATAAATGTTAGCTACTAACACTTATTGAATGTTAACTAAATAAATAAATGGTTTATTTATTATTTATTTAACTAAATAAATGGTACTACAACTACTACTACTACTACTATTATTATTACTATGACTACTGCCTGAGCTTGCCAGTAAGCTTTGGCAGAGCGCATGTGCAGGGAAAGAGCAGAGCTGAGGAAGAGCAGCATGGCATCTCCATCCTGTAAAGCCTCAGACTTCAAGGGCTCACTCCACCGGCCCAGTCACCTTGCCCACAGCAAGGCGCCGACTGTGCTGCGGCTGCTCTTTTCGTCTCCAGCCTCAGGGACTGTGCTCCAGGGTGGGGTGCAGAGGCTCCCTCCACGCTCCAGGCCCACCAGGACCTCCTCTGAGAGCAAGGCCTCACTGGGTGTGCGCACTCAGTGGCCCTCGGCGGGAAGTGGGCTTCTCCGCACGGGCCGGGCGGCCAGGCACCCACCTGTGCTGGACGCGGTTTCCGAGGGCTGGAAGACGGCCGCGGAGGAGGACGGCGGGGAAGCCGTGGAAGAGCTGGCCGACTCCTTCCCTTCCAGCTCGGCCACAGGCAGCAGCAGGTTCTGGGCCAGATGGGTGGGGCTGGCGGGGATGCCGTTCTCCAGCAGGAACTCATCCAGGTCCATGTACTCCAGGTGGAAAGACTCGCCGTCGTAAGGGATGGTCTTGTCCCAAATGGGCGGCATGAGGGAGGCTGAGACGGCCATGGTGCTGGCTGCCGCAGCCTCGTCTTCCTCCAGCTTTTCCTTCCCCTTTTCTTTATCTGCAGACACAAAATCTGTGATGAGACATCACATAAGAGGGTCATTCAATCTCAGGAGGTGAGCTGTGGGCCTCTCGGGGCTGACTCCTCTCCATCTGAGCCCCAATCCAGACCAGCAATTTCGAGAGCTCGCTCTGCTCTCCAGTGATAACCTGCTGTTTGACCGAGGCCCACAGGTCTCCTTCAGACATGGCTGCATGGCCTTGCCCAGGTCTGGCCTTCCCAGAATGTTCCCCACAAGTTCTGGGGTCTAATGTGGTCCCAGGATTAGTTCAAAATAGGCTTTGGCATGGGCATCTACAGGAGAGAGGCTTCAGGGAGGAAATGGAGTTTCTGATATCTCAGTATTATTTTAGGAAAGGATATTTTAGGATTCTTCAGACCAAGAACTTCGGTGTTCTGTCCTGTTCCCTCCAGCCAAGCTTCTCCACAGTAACCCAGCCTTGGGCTTGAACCCCAGCTTTGCCACCCACTTGCTTTGGTGTGTGATTTTAGCCATGTTACTTCACCTCTCCCAGACTCAGTGTCCTCCGCCATAGATAAGGATAAAGTAGCCTCTTTGGTGAAGACTAGAGATAACATTTTTTTTTTTTAAGATTTTATTTATTTATTTGACAGAGATCACAAGTAGGCAGAGAGGCAGGCAGAGAGAGAGAGAGAGGAGGAAGCAGGCTCCCCGCTGAGCAGAAAGCCCGATACGGGACTCAATCCCAGGACCCCGAGATCATGACCCGAGCCGAAGGCAGCGGCCCAACCCACTGAGCCACCCAGGCGCCCCGAGATAACATTTTTTAAAAAGATTTTTATTTAGTTATTATTATTATTTTTTAAGATTTTATTTATTTATTTGACAGCACGAGTAGGGAGAGAGGCAGAGCCGATTCAAGGCTGGATCCCAGGACCCTGGGATTATGACCTGAGCCGAAGGCAGAGGCTTTAACCCACTGAGCCACCCAGGCGCCCCTTAAGATTTTTATTTTTAAGTCATCTCTACACCTAATGTGGGGTTCGAACTTAATGACCCTGAGATCAAGATTCGCATGTTCCATCGACTCAGCCAGCCAGGTGTGCCTCTAGAGACAACATGTGAAAGTGTCTTGTACGGTTCCAGGCACACAGCAGGCATTCGCTATTCCTGTGAGCTTGTTGAGGGCAGGGACTATATCTGATTAATTTCTACATCTCAAGGACCACTGCAGAAGCAAGCTGAGGGAAAACATGCATACTGAATGAAAAATGCTGGGTTTGCAAACTGACTCCCTTTAGGTTTACTGGATAGAGAGGGCTTGGAGCTGTCTTTTCAGGACCTTTTTCAGAGCAACCATTTCAAGAGACTGCTATCCCTGAATAAGCAGAGAAGACTAAAGGCAGGTTTTCTGGGAAGAAGGAAGGAGTGGAACCGAAGAAGAAAAGCTTATTCCAAAAAAAAAAAAAAAAAAAAAAAAAAAAAAAAAAAAAAAAAGCAAGCAAGCAAGCAAGCTTGTTCCCATTCATAGCAAAACTAATCAATTAGTGGGGACTGGTATATACCTAATTCTCTCAGCCCAAAAGCTATGTACAGAGGTATGTAAAAAAGGGCAAATTAAGAAAAAGAGATGAAAGAAATGTAACCCGGTTAGAAGGAAATCAAAGTGACAGGGAGGCTAATCAGGGAATCAAGAGATAAAATCATGACAAGTTCATAATGGGCTTTCAAATTGAGGGAGACAACTTTGAACTCTGGATTCTAAAGTGAAAAAGAGAAATCAAATATGATTATGTTGGAAATAAACCAGTCATGCATGGACTCCTAGACCACAGTCAGCCAAAAATCAGCCTGTTGGTCCAATAAAAATGGACACACCCAGTGTGTTAAAAAGGTGGAGGTTTTGACAAACAGAATTTGGTCATGGCTTCTAACCTGAATTGTTGCAACTGCCTTCTGTACCAAGCTTTGGTTTAAAACCAAATGGGAATTAAGAAAGCCAAGCTTTGGAGGGCTGGGTGGGCAGATATCCTCCTTGTTCTCCTCTGAGATACTGACCCTACATTCTATTCAGAAACGACTGTGACCCATGTCGGTGGCATCATGGGGATCAAAAGAGGCAGGAAAAGGGAAGAACAGATAAACGACCATACTGAAGGACAAGTAACAATAAGTTCCAGGTTTTATCTGGCGTAAGCAATTAAACAAATACATTTTTAAAATTTTTATTCTCTTATTTTATTTTAAAAATTTATTTTTATTTTTTATTTATTATTATTTTTTAAAGATTTTATTTATTTATTTGACAGAGAGAGATCACAGGTAAATAGAGAGGCAGGCAGAGAGAGAGAGGGAAGCAGGCTCCCTACCGAGCAGAGAGCCCGATGCGGGACTCGATCCCAGGACCCCGAGATCATGACCTGAGCCAAAGGCAGCGGCTTAACCCACTGAGCCACCCAGGCGCCCCTAAAAATTTATTTTTAAAGATTTGTTTTACAGATTTTATTTATTTATTTGACAGAGAGAGAGACAGCAAGAGAGGGAACACAAGCAGGGGGAGTGGGAGAGGGAGAAGCATGCTTTACACCGAGCATGGAGCCCAATGCAGGGCTTGATCCCAGGACTTTGGGATCATGACCAGAGCCAAAGACAGATGCTCAACAACTAAGGCACCAAGGCACCCCAAGATTTATTTATTTTAGAGAGAGAAAGAGAGCACCAGCAGGAGGGGCAGAGGTGGAGGGAGAGAGAATCTCAAGCAGACAGCACCCTGCGTGCGGGGCCTGACACCAGGCTCGACTGCAGGACCCTGAGATCACGACCTCAGCTGAAACCAAAAGTCACATGCTTAACCGACTGCACCACCCAGGCACCCCTAAATTTATTTTTAAGTAAGCTCTACGCCCGACGTCGGGCTTGAACTCAAGATCCCAAGATCAAGAGTTGCATGTTCTGTTGACTGAGCCAGTCACACAACCCAAGAACATTTTAAATCAGTGTTTTCCTAATTTTTTATAAATTATAATCAGAGTTTTAATTATAGGAGATGGTAAAGGACTAGGTCCATCACAGAGGTCATAGGGATGGATATCAGTGGATGCCAGTGATATGGTAAAAAGCACCAGACCGGCGGAAAGCTGTAAGGCCTAGCTAGGTGACCTTGAGGAAGCATCCTCACCTTCTGAGCCTCAGCTTTCCTCATCTGGGAAGTGGGGATAATATCTTACAGGATCACTACGAAAGACTAAATAGATTATTATCTAAGTGCTTTGTAAGCATTATGCAAATGTAAGGTAGAATTACTGTTTCCAATGGTTGCTGCTTGGTAATCTTGAATAAGAACCTGAGAGATGTGTACACCTGTCTCAGTGGCTTGTCTCATTCCCACATCTGGAACAAAGCATTGCCTTCAAAAACAAAGAAAAGGGTCTGTGGACATGAGGTTCCAAAGCAAGAGGGGAGAGCCTGGCCTTACCTGATGTGCGTAAGCTATTTATAACTCAACAGTGGCAGCCCCAGAGATGGCAACCTCAGAATGCATCCCGGAAACGAAGAGAAACAGCATTTTTAAAAAGAAAAGTAATTCCTCAAAACAGGCAATTCACAGACGGCTTACTCCTTCCCAAATCCTGAACTACACTGATGGCTCTTAGAAATTCAAAGATCTCAGATGGAAAGCATACCTCCGTGCACCTAAACCCTCACAATAGGTGGCACTCCTCCTGTGCCCCGAACCTCCCGTCCTCAGTCCAAAAAAACAGAGCCAAACCTGCTTTCCACACAGGCTCCAGGGACCTCTGTGGCCTAGGAAACAAGCAGCAGCCCAGCTCTGCTACAGTGGCCCCAAAGTCTAGGGTCAGCCCCAAACAAGCGGGTGAAGGTGCCACAGTGGCCTCATTCTGACCCTCCTCCCTCTACCTGCCTCGCCCCAACCTCTCCCTGGGAAGGCGCCTCACATCCCTTCTCCTGACACCCCTCCCCCACCTCAGCAGCAGAGCAAATCTCCTGTGTGCACCCAGTAGCTGGGGATACGCACACGCAGGGATGAAGGGAGGTCCTCCTCCCAGGTGCAGGAAGTCCACATACAAAGACAATCCGCCACCATATATCAGCGCTCCTCAAACTTTAGGGGACTCTGGAATCACAGAAGTGGGGTGCTCCTTCAAATGCAGATACCTGTGCCAGCAGCCGCAGATTCGGGGGCGAAGGGTGGGGCCCAGGAACCAGCATTTTAAACTAGCACCCCAAGTGATTCTGATGCCGGCATCCCCAGAGAAGGCGCCCTGGAGCATCCTTTAAGGGGGAGCCTCGACCCCCACCGGCCTCCTCAGTAACCCTTACCCACGTCGCGCGCGCTGGGAGGCTGCCCGAATGAACCTCCTCAGTGCGACCCCACCCCACCTCCTCCCTCCTGCCCCTTGCCCGCCAACCCCCATCTGACCTAGCCTCTCTCCAGTCGGCCCGACCTTCTCTTCCCACTCCCTCGCCTCGCCCTCCAGGCCCCTCCGCAGGACAACTACACCCTGACCTCCGACCTCCCCGGCCCCGCCCTCGCAAGGCCCCGCCCCTGCAGAAACCCCGCCCCCAGGCGCGCGCGGACCCCCTCCCCTCACCGAGGCGCGCCTCCCGCGGGGGGTTCTCCATCAGCTTCTTCAGGACCAGGGGGAAGGAACCCGGCAGGCCCCTCTCCCCAGCTGCGCGCCCCGGTCCCGGGCCCGGCCCCGCCTGCGGCTCCACAGGCGGCTTCTTTCCGCCGCCCGCGTCCGACATCGTGCCCCGCGCTCTGCTCGCGCGCCTCGCCTCCCCCGCCCGCCCCCCGAGATGGGCCAGAGCCGTGCGACCCGCAGCAGCTGCCGACACGGGCAGCTACTGCGCAGGCGCCCAGCGGCACCCCCACCTCCCTCCATCCCTACCCCGCCTGCGGACAGGCTCTGGCATATTAATTATTCATGAGGCCAGGCCAGCTTCCCCGGATCGCGGCTTCGGATTGGTCCGCCCTGTAAGGAGGGCAGGCGCAGCCTTCCGGGCCGTGATTGGTTAGGCCGCTGGGGGTTAGCGCGGCACGTGCGGGGCCAGGTGAGGAGAAACGCCGGAGACCCCGCCCCGTCCGCCCCTGTGTCACCTGATTGGCGCCTGCTGGAGTCAGCGTCATGGGCCCTCTTCGACAGCAGCCCCTTTCCCTCAACCCGCGGTTTCACCTTCGCCTCCCTCTTCATAGCCCCCGCCCTCCTCCCTGACCACCGCAGCCGTTCCCCCTTCCCTCTCATTGCAATCTCGCCACCTCCCGGACGCGCCCCTGAAAGGAAGCGGGGCTGGGCGTGGCCAGGCCGGCCGGGGGAACCTATCAAGTCGCCCGCTCGAGCCGCGCGGCCGTCCCCCCGCGGATCACGTGGAGCCACAGCCGAGTCTAGTGGGAAGGGGGGAGGGAGAAGAGGAGGAAGGCGCGGTGCAGCCAATGGAGGGCGGGGGCGGGGCCCGGGGCGGCGCACGAGGCGTAGCACGTGCGGAGCTGCGGCGGGGAGGAGGGGGGGCGGCCCTTTTTGTTCCGGGGACTCTGCCCAGGGTCGTGGGACAGCAACGCAAAACCCAGTGCGCACCCCTCCTCCTCCGCGACCCAGAGGTTGGCTGAGGGCAAGGCGTCAGACGGCGACCTGCCCTGCCCGTTGGGTTGGCCCGAGCTCGCTTGGTCGCTGCTGCGGGTGGGGGGGCGGCAGGAGGGGGTGTCAGGTTCCCCACGGATCCCGGTTTCTGGTGCGGGCGTGGCAGCCAGATAAACACTAGCGTGGAGGGAGCATTCTTGAGCCCCGCGGGTGGAGAGCCCTGCGCCAGGGCCCGGGTGCAAGCTTCCTTCCTCCCACTTACTAGCTTATGACCTTGGGAAAGTCCAGTGGCTTCACTTGCGCCTGCTTCCTCATCCATAAAATGAAGGGGTTGGGCTAATCTGTAAAATCCTGAACAGCTCTGCAATTCTGTTCCTCTCTAGGACTTTCCCTTCCTTTTCCTAGGGAAAAATGAAACAACAAAATTCCTTTACACAGGGTACCGATTACACACTTTGTGGGTGAACGTCCTCTTAAAACACAAATACTCCTAGGAATGCCTCTGGAAACCTGTAAAAGTGTAAAATGTGAGCGGGTGCACAAATGGCGGAGGCGGTAGAGGAAGCTAATCCCAAAGAGCGCCCAGAACTTTGTACCTTATTAGAGCACAAATCACCCTCTGCTTTGCCCCCGACCAGTACTCTACTCTCCCTGTCTAAACTCCCCGGGTGGGGGCGGGGAGGGGCTTTGGCCTGTTTATCTGGTTTCTCACCAAGGAGCCAGGCCATCCAGTAGTCAGGCTGGGGAGCGGCAGAGTGCTGTCCTTGGAGCATGGTGTAGGTGCGTGACCGACAACAGCCTGCCTAAAAGCTGTCCAGCTGATGCGATCAGAATTTTGCTGGGAGTTGAGGAGGAAAAAGAAGTTGCCCCCCACCCCCTAGCCCGCTCTGGACACCTGGGTGGTTCAGTATGGTTAAGTGGTTGTCCTCAGGTCAGGTCATGATCCTGGAGTCCTAGGATCAAGTTCCGCGTTGGGCTCTTTGCTCAGCAGTGAGCCTGCTTAACCTCTGCTTGTGCTTGTGTTCTCTCTCTCTCTCTGACAAATAAATAAAATCTTTAAAAAAAAAAAAAAAAGAGAGAGAGACTGAAGAAGAAGTTGGGCCCCTAAGCAGGCCTGGAAAACAAGAAGTTTGAAGGGATTCTGGGAGATGGCTGGGACACGTGATGGCATCTGACTCCAAATTCAAGTTCTTACTGCTGTGTGCATTACACTTCCGTGGCCTCTGGCTCATGCCTCCAGCCAACTGCTTCACATCTCCAGGCCACCTTTCCTGGTATATCAAATGGAGGTAGGGCAGGGTCTATCTTTGGGATTTCCATAAGCCAATGCACTGCACAATTGTAAACCTGCAACAGATGGTAATTTTCATAATTTTACTAAAACTCATGGGTACATATCCACTGCTTGTGGTGTACGTGGATTCTGTTTAGTAGAAATACTAAATTGTGCACAGAATATCTGTTGACTTGTTCGTGGGAATTATGTACATGACTAAACAAAGATATCTTTAGGGGGTACCTGGCTGGTTCAGCTGGTGGAGCATGGGACTCTTGATCTCGGAGTTGTGAGTTCGAGTACCACATTGGATGTAGAGATTACTTAAAATCTTAAGGGGCACTTGGGTGGTTCAGTCATTAAGCATCTGCCTTTAGCTCAGGTCATGATCCGAGGGTCCTGGGATCAAGCTCCAAGTTGAACTCCCTACCCAGCAGGAGGCCTGCTTCTCCCTCTCCTACTCCCCCCTGGTTGTATTCCCTCTCTTGCTGTCTTTCTTCCCATCAAATAAATAAAATCTTTAAAAAAAAACCTTTTTTTTTTTTTTAAGATTTTATTTATTTATTTGACAGATCACAAGTAAGCAGAGAGGCAGGCAGAGAGAGAGCCCGGGGAACAGGCTCCCTGCTGAGCAGAGAGCCCAATGCGGGGCTTGATCCCAGGACCCTGGGATCACAACCTGAGCTGAAGGCAGAGGCTTTAACACACTGAGTCACCCAGGTGCCCCAAAATAAAATCTTTTTTTTTTTTAAAGGTGTCTTTAGGAGACACTGACCTAGAAGTTTTCAGAAACAAATTTCAAAGTGTTAAAAAAAAAAATTCAAAGGGTACCCCGAGGAAATTGACATGAACCCTTTTTAAAAATGGCTGGTTTAGGGACACCTTGGTGGCTCAGTTGGTTGAAGGACTGTCTTCACCTCAGGTCATGATCCTGGAGTCCCTGGATCGAGTCCCGCTTTGGGCTCCTTGCTCGGCAGGGAGTCTGCTTCTCCCTCTGACCCTCCCCCTTCTCATCCTCTCTCTCTCTCTCTCTCTCTCTCAAAACAGAAACAAAACCCAAAAACCTAAAAAAAAAAAAAAGGCTGGTTTGGCCATGGTGAGACTTGTTGCATTAGAGTTAAATGTCTATTTTCTTGGCTAATATGACATTATTGAAGGGGGAAACAATTTTCAAGGTATTAGAGGAGGATTTGTGATCATTTAACAGTGGAAAGTTATAACATTTATTTATAACAGGGGTGGGTATAGTAGGAAGGAATAAAGATTCATTTTTCTTTGTAAACTACAGTTATCCAAAAGGCATAATGTCAACTCCATTTACCACCCTTCCTGGAGCAACTAACGTAACAGGCGAGTGACACTTTTGAGAAGCAAGACGAGCAGGTGGGGACTTTAAAACTCAGTTTTGAGGGGTGCCTGGGTGGCTCAGTTGGTTAAGCGACTGCCTTTGGCTCAGATCATGATCCTGGAGTCCTGGGATCGAGTCCAATATCAGACTCCCTGCTCAGCAGGGAGTCTGCTTCTCACGCTGACCACTCTCCTCTTATGCTCTCTCTCTCAAGTAAATAAATAAAATCGTATTAAAAAAAAAAAAAACAAAAACCACAACTCAGTTTTGAGGGGCTCCTAGGTGGCTCAGTCAGTGAAGTGTCTGACTTCGGCTCAGGTCATGATCCAGGGATCCTGGGATCCAGCCCTGCATGGGGCTCCCTACTCAGCAGGGCATCTCCTTCTCCCTTATCTCTCTGCCCCTCCACCAGCTTGTGCTCTCTCTCTCAAATAAATAAATAAAATCTTAAAAAAAATAAAAACTTAGTTTTGATTCCATTCTCTTTTCATGTCCTGACACTCCCCAGAAAGGTTTTTCTTTTCTTTCTTTTCTCCTGGATAGCCACAGGGTAAATGGTGTGTCACAAACACTGCGGGAACATTACAAACATGTCCTTTCTCGTGCTTGCTTGCAAGCTAGGGGCTTAGCTACATTGTGGGCTGGCAGCATGCAGCATGCAGCAGCAGCAGCACCACCCTGGAGGTGGGGTGAGAGCCCTTACACTTCAGGCTTCCTTCTCCAGCTGACAGGAGAACTGTAATAGCTTCTGTGTACCCTGTTTCCTATCCATCAGTAAAGTGGTACCAACAGCCTCACCTCACCCCTTCTCAGAGAGGAGGAACAGAGGTTGTGAGAATTAGGTGATTTCCATAGTGTGTGTGAGCCCTACGAAGAAAAAGAACTCCATAAAAAGAACATGTCAGGGGTGCCTGGGGGGCTCAGTTGTTGAGCCGCTGCCTTCAGCTCAGGTCATGATCCCGGGGTCCTGGGATCGAGTCCTGCATCGGGCTCCCTGCTCAGCGCGGATCTTGCTGCTCCCTCTCTCACTTGTGTTCCCCCTCTGGCTATGTCTCTCACTGTCAAATAAACTCTTTAAAAAAAAAAAAAAAACCAAGAATATGTCATTACACGGTTAAGACTGTAAAGGTGTGAAGTGTTACCTCAGTGTTCTTTCGTGGTGGGTTTTCAAGCAGTGACTTTTTTTTTTTTTTTAAGATTTATTTATTTATTTGAGAGAGACAGAGAGGGAGAGAGAGAGAGACAAGCAGGGCGAGTGGAAGAGGGAGAAACAGGCTTCCTGCCAGTGGGCTTTACCGACTGAGCAAGCCAGGCACCCCGCTGTAGTGGCTTTTTGAGGGAAGCACGGTTCCGGGGGGCAGTGGTTGAATTGTGGACTTGGGGGCAGGCCTGGGTTGGGTCGCCCCTCAGCTGGTGACTAGCCACATGGCCTTGGGCAAGCGACTTCTCCTAAGCCTCCTGTTTGTCTCTCAGAGACCGAGGTGGATGTGCTTACCTCACAGAGCGGTTATGAGGATAATGTGTGAGAAGCAGCCTCAAGTGCCCGCCTGAACAGTGAATGTCACGGAGTGGGTGGGCCTCCGCACTTCCCCTTCGTTCAGGTTGTGTCAGGTCAGGAGTAGAATTATTCTGGGAGGCTGAGTTCTAGAGTCAAAGCTACAGCAGAGCACGGATGTGAAATGTCCCTTTTCCAGAGCTAGACTGGCTCTAAATTCTTTAGTGTTTCAGAAACCTGCAAACCAACCCCAATTAAAAATGTCATTGAGGGTTGCCTGGGTGGCTCGGTTAAGCATCAGTCACACTTGATCTCAGCTCAGGTCTTGATCTCAGGGTTGTGAGTTCAAGTCCCCCATTGAGCTCCACACTGGGCATGGAGCCTACTTAAAAAAGCAAAAAACAAAAAACAAAAAAAACTTACTAAAAAAACCTAATTGAGCATATGCAGAACAAGTGCCTTTCATTAAGCCATGATGCCATTCAGAGTATTATTATTTAAATTTGAATTTCAGAGGAGCTGCAAATCCAGCCCAGGAGCCTTTGGCCAGGTAGTCCCACAAAGATCCATTTGGCCACAGAGTCGGCATCCAGTAGGACAGCACCTCTTCCAATCTTCTGACTTTACGGAGCATGGTGGGTGTAGGTTAAGAGCAGGACAGTGAGAAGGCTTCCATCGAGCTCTCAACAAAGCCCAGTTATCTGTGGGCCTCGCCCAATGCAGGAGAGCACAAAACTTTGTTCAGGGTAGTAACTCAGTAAATATTTGTTGGCTCGCTTTGTTGGCAGGGCTGGTAGGAAGGTTGACAAAATCCTTCAGAGCCAAGTCCTATACATTTGGAACGTTATTAGCACGAGATCACAGTCACTGTGTTGATTCACAGTGGAACCTGGAATAACAAATGTGAGCCACCCGTGATGGCAAGTCCCCAGCACAAGCCTGGCCCATAGCTCGCATACCTGTGGCCGCGGAGCTCTGGGCTGTGGTTTGTACCTTGGTCTCAGTGTGTTCTAGGGGAGAAGTGGTGGGTGGAGCTCTTTACTAACTCCTGCCCATCTCTTCAGTATGAGTTTCCTGTTTGGCTCGCCTCTTGTCCACTCCCAGGGTTCGGATTACAGATGGAGAGCTGCCCCACGAGTGCCATTTCCAGAGAAGCCATCACCTCCAACCTCTGCCACGTCTCCACAGCCACTGACAGCCATGGTTTCTCCGGGGAACGCTGCGTTGATGGTGCTGTGGTAGGGTGTGGGCTCTGGAGTCAGACCATCTAGGTTTAATTCCTCCTTTGACTACTTCCCTAACTGTGTGACCTTGGGCAAGTTACTTAGCCTCTCTGTGCCTGAATGTCGAAGGCAAACAATTCAGGCGCGCTGCCGAGAACTGCACTTGGCACCTAGCAAGTGCTCCGTTGAAGTTAACTCTGCCTAATTGCATTTTGGGTTGTTCTGGGAACATTCCTCCCCACCTGCTGCTTCCCCAAGAATAGTGGGGGCGGAGGCGGGGTGGGGACTTGCAGGCAGGGATAGGACAGCTTCACTCTTCTTTCTGCAGGTCTCTCCAACCTCACCTCTTCCTTCTCTCCACCTTGCTCACCTTTGACAACCACGGTGCCTTTTATTGCTCAAATATGTGTCTTTCCCGACCCAGGAAAGGGCCTTTGTGGGTGCCGTTCCCTCAGCCTGAAAGTTCTCAGTGTCGCTCACTCTCCCGGCCTCTGTCCCAATGTCACCCCCTCAGAGAGGCTGGCCCTGACCCTCCTCACTGCTGACTGCCTGTCTCTCCCCACCGGAAGGCAAACACAGGCGAGGGGGCAGTGTCTGGGTCATTCACCCCCCCCCCCCCAGCCACAAGTGTAGCAAACACTCAGTAAGCGACTGGATGACTGAAGAGATCTTGGAGAATCCGGGTGGGAGAGGAGGAGCCTGGCAGCGAGCAGAGCTGGGTTGGAAGCCTTGGTAAGTGTATGGCCCTCCCTTTCCTGAGCGTTCCTTCTCCTCATTATGGAATGGCTAATCATAAGGCCCTTGCAAAGCCACTTCACAAATGGTAATGAAAACGCTCACACTCGAGGAACCGTGGCTCTTAGAATCAGGATTCATTCCCGTGGCAGCCTAGCCTTGGGTCAGGCTCATAACCCTTGGCGAGGGGCAGCCTGTCAGTTTCGGACACAGGTGTCAGTTTCCCCGCACTCCACAGGAAGGGACTGATCGAACTGATTGCGTTTCAGGGATGGGTGATGGTGGGGAAACAAATAGGAAAGAAGGCTCCGAGTCCTAACGTGGGAGCCAAGAAGAGAGGCTGGGCACACCCTGGCCCCAAGGGCAGCTGATCCCTCTGGGTGCATTTCCTCCCCATTTAGGAGTAGTCGGATTAAAGGAGCTAACATGCCCGGTAACGCTGAAGACACCCCCACCCCCACCCGCGCCCTCCTTTTGCCTGAAAGCAAACTTCACACTTTCTCAGTTTCTCTCGGGTTCCGCCAGGCTGGGAATGGAGGCAACCACATGGACCTTTCCTGAGGCCAAGCTCAGGACAGCCCAGGCTGCATGGAGTCTGGTTTTTGGCCGACTTAACTGAGTCCTCCAAGGGGAGGACGCCCAGGCCCTTCTAGCGCGCCCCTGACTCTGCCCTAGCGTTATTCAGCCCCTGCTCCGGGCAGCTTGGCGGGCACCGGGTGGGGGGTGTGTGTGTGCAGACAATGGCACCGTGCCCCGGGAGGCTTGGCACGCGTTTCCAAGGAGACAGCCGTGTGTGTGTGTGTGTGTGTGTGTGTGCGTGTGTGTGTACCCACAGATTGCAACACCCAGTTCTTTCAAGGAGAATATCGGCGGGAAGGAGGGTGCAAAGAGAACGGAGGGTCAGATTACAAATAGGATGTTGGCGGAAGGCGCGCAATGCCAGGCCCAGTGGCTTTGTCTCTCATGGGGGAAAACAGTGTAGGACTTTATAGTTTGCAAAGGGTTTCCTCGTAGGGTAAGTCATCAAATCCTGGCAATACACCCGTGAAGCAGGCAGGCTTTGTACCTTGTATAGGTTGGGGGTGGGGACCTGTCAAGGATGCCCTGCTGGGTGGCTCACAAGGGATTCTAGCCAGAAGCTCTCTGAGGCAGGTACCCTGCCCGCCCCGCTCCAAATGAGGGTCTTGTTCAATCTCTGGGTGTGGGTTCCTGCTGCATGGCTCCCTGCAAAAGAGGCCTGAGTGACCAAAGCTGGCAGAAAAGTTGGGGGCCAGCCTCAGAGCAGCTGAGGCCCCACATGTTGACGGAAGGATAGGGTGTAAAGATCTAACAGTGTGGTTGAGAGAAGCAGGGTCTTTCCAGAAGCTGGAGAAGAAGGTGAGAAAATGTACAACAGAACAGAATCACCTCTTGGAAGAGGATCCCCTGGAGAAGGGGCAGCAGTGGAAACACGAATCATCCTAGGAATCAGGAACCAGAGACAGAGGGGAAACTGAGTCAGGACTTGGGGTCCAGACACCCTCTTTCACCGGACATGATTTGTCTGCCCTCAGGAAAGTCAGTCAAACTGGTGACCAGAGTGAAGGACCACCAACCAGGTGGCCATCGTGACCTGAAGCCAAGGGAGGCTTCCGTCTGGTCAGCTCTGCTAGAGAAAGTCGGCTTGATTAGGGGGACCAGAAAGTCGTGGAGGTCTGTGCAGGCTGCTGGGGGGAGGCCCAGGGGCTGCAAGAGGGAGAGGGAGCATCTCTGAACTAGAACCGGAGGGAGAGGTGTGAGGGAGGGCAGGGGCTCGTGAGAGCGCACCTGGGATTTTGCACACTCTGCATGGCTTGCTTCTAAGATTCCTTCACACGGGACCCAAGATACCCTCTGCAGGTGACCCAAACGTGTGCTGAGGCAGTCACTGGGCTGGAGAAAGTGGGGAGTTTGTAAACAGGCCTCAGTCTCCTGTGCAGAAACCACCCCTTTGACACCAAAGCAAAAGGTGAGCAATCCTGAGGGCAGGCCTGCTTTCTGGGGGCAACTAGCTGTTTCTCTTGTCTTCTTCCCATTGAGGTCAGATGCCAGGGTCGGGGGACCCAGGGGGAGAGACCTTATAAAGTACTTGCTACATGACTGCCGGAAATTCCAGTTCTGTGTAGTATATGTATCTTTTTTTTAACCAAGGGATATTGGTTTTCAGGTAGATACATTTATTTTTATAGAAGATACGGAGAGGGATACCTGGCTGGCTCAGTCGGAGGAACATGCAATTCTTGACCTCAGGGTTGTGAGTTGGAGCCCCATCTTGGGTGTAGAGATTACTTAAAGATAAAATCATTTAAAAAAAAAAAAAGAAGAAGAAGAAGAAGAAGCAGCTGTGGAAAGTCTGGGAGCTTTGAAAAGTGGTGATGGTGGGTGGGCAGCAGGCAGGAGTGAGGTCTTTGTGGGGTACACTAACCCCTTTAGCTCTTCAACCTTTATTCCCTCATCTTATATACCCACTGGCATCTGTCATTCCCATGGGACCTCATGCTTCTGCCCCTCAGTAAGATGCCACATGGGGACGTGATAAGAGGTGGCATCGGGCTCTGGTTCATGACCCTTGGACCAACCCAGCCATACCAGCCAAACTGATCTTCAGTCAGAACTTGCCAGCTCTTGGAGAGGCTCTGCCTGAGAACCTGGGTGAGTCCCCTCAGTTGTTGGACCCCGATTTTGCCCACCCACAGTAAGCAGCAGGGGCTTTCTGGCTAGTCCCAGGGACCAGCTGGGAGCCCGCGGCCAGAAGCTGCTGCCACATTTCAAAAGCTTTGTTATCCTGGTCCAAGGAGCAGCACCCCGAATCGCCCCAGAACCCTTTTCTGTCCAGCTGAGAGCTGTCCCTGCAGAGCTACTGGCCAGCAGCTGGTCTCTGTGCATGCACCGGGCCATCCAGAGACACCCTACTTTCCTTGAGTGTCTGGAGCAAAAAGGAAACCTTTTGCCTTCGGAAGGATTTCTAACTCCACCCACCCACACGGCTGTTCAGAGATGCTAAGAAGTCAGCTGCGGCTTCTCTGCCAGGCTAAGCTGAGGGTCCCCTGAGAAGATGGGCTTCTCCTGGTGAGCAGCTGGGGCCCTGAGGCTACAAAGGCATAGGAACTGCTTCTAGGATTCCTGCCTCTGGAGGGTGGCCCGACTGTCCCAGCCTTCAAACCACAGGGTGTGGTCTGAGGGGCCTGGGCCCAGAGCTCTGTGAGAGAGCCCACAGGGACCGTGCTCTGAGCTCGGGGGGCCACTGTCCCCCGCTCGGGCAGCACCTCCTCCCTCCCCAAGGGATAAGAAAGAGGACAGGGCCTGTGGTGTCTGTCCTCTGGCCCCAGAGTTTGGGAAAGGCAAGAGTCCTTTGGAAGGAAGTCCTGTGGGGACAACCAGGCTCTGGTGATGAGACAGACACAGCAGGATGAGGGAGAGCCCGAGAAAGCTTCCCCGAGGGGACACGTGGGGCTCCGAGGACAGCCGGGTGCCTTTAAAGGTGCACGTGGATTTTGAGCCCTGAGGACCCGGGTGTGAGCCCCTGACATCTTGGAACAGAAGAGGTTTGGAGATTGATGTATCAGGAGGGAGCACCCTGAGCCGGCCGGCCCCCAAGTCTGGCCAGGGGCTTGTTTCTCAGGGCAGAGCTCAGGAGACACCTGGGGCGGGCTCCGGCCCTCTGTCCACGGCCTCCTCCGCGGGCTCCCCGGCCCCGTGTTTGCCTGTGTCTCCTAGGAACCGGGGCTGCGAGCCTGTGGTCCTGTTACATAACAGCTTCCATCCCATCCAGGGGTTCAGCCCTCCAGCGAGCGGGAGCCGAAGCAGGGGAACGGAGGAAGGAGGAAGGGCTCTTCTCCAGACACCGGAGACGGGGCCCAGATCCACAGACTCCGCCAGTCCGCCGCCACCCCAACGCGCAGAGGGAGGGAACTTAATCAACAGTCAGCCTTCAGCGCATTGTCCCAGCAGGGCGCTCTGGTCCTGCCCTCACCCCACGTGAGCACGGCACCTGTCAGTGGCCACACGCTGGCGCTGGCCGCAGCTTCCCATAAGCTAGCAGGCCCAGGAGGCGGCCCCTGAGTGGCAGGGACGCTCCCCACTGTGTCCCTTTCTGCACCCAGCCCTGCTCCTGCCCAGGGAGGGGCCAGGGGCAGACCCCGGCCGGGGACCCTCCCCAGCTCGGAGATGCCCATCCTGCCACCGTGCCTGTGACTACCCCCCCCCCCCCCGCCACCGCTCCAGGGTACCTGGGCAGACGGCCAACGCAGGCCACCCCCGCTCCTACCTGTCCTCTTCTCTGGCCAAGGCAGAGAGTGCTCCAGCAGGGACTTGAGGACCTCAGGCATATCCATGGCAGGGGCCACTCCAATCCGGTCGCAGCTCGACATGGCCTGGCAGGAGGTGCTTGCTCGGGGGAGTTCAGAAGCAGCTAGAGAGGCAGGAGCTGGCCCGGGAGCCGCAGGCTCTGGAGGCGGGCGGGGCGGGAGCCCGAGGCAGCCAATGGGCAGTAGAGGCCCCGGCCCACCCGTCCACCCCCGGCTCGGCCACCCGCCAGCTCCGGCTGCAGCCAGGCCTTCCCTTCCCGCTGCCTGGCAGGGCGGGCCTGGCCCTGCGCCAGCCGCAGCACGTGGAGCCCCCGCGCCAATCCTCTGACGGAGAGCCCGGCCTGTTATCTAACTTTGCAAAGGGAAGTTCTCCCCCAGGCTGGGAGCCATAACCAGGGCCTGCCAGGTGAGAGCAGTGAGATGGCTCCACGCCCACAGCGAGCGTGCACTGCACACTCAGGCACACTTGGCGGGGGGAGGGGGTGGTTGGGGGGGTGCGGGTGGCCCAGCGCTGCAGAGGGCAGGGCCGGCCTTGGGAATCAGTGTGGGCCGGGACCCGACACCCAGCACCCCAGCAGCTCAGCCAAAGGACATAGTGTTAGCACACAGCCGCACAGGATGGGGCCTCACGCATGTACCTGGGAGCCTGTGAGCCTCGAGGGGTGTTAGCATGCTTCGGCGCTGACACCTGTATGCAAGGCACGCGTGTCCTGCAAGGCACGGGGGTTTGCACGGGGTGTGGGTAAGTGGAACTTTGCACCATCAGCAGAGCCTGAAGCTTGCTCTCCTAAAAGAAGCGAGGAAAGCTGCAGTCTGGGATTCCTTTAGTCTTCCGGGGAGGGGAACAGAGGCAGGTGCCTGGCAGACCAGCCCTGGGTGGGCAAGCAGAACGGGCATCCCCGAGAGGGAGCAGCTCTGCAAACCCGGCTTAGACTCCTCTTGGGTGATGTCCTGCTTCCCAGCCCATCCCGTGGACCTTAGTGGCAATAGACTGTTTGCTCTCTGTCCCTCTCACCAAGACCTTGGTCTCTGTGGTCCCCAGACCCCCGAATGTGTGGTCAAAGCCAAGGTTCTGCATGTCCCCCTCCACCGAAGACAGACATCAGACTTGGCTGGTGGGGTGGGGCTGGGGGATGGTGTCAGGCTCTCGATTCTGCCACACACTGATGTGGGATCTTGAACAAGCCACCCGGCTCTTCTGGATCTCAGTTCCCAATCTCCTCGGTGTTGTGACCTCTGAAGCTCCTTTCAGCTCTGGTTCCATGTTTCTGACACTCCAAACTGGATGCAATAAGCACTTGGTTCCCTCCATGTAGATGATTTCTAGAGCTTTCCAAAACTACTTCGTAAAGAAGCAAAAATTCTCCAGGAACCTCTCTGGACACTCCCCTCCCCAACAGCCCTCTGCCTGTCCTCTGATCACCCTCCCTTCTTTCCTACTAGCCCTCCCCCAACTATGCTCTTTTCCCAATTAATTACAAATTAATTTCAAGTTTTGAATACAAAAATTATTATACGGGTGCAAAGCTCAACACTTTTGATTTCTACTCCTGTCCTTCCTCCCCATTCCTCTTCCTCATAAACAAACTTCGTTTCTTTTTTGTTTGTTTGTTTTTTAAAGATTTTACTTATTTATTTGACAGACAGAGATCACAAGTAGGCAGAGAGGCAGGCAGAGAGAGAGAGAGGAGGAAGCAGGCTCCCCACTGAGCAGAAAGCCTGATGCGGGGCTTGATCCCAGGACCCTAAGATCATGACCTGAGCCGAAGGCAGAGGCTTAACCCACCAAGCAAACCAGGTGCCTCACAAATTTAGTTTCTTATTTATCCTTCCAGTGCCCTTTGCTTCTGAGACACTGGGCGGTGAGGGTGAGATGGGCCTGGGGTGCTGGCTGCCTCAGGCTGACCTGGGATTTTCAGGCTGGGCCTGACTGAACCACCTCTTGCTCCAGAACCCCCTCACGTGCTAGAGCAGCTCACCACGAATGAGGAGTGGGTGGGCGCCCACAGACTGCACGATTCCAGAGGCAACAGGAAATGCCTACCTGTCTCAGAAATAAGCCACCTGCCGAATGACATTTCGTCCTCGTGAACTCTGCGGAACGCTTTCTTCTTCTTTTAAGATTTTATTTATTTATTTGAGAGAGCAAGAGAGAGAGAAAGCACGGGGCAGGGGGAAGGGGCAGAGGAGAGGGAGAGGCAGACTCTCCATGGAGCAGGGAGCCCCACCCGGGAGGGCTCGATCCCAGAACCCCAGGATCATAACCTGAGCCAAAAGCAGATGCTTTGCCGGCTGAGGCACCCAGGCACCCCTCTGCAGAAGCCTTTCAATGTACAAATGTACTAAGTATCTGAGACCGTGTGTGAGTGCTTACTGCATAGCTGGTACCAGCCTAGATCTTGTGACACTCCCTGCCAGGCAGGTCCCTACCCTTAGGGGATTTTCATGCCACTGCAAGTCAGCCCACGTGGCACCCCCTCCTCTGCACCCAGCGTATCCAGTTGGCAGCGTCACCTGTGGTCACGCAGGGGCGACATCGGCGGGTTGCTGGGTCAGGCAGCTGGAGAGGGGAAAGACAGGGAGGGGGGAGCCTGCAGAGAAATCTGGAGACCTCTGGAAGGGACCTCCAGGCGGCAATGTTGGGACTGTCTGCACTTCGGTTTCCTGGCTCAGAGGTCTGACACCCGCTGTAGATTCCCACCCCCACCCCGTAGGGGGTTATGTGGACGTGCTTTCTGGCAGAGTCCTCCAGGGCTTTCTCTAGAGAGGCGCAGAGTTTCCCCCCACCCACCTGCAGGTCCCTGACAGCCACCCCACCTGCCCAGGTGGACTTCCCTAGCAGCAGCTTCCCCAGAGGCAGGCAGGAGGAGCCTGCTGGGGCCCATGGTGGTGGTGGTGGGGCTCCCTGCCCCCTTTACCCACAGGCGTGAAGACCAGAAACAGCCAAGGGCTCAGTAACCAGAGGCTGCTCAAGCCAGCTCTGGCCCCTTGATGGAGGAAGGGTCAGCCACCGATTGTAAATACGTAGCTTTCACCGGGGCTTGGAGACGCACGCGTGAAATACAACAGAGAAAAAGACAGATGCAGGACAGAGTGTGCACGTCGATGACAGTGATACGGCTATCTCTTCAAGCCTCTCTTCTGTTTTTTTGCCTCCTCCAGGAAGCCCTCCCTGGATCTGACACCTGCAGTACCCCCATCACTGTGCCTGTCCTACCTTCCTACACTCTCCCTCGTGGGTCTGTATCCCCTGGCACACTGTGGAGTCAAGGGAAGCCACGTTTCTTCAGGAACCGTGTTCCCAGGACCTGAGATAGAGTGGGTGCTCACTGTTTAGCCTTTTGAGCTAAAGGAGGACCAGAAGAGAATTTAGGGGAATGTAGAGGACTTAAGAATTTCATCCGCCAGGTACTGCTTTTCTTACTTTCTTTGATTTTTCTGCGTTCGAGCAGGTCTGGATGCAGGTTCATGATCTCTCCAGCCCAAGGACGGACCTGCATTTTTCCTCCAGGGGTGGTACCTTGCTGGACCACTTTGGTGTTTCCAGGGGTGCTGAGAACCCCAGAACATAAGTGCCGAAGGGACCTTTGCCAATCCCTCAGTTCCCAGTGGTTCTTGTTTTACTGTCTCCTTTCTGAGGGTCGTTGGAACCTCTGCTGAACATCTGTAAGAGCTGGACATCAAACGTGCAGGACTGCAGTAGAGAACGGACACGCCGTACGCAGTGCCTGTGCGCAGAAGGCACTCGGTCAAGTTGGTGGTTCCTCCGGCTCATCTGGACATTCATCAAGTCCCTGAGCCCCTCTGCATATCTGACCCAAAGGACTCCACCTTGGAGAAGTCACAGGCCTTGGACCCCTGTCCCGGTGCCACTGCACACTAGTTGCAAGCCGTGGGGAGCCGTGGGGTGAGCGCTCCTTCTTGAACACGTGCGGCCCCTCCCGTTGGGATTCCCCTCCATCACCCGCGACGCACACGGTGCAGGAGTTCTGGAAAAGCACCTCTCACCCCAGCAGAGATGGGCTTCCCCTACTCAAGAATCCCCAATCTAATACGCTCTCCCTTTTTAAGGATGAGAAATCTGGGCCCCGACTTGTCCCCGGTGCAGTCAGAATCTTATTCCAAAGCGTGGCGTGGCCCCTTACTTTTCTGGAAAAGCCACACCCAGAAAGGGCACAGAGCCAGCCCTCTGAACTCAAGACGGTGCCCTTGATGGATGCGGGGAGGGGTGGGTACCTTTGACAGCCCTAAGCGGAGGGCTGGGAGTGGGCGGGCTGGAGCAGGGCGAAGGGTGGCTGCTGGGCCCACTTGTACACAGTACAGCTTGTCCCCGCCAGCCGAGGTGCTGCCTGAGCTGGGGTCAGCTGGGCTGCCCTGTTTACACAGGGACACAGACCTTCTGCCCCTCACCCCTTGGAATGTCCGCCTTTAGGCCTGCCCAGCGCGCCAGCTCTGCCCCACAGATACCAAGCAGCCCAGGCCCCCAGGCACAAGGGACAGGCAGGGAGGAACAGGAGCAACACCTGGGCGGGGGGAGGGGGAGAGGTCAAAGTGCACACATTTATTTTCTAGAACAAAGGCTAAAAGAATCAAGTTTCTTTCATTTTATTTTAAGAAGGACAAAAATTGTTATTAAAACATCTACATTATTATCAAGATACTAGACCTTATGAATATTTAATATTAAAGTGTGGTATTCTTAAATTTTTAATACACAGACATTTTAAAAGGACCATTAAATTGATTACTGCCCAGCTGAGAAATGCAGCATCCCTCTTTCCCCTACCCCAAAGGGACACTCACGTTGGGGCACCTGCCCCCCACCCCACCATGTCTGAAGTCTCGTCTGCCCGCTGGCAGTGGGCACAGGCCCCTGATTCAACTCTCTCCAAGCCTCCCAGTCGGGGTCATGACTGAAATAATCACCCTCATCGTTCAAAGTGGACTCCTGTCCCCCCCAACCCCCTGCCTCTTGCTCTCTTCCCAACCCAGGGCAGGGGGGATCCATCTCTGGCCAGGCCAGGGAGCCCTAGATCCCAAGGGCCCCTGGACGGGTAACAGGTGGAAGAAGAAAAATCTGGACTCTAATCCTATTCTTCTGGGCGGGAGACAAACACCAATCATTTCCTTTCCTGGAGCACCACTGCTCTCTCCCAGCGAGGCCAGAATGGTCTGGAAACCGGGCCCAGGCGGGGCCCCTCCCACCCCCGCTGCCAACCCCCCTCCAACCCACGGCTCTAAGTCCCTGCATCTGAAAAACCCCTCTTAATTACACCAGGATGGCTGCATTTTCTGGCCAAATTCTTTATCTTTAGCCCTCATTAGAAGTCATTCCTTGGATACCACACACATATATAATATTATATAGAGCGATATATTTAATACCTGTGTATATATGCATCACGGGGGCGACATATATACACACTAAAAACGAGGCTGGTGACGACAGACTGCAACACCACGGATCAGGGAAAACAAGTGTCATCGACATTCACGGCCACGGCCACGGCCCTCACCTTGGGTGTGGTCTCTCCTTCCCTCCAGTCACGCTGCCTGCACCGGGGTGCGGCCCGCTGGGGGAAGGGCGCAGGGAGAGGAAAGGGTGCATGCCATGGTTACTGGGGAAGGCTGGGCAGTGACGGCTAGAGAAACAGCGTTCTCTGTGCCCGGGTGCCCAGAACCACATCATCGCTCACTATCGATCCTTGCTTGAGGAGAAATGAGGGGCATTCCATTCTGTCTCACCCCCCCCCCACCCCGGACTCCAGCTGTGGTCCCCGGTTCCTTCCGGGGGGGCCCCACTCTTTGTGCCAACCGCGTGGGACAATCTGGAATGTCTTGGGAACCAGGAGAGGCTGGGTCTGCCCATAGGGAGTGGGATGCAGAGGAAGGGGCGCACGCAGACAAGTCAGACGAGACAGATGGGACAGGGCTTAGTGGCTAGGGGCAGGGGTTGGGGGTCGGCTGAGGTCCCAGGCAGCTGGCGGGGCAGGGAATCAGGGAAGGCCAGGACAGACAGGCACAACCGTACGTCCAGGTCTGGGGAGAGGAGAAGAGGGCCATTCTGGGTGCCCAGCTTCGTTTCCCTTCTCTCCGTGCTCCCTGAGCCCCGCACTTGCCCTGCCTTCCGGTTCATCCTGCAGAAGGTGCGACCGTGGGTGCCCAGCCCGTTACCAGTACCCTAAGTGGGCGTGGGAAGTAACCTGCTGCCACACTCCCCACCACCATCCTAAGGAGGGGACAGTCCCTCTGCAGGGTGCTGACATGACCAGCACCCTGAGCCTCCCTTCCTCGGCCCACAGCGGGGCGCTGCCTGGGACCCAATGCCACACTGATTTGGAGACGGTCATGGACCTGCCCAGAGCGTGGAGGGTCCAGCAGACATCTGGTCTTCAACCTTTCGACTACAGTGTGCCTCCAGGCTCTACCCCGTGCCCTGGGCTGGAGAGCCTGGCGGATCACCCCTCCTTCCCGGAGGGTCTTAGTCTCCCTCTCTGCAGTAAGGGCTTTTGGGCGGAGTCATCTCCAAGGACTCTGAGCACCTATAGTCCACATTCCGTGGCCCACAGGAGCAGGGCTGGGCTGGTGGCCTGACTGGAGAAGCTCCAGAGATCATCAAGCCCAGCCCCTCCCACTCTTCTAACCACAGGGGAAACTGAGGCCCCAGAGGGCGAGCGACATGTACTGTGTTCCCAGCTCCATCCTGGGGCTGCATTTTAAAGCTAATTGGGGCCTCCAGCCCTCTGTTGTGTCCTGATCTGCCCTCCCCTCCAGGGGAGGTGAGGATGGGGGGAGGGTGGGGCAGGGAGAAGGACCCTCCCGCTGCAGATTCAAGTGGGGACCCCAGGCTCCCCAGCCCTGAGCTTTGGGCCCCCTTTAGGACCAGACAGAAGTTAAAGCTGTAGGCTGAAGCTGGAGGGGTCAGCCAGGCCCCTCCCTCCCCAACCAGAAGAGCCGGGGGTTGGGGGGTATCTGCCCGGGGTTCCAGCAGGATGAGGACCCTGGGACCGCTTAGGGCTGCAGCACGTGCACCTGGGTATGCACACAGGTGGTGGGGGCAGAGAGGATGGACAGGGCCCCAGGGGGCCGGGGGCTGCCTGAGGAGGGCGGCCCCCCACCCCCAGCCCTAGCCTGCCCTGGCCCTCCTATCAGGCCCTCTGTCCCCACCCCTGCCCCCGACCCTAGGACTTCACCCGAGGGCCCAGAGCTGGCCCTACTCCCCGGTGACAGCGGCGGCCACAGGGGCTTCCGGGGCGGCACCAGCGGGGTTCCCATCCTCTTGCAGCAGGAAGTTGTATTTGCCAAAGTCGTCGTCCCGTGGGCACAGAAGCATATCCTTGCGGGCCTTGGCCAGCTTCTGCTTCAGCACCTCGCGCCGGTCCAGCCACTCGGTGAGCTCCTCCTGCCCGTGAGCGCAGCGGCACTTGTCCCCATCTGGGCAGGCCTTGCCCTTCTGGAGCCTGTGGGCAGCAGGAGGCTCACTGCCCACGCCCCACACCCTTTCCACCACCAGCTGTGGACCCGTGGCTTAACCTCCCCCGAAGACAAGCCTCTCCCTGGGCACCTGAGTCCTGATGAAAGCTGGCCCGTCCCAGCCCCCTCTGGGATCTGCCCCAGGGCTCCTGGCAGGGGTCTGGCAGTTCTGAGCCCACCCCACCCCACCCTGCCCCCACACTCCGCACACCCAGGAGCAGCTGTCCCCTCGAGGGACACCCCCCTCTGTGTGCTGCTATCTCCAGGCCAGGGAGAGCCAGGGCTGGACACAGGCTCATCTCAGGTCTACCCCGCTGCCCGCCAGGTCCCGCCGAGCCCGCCCCATGGCCCCGGCCGCCCAGGGAGCACCTGTCGCAGAGCCGGAACTCCCCCATGGGGAAGCGGTAGGCCCAGCCGCTGGCGTCGCTGTCGGAGGTGAAGACCTTCTCCTTGTGCTTCTCGGACTGGATGTGCTGCTGCCACTGCTTCTTGCTGTTGCTGTTCTTGCCGCAGAGCCAGCAGTGGTAGCCCATCTGGGGGCACAGCTGCCATGGGTGCCCACTCCTTGCTCCCCGGCCCACCTCCCCACCCCCCAGCCCGGGGACGCCGGGCCCGCCCCACGCCCTCCCAGATCAGCCTCAGACCCCGGCCAAAGCAGGCTGTTACCATGATGTCGGCGTAGTCTGTGGGCATCTGGATCTGCTTCTCCCCTTCCCGAGAACTGATCGGGGTCCCTTCCCCTGGCTTCCCTGGGTTGTGTTTCTTCAGCCACATGTCATAGGTCTGCTGCATGTCCAAGACTGGAGGGGAAGAGAGGTGCCCGGTGGGAAGGGAGCCTCCCTCCATTCTGCCCCGATCCCCCACCCCCGGACCCGTGAGCTGGGGGCACCCCAGGCCTTGCTGTTGGGCTGCCCAGTCAGCAAGAGAAGACACAGAGAGGGTACGGCCTGGGGTGGCAAAGGAAGACGGAGCAGGTGCTCCTGGGCCTGCTGAGGAGAGGGTCTGGCACCGCGGGGGCACTGGGCCCGCTCTTGCCCTCACGCTTTTCTTTTTTTTTTTTTTAAAGGTTATTTATTTATTTATTTGACAGACAGAGATCACAAGTAGGCAGAGAGGCAGGCAGAGAGTGAGAGAGAGGAGGAAGCAGGCTCCCCGCTGAGCAGAGAGCCAGATGTGGGGCTCGATCCCAGGACCCCGAGATCATGACCTGAGTCGAAGGCAGAGGCTTTACCCCACTGAGCCACCCCGGCGCCCCTCTTGCCCTCACTCTTGTTCTCCTTCATGAACGTCCACATGTCCCTCTCCTCCGGGCTGTGTGCGAAGGAGCAGTTCCCCACGTACTGGCACTTGCGGCCGTTCTGCGCGTGGATGCAGAGCTGCAGGGTGGGCGTGGGGAGAGCCGGCTGAGTCCTGCCACAGTCTGCACAGCCCCGGGAGGCAGGCAGGCCCTCCTGGGGCGCCTCAGCACCCCCCCAACACCTGAGCTCCCGCCACCACCCTGCTCCCCGCTCCGGGCCCTCACATCGTATTGCTGTGGGAAGTTGCGAATGGAAGGCAGCGGCCTCACGGACACCCATTTCCTCTTGGCCTTCGACATCACCAGAAGGACCCGCCGCTCCTTGGTCCAGCTGCAGGACAGAGGGGGCTTGTGGGGAGGCCCGGGGGACAGCCCCGGCCTCCTCCCTCGGGCAGCTCTGCTGGGCATCCCCCACCTGGCTCCCCGGAGCCCCCTCAGGCCCCGCCCCCGCCCGGCTCCCTGGTGCCCCCCAGCCCCTGCTCCCACCTGGGTCATGGGTGCCCCCGCAGCCCCCGCCCGGCTCACCAGTGCCGGGCCTTGGCACTGCAGTACTTGAGGTCTTTGTCAGGCTCCACCACCTGCCCGTTCCTCCAGCACTGGCCACACACGAACTTCATCTGCAGGTCGAAGGTGCTGGGCCCGTGTGTCCGAGGGGCGCCCTGTGGGGCAAAAGGGCTGGGAGTCATCCAGGCTGACGCCTGGGGTCTGTCCCATAGGTGGCCTCCAGGAGTGCTAGGGCCACCTGGAGCCTTAGAATGAGCCAGCCCATCATCACCACTTTCCAGAGGGAAGTAACCTCCCCACGCGAGGCACGCCCCCGGCCTCAGTGTGGGAGCCAGGCCTGGGACGGGCCCCCTGGTTCCCGCAACCACTCTCTGCCTTGCCAGGCTAGTCCCCGCGGGTCTGCTCTTTGGAGCTGCTCGCATCTCCCTGCGCCTGGCATGTTTCTGCACATGCTGTTCCCTCCGCCCGGAATGCCCTTCCTCCAGACGTCTTCAGGCCGATTTTGGAAACTTTCAAAACCCAGCTCGAGCCCCACCTCCTCTAGGAAGCCTTCCCTGGAGCACTCCTAAGGGGCAGCTGCCCATCCTAGAAGCTCCCACTCTACCTAAACTGCCTCACATTGGTCAGCTCAGCTTGACATGAGGCCCGGGCCCGGGGGACAGCAGGGCCCGGGCGGGAAGCCGCTCACACAGGAGCCTGCCTTGGGGGGTGGCACAGACTTCCGGGCAGCCCTGGACCCCCTCAGGCCCCACCATGTTCACTGTCCATCTTCTTCTCTAGCCTTGCCTTGGCAGGCAGGACGGCCTAGTCTTCTGCACCCCTGGGATGGGGTGGGGGGGGTGAAATGCGGGAAAAATGCCCAAGCAGGCTTGTCTTCTGCCCCCTTCAACCCCTCACGCAGCTATGTTGGCTAACCTACTGCCTTTCCTGTGACCTAGAGCACCCCTCTCCTCCCTGGAGCTGCAGATGGGGGGTCACGCCTCCAGGCAGCGCTCTCCGCCACAGGCTGGAAGAGGACACATGTCCCCCACCATGGGAGCCCCCTGTGTGCCTGGCACTCCCTAGTTCAGGGCCTGTCTTTGAGCAGGAAGGGGTTCTGTCTACGTGTGTTCACTGACCCCTGGCCTGGTGCTGGAGACGACTTGCAGCCCGGCTCGGCCCCAGGATGACCTCCATGTCACCTTGGTGATAAGGAAAAAGGAGACCTTCGTAACTGGGGCACACACTGGGCTAGGAGTGGGCAAGAGGTTCTCCACACCACTCCAGATTTCCAGGTGTTCCACTGGATTCTCACAGAAGCCTGAGGGGACCCATTTCACAGATGAGCTAAGTGGGGGACGGCTCTCATGGGCAGCCTTGCCAGTTCACTGAACTTCCCTTTTCACAACCCTACAGCCTCAGCAGCTCCTGGCGGCAGCCCTGGTCGGGGTGGAGGGTAGGTGGGGTCATTCCCATGTGACTGGATAAAAGCAGAGGCTCTGCGAGGTTGCTAAGCCACTCCCGGGTAAGTGGCCTGAGGACAGGAACCTGGTGAGAGGCAGGTGCTTGTGCCCCTCTGTGGGACAGCACAGCTGCGGAGCCGTGGGCACGGGGCCCGAGCAGCTTCTACCCGGGCTCACAGGCCTCGCAGGGCTGCCGGCCCGGCCCTCAGATGGCAAGCAAGCAAGATGCCGCATGCCCTAGTCATGGCCAAGCCTGGCGCAGAAGCCCTGCTCCAGAGCCAGGCCCAAGGGGGGTATCTTGGGTGGGCTCGGTGGGGCCCCTGGCAGCAAGAGGGGGTGGAAACCTGTCGGGACACCTGGGGACCCTGGCGGCAGCCGTGAGGAGGAAAAAGGGGTGAGAGGTAGTGAGGGGTCAGTCCTCGAAGAGAACACTGGAGGTCCAAGCCAAGCCCCTCACTGCTTTTCAGCCGGGATCCTGGCCAGGAACAAAACCCAAACCACATGGCAGGGAGGGGGAAGGGAGAAGAGCACAGGAAGGGACAGAGGAGGGAGAGAAAGAAAAAGGAGCAAAAAGACAGGCTGGGGGGGGGGGGTAGATGTTCCCAGGGGACCAGGCAGTCCTGGGGGCCAGCCTGCCCTGCTCCCTGGTTCACTCCCACCCCCATGCTGGCCTCAGTGGGGGCCAGGGGGCCAGCCTCCTCCCAAAGCGACCAGTGGGTGGGCCTGGCCTGGGGAAGGGGTTGTCTCTCATGTGCGGATGGCACGGAGGTCTCGCCTCACACTATCTCTTGGGCCCGAGACCACCCGTCCTGTCCCCGCTGTAATCCAGGGCTATAATGGTCCCCACCTCTTGGGGACGATAAGAGGATTAGGGAGCGCACAGGGCCCAGTGCAGTGCAGGGTCTCGGCAAGCTGCAGCCTGGTCAGCATCTGTGACCCTCACGCCCACCCAGAGACACACCAGGCAGGGATATGATCCCCATTTTATGGGTGAGACATCCTCAGGGGAAGTGGGGATGGGGTCGGGTGGTAGGGGAACAGAGCGACGTCAGAAAACCAGGCATTTACACCACTGAGTGTGCCCCCAGGTTAGTCTCTAGCATGCTCTGAGACTCAGTTTCCCCATCTGCAAATGCCACAGTGCCGCAGCTCACTTCTTCAGGAGCAGCCCTGGACAGGGACGGATGGGAGGTGATACGACCCGTGGGAAGGAAAACCAGGATATTGACACGGGTGTCAGGGACCCTCCCTAGAAGACGCTTGTGCATTACAAAGGGGGAAAACATAACTTCACAGTAGAGAAACTTCTACAGGGCAGGTGCGTCTAACCAAATAATCACCAGTAAAGGGACACACCCTCCTGAGGACAGAGCTGAGAACGTAACACCAGCTCTGGGATTTGAGGAACCATCAGACAATCCCAAACGAGTGAGCCTTGTATAAGACAGCTGCTCTTCAAAACCATCAATGCCATGCAGGACAAGAAAGGCCGGGGGACTGCTCTAGATTAAAGGAAACGAGATGGGGGCGCCTGGGTGGCTTAGTTGGTTAAGCATGTGCCTTCGGCTCGGGTCATGATCTCAGGGTCCTGGGATCGAGTCCCCAGTCGGGGTCCCTTCTCCTTCTCCCTCTGCCCCTCCTCCCTGCTTGTGCACTCTCTGTCCCTCTAACTTTCTCAAATAAATAAGTAAAATCTTCAAAAAGAGAGAGAGAGAAAGAGATTAGACAGACACAACTAGTGAATGCAGTGTCACTTGGGATTTCGGGATGATTCACAAAATCTAACTAAGGGGACACCATAATCTGAAAAATTATCCCAATCTTAGTTCTGTGATGCCATTGTCCTGTGGTTATTATGTAAGACTGTGGCCTTACAGACACCAAAGTATTTAGGGGTGATACAGCATCACGACTATAACTCATCTTCAGAAGAAGATATGTATATAATTGTACACAAATGTTTATGTGTGGGTGTACACACACACAAACACACACACACGTAGGGTGAAGCAAGTGTAGAATGTGGTAAAATGGGTTACTATCTGGGGAACCTAGAAACGGGTACACAGGAATTCTTTGTACCATTCTGGTAATTTTCTGGGTACGTCTGAAAGGAGGCTCCATTACAGGGATGGAGAGTGGCCCCCGAAGACCAGATCCCATCCCCAGCGCCAACCCAGGGCCTCACCAAGCCACTGCTGGCCTTCCCGGCGTGGGCTTCCATCTGCTGCCAGTACTTCTTGGATTCCTGGACGATATCTTCGTGGGTCATGCCTGTGGAGGGCGGGACCAGACACAGGCGTCCATGAAAGAGCTCAGCGAGGAGAGAGGCAGGGGTTCGGCAGGGCCCAGGCCCAAGGAGCCCCACTCCCCAGCCAGGCCCCGCCATGGAGAGACACACGGAGCAGGGAACACACTCATCTGGGCCTGTCTGTTCAGTTGGGAATGGAGGACCTGCTCCAAGCCCTCACAGGGAGCAGGAGAATCCATGCAGCCAAGAGTGGGGAGATGCAGGAGAAAGGTGTTGGGCCTGCGGCAGGGTAGGGGGACGCCCCTGCCCTCATGCCAGGGTCTCCCCAGCGGCTCAGCCCCCCTCCCTCAGCAGGGTCTCAGGCCTGACTGCTGCTTGGCAGCCCCGAGCCCACTGTTTTCAGGGCTCCATGCCTGGCCCAGCCTGGCTCACTAGCTCGATGAGGGGCCACTGCTCTTTGCTTAAGGTCAGCAGAGGGCCAGACACCCGAACCTGGTGGCCCAGACCTTCCTAGTCCAACTGCTGACGGTGGAACCCAGCCTCTGAGGCACAGCTTGGAGCCTCTCCCGTCTCCTCCAGGCCCTTTCTCAGACTGATTTCCTTTTGACCTTGTCCTATGGATACTGCTCCATGGTGACCGCTGGTCACTGGAGACTTACTCTGGGCCAGGCACCGTACCTGATACCCATTTTCTTGCTGAGGATTCCCAAATACAGCCCAGACCTCACCTCACCTGTGACTTCCAAACTTCCCCAGCCAGCTGCCTGCTCCACATTTCCACTTGACGTCCAAGAGGCAGCTCAAACTCCCTTCGTCCCACACTGAGCCTGATGGGATGCGCCCCCCCCCAAAACCTGGTCCTCCTACAGCCTCCCCTTCTGAGAACAGACCAACCCCATCCTTCCAGTTACTCTGCTCAGAAACCGTGCGGTGACCTGGATGCCATCCTTTGTCTCCTATTTCATATCTGCTCCATCGACAGCAACTGCTGGCTCCACCATCATCAACATATCCCTAGCATGGGCTCACACCGTCCACCGCCGCCACTGTCGCCCTGGCCTGGGCCACACCTTCCCTGCTCCCCCACTGTTCGCCCTCACCCCTCTATTCTCCACCCAGGAGCCAGAGCGACTTTTAAAAAATATTGATCCATCATATACCTCCACCCCCCGCCCAATCCCTCCAGACCTTGCATATTCAGAACAATCCCGACTCTATGCACGACCTAGAGACTGCTACACCCTTGGGTCCCTACCAACCTCTTCCCGCCAGGCACTAAGCAGCTCCGCTCTCCCGGGCAGTGTTTCTGTACCAAGCTGGCTCCTGCCTCAAGGCCTCCAGCCTTGCTCTTCCCTCTGCCCGGCGTGCCCGCCCTGCCCTTCCTCGCTCCAACAGCACCTCCCCAGGAGGCCCTCCCTGACCGTCTTATCCCGAATGCCCCAGCCTGAGTCCCTCCCCAGCCCTTTGCTTTGCTTTACTTTCCTCTCAGCCCTGAGCACGTCTGAAATTACATAAGCCTGTTTCATCAACTCGAAGAGGACATCAATTGTCAGATGCACTGTTATTTTATGTTACATCCAAAACAGTGCTGCTAAATTGCATTACAGCACACAGTGGGGGAAACCTGTGTCCTAGAACAGATGGAACGTGGGATTTATACTACTGGTTACATGGCCTGCCTTGCCCTTACTTATAGATCGCAGATGTTCCCGGAGAGCAAGGACCTGAGCTGGAGGCAGACCCTTAACCGCTGAGCCGCCCAGGCGCCACAAGGTGGAGGGTACGATCACCAGGTCACAGGGGTCGACAAATGGAGACTCAGTGAGGGGAAGTGACCCACTGGTGACCAACCGGGCAGCGGGGCTCTGCCTCCTCTCCCTTTCTACGTGTGTTCCCCCGGCAGTGCTCGGTCCAGGGAAAAACCCAAGATCTTTCTGGAGTGGGAGGGTCCCTGAGAGCAGAGCCTTTGTGTCCTTTGTGATCTCCCTGATGTCTGGGGGGTAGGGGGGACAGCTCCTGCAGAGCCCCCCCCCAGTAACTGCCCCTTGTGACCTCCCTCTGCCACCTGCCCAGGGCTGGCCCATCTACCCTCGGGCCAATTCTGCGCCTCTCCCCTACCCCCTGGCCGCCCCTGCCCAGCCCCCTCACCTGAGTACTGCTGCAGCAGCCAGACTTTGAGCTCGATGAAGCTGTGGGCGAAGTGGCAGCTGTCTTCCCGCAGGCAGCCGTAGCGCACCTCGTGGCGGCACACGTCAAACTGGAAATGCTCCTGGAACTGGCGGATCTTGGAGTACTTGAGGGAGGTGGAGCGGACGATGTGCACCAGGCACCTGGCAGGCAGAGGGCAGGGGGGAGAGGCACGATGAAGGCTGGAGCCCCCTCCCCTCTCCCTCGAGTCCCTCAGGTACAGCGCAAGCCTAAGGGGAGGGGCTTCCTGCCCTATTAAAAGGCTTCCAAAATAGGACAGCACAGTAGGCAAGAGGTGGGGGTCCTACACTCAGGCCGTCCTGGCGGTGTGTTCCTTTCCTGGCCTCAATCCAGGGCCAGCTCCAAGGTTGCACTGCCAGTGGGAGGCCACAGATCCCACCTGCCAGGAGGCTGGGAGAAGGGAGTGCCGGCGGGGGGCGGATCAGATGGGGGGAGGGAAGACAAGCAGGTTCCCAGCCTGATGCCCCAGAACCAGAGAAGCAGGATTCCAGCACCTCCTCTGGGACAGCATTTTATTTTATTTTATTTGTTGTTGTTCTTTAGTTTGTATTTCATAATCATAGAGGTAACTCTGCAGGTTGCGATCTTGGGGTCGTGGGCCAGAGCCCCGCGTGGGGCTCCCGCCTAGCGTGGGGTTCCCGCGCAGCATGGACTCTGCTTGAGACTCTCTTTCCCTCTGCCTTTACCATTCCCACTCATGTTTTCTCTCTCTCTCAAATCAATCAATCAATCTTAAAACACACACACACACACACAAAACCATAATTCTGCAATCCAGCCAGATTCGGAGGGGAGTAAGGAAAATACAGAACCCACAGAACCACAGCGAGAACACAAAGATGATGGGGTATTTTGAGCCTCTGGGGGCAAGGGGTGCTCTCCTGAGCTACAGAAGGAATAGTCTGGTGGTTAAGATAAAACACAAGTCAAATATATTAGAATTGTGGGACAGGATTTTAACGATGCTCACGGCAACTCTAGAAGATCGGCTTTATCATCAACTTCCCAGACAGGGAAACCAAGGGCCACAGGACATGAAACAGGCATTGACCAGGCTGGGAGAGGACCCAGGTTTGTCTGACTCAGGGCCCAGGGCTCTAATCATCCATGTGGGGGGAGCCAAGGGGAGTCAGAGGGAGCAAAGGTGGGTGCCGGGCCTGACCCAGACCCTCTTACTCATTGTGTGCCGCCAATGTCATGGGAGTGGAGGGCACCGGATGGGAGTCAGAGAAGTGGCCTCTCACGTGCCTACTGAGTGAGCCACTTCCAAGCCCCATCAGTACAACAGAGACTGTAAGATGCTGGCTCTGAGCCCTAAATTCTGCACCTCGCCTTGGCACCCTAGATCCACCCATCAGTTGCTCCCCAGGGATCTGAACCACCCCAGCTCTCCATGGGCCCCTGCTCCTAGGCCCAGGCTGTGGGTCCCACTCACTTGTTGTTGTAGAAGCTGTGCTTGGCAGCCAGGTTGGAGCAGACCGACGGGGAGTCCTTGGTGCCTTTGCTGATGATCCGGGGCTTACTGTCAAAGCAGATCTGCCCAGGGAGGAGAGGGGCTGGGACCCAGCAAAGCCACCCTGGGAGGGGCAGACTGGGTCCCTGCTAGCCCTGCTCTAAGTCAGGGGAGTGAGAAAGGGCACCTCAGGCTCTGTGGCTCCCACCTCTCTGACTCTGGCCCCTGGATAGCCTGGGCTGTGTCTCTGGGGTCCCACCACTCCAGATGCCTGGGGCAGGGTGCAACTCTAGGTCTCTGGGCCTGAGTTTCCTCAGCTGGAAACTGGGGTGACCGTGCCTGCTGTCCCACAGGTCCACTGGGAAGCTCAGAAAGGACACAACAGAACTGCAAATGCTTTGGAAAGTACATGCAGCTGCTGGCTGGGAGCTCTGAAGGGAGCGGCCAGTCCACCTGCTCTGAGAGTTGCGGGGGGAAGGGCTGGCTGTGCACTGGGTCAAGGTTGGGCTGAGCGGCACCAACCCTGCCAGCAACCTGGATCCAGACCTCTGGCTCCACATGGAGAGGGATCTGACCCTGACACTGCCCTCAACATGCTCCGATCAGGCAGGGAAGCCGGGGGCCGGCAGGGTCTGCTGTGGCAGCTCTGGGGAAGGAATTTATGACAACTGCTGGGATCAGAGCTGAGCCTCAGAGCGTCCAAGATATGGGAACACAGGGAGGGCACTCCCGGGAGAGGGGACAGCCTGGATATAGGCAGGCAAGTGGGCAGGGAGACGTGCTGGGCACCGGAGCCCGCACAGCTGGACAAGGAGATGTGGGGAGGGCAAGTACGTACAGCACCTGGTGCCCACCATGGCCTCTGATGGCCATTTGGAAAGAGCGGGCAGGACTCTCTTTCTTTTCTTGAGCGAGACAGGGTCCTATGGGCCTTTCTGGCAGTCCAAGCACCTACTGATTCTCAAGTCAGGCCTCCCAAACGGCCAGGTGTCAGGACTGACATCTGATAACAGGGCACTCCAGGGAGCCCCTCTCCAGTGCCATCTACGCCATTGACTGTGGGGTGGCAGGCAAGTGGGACAGCACAGTAGGCAAGAGGTGGGGGTCCTCACAGCGGGTACCTCACAGAGGAAAGTGAAGATGCCCTGGTGCTCCTTAAGGAGCTTGGCGATGGTGAGGCTGCCGCGCTTGACGCCCCCCAGCGGGTCAAAGAGAAGGTCACGGTTGAGGGTGCCCTTCCGCTCCTCTGTCCACACGTCGATCTCCTCCTGATGGTAGGCGAAGGTGCAGTTATCCCCGTACTTACAGTCCTGCTTGTTAATCATGTCTGCAAAGAGGCAACAGGACACACGTTCTGCCAGGCGGGACGGTAGCCCGCAGAGCCCCCAGGACCTCTGCTGCAGCAGGCGGGACTCAGGCTCATCCCCACCGTGGCGGGTGGGCGGGGGGGGGGCTGCTGCTTGGGACTCAGGTGGGGACAAGTCACAGAGCCAGGGAAAGCCCTTCCCGGGCCAGGTCCCTCCTCCGCTCTACACCCATGCTGAGGGCAGTGCCTGCCTTTTCCATCCACCAAGGATGCGGTCATTGCACTCTACCACCCCACAAAGCTGCCTTCTGGGGGTCGGGCAGGATGAGAGGTAGGATGAAGGGCTTTGCAGATGAACACAGCCTCGAAATAAACACACGGGGTTTTACTCTCATTATGCACCAGGAAAATACCACTGGTTAAGGGCCTGGGCCTTGGAATCTGGCAGACTTGGGCTGGGAGTCCCTGTTATTCCTCAGCTGTCTGTCCCATAAACAGAGACCATTGGGTTGTTGTGCAGATTAAGTGAAATAATAAAGCCCCTGGGGACCAAGGGCGCCTGGCTGGCTCAATCGGTAGAGCATGTAACTCTTGATCTCGGGGCCGGGAGTCCAAACCCCACGCTGGGTGTGGAACCTATTTTAAAACAAAAAGCATGGGGCGCCTGGGTGTCTCAGGCATTAAGCATCTGCCTTCAGCTCAGGTCATGATTCCAGGGTCCTGGGTTCAAGCCCCAAGTCAGACTCTCTACTCGGCAGGAAGCCTGCTTCTCCTTCTCCTTCTCCCACTCCCCCTGCCTGTGTTCCCTTTCTGGCTGTCTCTCTGTCAAATAAATCTTAAAATAAAATAATAAATAAATAAATAAATAAATAAATAAATAAATAAATAAATACCAAAAAAAAAAAAAAAAAAACACAGAGAACAAAAAACAAAAAAACCCCCCTGGAAACCAGGGAGTTGGGAGGGCAGCAGACTCACAACCTGGAGCTCTGCCATCTCCTGGTGGCAGAAATGGTTTTTCTTTCTCTCCCCTGCTCACACTCTAAGTCTGCCCTGCCTCACCCTTCTGCCAGGCTGCTGGCACACAAGGACAAGGGAGCCAGTGGACAGATGGTCACCACTGGCTGCTCTGTGCCCGAACCAGCTCTGCACCGGGCGGGGAACCCTATATGGAAAGGCTTCCCAAGATCTGGGTGCTGCTTGATCAAATTCAAGATCAAGATCAAGTGTGCAAAGGAGTCCGGGTTCTGGGTGGTTACAGGCAGGGAACTTGTAAGCCTCAGAGAGTATGGACTTCATCTACACTGGCCAGGGGAGGGCTGATTGAGGCCTTCAAGCCCAGAAGCGACATGTCCTTAAGATCCTGCTGGGAGGACAGGTCGCTGGTCCAGAGAGCCTAGGGCTACTGCCTCCGGCTGGGTTGAGGGACAAAGGCGGAGCCTCCTGAAGCCTCAGCTTCCCAGCCCTGAGTTGTGAGGATGCGTGATGGTGGGTACAGAAGGGCGACACTAGAAGTGCCCAGCAATGTCGTGACTACTTGTAGAGAGCCATGAAGACTGCTCCAAGATGCTTGCTTGGGAAATCGAAGTCAGCAAGCAAGGTACCTGAGAAATGTCCATTAAATACCGGCCATGTCGCTGTGAGCCAGAAGTGGGGACAATGGCAACACAGTAACATTTAAAAGCTAATATTTATCAACCTGTTTACTCTACTATGTACCAGTCCTATGTGCTTTACGTGGCTTCTCCCCACATCCTTCCCACAGTCCTTCGGGACCCTGCAGCTGTGACAGCAACCACTCTCCATGGACTGCCTGGCCCTCACGCTCAGTAGGGGCTTTCGCTGGAATGGAACATCTCTAATGTTCCCCCCAGTCTGTGGAGCTGTCAAGACAGGGCCTAGATGCTCATTCTGCTGTGGGATGACTCCTCGATGAATGTCTTCCTCCGCTCACTGGTGAGGAAGGGCAGAGCCAAGGCTGAGTGTGAGAGGAGCTAGGCCCTGGCCGCACTGCCGGCCCCCGCCGCAGCGCACCCACCTTTGCACAGGTAGTAGGAGCCCACAAAGCTGGTCTTGGTGGGCCGGGGCCGGATCCGCTTCCAGGTCTGGTCCTCGGAGCTCCGGAGCCGGCCAAGCAGGATGTCCCGCTTACACTTGTGTTCAAGGCCCTCGCGGTAGGTGTAGTCGCCCGCCTTGGGCCCTGCGGGGACACGTGGACAGAGACAGATTTCAGTGGAGGGCTGAAGGGTGACAGCTGATGGTCTCAAGCAGTGGGACTTGGACCCTTGCCTAAAAACCTCCCTCTGTCAGCTGGGCCTCCTTTCCTTGCCAGGTGCTCCCTAGAGACAGGGGGCCCTCCAAGGACCCCTTTCTAGAACCCACCCCCCCCTTTCATCACCACTCAGACTCTCCAGGATTTCTCTAGAAGGAATGAGGAAGACAGCACCTGGCAGAGAGCAGGCCCGTCCCTTTCTCATCCTGCCTGGAAGGGCACTGCTCGAATTCACGCTCCCAGCTCTGCTTCGGTCAAGTCTCTGACCCAGGGCCTCCTCCCCACTGACAATGGGGAAATAGCCCTGCGGGGACGCCATGCGACCTGGCTGTGCCAGCACCAGCTGCGCAGTCCACAGGGCGTGAGAGGCCGCGGGTGTGTGGACTGGGGAGGCAGCCTGAGGTCCGTGTGAGGAAAGACTTTATCATGGGCGCAGCCATCCAGCAAGATGGCGCCCTGCTCCCCGCCCCTGCAGGTCCATGGGCGTTTTGCTGGGAGGACTCTCAGGGGTGACATGCATGTGGCCAGGGGTGAAGGGGAAGATCCTGCAGTGTGTGGACAACAACTGGACAGCCTCTGAGGTCCTGTCAACTCATACCCCTCAGATGGAGAATCCTAGACTGCTAAGACTTTTAAACTTGGCCTCCCAAAATAATATTGCACTAAAACGTCCGTGATTCTGGCAAATGAGTCTCAGACTAGAATTCTAAGATTCCAGGTGTGCTGAAAACTGTCTCCCAGCATTGGGCATCTACTGTGAATGGCTTCTGTCACCTCCCTTGGATCTGGGAGCTGGGAATCTAGGAACTACATTTCCCAGACTCCTTTGCCTCCAGGGTTCCAGGCCGGGTTTGTATCCACCCAGAGAGATGCTCTTGTGGGAGAAGTGGATGGTGAAGCGGAGGTGGCACGAGGTGTGGGCTAACATGTTCCTGCCGCAGCCAGCTGGACACCACCCCATGGCCGTGCAGCAGCCTCTGGGCTGTGGGAGGCTGCGATGCAGCAGCCCCTGACTCCCATGAGAGAGCGGCACAACTCAGCTCTGGTCCTGGGCTTGTGAAGGAGCAGCCCAGAGGCTGGGGAGACTCCTAGCTTCTGTTCCTCTAGCCTTTGTGGCAATTTTGAAAGCCCCAGAACCCCATGTTCTACACCTCCCCCAACTCCCCACCTGCTCAAAATACACAGAGGGGCTCCTGTTTTTCCACATTTTCCTCTGACTGGTACACTAGGGCTCTGTCACCCCAGGAGGCTATTCCGGATTCCCAGTATCTCTGGGCGGAGGGGTAGAGGAATATGAAGGAGTCACATTACCTGTTTTGGGGTAGCAGAGCTGGCAGGCCTGCTTGAACTCATGGGTGGCAGCCAAGGGGTTCTTGATGAGCAAGGCGGTGTTGGGCATGGAGGGCTCGGGCTGTGACAGGAGGAGGTTGGCCGTCTTGGGCACCGGACCCTGGCTGGAGCCACTGAAGCCAGCCTGGGCACCAGAGGTTGGGGGGCTCTATGACCCCCCCATCCTACCCAAGAGCAGAACTGTAGCCCAGGACCCACCCCTTTCTCCTACCCTACTGGCTAGGGAATTCTTTAAATAAGGAAATTCCTTATAACGTGATCCAAGAATCTGTAACATTGGGATTGAACTCGCCTTGAGGGGGTGCGTGGGTGACACTAATCTTGGCCCAGAACCTTCCCTTGAGCAAAAGCAGAGAAACAGGAATGGCCCTAATCGGGTGCTACGCACATCCGCTCCCCACTCCCAGCCTCTACTTCCCAAGCCCCCAGGGCATCAGCAGATGGCGAAAAAGGCAAGACCCAGAGAGGTTAGGTTACTTCCCCAGGGCCACACAGCTAGTGTCTAGGCTGAGGCCAGAGTGCAGAAGGCAGGCTGCCTGCTAGGGCTCTCCTAAACAGAATGGGATGAGTCCCGAGAACAGGGATGTTACTAACCCTGGAGAAGTAACTTAAGCCCTGAGCCTCAATGTCCTCTTCTGTCAGACAAGGTTTGGGCCGTGCCCTCAGCTCGCCCTCCCAGCATGTAGCTCAGTTTGGAAGGGCTAGGCAGAGGCCATTCTGAGGGTGCCTCCTTGGGGGGTGCAGGACCCCATCCCATGCGGAAGGCTCACCTCCACTCTGGAGCCCACACCCACTTCCCTTCCACCCGAGAGGGCACAGGGTACCTGGTCATAGATCTGCGCCAAGCACTCACCGAGGGGGCTGGTTTCTGAGTACCACTTGGGGGACGATGGTCCTGTGAGTTGGTTTCCTCTGGGCAAGAAGACACAGGGGTCACCCGTCCTGCCCCGAAGGGATGAGAAGTTTTCTGAGGACTTTCTCGTAGGCATTTCTAACTTGTTGAAACCACCCGGGCCACACAGCCTCTACTGTTTGTGCTGATCTCCTGACCCTACCCTCAAGACCACTGCCCAGGGGCAGAGCAGTGTCCCAGCCTGAGCACGAGCAGCCTGTCTTACACCTGCCGCGGCCCCCACTGCCCCCGGAAGAAAGCCCAAGCTCTCAGTGTGGCTCAAAGGTCCTCTGACACCAGCTTCAGCTCTTCAAGGTCCCCAATCCACCCCCCCCCCTTGCTGAGGACCCTCCTCATCGCCCAGTCCCTCGGTCATGCAAGCCTGTGTCACCTGCTCCCCCGGACAGCAAGGACTTTCTCCTTTAAGATCTCCCTTAGCCATCAGTGACTTCAGGAAGTCTCCCTTTGGCTCCTGTGGCCTCCTGAGTCCCCCTGAGCCACGAGTGGCCTGGGCCAGGTCCTGCGAGGGCCCTAACAGCTCTGCTTCCTCTCTGGGCCCCTGGCACCCCGCTCAGAGTGGTGCTGAAGGAGCTTGTGGCCTGGCAGCCCTTCCCCTAGCCTCAGGATCATCCCTGTGAGATCCTACCAACCCGGTGACCCCAGGGCCCCAGAAGGCTGGCCAGAGAGCACTATACTGCAAGTTCAGAGTCCTGGCCTAGCCCAGCTCCACAGTATGGTCTTGAACAAGACACCCAGCCCCTCTGGCCTCAGCCCCACACTGGGCTGAACACTGCAGGAGACAAGGCAACTCAGAGGCGGTGGCCCTGAACCATGATGGCGACAGAGGGCCTGGACCTCGGCTGAACTGAGTGGTGATCCCAGCTCCGCCCCCCAAGAGATTGGAGATGCCGTGGTACTTTGAAAACTGCCAAGGGGGTGGGGGTGCCCGTGCCCACTCAGGCCTTACCCACAAAGGAGTTGGGCTTGTCCAGGGCACCACGGGTCGAGCCAAAGCTGTCGAGGGCATCCAAACGCGTATCCGAGTACGGCAGCAGGTCGAGGGAGTCCAGTGCCGAGCCTGGGGGGTCAAGGGCGTCCAGCACAGAGGCAGCCAGCTTCTTGGAGGGGTCCATGACGAGGCCAAAGGAGGCCGGGGGCAGGGGGCTGGAGACGGGGATGGAGCCGCCCACTACAGGGGGCAGCAGTGGGGTCCCACCGGGGAACACGGGTATCAGCTGCGGCAACTCGCTGGGCACACCGCTGCCAGGCAGGCCACCCTGGACCAAGGACTGTGAGGTGAGGAACAAAAGGAGGGGTTGCAGTCAAATGCTCTACCACTGAGCTATACCCCCCAAAAGGAGGGGTTGGAGGAGAACTTGACCACCCGGGGCTGGGCAGAGGCAGGCTCCCCAGGCCCCAGGCAGGCAAGCCAACCCTCTGTGCCTCAGCCCCCACCCATCCCACGAGTGGAGCCAGGGATATTCATGGTCCCTCTGGTTGTGCAGTCTTTTTTTTTTTTTTTTTTTTAAGATTTTATTTATTCACTTGAGAGAGAGAGAGCACAAGCAGGGGGAGAGGCAGAGGGAGAGGGAAAAGCAAACTCCCCGCTGAGCTGGGAGCCTGACTCGGGGCTCAATCCCAGGACCTGGAGATCATGACCTGAGCTGAGGGCAGATGCTTAACCATCTGAGCCCCCCAGGCGCCCCATGGTTATGCATTCTATAGAGCTTCATGTTTATATTCCAAGCAGGTCCCTTCCCCTCCTCAGGCCTCAGTTTCTCCAACTGTGACATGGAGATGGGACCCCCCCCCCGCTTGTGGGACAGGAGGATGAATATGCTGGGGTCCGGGCTGGGGGAGGGGCTCCGGGGAGCAGAAGGGCGGCGACTCAGCTCACCAGTGAGTCCAGGAGTGTGTCCAGCTCCGGCCCAAAGACATCCCCGTCAGAAAAGTCGTCCAGGCTCTCAGTGCCAGGGAGGGCCCTGCTGCTGCTGTCCAGGGGGGCCAGCAGGTCCAGAACATGAGGGAACAGGGGCATCGTGGGGGTAGAGGGGAGGGGGGCCGGGGAGCCTCGCAGGTCCACGTAGCAGTCTGTGGATGGGAGGGGGGACCAGTAGCCATGGGGGCTCCTGCTTGGCGGTGGGGGGAGGTGCTCTGGGGCCCTAGGGTCCTCACACAGCACCTTCCCTCCTTTCCGAGCTCCAGTCAGGAGCCCTGCCTGCGCTGGCCTGACTCGGGAGCCAGAGGCTCAGTCACCAGAAGGAAGGCCACCACAGACCAGGACAGGGTCCTTCGATCCTGTGTTCTCTCTCGAAAGGACCTGGCTCAGGGCCTGACTATCCTACCTGAGGAGAAGCGACGCCTTCTCTAAGGGACACTTATCACTCTTCCTGGAAGCCAGTGAGGAAGAGAAGGGGACTCCCAGTTGGGGGAGGGGCTGGCCTGGGGCGCTGCCCTCCGGTGTGGCCGACCCCCACCCTCTCCTCCCTGAGAGGGAGTGTGGTTTCCTAGACCCGCTATTTCCTTTCATGCTTCAGGGGGTCGCTAGGGCAGAGAGCCCTCAGTTGAGGGCTGAGCCCTCCCTGAGGACCCGTCCCTGCCCTGTGCCCTCAGATCAGGGACACTACCTGTTTCGATGTCATCTATGGAGCCCAATCCATTGGAAGTTCCCTGTGGAGAGAAAGGACACAGAAGGTCAGGCAGGCCACGGTGCCTGCCCCTCCCCCACCCTGTGGCTGTTGCTGGAATGAAACCCAGGGCCGGATGGGCAGGAGCCAGGAGGCAGAGGGAGCGGGGTTAGACAAGCCTCAAGGCTTGTCCCTTTGCTTAGAGGGGTACCCTGAGAGGAAAGAGCTATAACCTCTGAGCCTCAGTTTCCTTGCCCATCACAGGATAGGGTCCATACCCTGGGGACGGTGGTTGGTTTTTACCCAGCTGTGCCCTGCATGGATAGCCTGCAGCTCAAAGACAAAGGTGCCAAACCCGGAATCACCAGTGTCCCCTGCCCCAATCACGGCCCCAGGCTGAAGGAGTCCAGGTAGGATCCCACTGCCCCCCGTGCACCTGCTGTTGGAGGGAAAGCTGGGCTGCAGCTTGCTCTGGGGCCTGGCCAAGTTCCAAACCCTCCCTGGGCCTGCTCCCTTACCCGCAGATTAAGGATGGTACAGTCATCCACCTTCTAGAACTGTTATGAGTTTGAAATCACTTGACATTTGCATAGAACTTAGGAAGTGCTTTCTGCCTGTCAAGATGTTGGCCTGGATGGACCCGCGTGCTGCATCTCCCCTGCCTCGTGTCCCCCTCTGGCTGTGGCCTGAGTCATTCCTCAATCCTGGCACATCCTCCCCTTCTCTGAGTCCTGCACAGTCCCGCTGCAGTCCTCCTTCCCTGGCAGGCCCCCAGGTGACCCCATGTCCTCTGCGTGCCCTCCGAGGGCAGAAGGAGGACTGGAATCTCCCTGATCGCCATCCTGTCCCATGGACCCGCAGCGGTGCTGACAGCAGCAGGATGCGGGTTCCTGCCACCTGTCAGGCCAGGCCAGCGCCTCACTGCCCAGTGAGCTCAACCCTTGGTCCAGGCGCCCTGCAGTGTTGTCCTCCCCCAACCCCCCAAGTGCAAGGAGATGTCAGTCCAGGAGCCTGGGGAAGCTGCCACTCCCGGGTCAGAGAGGGGCTTGTCTGACTTGGGACTTGGGAGTCGGCCCCGACCCCAGACCCAGCCCTGTGCACTCCCGACCCCCACCTGCACAGAACACTCCTCACACCATGTAGCCTGGCCCTGGCTTGGCAAAGATGAGCAGTTCAGTGTCTCTGGTGTGTTTGCTGCCATGCCGGGTCAGAGCTGCTGCTCTCATGTGAGGCCGGAAGGAGAGGCCAGATGAATGATGCTAGGGAAAGCCATGCATCTCCCTGCCCAGGGTGTCTAGGGCTCCCCGGGGCCCTGTCCACCACCCAGCTCTAGACTATCTTGCTAGGCTCATCTGTCCCTGCCTTTCCCTGCTAGGGATACCCACATAGCAGGTAACCGGCTGCTGGCTCCCCTGCCTGCCTTCAGGTCGTCTACACAAGCACCCCGGGAACTGAGCACAATCATCTCTGTTTCACAGAGAGGAACCCAAAGCTCTAAGACAAATCATTTCTTTTAGGTTGTGCCACCAGTTTGCAGAGACCTGACCTGTCTGCCTCCAAAGGGGTGCCAAGCGGAGGCACAGGACGGAGGATCCTACCGTCCTGCTCTCCAAGGAGCCTGTCGCACAGCCCGGCAGAAATGCACACACACACACTGCCTGGTGCGTGAGTAGGAGGTGAGGCCGGAGAGAGATGTCGGAACTCGACTGCTGGGGAGCCTGAATGCCAGGCAAGAGGATCGGAGTTGATTACTTTTAAACAGACACTTTTATTAATAGCCACGGAGGGTCCCTATACTAGGGAGAGACCTAGAGGCTGGTCTGTCAGAGTTCATCTTGAGGGTACAGGAAGAGGAGGCTAGCCCTAGTGTCATGCGGCTTTAACCAGGACAGTTGCTGTGGGAAGGGAAAGAAGCAGGAACATCCCATCACATACCCAACCAGGGTTACCCCAGCACAATCCTATAAGGCGCTGTTAAAACACTATCAGCAGAAAACAAAAGGGAGCCCCCATTTCTTCAGCTCCAGGAATAAGGCAGGACCCCTTGATAGCTAGGAACTCTGAATAAGATCATCCTGAAATGACTTCCTGCCTCCCTATCACCTCTGGCGAGAGGAAAGAGGAGCCCTGCATCCCAGCCTCTAGCTACTATGGCCTCCTGGCTATTGTCCCACACACTGGGCACATGCCTGCCTCAGGGCCTTTGCACTCACCATTCCTCCTGCCTCCTCCCCCAGACCTCCTCAAGGCACATCCCTCATCTGCAGGTCTTTGCCCCAGTGTCTCCTTCTCATTGAGGCCTTCCTTGCTCACTGTTTAAAACTGCAACCCCTCCCAACTGCCCCATTATTCCCCAGCCAACCATCTCCACAGCACTGATCACTTTTTGTTTATTGTCTCCTCCAGTTGCGCTGTAAGTTCTATGAAGGTGAGGCTCCTTGGCTATTTCTCCCTCTGTTGCCTATCCAGTGCCTCGATCAACTCTATGCTGGGCACATAGGAGCCGTCAATAAATCTCTTCTGAATTAATGAACAGAATCAATACTCTTCCCCTCCAATGCCTTCCCAACACTCCTGTGGTGAAGACTCAGCTCCTCCCCAGGGGCAAGGTGGTCTGGCTTCTATCTACTGTTCTAGCCCCACTAGGGCCTTGCCTCCCTTCCACTTGGTCCCTCCTACTCTCTTAGCTCCTCCTAGCCGCAGGGCCTTTGCACCTCCCTTTGCATCTCTCCCCTGTCTGAAATGCAGCTTCACCAGCACACTGCGCCCCTGCCTACTCCTCAACCTTTAGGTCTCATTTGAAAGATCACTGATGCCCAATCTAAATCAGGCTATTCCAGTGGCCCGTGGCTACCCAAGCTTTGCCTTTACAGCTCTTGTGATGGTTTGTAACCAGAAATTATCACACTAGTATCCATTTACCCTGGACTTGAGTGCTTTGAAGGCAGGAACCACGAATGTTTTGCTTACTATGTCTAGCCCTAGGCTCAGTGGACTCACACAAATCATCTAACTCGTTGAGCCTTGGTTTCTTCTTTGTAATAGGGGTAAGTAGTACCCTTTCAAGGCATTGTGAAATTATTTAAAATTCTTCAGTCACTCATTCACTGCTATGGTCTGAATATTTGCCAGATGTTCAACATACATCAAATTCGTATGTTGAAATCCTACCCCCTAAGGGGAGAGTATTAAGAGTGGGGCCTTTGGGAGGTGATTAGGTCATGAGGGTAAAGCACCCTTGAATGGGATTAGTGCCCTTACAAAAGAGACCCCAGGGAGCTCCCTCACCGCTTTCTCAATGTGAGGTTATAGCTAGAAGGTGCCATCTGTGAACCAGGATGCGGGTCCTCGCCAGATACCGAATTTGCTAGCACCTTGACCTTGGACTTCCCAGTCTCCAGAACTGTGAGAAATGAATTTCTGTTGTTTATAAGCCGCCCAGTCCATGGCATTTGGTTAGACCAAATGTGTTTTTTGTTTGTGTTTGTTTTTCAGCATTCAACATATGCCAGGCCCCCAAATTTCTGGTTACAATCCATGAGCAATGCTACACAGACAGAGCCATATCTGCCTCCCTGGGCACCCAGAATTCCCCAAGTTCAAGGATGTGCCTGCCTGACTCAGCTATGCCCCAGCACCCAGCCCAGGACCAAGAAAGGGTTCCCTGGGAGTTTGCTGAGTGAAGGAATGAAAGCCTCGTAACACCCGGAAGGCAGACAGGCCCGCAGCTGCCTCGCTGTGCGATGTTTGCCAAGTCCCCTTCTTGCTCTGTACCTCAGTCTCCCCTTACGTACAACAAAGAGGCAGGACCCCAGCCTCCATCAGTGTTCCAAGGGCCTGTCCCTTGTCTTCCAGAAAGCCTCAAAGTCCACCTGAGCATGCGCAGTGAGCAATGGGCGTGTCCAGTGTGTGTGTGCCGGGTCCTGCCCCGCCCCCAGATGAGCCAGGTCTGCACCAGCGTCTTGGCCCTGGGAGTGGGGACATCCAAAAGCTAGGAAAATGCTGACTGCTCCTCGTGGCTCCCACGGTGCCACACTACATAGGATCTGCTCCCTTGTTCCAGCCGAGGGACAGAACACCCTCATTTCACAGGTTCGAAATCCGAGGCTCAGAGGTAAAGGTTCTGCTCCAGAACAGCTCTCACAGCCCTGCAGGCTGGGCTCATCCCCATGGGACCCCAGGTCTGAGCTCTGCCCCCAATTTCTGTGCATCTCCCCAGCAGCCACGTGGGCGGGGGTACCAGGAGGGGCCTCAGTGCGGGTGCGTGCTGTAGCTGGGTCCTGGAAACGGAAAGGCAGAGAAAGTAGGCAGAGGGAGGACATTAGAGACCTAGAGGCTGAGATGCAGAAAGGCCAACGGCCGCAGGAAGGGTGAGGAAGCCGGAAGGTCACTGCGACTAGGCCACCCGCCCGCCAACAGCTGTCACAGCCTGTCCCCACACTTTGGCCCTGTGGTCCCAGGAGGCCCCTCTTAGGAGGTGTGCTCTGAATCCCTAGAGCTATCCGCGAGTCTGGCCCAGGTCAAGGCGGTCAGTCACCCCCGCTTCCCAGGGCTGGTGTCTGGCTCACAGACTGTCCTAGACTAGGACAGCTGGAGCCCAGCCCTTCAGTGTGATGGCTCTGAACCCACTGCTGGGGTCGTTATGCCCCAGAGAGTGAATCCGAAGCTCTCGTGACAGGCTGGCACTGGAGGCAGGGAGGGGGCTGGGGCTCCTGCTCCTCATCCTACCTGATCCGCCACGCCAGCCGCAGTGCCATTACTGAGCAGAGAAAACGTTTCCAGTTCCTGCAGAGATTAGAGAAGTGGGGAGAGATGAAGACTCTGGAAAGATGCTCCGGGTCCCATCAGCTGCGGGAGCAGAGGGGCCCCAACACGGGCTGCTGGGGTTCTGTAGGCCCCTACAGGGTCCTACCCTAAGGCTCCCTGCCCCTAGGCTGGCCCGAAGTTACCTGCCCCGTCTTGGGGTCAGATTCGGGCATTTTCTTCCTGTAACTGGGATCAGGGCAGAGGACATCCACATACTCCTTCTGTGTGGCAGGCAGCACCTCAAACATTCTTTCCTTGTGATCCTCCCACGAACCCCCCCGAGGCAGGCATAAGGGTCCTGATGTTCCAGATGCGGAAACCCCAGGGGAGAGAGAACTAAGTTGTTCAAGGTCACAAATGACTCTAGAGCCATTCCCTCTCCCCCATGCAGCTTTCCGACATAAAAGAGGTGCCAAGTGAATAAACGTGGATCTCAAAGAGCCACACGGATGCCCATGTCTCCAGGACGCACCCTAGAGAGGTTATTCGAGAACACAAGGCCGTAGGACACCAGTGTCAACTCAGGCCATCTCTGGGTGTTTAAATCAGCCAGGGCAAGGGAGGGAACAGGTTTTAGCAGCTGGCGTGTAAGGCGAACTGCACGCTTTGGCTGTTCTTTCCTTTCCCAAACGGTTCTGGACGCCGGTCCAGGGCTTTCAGCCAACAGAGAGAGAAGATCACCGGTTATCAATCCCCTCTGTTCTGGGCCGGCCCTGGCCGCCCTCGCCCACTTCTGCCCGAAGGTGCCTGGTTCTCCTTCAGACCTCCCCATCTCCACCCTCGCCCACCCTCAGTGCCCAGAGCCCACCTTACCTGGGGCCTCTTATATGCTTTCCGAACTCGAAGCCCAAGCTTCTGAGCCAGCTCCTGACCAAGCTGAGTTACACTTTCATCCTGGAGCGACAAGACCCAGGGTGCAGCGGGTTAGTCTCTCTGGAGACCCTGTGCAGCCCTCCTGGGCAACGGCAGGGCATGTATGTAGGGTTGGGGGGTGGGGGCAGGGAGGGATGTCCACTGTTACCCCATGTTACTGACAAGGGGGTGAGGCCCCAGGAGGGGTCACTGGCTGCCCAGGTCACACAGCTTGTACATGATGGGGCTGACCCAGAACTCAGGCTTCCCTTTGTCCTTTTACTGTGGGGAGGGGAAAGAAATAATTTTTGATTTTGGAATTTAAGATGATCTTTTTATTTCTAAAACTCAGGAAGCAGTAGTGTTATTGTAGAGGGCTGATATGCTACGGAGAGAGCAAGTGCTCCCCAGGATCACCCCCATCCCGAACCCCACTCTAGGCTCCTCCCCAGAGGGAGCGTGCCTCGTGCTCTGATCTGTTTCCCTACAGATCTTTTCTGGGAATTTACATATGTCCCTACGGACCTAGAAAGGATGCTCGGTTTTGCTTTGTGAGGATTTTCTTCTTCTTCTTCTTTTTTTTTTTTTACATAAGTGAGATCATATTGTACCTATTGTTCTACAACCGGCTTCTTTCAACCACGCAATGTCTTAGAACTCTTCGCAAGAGAGGACATGTGGGTGGTGCCCAGGCCCATAGGAGCGAGAATGTGGGAAGTCTGGAACATGGTGGGCCCACGGTTAGTGCTCAGTAACAGCACCCAACATTCCTTCCCCCTCCAAGGCTGTATTACTGCGTGCGCCTCATGTGGCAGGCAGGGCCTAGGAGTCAGGGACGCCACTGTCACAGGAAAGACAACCCCGGGCCTCATGGAGGCTCCCGTCCGGTGGGGGACACCAACCACGAACAAAGGAATGGTAACTACGGTCCAGGCACCAAAGGGGCAACAAGGATGTTGTCACAACCTGTGCCTTTGTCCACCTTCCTACCGGATGAGCTCCTGGAGCCCAGGGCCAGAGCTGTAGTCATCTCTGGTCCCCAGCACCCAGCAGGGAGCAGAGCTCAGCCAGCACTTGCCAATAAAGACTGGAAAATGGGGGAGTCCCCCAATTCAGTCAGAAGTCCACATCTGGGAACTTTCCTCAGGCAAGTGAGCGGCCTCGCCGGGCCCCAGCGGCCTCACCGAGCAGTAGGGTAAACGCCCCCCCTGCCTGCCCGTGCATAGCAGACATGAGACTTGGATGGGGACCTTCTAGAAAATGCTGTACGGCTCAGGGTCTACTGTCGTTAGAAAGGATCTTAATTGTAAACTGAACTGAATCGGAGGGGCGCCTGGGTGGCTCAGTGGGTTAAACATCTGCCTTCAGCTCAGGTCATGATCCCGGGGTCCTGGGATCAAGTCCCGTATCGGCTGCTTGCTCGGTGGGGAGCCTGCTTGTCCCTCTGCCTGCCGCTCCCCCTGCTTGTGCTTGCTCGTTAACTCTCCCTGACAAAGAAATAAATAAAAACTTTAAACTGAACTGGAGAAGCATGAGTAATAAACAAAAAGTATCAGAAGAGTGAATGTTTCCTGGACTCACTGTGCCTGGCCATTGAGCCAACTGCCTTATATGATTTTCGGATTCCATTCTCATAGCCCGATCGTGCATGGCGTATTGTCACCCCCGTTTGACAGTGGGTACAAACCAAGGCTCAGAGAGACTAAGCTGTGTGGGGCCAAGGTGACACAGCTAGTAGATGGCTGACTCAGGATTAGAATCCTAAACCCAGCTCTCTGACACCAACATCCTGGGCCACTGTGCACGTGCGTGGCCTCCCCTCTGTTCTGACCGCCCAGACCCTTCTTGCTTCTTCTGGCCCCACTCAAGCCCACCTTCCTCCAGGGAGGGAGACCTCCAAGATCCTGATCACTGCTGGGCAGAACTGAGCCTTTTCATGCCCATTATTTCCAGGATAAAGCAGGAGGGGCCCTGTATAGACACACAGCTAATGTGCAGGACGGAAGTGTTTCGTCCAAGGTCACACTGGGGTTCAGGGGTGGAGTCAGGCCTAGACCCCAGGGCTGTTTCCATGTCTCCCAGTGGACTGTGGGACCCTGAAGGGCACAGATCCGGGCACTTCATGGGTGCTTAGTAAATACTTGTGAAGTGGATGAATAAACGGGGAGAGACCTGTGCCCAGCTGTGTGTGTGGGCCAGGCCAAGCGAGGCTCACTACGAGTCCATTCCCGGTCTCTCCCCCATGGAGGGACAGCCTGACATCAGGATCCCGGCACGTGTGGTGCCCCTTTTAGTCCCTACTGCAACCCTGTACCATCATAGTACAGAGGTTAAGATGCCAACTACTAGGGAGAGCCTGGGTGGCTCAGTGGGTTAAACCTCTGCCTTTGGCTCAGGTCATGATCGCAGGGTCCTGGGATCGAGCCCCACATAGGGCTCTCTGCTCAGCGGGGGAGCCTGCTTCTCCCTCTCTCTCTGCTTGCCTCTCTGTCTACTTGTGATCTCTGTCAAATAAATAAATACAATCTCAACAACCACAACAAAAAAGATGCGAACTTCTAGAATCAGATCACCTGGGTTCAAGGGTGGCCTCTGCCACCCCCAGCTGTGATCTCGGTAAGTTCCTGTCTCTCTATGCCTCTCTCCTCATCTTTAAAGTAAGGACAATAATACTATCTACCTCAAAGGGCCAATGCAAGGATTAGGTGAGCTAATACATACGGTGTGTTTTCCATGTTTTTGGCAGCCTGAGAAAACACAACTAGAGCTCACAGTCCCTATCTGAGTGTTTGGGTCCATCCCCTGCCCCAGGGGAGGAAGCAGGCTCAGAAGCCCGGGCTGGGGCACTCACGTGGGGCCGGGCGAGGGAGCACCGGCTGCTGCACTCATACGCTTCCTTGTGGCGCCCCAGCTCGCTGAGGGCACGGGCCTTGCGGAACAGGGCCCGGATGTTCTCGCCATCTAGGCCCAGCGCTTTCTCGCTGTCCTCCAGCGCCTTCTCATACAGGCCCTGTGGAGAGGGGCGGGCGGCTCAGGGGTCGGCGCCTGTTCCTTCCCTCCGTCCCTCCCCCGGGCCTCCTGCCCCTCCCTGCAGAGATGGAAGCCGCTGGAGGACCAGGGTCAGGGCAGGGGGCTCCAGGGCTCCAGGAAACAGCTCTGGCCTTCATACTCTGGTCAAGAGCATCCGTACGTCCAGCTGAAGGGGCCGCCCATGGGCACGGGCAGGCCACGGGAGCGGACGGGCCTTTAAATTGTTCAGTGTTGAGCTGGTGTTCCGGACATGTCTACTTCGATACCTGCCTGCGGCTCAGGGCTCCACAGACCGAGAGTAATAAGGCACCTCTGAGAGGAAGGCACCTCTGAGAGCACGAAGGCGGCTCAGGGTACAGGAGAGGGTGTGAACAGGCATCTGGTAGACCCGCTTCTCTGGGACGGTCCACTCCGACCTGCGGAGCTGTTACTGGGGTCTCTCCAGGGCTCCCAGCAGAGCCTCTCCAAGGATCCGGTGAGAGACTGAGTCAGGGAGCAGGCTGGACAGGAAGAGGTGGAGGCCAGAGCTTTCAGGGGGCAGGGGAGACAGGAGGGAGGAGCAGGAGAGGCCAGGCCTTTACAGAAAGAGGCCGCCCAGCCCACCATGAGGGGAGCGGTTCTCAGCCCTGACTGCCCGGCCTCCTCCTGCCAAGGCCCCGGCCACCCTGAGAGCCTCACTTACTTCCTCCAGGGTGGGGCTCAGTAACATTACAAACCATTTTTTGCCTCTTGGATGAGCACTTTGAAGGCTCTGCGGGCGAGTGTTCGGTGCAGCTGGGGAGACTTACAGGGGAACACGTGGGGGAGCCGGCCCTGCAGAAGCTCACTGGGGTACTGGCCTGGCTCGGCTGGGCATCTGGGGGAAGCGGTGGGCGGGGAGGGCGGGCAGTGGAGAGGGAGGGCGGGCGGCGCGCTCACCATGGTGAAGTAGCAGGCGGCCCTGTTGACATGCAGCTTGCACAGGAGCTCCTGGGGTAGGGCCACCTGGTCGGAGGCGGCGTAGTCGGCCACGTTCAGCCCCTCCATGTACTGCACCAGGGCCTGCTTATAGTCCTTCTCCCGGAACAGGTCATTGCCCTCAGCAAACAGGTTCTGCACCAGCTTGAGCAGAAAGGCCTGCCGGGGGGGCAGGGTGCAGATGGGGCTCAGGGGTGGAGGCCCGGCACCTTGCCTCTCTCGCCCCCACCCCCCCCACCTGGGACACCCTGGCCCTTCCCCCTTGCCGTCCCCCAGCCTGGAAGCTGACACTCACCTCATACTCTTCTTGCTTTAGGGGTAGTGTCGACCTAGCAGGAAAAGGAGAGAGGTACGAAGTCCGGGTGAGCCCAGGGGCCTCAGACTCATGGAGGCCCCAGGAGCCCGAGCCAAAGGCCACAGACGACGCCCAGGGTGGCGTTCTCCAGCTCGGACCTCCGATGTCACCTGGCAGACTGGGGTAAGGGGACAGCAGTCTTTTCCCCCTAAACCGACGCCAGGTTGGGCTTCCATTTCTGATGGAAGGGTCGGAGCAAGGCCTTGTGTTTGCTCCAGGGCCACGGCCAGGCTTCCCCAGGTGCGGATGCCGAGAAAGAGCGGGCCGGCTCCAGCTCCGGCTCCAGCTCCGGCTCCAGCCGGTTGTCCTCCTCCCAACAAACCAGTTCCCTGAGAGCGACCATGCCTCGACACACCAAACCTGCAGACGCAGGCCCCAGGTGGCCCCGAGAGTGTACCTCAGGTCCCCCTGGTTCGGCAGCCTCCGCCCTTCTCCCGTCCCTTCCTGCAAAACTCGCAGCCCCCCGGCCAGTGCCAGGTGCGCTCGGAGTCTGACCCCTCGCGCCGGCCTCAACAAAGCAGACGGGGCTGTGGGCGCCCTGTCCTCGGCTGGGGTCAACGAAATGCCCGCTCAGTGCGGAAGGAAACGCCAGTCCAGGAGAGCGGAGGCACACCTGTCAGGCTGAATAGCTCAGCGAGAAGGGCAGGCTCCTGGTCCTTCACGGCACAGAGGGGAAAACAGACACTTGGAGGGGACAGTGACACAGCAGGGTGGCGGCAGAGCCAGGGCCAGAGCGCAGGGCTAGGCTCTTTCTGCTGTTCAGAGCTGCCACCAACATTTGGGCAAGAAAGAGCAGCCTGAGCCAGTGAGTGACAAGTGGTAAGATGCCGATGTCCCCTGATGTCCCCTGCGTGTGTGGGAAGGGCATGTCCCTGACTGTGACCGCGGGGCTCACATCCTGCCCTCTCACTCGCCTCTCCACCGGTCGGGGGCCAGGGCCCATCGCCGTTCCCTGTACTCCCAGCCAGGCCCCATCACTACCCTCCTTCCTGGCCTCCCCTCTCCAGCAACTAGCTCCCTGTCCAGCGGGGCACACCCTGACCTAAAGGTCACCTGATTCTGGTGCTCAAGCCTCCATACAAGCCACTGCCTCCCCACCTGTGCAAACCACTTTATGGTCCTACAGTGCTCTGTGCCCTGAGGTGCCTAATAAATGCTTAGGGCACAAAGTCTATATGTGAAAATGCAATTAATTAAAAAGCAGCAGGTCCTACTGTGTTATCTTGTAAAGCAATCCCTGAGGAGACGACATATGGGTTCCCAGGAGGCTGTTCCTATTGCTAAACCTTTCTAGAACTCCCCTCTGGAAAGGGGAAGAACACTGAACTACCATCTACCCCAAGCACAATGACATCTGGAGGGCAGGGGCTGGTCTTCCTTCAAAGGTTTGGGAAGCCCCCAGCCAGTGGGGGAACCAGGATGTGGGACTCAAAGGCCCAGCTCCACAGAAACCAGTGACTTAAATTAAAGACAGTATTTGTAAGGTTCACTTTGTTCATCAGACTGGCATCTGAATACATTTTGAGTGGTCCCCCCAAATCAAAGCCCCCCCCAAGGGGAGGAGGCGGGCCCAGAGAGGAGGGAAAGGTGGACCACAGCTCTCATGGCGGCCTGAGCAAGGACAGTGTGTGAATGTCGACACATGCTCCACCAGGACCACGCGGACACGGTGTGCGTGACAACGGGCCTAGTCTCTGGGAAAGAGGCAGGTCGTGTTTTAAGGATCTCTGTGAGAGAACAAAATTGGGGAGTTTGTATGAGGGTAGATAAAGGTGAATCCTAGTTTTGTGGGGATTCCCATTTAAGAAAAAAAATCCCACAAAACCAGAAACAGAGAATTGCTCAGGGAGCCTTCCATGGCTTCGGAAAGGACCCAAGCAAGTGAGGGGCCCTTCAGCTAACCCTTCAGTAATGGCATGATAAATGGGCCTCTGGGGATCTATTTATGAAAAACAAAAGAAAAAAGTTAGTAAAAATGCTTTGTGTGGAAAAAAAGAAAAAAAAAAAAAGGAAAAACAAACCAATAAACAAACCCCAAACACGGCCTGTGGGTACTGAGGGGCAAATAATGGAAAGAGATGTGGGTTTGGGGTCAGCTAGACCTGGGTTAGAATTCTAACACTTGTAGCTGTGTGACCGCAAACAAGTTTCTTAACCTCTCGGAGCCTCAGCAAAATGGAAATAAGGCCTCCTACTTCACTGGGCTGTTGGGAGGATTGGGAAGAGGAAGGGTGTGTAGAGCCCAGCACAGGGCCCAAAAGGTGTGCTTAATCAGTGGAAACTGGTTTATTGATTGATTGGTTATAAGCTGTACATAGGCTAGCAGGAGAATTAACAGGAATTGTGCCAGGATATGTGGAGGGCGAGGGTAAAATGGTAGACGGAGGGGCGCCTGGGTGGCTCAGTGGGTTAAAGTCTCTGTCTTCAGCTCAGGTCATGATCCCAGGGTCCTGGGATCGAGCCCCACATCGGGCTCTCTGCTCAGCAGGGAGCCTGCTTCCCCCTCTCTCTCTGTCTGCCTCTCTGCCTACTTGTGATCTCTCTCTCTGTGAAATAAATAAAATCTTAAAAATAAAATAAAATGGTAGGACGGAGCAGGACTAGAGGGTAACCAGAGTCAGGGAGTGTGTGTACATGGCGTGTTATTCCAGATCTACACTCCCCTGGCCCCTGCCTAGCACGTCCCACCTCCTCACTTCCCTGCACACATGGGAGTCTGAGCAGCAAAGGCTTATGGAGAAGAAACCGTCAGAGGACCCAGCCCGCCCAGCCTGCCCGGCAGCCCCACACTCACTGAATGAACTGCAGCCCCTTCTCGATGTCCGCCTTCCGTCTCTGCCTCTCCATCAGTCTCTGGGGGAGAAACAGTCTATCCGTTAGTTAGCAGCGGCCGGGGGCTGGTCACCGTCCCTACCCTGCTGTGGGCTCTCTCATTCCCACACCCATCCCACTTCGCAGGTGCCCCCAAGGGCCGTGGCCCTTCTCACAGCCTACAGACACCTTGTGAACCCAGCCACGCAGCTCGTGCCCTCCACGCCCATGCCCCGCTGGATTGTTTTGTGCGGTGCCTTTGCTGGGCAGGGGCTGCCTGGAGGCCACCTGCCCTTCCTCACACACGGGGGGTGGCCGGCAATTCTGCATCAGACTACCCCAAGGTCAAGGAGAAAACCTTGCTTTACCAGCAAACCCAGTCCAAGGAGAAGAGATACACAAGATACAAAATGATGCCGATGATTAGAGCTACAATGTAGCACCCCAAACAGAAGATCTCTTGGAATCTTTCAACAATGCCATGAGGCGGGTGTGATTTTGTCTCCATTTTACCAAGGTGGAAACAAGCTCAGGGAGCCCCAGTTAATGAGCTGGCACGCAGGCACCCGAAGCAGGATTTGAACCCAGGCCACCCTCTTTTAACCACCACCAAGCCCTCTCCTCAGCCCACACCCTGCTTGTGCTCTCTTTTTTTTAAAAAAAATATTTTATTTATTTATTTGACAGAGATCACAAGTAGGCAGAGAGGCAGGCAGAGAGAGAGGGGGAAGCAGGCCCCCTGCTGAGGGGAGAGCCCAATGTGGGGCTTGAGAGATAGAGACAGAGCACAAGCAGGGTGGAGAGGGAGAAGCAGGCTCCCTGCTGAGCAGGGATCCTGACGTGGGGCTTGACCTGAGGGCCCCTCGATCATGACCCAAGCCAAAGGCAAACCCTTCACCGACTGAGCCACCCAGATGTCCCGCTTCCTTGTTCTTTATTTCCATCTTCTTCAACCATGTCCTCACAATCCTGTCTTGTGAGAAGAGCAGAGGTCACTAACCCATTTTACAGATGAGGACAGGGAGACACAAAGCGAGAAGTTTCTTTCCCAAGATCACTCAACCAGTGAGAGGCAAATAGCCCTGTCAGACCACACGCCATGTCCTTGGCCACACTGGGAGCTGGGAGACGTCCTGTGGCCAGGGCCAGCCACTGCACTGCTCTGGGCCTCACTCTCTGTCTCTGTGCTGCTCGTCCGATGACAAGCCCCGCCAGGAAGGGTGGCTATGAGGCTCTAGAGATAAGAAGTGTGGTATCGGGGGAGCTCAGTTCCCCAAATTTCATTCTTCCCATGTGCTCTTCCCAGGGAGGGGTGAAGCCACACCGAGTCTTCAGACTCCCAGAACAGTGCTCTTCACACCAGCTGCTCGCACTGGGCAGGGCCTGGGCCATTGCCACCGACACCTGCTTGCCCTGCCGGAGCCTTGGGTCAGAGCTCTGGACTCAGACCCACTTGGGTATGAATGACAGCACTTACGCTCGCTGCGTGACTGTGTGACTGTGTGACTTTGGGCCTTGGTCTCCTGATGGGGAAAGTGGGGCTGACAGCAGCTCCTGTCGCAATGCCGTCGTGAGCATTCAAGAGACAACACGGGTAGAGCACCTGGAGCGGAGCGACAGTCCAACCACCGCAGCAGCAGGTGTCATTCAAGCCCGCTCCTCCCTCTTGCGGAAATCTGCATGTGTTTCCTGGGACGGACACAACCGTGAGCCTGTTCTCCTGCAGGAGGCAGGCGGTGATGGCCCTGGGCTGCCCGGGCCTTGCCAAGCACACCTTTTGGTTGGTCTCTCGTCCTCGGCTTCCTCGTCTGGGAAACAAGAGCTCATCCTCTCACGCCCACACGTTCCTCTGGGCCTCCAGCCAGAATGGGCTGGGGTGGCCTTTCTGACTCCTGGCTTTTGGCCTTGTGGTTCCTTCTACCCGTGCTGCCATCCTCTAAAGGAAACCCCCTCCCTCCTAGGAAGCCTAGCCCCTCCACGACGGCCCCTCCCTCCCTTCGAGGGGACCATCATATGCTCATTCTTCCAATTCCCTGGGAGCCTGGGGAGCCACTGACAGCTGAGACCCAGTCCTGGCCCTTCAAGGCCCTGCAAGGGAGGCTCACCTGGTGGGAGAGAAAAGGGAGCACCTGTCACCATGCAGTGTGGCACCGCAAGGGCAGGGGACCTTTGAGAGGGAGGCAGACCCCCTACAGGCCTAGACAACCAGCACCACAGGGTCAGGACCACCAAGCCCTGTCACTCTGACCCAGGTCAGAATCCAAGCCCCATCCCTCCCCACCACCTGGGGTGTTTCCTGCGCCCAGACAAGCGGACCAGCCTCCTCACTGCCCCCCACCTCCCTGAGGCCATCACTGGGTTCTGGGGGGGTGAGCGGGGTTGGGGGACAGGCCCTCCCCTCCCGCACCTAGAGCCTCTTGATGACTCGCTGTAATTTCGGTGATCACCTTTCCCCACACCATCTCCCGCCATGTGGGGGCGGTTGGCCTATTGCCTTCTGGAAGCCTGGCTCAGCCTGCAGCTCCCTCAGAAAACCACGGCGGTCGGAGAACAGTGTTCCCAGTCCCCTCTCCGCCCGGCCGTCTGAGCACACTTCAGGGAAACGAGCCCATATCCATCCCAAGAGGTAATTCCCAAATCTGAATCCGAAGCCAAGGAAAAAAAACATGCCCGGCCCCAGGCGGTATAAAGAAGGTTCCTCACCCGGCCTGGCGCGAGTCCTCCTCTCTGACCACCTCAACCCCCATGCAGCAGCCGTGCTGTGTGCATGCCCGGCGGAGAGGGTTCCCATCCCAGAGCGGGCTAGCCTGCCACCCCGATTGGCAGTTTCCCGCTTTGTACGGCAGAGATTACAGACAGCACCTACCCGCAGGATTAGCACAGAGAAGGCGCTCATTTCCGGGCCTGGGAGATGGCAGACACATAGCAAGGGGTAGATTTTGGACCAGAATTCCTATGCTGGGCATTCAGTTCAGCATCCGCTGTACGCCCATCACATACAGGGGAGAAGGTGCCCACCCTCCACACAGCTCTTCTTCTTCTTTTTTTTTAAAATAACCTTTCAAGATTAAATCTATTCTTTTTTTTTTTTTTAAGATTTTATTTATTTGCCAGAGACAGAGAGAGTACACACAAGCAGGCAGAGAGGCAGGCAGAGGCAGCGAGAGAAGCAGGCTCCCTGCCAAGCACGGAGCCTGATGCGGGACTCGATCCCAGGACCCTGGGATCGTGACCTGAGCCGAAGGCAGCGGCTTAACCAACTGAGCCTCCCAGGCGCCCCTCCACACAGCTCTTCTAACCGACTTACAGATGTGGAAGGACATCCCACCGCCTCCACCCCAAACCAGACTTCTGTGGCGAACAGAAGAGGCTGTGATGAGGCACAACACAGTGGCTACATTTGGGAGGGCCGGGTCTGATGTGAGGGCTCGGAGGGCCTGTCCACCCCCCAACCCTGCTCCACCCGGCCCAGTGATGGCCTGAGCGAGGTGGGGGGCAGCGAGGAGGCTGATCCGCTTGTCTGGGCGCAGGAAACACCCCAGGTGGTGGGGAGGGATGGGGCTTGGATTCTGACCTGGGTCAGAGTGACAAAGAGGACCACTTCTGAACTGGGCTTTCAAGGGTGAATAGGAGTTGGCTGCTCCGTGTCAGGGAGAGAGGGCCTTCTGGCAGGCAGCATTCAACTGTTTACGAAATCCCTGCCATCTCCCACATTTTATCTGGCCCTGACTGATGACCCCGGGGCTGGGCCATTCTGGGGCCACATTTTGAGGAACGAGGAAAGTGAGGCTCCGCCAGCCCGTGGGGGCCAGGCCCAGAACTATCGACTTAACATCTGTAAAAATGCTGCTGCTTTCCTTCCTCAAAGACACAGTTTGGTCCAAGACAACCGCTTGGTCATCTTCCTAGGCTCCTAAGCCTGTCCTTGGGGTTGGTGCAGACTCATGGCCCAGAAAAGGCAGATGTGTCTGTGGGATGATTCAGGGGAAGACTTGAGCGTGAAAATACTATGCTTCTTCCAACGTCTTGCTCCTGGGTCTATTACAAACCACGCTAGGGTCATTCTCTTGAGTGTAAAGGCCCTAGGCCAGGGCTGGCAACTAGATTTTATCTCAAAAGCAACACACCCAGGCTAGTAGAGGTTGGTAGGGCTGCCCCAAGGGGCTGGGCCCTAGTGGTGCTTAAAGAGAGAGTGCCGCCATGTGCAAGATCGGCCCTAATAAACTAGGGATGCCCAGCAGAGATCCATACGCCTTAGGCCTTCATAAGCCCCCTCCCCAGCAAGAGTACGACCACCGCTAAAATTCACAGTAATACAAAGTAACACCAAGCTAGAGGCCCAGGTCTTACAGGGACCCAGGATGCAGAGGAAATCACCACGCCCCCTCCTTTGAGATTTTTCTGACTCCCGCAACGTATTGGTGAGATAGTCTCCTCTGTGCCAAGGGCAGAGATAGCCCCGGAAAGCCAGGGTATACTTCAGTCCAATCAACATCCATGACCTCCCTACTAGGCATGGGGGCAGGGGAGCTACAAAATGAGCTCGTGGCTCAGGCCCAGCCCCGCTCTCCAGGAACTCCTGGTCTAGAAGGAGGGAAAAGACAGGTGAGTCACCAGCTGTAGTCAGGCTAGCTGTGAGTGCGAAGGGCCTGGGCACTGAGAGGAAGGAGAGATGGGCCCATTGCAGGAAGCCAGGGAAGGCTCTTCAGGAAGTTTTCCTGGAGCTGGATGTGAAGGAGAATGACAGATTTCTTGGGGAGCTTGGGAGAGAAGGGACGGTCCTTACAGGACACCTGTCCAGAAACATGTGCACCGAGCCTGACCTGAACCCCCCAATCCCCTGTGGCATCCCACAATCTGCCCAGCTCTGATGATGGGGAAGCCCAGGCCACAGCCCACTCCAAGGTTGCCCACAGGGGTCAGCCAGTAGGCCTGTCCCACACCTAGGAGGAAGGCAGAGAGACAGGTGGCAGCAGGGAAGGAAACTCAGATTTCCTGGGTGTCTACCACACACCAGATACTGGGCTTACCTCCGCCTGATCAATGGGCCTTCTGCTGGTAACTCCAGTGGTCCTTGCCAGCGACAGAAGAGGCACAGACCACCCCAACAGCTGCATGGGCTGGAACCCAATCTGGCTCTGCCCCTCCCAGAACACAAGCTACAGAGCACCTGCTAAGTGCCAGATGCCCGCATGGAAGGGCAGGTAAAGCATAAAGCACACCGCCTGGAAAGGAAAACCAAACAGGCTGCCAGACAGTGGCCCTGGGTGATCTGGAGGAAGTGGGCAAAGCACAACCGTGCCCTCGATTCTGCCACTAAATGTGAGTGGCTCCTCCGTCGTGCCAAGTCCTGCTCTGGGTGCAGGGGACTCGGCCATGACAGAAACAAAATCCCTGCCCTTGAAGGGCTCACCGTCCAGCCAGGAAACCAGGCTTCGGGGACACTGTTACAGTATGAAGCAAAAGAAGTTTCGGTGGAGATGTCGGTGCACCTGGGTGGCTCAGTCGGTTGAACGTCGCCTCCGGCTCAGGTCATGATCCCAGGGTCCTGGGATGGAGCCCTGCATGGGCTCCCTGCCTGCTTCTCCCTCTCCTCTGCTTGCGCTCTCTGGCTCTCTCTCTCTCCCTCTGTCAAATACATAAATAAAATCTTTAAAACACCACCACCACCAACAACAACAAAAAACGATGTGCCAAGTGAGCAAAAGCCCCAGCCCTAGCAAGCCGCTAACGTCCCCACCCTTTCCTCCTTCTCGGCTTCCTTCCTCTGGTAAGAACATTTTAATAGCTGGTTGTTACGAATCAAGTGTTTGTGTCCCCCACCAAGTGTATATGTTGAAGCCCTACCCCCAACAGGACTATACTCGGAGATAAAGTCTTCTAAGGACCAGCGAAGCCTCTAAGAAGTCAAGTTAAAGGGTCATAAGGTAGGGCTCTGATCCTGTATTTTGTTCCCGAAGCCTGAGGAGTCTAGCACGGATTTTGATAGGGAGAGGAGGGGGTGCTGCTCTAAGAAACACCGACACATATGGAGCGCCTTTGGAACTGCATGTTGGGGGGAAGTGGAGAGAGCTTTGAGGTGTGGCTAGCAAAACCCCTAATTGCCACGAAGGCATGGCTGGTGGAAATAAGGATGTTAAAGGCAGTTCCTGTGAGGCCTCAGATGGAAACGAAGAGCAGGTTATTGGAAACTGGAGGAAAGGTGATCCTTGTCATAAAGAGGCAAAGAATTTGGGTAAATTATGCTCTAGTGGGGCGCCTGGCTGGCTCAGTCAATAGAGTATGTGGCTTTTTTTTCCCCCCCAGATTTCTTTATTTAAGGGGCGCCTGGGTAGCTCAGTGGGTTAAGCCTCTGCCTTCATCTCAGGTCATGATCTCAGGGTCCTGGGATCGAGCCCCACATTGGGCTCTGCTCGGCGGGGAGCCTGCTTCCTCCTCTCTCTCTGCCTACTTGTGATCTCTGTCTGTCAAATAAATAAATAAAATCTTCAGGAAAAAAAAGATTATTTTAGAGAGAAGGGGAGAAGGGCAGAAGGTGAGGGAGAGAGTCTCAAGCAGACTCTGTGCTGAGCACAAGCCTGTTGCAGGGCTCAAGCCCTTGACCCTGAGATCTATGACCTGAGCTGAAACCAAGAGTCAGATGCCCAACTGACTATGCCACCCAGGTGCCTTGAGCGTGTGACTCTGGATCTTGGGGTCCTGAGTTCGAGCCCTATGTTGGGTGTAAAGATTATAAATAAATAAACTTTTTTTTTAGATTATAAATAAATAAACTTAAAAATTAATTAATTGTGTTCCATTTCTTTGTGAGAGGTAGAATTTGCATGCAATGAAAGTGGTTATTTAGCAGAGGAGATTGCTTTCTTTCTTTCTTTCAGATTTTATTTATTCATTTGAGAGAGACAGAGAGAGAGAGCACAAATAGGCAGAGCAGTAGGCAGGAGGAGAGGGAGAAGCAGGCTCTCTGCTGAGCAAGGAGCCCGATGTAGGGCTTGATCCCAGGACCCTAGAATCACACTTGAGCCAAAAGCAGGCACTTAACCAACGGAGCCACCCAGGAGCCCCAATTTCTTTCTTTCTTTCTTTTTTTTAAAGAGATTTTTATTTATTTTATTTGACACACACACACACACACACACACACACACACACACACAGAGTGAGCACAAATGGGGGTAGAGGCAGAGGGAGAGGGAGAGAGAACATCTCAAGCAGACTCCACGTTGAGCACAGAGCCTAACAGGGCTCAACACAGGACTCCATCCCATAACCTCGGGATCGTGGCCTGAGCCAAAACCAAGAGTCAGATGCTCAACCAACCGAGCTATCCAGGTGCCCCTAAGCAGAGGAGATTCCTAAGCAAAGCATGGAAGGTGTGGCATGGGGCTTCCTTACCGCTTATAGTAAAATCTGAGAGAAAAGAGATGAAGAAGAAATTGTTAAACAAAAGGAACCAGAAGATAAAGAACTGGAAAATTCTCAGCCTATCCCTATTGCACAAATATGAGGAAGCGTGTCCTGAAGGGAACACTAATGATGTGCCTGAGCAACCATTTGATAAGGAGATGAGTGTGGTCATGAAGCACATATCAAATTAGCTATCAGACGGGATTACACTAGCAGAAACACTACCAGTTAGAACCAAAGGAGACAAAGAAGACTGGATGACAGAATGTGGGGAAAGCTGCTGGACTTCTCACCTGCTACAGGACTGGACCATAAAGCTATTTGGAGGCAAACATGCTTTATCCTTCAAGAAAAGGAAAGTTTAACCCTCCGTCACAAATCATCAGAACTGCCTTGGTGGGGGTCACTGATTCCTTTTCAGAGCTGGGGGGGCGGGGTGACTGATTGGCACAGATGTGGGGGCTGTGCTGCACCCTGGTGGGCCAGCAAGGAAGAACAGCAGGTCCAAGAAGAGGATTCTCAAGATGGAATTTGCCCCCATTGCATTCCACCTCTCTCCTCTTTCTGACTGTTCTTTTTTGGAATGGGAATGAGTATCTGTCCTATGCCTGTCCCACCATTGCTTTTTGGGAGCACATAACCTGTCTGGTTTCACAGGTTCACAGCGGTAGAGGAATTTACTCTGGATGAATCTGCCTCCAGTCTCGCCCAGACCTGATTTAGATATTTAGATGAGACTTAGGACCTTAGATTTTCGAGTTGATGCTGGAATGAGTGAAGACCTTGGGGGCTGTGGGGATGGAATGAATGCATTTTGCATATCATAAAAACATGAATTTGGGAAGGCAAGGGGCAGAATTTATACACTGAATGTTTGTGTTGAAACCCTAACCCCATTATGACTGTTTGGAAATAGGGCTTCTAAGGAGATAATTAAGGTTAAATGAGGTTATAGGGTGCGGCCAGAGACACCGGAGAGCTCTCCCTCTCTGCATACCCGGGGAGGAAAGGTCAGAGGAGGCCACAAAGAGAAGGCAGTCATCTGCAAGCCAGGAAGGGTTCCCATTAGAAACTGAATCTGCCAGCACCTTAATCCCGGCCTCCTGGCTTCCTGAACTGTGAGAAAATAAATTTCTGTTGTGTAAGCCACTCAGTCTACAGTATTTTTTTTTTTAAGATTTTATTTATTTATTTGACAGACACAGATCACAAGTAGGCAGAGGCAGGCGGGGGAGGGGGGCTGGGGGGGAGCAGGCTCCCTGCTGAGCAGAGATTCCGGATGGGAGAGGCTCAATCCCAGGACCCTGAGATCATGACCTGAGCTGAGCCGGAGGCAGAGGCTTTAAACCACTGAGCCACCCAGGCACCCCAGACTATGGTATTTCTTACAGCACCTCCAGCTGACTGAGACAGTGGTTCTACGAGCATTTGTTTTCAGCTGAAGAGGGAGACAGCTCTTTGAGGATGAGGATGGGGTGGGGCAATGCTTGGTCAGGGGCACACAGTGGAAGAGCAAGAAGCACGTAAGTCAAACAAATCTCATCTCTTTTTAAAGAAAAAAACGCAAGGAAAAGGAAGGAGGGAGAGAAAGAAGGAATGAAGGAAGGGAAAAAAATCCAAGGAGAAAACAGGCCTGAGATTCCAGGATCCCACCACCAGGCGGGGCAGTCCCCTCTCCCCTACTCTAGGTCCATGTTCTTATAATTTGGGAATTTCAAGCTGGGCTTACCTCAAAGGGCTCTTCCCAGAAACAGCCATGAATTAAGGGACCACCAGGAAACCATTCCCTCAGCGTGACAGCACAGTATGTGACCTTACACCCAGGTTCACAAGCGAGTTCAAATCCAAGCCCTGTTCCTTATTAACTATACAAGTTGCTTGATTTCTTGTGTTTCACTTCCCTCATCTCTAAAACAAGGACAGTAGTTCCTCCTCCTCCTCCTTCTTCACCTTCTTTTTTTTTTTTTTTTGGAAGATTTTATTTATTTATGTGATAGAGAGCGAGAGTGGGCCTGAGCACGTGAATGTCGGAGGAGCAGAGGGAGAAGCAGACTCCGCACTGAGTGAAGATTCCCAACTCGGGGCTTGATCCCACCACCCCAGATCATGACCCCAGCCGCAATCAAGAGTCCTGCGTCTAACCGACTGCGCCATCCAGGCGTCCTTTTTTGTTTTTGTTTTTTGCGAAGATGCAATGAGATGTCAGGCACGGAATAATCATTTAATATCAACCATGGCTACTGTATGATCATTACGATTACTTAAAAAGAGGGGCAAAGAACCTAAGCGGGAAATGCACAGGAGCTAAATGAATCGTGAAGGAATGACACTCGGACGCACTGATACAACATGGGCTAAACAACACGACGCCGCCTCGCACCTCTGAGGCTACCGTGGGAGGAGAGCCCGGTGGACGCTGGCGGAGGAAGCAAGCACACCTGGCAAGTACACCGAGAGCGCGGCCTGGCAGCACCTCCGTGAAGCAGTGTGGCAACACCCACCAACAAGAGCAAGGCACCCAGTTGCCCTTCCCCCTTCCCCGCACAGCCCCCAGACAGTTCCCTTCCCAGGTGAACCTGCACGGGGCTCAGCCAATCATAATGGCCCTTTTACTTGCGGGTGATTGGGTTAGGCATGACACGTGACGCCATCCTGCCCAATGAGAGAGGAGGGGAAGTCAGCCAGGGGTTTTCTGGGAAGGGTTTTCTTTTTTTTTCTTTTTTTTTTTTAAAGATTTTATTTATTTATTTGACAGAGGGAGATCACAAGTAGGCAGAGAGGCAGGCAGATAGAGAGGAGGAAGCAGGCTCCCTGCTGAGCAGAGAGCCCGATGCGGGACTCGATCCCAGGACCCTGAGATCATGACCTGAGCCGAAGGCAGAGGCTTTAACCCACTGAGCCACCCAGGCGCCCCTAAATAAAGTCTTTAAAGGAAAAAAAAAGTGAGAAAAAGAAAAAGTATGGTTCCTTCATGGTTTTCAGGTCAATGGTTTGGTCTTTCTCCTGGGAAGAACAGCCCATGGACACTTGGGCAGAACTAAAAACACTGGGTTTGAAACCAGACTCCTGGTTTCAAGGCTCCACTTGGCCTCTGAGGCCTACCAGGTTGGCCTCAAGTCAGCCATCTCATTCTGTATTTTAAGATTATAAGGTTAACACTTGCTCTGTGCAAAAAATCCAAATCGTGCTGAAAGTGTTCTGTGTCCTGCTGCCGCTTGGCAGATCCCAGTCGCCAGAGGGAACCAGTTAAATTGGAGACTGTCTTTCAAACGTCCTCTTGATGTAAACACACATTGCACACAGATGTGATCATACAACACAGAATGTTCTGGAATCTGCTGCTTTTTTTCTTCCTCGACCATGAATGTTGGCATCACCATGACGAGGCATAAAATAGATTCAATAGCTGCATTGTGTTCCATGGTAGGGCATACTATAGCTCAGTGGATTAATTCTCTGCTGGTGGACGTTCAAGCTCCCTCTGGTTAAAAAAAAAAAAATAAACATTCCTGTACAAACATAACTGCTTGTATGAGGGTTTTAATAGGATAAATTCTTGGAAGTTTCTGGGTCAGAGGACAGGGCGCTTTATCGTGGAGGAGGCTTTGGGCTGCAAGTAACAGAATTCCTCCCTCAGAACGAGAGTGTATTATAATCTCACGTGATAAGTGAGGCAGAGCAGTTCCAAATCTGCTGATTTGGGGGTCGGACAGGTCACTCAACAGCTTCGGTCTCTCTCTGCCGCCCTCCCCAGTGCGTGCGTCGCACTACACGCTGTCCTGCAGCTGCACGAAAAGAAACCTCGGTTCCATTTTGAGTGTGAAGAAAACCCTTCCCAGGGGCACCTGGGTGGCTCAGTGGGTTAAGCCGCTGCCTTCAGCTCAGGTCATGATCCCAGAGTCCTGGGATCGAGTCCCGCATCGGGCTCTCTGCTCAGCAGGGAGCCTGCTTCCATCTCTCTCTCTCTCTCTCTCTCTCTCTGCCTGCCTCTCCATCTACTTGTGATCTCTCTCTATGAAATAAATAAATAAAATCTTAAAAAAGAAAAAAAGGAATCAGAGTTTTTAAAAAAAAAAAGACTTTATTTATTTGAGAGAGAGAATGTGAGCGAACATGCAAGGGGGAAGGTCGGAAGGAGAAGCAAACTCCGCGCTCAGCAGGGAGCCTGATGTGGGACTCAATCTCAGGACTCCAGGATCATGGCCTGAGCTGAAGGCAGTTGCTCAACCAACTGAGCCACCCAGGCTCCCTTATTTCCCTCACTTTTGAGAACAGTTTGGTGATCACAGAATTTCAGAGATTCAGATCTTCATTAGACCAGCCTCTTCAAAATCTCAAAGCCTCAGCCCTGTCTTTGGTGCAGAGCAAGTGCTCCATAAATGGTGGTAAAAGAAATGGATCAATGAATCAATTCATCCAACCCAGGCATTATATAGATAAGAACGAATGAGTTGAATAAATTTAAAAAACGGACATTGAAATAACTAAGTAATAACATTTGCTGAGGGGTTACCAAGGGCTAGGAGCTAGCATGGTATCTCTCTCTCTCTTTTTGACATGTCATGATCTCTTTATACATAGTACCTTCCAGCACTCCCTGTGAGATAGACTATCATTCTCATTTTTCGGAAGAGAAAAGAGGCACAAAGAAGTTCTGTGATTTCCCCAAGGTCACACAGCTGGCACATGGTAAGCTGGTACTTAAATCCCAGCAACCTGGCCCTGGGGCCACACACATCACCATCTCTGTTGCCCATTAAGCAATCAGACCCAGCCCTAGGATCCCTCAACCTGTCATCATGTTCAAGTCTCCCCCACCCCCCAAAATTCTCTCTCCTGATTCTCAATCCCCTTCTGAATAATGCACAACCTCTCCTCCTTTTCTTGGTCATGTTTTGTGGAAGAGTAATTTATATTGTCTTTACATCCTCACATCCCACTCCACTCCCCAAATCCCAGCAACCCCCCTTTCACTCTACCAAAGGTGCTTGCCAAGTTTCCTCCCCATCCCAAGGACCTCCTTCCTGGTTGCTGAGTCCAGTAAAGGGACAGTTTGTCACGCACCTTTTCTGGGACTCTTGGCAGTAACTGCCAGGTCCTTCTCACACCTCTCTAATCTGTCCCATTCTGTCTGTTAGGGGCTCCTCTTCCTCTGCCCAGGTCTCAACACCAGTGTGTCCGAGCTTCCACTTAAGGGACAGTGCTCCCGCTCTCCTCAGATGAGCTCTTACATTTCATGACCTCACGAGTCATGTCGATGACTCACAAATCAATTCTTCCCGCCAGGCTCACCCCCCTCCCCAATATTTCAGATTCACATCTCTTAAACTCTGAGCGGTGCTACCTAGATGTCCAACACCCAGGCTGCTTAGGACCTCCATGCTTTTCCAAATCCCTGGCCCTCTACCTGGAATGCTCTCTCCCCACTGGCATGCCCTCTCCCCACACACATGCACCTAGCCAACTCCTATTAATCCATTAAGACCCAGCTCTGATGCCTCCGTGCCCAGAAAGTCCTCCCTGGTGCCCATCCCAGTTTGGTGCTCCTCCAACTTACTGTATTCCAAACTTAACTCAGCAGCATTTCCCCTGCTCCTACTCCTCCTCCATTTCCCCCAAACTCCAGTCATGGCTCCAACTGCCATCCTGTTCTCTGTCCCCAGTTCCTTCCACAATTACCTCTAAAACAGTTCACTCTGCAGCTCCTCCCACCATCTCCATGACCACGGCTCTCAGGCCCTCAGCATCCCGTGCCAACCGCCTCCAACAAGCCCCCTCTAATCTGCTGCCATTTCGTGGTCGGAAGTATTTGTCCAACACATATGTCAATGTCACTCCCCTGCTCAAAACCCTTCCGGGTGCACACATGCGCACACACAGATGAATGCAGCTGTTTTCATTTGTGTTTTTAAAAGGTGAAAAATGAATAAGCTCTACAGGCTCGTAATGTACCAATACCAACTTTCTGGTTTTGAAAATGTGAACCATTTTGATAACGTAAACTTATATACCGTCATCATGCGAAGTTGGGTGAAGAGAACCCTTTGTACTATTTTTGCTACTTCCTGTGGATAAAAGTTGAAAAACAAACAAAACCTTCATGTTACCCATGACCAGAAGGACAAAGGCCAAGCTGCTCATCTCAGGCACACAGCCCTGTAGGGAGTGCCTGGCCTCCTCTCCAGCCCCCTGGCCGGCCCGGAAGGTTTCACTCTGACAGTGTCAGACCCAAGCTGCCCGCTCTGTCTGGAGCAGCCCCCGCACCCACTGCTTTCTTCCCACCCTGGCTAGGGCCCGGTGCTTCTTTAAAGCCCAGCTGAGGTGGCTTCTCTAGCAGGAAGACTCTTTCCCCAACCCCCACCCTAACACAGCTCCCAAAGCTCACCACAACCATTGCACTCACCCTAGTTAAGCGACAGCGTGTGCTTCCGTCCTAATCTCTCCCTAAACTAGGAGCTTCGTGAAGGCAGGAGCTGCACCTGATTTGTCTCTGGGCAGCGCACAAGAGCAGTGAAGATGCGGATTTCAGTCCTTGATTAAGCTTTTTCTCCTACCAGGTATTGTTTGAGGAGCTTGAAATATAATATGTAATTCTCTGGGCCCCTCGGTGGTGCAGTCAGTTAAGCTTCTGACTCTTGGTTTCGGCTCAAGTCATGATCTCAGGATTGTGAGATCGAACCCTGAAGCAGGCTCTGAGCTCGGCAGGAGTCTGCTAACATTTCCCTCTCCCTCTGCTCCTCCCCACGCTCTCTTTCTCTCTCAAATAAATAAATCTTCTTAAAAAAAATCTCACTATTGGGACGCCTGGGTGGCTCAGTTGGTTGGACGACTGCCTTCGGCTCGGGTCATGATCCTGGAGTCCCGGGATCGAGTCCCGCATCGGACTCCCAGCTCCATGGGGAATCTGCTTCTCTCTCTGACCTTCTCCTCGCTCATGCTCTCTCTCACTGTCTCTCTCTCAAGTAAATAAATAAAATCTTAAAAAAAAAAAAAATCTCACTACACCCCGTAAAAAAGTGTTATTATCATCCCCACTTTACAGATGAGGAGACCAAGGCACAAGGAGGTGAACGAACCTCCAAGGGCCACACAGGTTGTAAGTGACAGAGTGGGGACTTGAGCCGTGGCAGCTGCGTGCTTACCTCCCAACTCAAAGGTGCTTCCTCCCCCATCCCCGTGGGCTGCCTCCAGCTTCACCCCACACTCCACCTGCCTGGCTCTCACCTACCGCAGGTTTCATGGAAAGGGAGCAGTCAGTGCAGACTACAGACTTGCCACACGCCGCATGAACGCACCTGAGGTGACGTCATCTCCAAAGATGCCTGAAGTGCCTCCAGACTCACCAGGTGCTCGACAGCTTCCTCAAAGCCCAGCAAAGCTTTCATTTCGCTCGACCTCACTAGTCAGAATTCCAGATCAGCATCTATCCCTACAAGGCATGGTGCATCCTGTCTGCCCACCTGAGGACCCTCGGCTCCAAAGAGGTAGAGGACGGGTTTGGGCTCACTTCTAGAGATTTTGTTTTGGGTGTCATGCACCTTTTATGGCAAGGGATTTGAACCTGGGGCCCACAGCGAGTATTCAGGGGTCATGAACTTGAATGGGAAAAAAAAAATGTACAAGTTCTTTTCACTAACCCTACGTGGTACATAGCATTTCCCTCAACTCCAAAGGTAGGCAGTACACCGCAATAGTGTTGTGCTAGAAATCACAGCTCTTTCCCTGTCATATTTCAGCTGCTGCAGGCACAACAAAATATTGTACACGCTCATCCCAGCTTCAAAATTATGGGGCTTCCATCAGACTCACTGCCAGATCTTGTTGTACGGTGCATTGATAAAAGAGCCCAGCCGCAGTTCAGTATTGTTTCTTTTGCAATCCTGTGTATTTTACTTTATGCATTTAAAAGTGGGATTCTGGGGATGCCTGAGTGGCTCAGTTGGTTGAGCAGCTGCCTTCAGCTCAGGTCATGATCCCAGTGTCCTGGGATCGAGTCCCACATCAGGCTCCTTGCTTGGCAGGGAGCCTGCTTCTCCCTCTGCCTCTGCCTGCCACTCTGTCTGCCTGTGCTCACTCTCGTTCCTCTCTCTCTGACAAATAAATGAAATCTTAAAAAATAAATAAATAAATAAATAAATAAAAACGGGATTCTAGGGTGCTTGGGTGGCTCAGTCGGGGAAGCATCCAACTCTTGATTTTGGCTCAGGTCCTGATCTCAGCGTCCAGGGATTGAGCCCTGCCCCATGCAGTGGCAGGCTCTGCACTTAGTGGGGAGTCTGTTTCTAGCTCTAACCCTCCCCCTACTCATGTTCTCTCTCTCTCAAATAAATAAGTAAAATCTTTTAAATAAATAAATAAATTTTATATAATAATAAACAGCATTATTTTAATATACATATGTACATCATAAATATAAACATAAACATAATAAATAATAGTATTTTATACTATAATACTATATAATAAAATCATAAATAATAATATTTAAATAAGTAATAATAAACACAGTCTTCTGAGAGGCTGTTCCTGGGCTCCCCCAGGCTGCCCAACAGGTCCATGGTACAGAGACAACTTGGAACCCTGCCTAGCTCTACCATCACCTCAAAGGCAGGTGCTAGTATCCCCACCTTCCACAGAAAAGCTAGGCTTGAAAAAACTAAAGTCTTAAACAGAAGTGAGGCTTGGCGGGGGCGGGGGCAGGGGGAGGGGGAGGCTCTAACCTGCCCAGGGCCACCCAGCAGCTGAGGAAGCGAGCTAGAGGCACTAGGGCCACCGCTGGCTCCACCAGAAACCACCTGTCAAGGAATGAACGCGAGACATGGACCGCCCACAAGGCCTCGGCAACTTGCAGTTTGTTTTCTTTGTGCTACCCTGAACAGAAACCAAAGTTCAGGAAACGTCCCTCCGGCCTCCGCTCTCCGCCAAACCAAGAGTCAACCAAGGTGGCAGAGCAGAACTCTCCCGTCTGCAGCGCTCTGGTTACAAAAGGCTTTGACTTTCTCGCCTTCCGCTCACAACTTAGGGGCTACACTGCACGGGAACGGTTCAAACCCACAACTCTGTTTCCAAGGGTCTGGGAGACCTGGTTCCAATCCCAGCACAGCCCCCTTCCCCCAGCTTTGAGGGCACCTCTCTGAGCCTCTGTTTTGTCATTTGGGAGGTGCAGCTAATGATACCCAACTTGCAAGACAATTTTGCAAATTTACATACCGCACCCCTAACACCCATACTCAGGAGGAAATCAGAAGACTGCATTTCTCCTGCACCCGTACAGTTAGAGAGCACCTGGCAACTTACAAAATTACTCTGTAAGTGCTTTTTGATCAGTCAACACCAAGTGCTTTGCAGTTTCTTTTTTTTTTTAGTTTTTATTTGGCAGACAGAGATCACAAGCAGGCAGAGCGGCTGGCAGAGAGGGGGGCAGAGAGGGGGGTGGGGAAGCAGGCTCCCTGCTGAGGGCAGAGCCCAATGTGGGGATCGATCCCAGGACCCTGGGATCATGACCTGAGCTAAAGGCAGAGGCTTTAACCCACTGAGCCACCCAGGCGCCCCTGCTTTGCAGTTTCTATCTATCTAGGCCACTCTTTTTTTGGCAAGGGCTGTTCGGGACCACCCTGCTACTATTACTTATTTACTCAACAAATAACCACAGAGCACCTTTATGTGCCAGATGCTGGGGGAGTGAGGTTAAGAAAGTCCCTGACCTCATGGAACACGAGGTCCAGGCATGGCAAGATAAATAAACAGGCCCGTGTTCAATGCACAAGACAAGTAAAGCTACAGAGAAGAGTTAGAGGAGCAAACTGAAATTGGAAATGTGGCAGGGAGGGATGGCCTTTCAGGGAATCAGCATTCAAGAGAAACAAGAAGGAGCCAGACATGGGAACACAGAAGGCAGGTGAGTGCGTACCAGCAAAGGGTCCAGCAAAGGTAATGGCCCTAAGGTGGGAACAAGCTCGGAATGTTCGAGAAAAAGGCAGAAGGCCAGTGTCACCACACCGCTAGAGTGAGGGCAAGCCAAGTAGGAAGCAAGTTTCAAGGGGACGAGTAAGGCTCATTAGAAAGCTCTGTGCAGGCCAGACTGAGGAGCCAGCACTGCGTTCCGTGTGTGTCAGGAAGCCACTGGAATCTTTTTAGCAGAGGACTGACAAGGTCCCATTTAAATCTTGAGAAGATCCGTCAGGCTGCTGCATTGAGGACAGATGAAAAGAGGGGAAGCTGGAAAATGAGTGAGCAGTCTCCTGCAGTGGTCTGGGCCTGGATCAAGGTGGAGAAGATTCTGGAGGTTATGGCCACAACCATGCTATCACACTGTTGGTCTTTAGAGTTTTCCAATTCTCTTCATTTGAGTCTCACAGCACACCCAGGAAAGATGGGACTGAATCGGTCAGGCCATTTCACAGAACAAGAGACTGAGTGCCTGGGTGGCTCAGTGGGTTAAGCCTCTGCCTTCAGCTCAGGTCATGATCTCTGGGTCCTGGGATCAAGCCCCACATTGGGCCTCTCTGCTCAGTAGGAAGCCTGCTTCCCTCATCCACCCCACCCCCTGCCAGCCTCTCTACCTACTTGTGATCTCTTTCTCGCTGTCAAATAAGTAAATAAAATCTTAAAAAAGAGAGAAAGAGAGAGAGAGAGAGAGTGAGGCCAAGAGTGACAATATGATTATGCCCCGGAATGCGTAGCTAGAATGTGCTGGAGCTGGGAATGAAAATCAGGACTTTGGACTCCCTGCCCTAAGTTCCTGTGCCGCAGGCCATGACACGGATGCCCAGAGAACAAGGGCACAGGTGAACCTCTGTAAACCCTGGAAGGGTCACATCCTCAACCTCCCCCACAGCCCTCACAGTAAGTGATCACTGGATGCTCGCTGGCTGACCCCAGCACTTCGGAAGACATGGCTCTCGGTCCCAGGGAATGTGACACCCTGTTCCCTTTCCAAGTCACCGTGTGGACAGGGTAGGAAGAGCTGGAGAGCGGGTGACCCCATCCAATCATCGAGATTTCTGGATAGATAAGAGCTTCGTGGAGACTAAAAGAACTTGTGGGGCGCCCGGCTGGCTCAGTCGGGAGGGCATACAACCCTTGCTCTCAGAGTAGCAAGTTTGAGCCCCACACTGGGCACAGAGATGACTAAGTAAATAAACAAAATACCTTGAAGGCACTTCTCTTGCAGAGTGGGCTGGGGCTGGGGAGTGCCTGGCTCCCTCTGACCCTCCAGGTCCCAGATCCACCACAGCCCGGTGATCTTGGACCCAGCCTTCTCATCTGCAAAATGGGGCAGCTAAAACGCGCTCCTGCCTCAAAGCATTGTTGAGCGGATTCAGTAAGAGAAGGCCCAGAAAGCGCCAAGCACAGGGCTGGCACACAGCAGCCTTAAGCATGTCGTGGCCGGTGTCCCTAAGTGCCACTGCTGCCATCAAGCGCTGAGTGGGGGCCAGGGCCCCGCGGCTGAACTGAAGTCGGCCCCAGCTGGGTTCTGAAGGCAGCAGTGGCCCCCGCGGCCTGACGGGGGGACCCGCAGAAGCCATCAGGGCGCTAGCCGAGAAACAGACTTCCTGGGGAAATAAATAAGGCAGGAAGGAGCCCCGGAGCTGGTGATGACAGAGAAAGGAAAGCCAGCCGGTTTTCTACGGGCCATTAAATGTGATGAAAGGAGCTGGCTCCTGTGGAGGCTCCTGGGAGCTGACACGTAGCCGTCACTCCATCAGCCCAGGCTGAGGCTCCGGCTTCAGCTGGCAGCCAGACTTCCTCCTCAGGGGACACTTCCACCTCTGCCATCTGAGGTTACCACCACCCGCCCCGTCCCTCTCAGTCCCTGGGCCCACGCAGAGCAACTCAAGCGCCAGGCTGCCCGGGTCTGCTCTCCGGCTCTGCCGCTCAACCTCCCTGGCCAGTTTCTTCATCTGTAAAATGGGGACAATCACAGTGCTTCCCTGTAGGGCTGCTGTAAAGATTAAGGAAGCTCATCTAGGAAAAAGCACTCACACACAACAGGGCCAGACTAGAGGAAATGCTGGCTTGGGTAACAGCTATATGATTAAAAAATTTAAAACCACCCCCCATGTGTAGTTCCTCTCCTCTGACTCTCCTGCCCCGATCCCTGGGCACTGGGTTTCTCCCCACAGGTGACCATCACACACCATCCAACCTCAGGGCTCGTTTTCAGAAAGGGAAATTGAGGCCCAGAGAGCCCAAGGGCCCTCCTCAGGATGCCTTCTCTGGCCTTTCTGAACCACCTCCCAAGGGTCCAAATGGCACTTCTTCTAGAAAGACCTTCCATCTAGGGCGAAAAAAAAACCCAACCCCTTCCTCCTCTACACTGGGGCATAACTCAGTATGACAGCACGTTGGCTGAATGGGTCCTCCTCCCCCTCCACTGGGGCCTGGGGCACAGGGGGTGAATCAGACCCAGTGTCTGCCCTTGGGAAGCTCAGGTTAATCACCCATATCTTTCTCCTTTCCAAACAACAAGCTCGGCACCCGCAGGCACTGAGGAAGTGAACTTAGACTCCGCACTCAGAGCCCAGTCCTCCTTCTCCACCATTCTGCCTTCTCCAGGCATGCTTCCAGAAATCCTCTAAGTACTTTCGCTGGGCCAGCCCCATGAGGCCCCAGGATAGAAGGGAGGTTCAGTAAGACTCCCCCGCCTCAGGGAGCCTGCTGGTCTTTGGGCTTAAGCCCCCACCCCCATTGTGTTTGCCGAATCCGCCTGTCCTGGTCTCTGTTCTTTGTCTACACATTTGAAATGTAGGCGAGCCAATTCTGATACCAATCCCGTAGTACATACGCAACAGTCACATAAGCCTGGGTTCCGATCCAGCTGGCTGACACCCGGCCAGGCACATGAATCCCGTGTTCCTCAGTTTTTCCATCTGTGAAATGGAGACATAAATGCCCACCCCCCTCATGGAACCACTGTAAGAGTCAGACTACCCGCCAACCTCCCAGCACAGAAGCAACTGGGGTCATCCCAGGAATTCCCTTTCTCTTCTCTCTCCCCAGCCAGGCCTCCCCATTCTGTCAAGCTCAAGATCCACTTTCCAGAGGCCCTTCCTCTCTTTTCCAGGTCACCCTGAGAGCTCTCTTCTGCTCCCTCCCCCTGCATTGACTCCAGTCCTGAGCAGGGCTCGGTCCTCTCGTGGGTTCTGCTCGAGTTGACTCTCCTTCCAGCCACAGTCTAGGCGACAAACTCAACCCCAAACCTGCCCCACAGCATCTCACCATGTTCACAGAAGGCATTCGAAAACTAATTTGCGAAGGTGGCCTGGGCCCCTGCGAAAGGCTGAAGATTCGGAGTCCGAACACTCAAGTGGGAATCCTAGCTCTGCTATGTGATTTCCAGGGGGACATTCGATTCTAGAAGCCTCAGGTTTCTCATCTGGAAAATGAGGACTGAATAACGTCTACCTGACATGGTTGCTATGGAGCCCAGATGAGCTAGCATATGTGAAAGCCCTTTTGTTATAAACGAAAAAGTTCTATTTAAGGGATTATTATTTTCAGGGTCGCAAATCCAAACCTACTGACTCCTTAACTTTCTTATACCTAGACACTAGCTCATCCCACAGAGCTTCTTGGCCCCCAATAATCCACCCACCCCGCATTCTTCGTTTTCCATCCCAAACAAAAAGCCAACAGCTTAGAATTCACGGCCTCTGTCGAACACAAACCTGGTTCCAGTTCAGGGACCACAAAATCTCTCTCCCATCCTCAGATCTCATCCCTCCTCAAAACAGGTTTCACCTTCCCAGCTTTGGGTACCCCGGGGCCTCCAATCTGCCCCAACAGCATTTTGGACAGGCATCATTTCTACCTGACAGTCCAATTTCAGTGGCAAGTCAAAATGGGGAAGGAAGACTCTGGTGGGTGTGGTTGTATGTGGGGAGAGGGGCAGTAGTAGTCTCAGTAGTAGAAGTAAAGATTCCGCTGGAATTTTGTGTCCAACAGTTGCTAAATGTACTATAATTATCCCATTTGTGTGAAAATTCAAGGATCTGCATTCTGCTATTTTCATGGGACTGGATGAATTGCAGATGCTGAGGAAAATGGTAAGAAGTTGGGGTTCAAAGTCTGGTACCCAGACACCAAAGTCTCTGTGAGCAACCCCAGAGAACCCACGAAGCTGCTGTGGGCCCCCAGTCCCCCAGTCCAGGATCAGACCCCTTCTCCAGCCCCAGACTCCCCAGCCCCCCTTTCCCCGCCCCAGCCCCTACTCTTCCCCATTGATGCCATGTTGGCACCAGAGCCATCAGGGGCAGGGGGGACGTTTCTACCTTTTCGTTTTGTTTTGTTTTCCTCCTGGGAAAACTGCTTTGTCTCTGTGCAAGACCCTTAAACCAGGCACCTTATAAATATCCGAGCCAGAGAGATTTTAAAAAGGAAAGCGGGGAGAGGAGGGAGCAGGCCCGGGGCCAGGGCGGGGAAGGGGGGGATCCTGGAGGGGGGATCCTCTGAGGGCGGGAGGGGGTCGGAGGTCTGGGTCAGTGACTCTGGGGCGCCCATCTCCGGGGGGCGCCCCCCAAGCGCTGGAGCTGCACCCCCCTCTCACCCCCCACCACCCCAGTCCCCGCGCGCTCCTGGCACAGCGACCCGCCGCTCAGGCCTCCCAGCCCAGGGATGGATCTCGCGACCGGAAATGCCCCCCTGCCCAGACCGCGCCCCCCTTTCCTGCCGCCCCCTCCCCCCCAACCCCGGCCGGGCCGCAGGCCCCGGATCCCCGGGCTCGCGTGGCCGCCGCAGCCGACAGAGGCGACCCGTCGGCGGCCGCGGTCCTCGGCCCTTGCTGCGGTCCCCTCAATTCTCGGCGCTGCGGGACCAAGGCGCACACAAAAGGAAGGGGCGCGCTGCCAGAAACGCCCCTGCCAGCCCCCTCGACCCCCTTCGCGGGGGCCCGGCAAAGCATCCGCGCACCCCAAAGCTCCGGACGCCGAGGCGGGAGCCCCCCCACGCAAGAAAATTCCAAGGCACTCCCCCCCCACCACCGGGAGCTGCAGGGGCGGCCAAATCACCCAGCGGCAGGTGCCCCCGGCCGCACAACTTTGAAACTTTGGGGCAGGGCACGGGGACGGGGTGGGAGAGCCCCAGAAAGGAGGAAATGAGGATTTGGCGGCTCTTTCTTTATTTCTGCAAAATGCACTTTGCGGGTGGCCCCGCGCAGCTCCGGCCTGGCCCGGGCTTCCCCCGCGCCTTCTCCCGGCCCGGCGCGGCCCCCGGGCGCCCCCGAGCCCTCCCGCGCCCGCCGCGGGGACGCGGTCGGGCCCCGGCCTCTGCCCCGCCGGGCTCGGGCCGCGCGCAGCACTCACCTCGGCCGGGCTGCGCTCCCCGCGGGCCTGCGCCGAGCCCGATAAATGGTATGCTATGACTAGAGGTATGATTACGTTATTATTATTAGTAATAATAAGAGTAAATGCTATTTAATTACGGGCGGCCGCATCGTGCTCCCGGCGCCGCCGCCCCGGCAGCTCGGTCCATGTGGCTCCGGAGCGCTTTACTTTCATTTCCAGCCCCTCGGCCGGCCGCTCGCGGCAGCACCCGCTGGAGGCACCGTCTCCTGCAGCTCTTCCTCCTCGGGTCCTAGAGCGCGGCTGCCCTCGCCTCGCGCCCGGGGTGGGCGGCGCGGGCTGCGCACCTGGGGGCGGGGAAGTCCCCCTGCCCCGTGCAGAGCTCCTGCCTGGAAGCCACCTTTATTTTCTTTCAACGTGGCCTTCCCTTTTAGGGCTTTTTCCTCGGGCGAGTCGTTGCTGGTCCAACTCAGCGCCTCGGCCCTTCCCGGTAGGTGGAGGGGCTCCCGCGTTGCCAGGTGCTTTCACTAAAGCCCCCCCACCCCCCGCCCCAATCCACGGATGAGGACCAGAGGCTCATCAGAGAAGCATCAGACCCTCAGTCGGCTGGTGTTTTATGTTTGAGACCTTTCCGGAAAGGGTTTGAGGGTACTTAGAAGACCCAGTGGGTAAAGGAAGATGACCCAGAGAGGCGGGCTGTCTGGCCTTCCTCGCCGCCGCCTCCGAGCCCGGCAGGCCCAGGCTGGATTTGAATCCCGAGCTTCTGATTCCAAATACCGTGTCATCCTCGCTGCCACTACCTGCGCCCTTGATTCCAGACGACTCCCACACCCCGGGAGAGTTCTCTCAAATGTCCTTCTTTCCTCCTTTTAATTTCAGACACACACACATGCACTTACATATTCATGCACACATACTAACGTGTGTATGTATGTACATACATGTACACATGTGTGTATTTTAATTACTGAGGATCAACTGTGACCCCAGCAGACTTTATGTTATCTCTTCCCCAAACCTTTGTGCCAGACATCTTAGATGCTGGGGATATATTGGTAGAACAAAAATTTTTTAAGGTTTTAACTATTTATTTGACAGAGATAGAGAGCACATGCAGGGGGAGCAGCAGGCAGAGAGGGAGGGAGAAGCAGGTGGTCCACTGAGCAGAGAGCCTGACATGGGGCTCGATTCAAGGACCCTGGGATCATGACCTGGCGAAAGACATTTAACTGACGGAGCCACACAGGCGCCCCTGTAGGACAGATTTTTAACATTTAAACACACTGTCCTAAGGGCAAGGAGGGCAAGAACCCAGAGATGTGTCTACTTACTTACTTCTCACAATGACCCTGAAAGCTTGGTTTTATTTATCTGGGGGTGTAGTTATTTATTTATTTGAGAGAGAGAGAATGGGTAGGGGTTGGGGCAGAGGGAGAGGGAAAGAAAAGACTCTCTGCTGAGCAAGGAGCCCTAGGCGGGGCTTGTTCTTAGGACCCTGAGATCATGACCTGAGCTGAAATCAAGAGTCAGATGCTGGGGCACCTGGGTGGCTCAGTGGGTTAAAGCCTCTGCCTTCAGCTCGGGTCATGATCCGGGGTCCTGGGACCAAGTCCCACATCGGGCTCTCTGCTCAGCGGGGAGCCTGCTTCCCTCTCCCTCTCTCTCTCTGCCTATCTCCCTGCCTACTTGTGATCTCTGTCTGCCAAATAAATAAATAAATAAATCTTTTTTTTTTTTTTTTTTTAAATGGAAAGCAGCGTCCAGAGGTCCTTGGACTTACTGCAGAGCAGGATTTGCTGAAAATGAAGATATCTAATCCCCGGCTCTCAAAAGATTCTAATTCAGGGGTGCCTGGGTGGCTCAGTCACTGGGCGTCTGCTTTCAGCTCAGGTTATTATCCCGGGGTCCTGGGATCGAGCCCCACATCGGGGCTTGTGTGCCTTCTCTCACTGTACCTCTCTCTGTCAAATAAATGAATAAAATACTTTAAAAAAACATTCTGATTCAGCATTTCTAACAAGCACCCCTTAGGGATTCTGCTATTTCGTGGGAAATCAATCCCTGGGTCACCTGGGATAGACCCAAGATCGTGGGTTAAAGGCAGCTTCCCTGGAGATTTGGGGAAGTTGGGCACCAGCATTTGGAAGACCAAGCTGGGTGGGAGTCCCAGCTCCCACCTCTTGCGAGCTGGGTGACTGTGGGCAATCTCACATCATCAACTTCCTCACTTGTAAATAAAGATAAGAATATGGGACGCCTGGGTGGCTCAGTTGGTTGGGCAGCTGCCTTCGGCTCAGGTCATGATCCCAGCGTCCTGGGATCGAGTCCCACATCGGGCTCCTTGCTCCGCAGGGAGCCTGCTTCTCCCTCTGACTCTGCCTGCCTCTCTGTCTGCCTGTGCTCGCTCTCGCTCGCGGTTTCTCTGACAAATAAATAAATAAATAAATCTTAAAAAAAAAAAAAAAAAAGAAAGAAAGAATATCTGATAAATATACCCCCTGCACAATTTACAGTGAACCGCTCTTGACAATCGATCAGATTAGCCACCACTTATTACCATCACCCCCATGTTGTGGAGGAGGATGCTGAGGCCAGCTGGATCCCCACATCTTGCCTCAAATGAACTAGCTGGCCAATGAAGTAATCCCACCATCGCAAGTGGCCCGTAAAGGAACATATCCTTTTCCTTTTTTTTTTTTCCAAAAGATTTTATTTATTTATTTGACAGAGAGAGAGAGACAGCGAGAGAGGGAGGGAACACAAGCAGGGGGAGTGGGAGAGGGAGAAGCAGGTTTGAGCAGGGAGCCTGATATGGAGCTCGATCCCAGGGTCCTGGGATCACGACCTGAGCCCAAGGCAGACACTCAACCCATTGAGCCACCCAGGCAACACCCTTAACTTTATTCTTTTTTTTTTTTAAAGATTTTATTTATTTATTTGATAGACAGAGATCACAAGCAGGCAGAACAGCGGGGGTGGGGAGGTGGGAGCAGGCTCCCCTGAGCAGAGAGCCCAATGGGAGGGGCGTGGGGAGGGCTTGATCCCAGGACCCTGGGATCATGACCTGAGCCAAAGGCAGTTGCTTAACCAACTGAGCCACCCAGGTGCCCCCTTAACTTTATTCTTAATGCTTTTTTCATCTATACTATTTTTAAAAAATTCCTGTAAGTATTTATTAAAAAATTATTTCCAGATGCCTGGGTGGTTCAACGGGTTAAGCGACTGCCTTTGGCTCAGGTCATGATCCTGAAGTCCCAGGATTGGGCCCCACATGGGGCTCCCAGGTGAGTGGGAAGTCTGCTTCTCCCTCTGACCTTCTCCCCCTTACGCTCTCTCTCACTCTCTCTCAAATAAATAAATAAGATCTTAAATAAATAAATTCTTTTGTTCCAGGCGCCCTGGAACAAAAGAATTCTTAAAGGAGAAAATAATTTACCAAAAGCATTTGGTATCAGGAAACTCCCCAGAAACATGAGGCCACAATTTAAGCTCCTCCACAAGACATTCTTTTCTGTCTCACTCACCCTCGGATTCCAAGAGCCAGAACAGTGCCTGGTACATAGTAAATACTTGATTACTATTTGTGGGGGGAATGAATTATTTTAATTATGGTTTTTTATCAAAGTTTAAAAAGGTCATGTAGGGGCACCTGGGTGGCTCAGTGGGCTGAAGCCTCTGCCTACAGCTCAGGTCATGATCCCAGGGTCCTGGGATTGAGCCCCACATCAGGCTCTCTGCTCAGCGGGGAGCCTATTCCCCCACCCCCCGCCTCCCTCTCTGCCTACTTGTGATCTCTCTATGTCTGTCAAATAAATAAAAATAAAATCTTAAAAAATTTTTAAAAAAAATTTAAAAGATCATGTATTCTGATGGGGAGCCCTGGACTTGAACCGGGGGAGAATGTGGTTTGAGTGGTCTTTAACAGAATCATCTGTTAGCAGCAACTTCCCACCAGGGGAGCTGACCCTTGAGGGTGAGGGGGCAGACGACTCTGCAATGCTGGGAAGCCAGGCCCTCCACCTTTCTCTCGGAGCCCTAAGCAAGCACCAGGACCCTGAAGGATCTTGGGAATTTCTCTCCACATTCCTCACATGTCCGGCATAATTCAGGCATTTGTCTTTGATCTCACTAAATGGCAAGTCTGCAGACTTAGTAGCTCTTAGTACCAGTATAAATATTGTTATTTATCCCATTTACAGTTAGTAATTAAGTTTGTTTCCAGGCACCACAATGGAATTTAAAACACTCAGTTAAAGTAAACCAAACTAATCAGAGGCAGCCTGCTTTTCTCTTCAAAACATCCTTTAAAAGCAAAAGAACAAGAAGCTGCAAAGAGACAGAAAGGTCTCAAACGTTCTCCTTTCCCTTATACCCACCTCACACTCACAGAATGAATTGTTTTGCATGTGTGTTGAAAAGGACCCCAGAGATCTGGCTTCTGCTCTTTTTTATCTTGGGGTACCTGGCTGACTCATTTGGTAGAGCAAGCTACTCTTGATTACTGGGATCATGAGTTCAAGCCCCACGCTGGGCATAGAGCTTACTTAAAACAAACAAAAAGACCTACTGTCTCTTGTCTAAATTACTGTGTAATTTGGGCAGGTCACCTAACCTCTCTGGTCCTCAATTCTTTGAAGTGTTGAAGATAGGCGTGGCCTGAGATGGCTCTGTCCATCTGTCAAAGGCTTTGATTCCATTTACTAGGCACGGCAAACTAGCTCTCAGGTGATACCTTGAAAAGGAGAGAGAGTAAGTTGCGGAAAGAGAAGGGATGACAACTGCGTTGCTTGGAAACACTGATGGCTCTGGACTCCTCTGACACTGTGTACCATTGTGTAACCTCCTTCTCCCAGTGTTCCCATTTTAAAGTGGTTTAAGACAGAATCTAGTTTCAGGAGTAACAAACAGAATCTGGATTGCTAAGGGGTGATGTTGGGCTGTTTTGGTGATTTTGAGTGTAGAACGTGAACATGTTCAGACAGAACATTTACTCTCCCCCAGGCTCTCATTACCTCCTAATACCTCTTTAGCCCTTGAAGGCTGTTGTTTCCTTTTCTCTCCCTTTCAATTAAGTAGAATGCACACCCCGCGTGGGGCTTGGACTCACTATCCTGAGATCAAGAGTCGCATGCTCTATGGACTGGACCGAGCTAGCCAGGCACCCTGAAGGCCATTGTTTCTGCTAAGAATTCCCTTCCAAACCTGAAAATCTTATGATGCATCAGTTAGGGGAGGGCAGGGAAGATCACCTAAGATGTTCTACCATCTGCCCTCCTGGGAGGTCTCTGTCAGAAGGTCAAGGAAGGCCTCACAAAGAAAAACTGGAAAAGGGAGGCTGGGGATCACCCCAAGGAAAATCCAGACTGATTTGATCAGTGCTAGCTGTAAATCGGCACAGGAATAGCATCAGGCCTAATTGGGAGCATCTCAGCCTTCTCAGATGATGACTCATTTTAAGCAAACATCCAGTGACCCTGACTGGAATCCAGCTCAAATGAGGGAACGTGAAGCACTTACGACAAGTGAATCCCGGAAAAGACGCTGCCAAGTTGGGTACAGTACCTGCCCCAAAGCTCTCCCAGGTTGACAAGGACGCTGCCAATAATATTATTAATGTTGTGAAAAAGCTCTCAGAGCTGCAAATCAGCCACTGTGGGGACTTGAAGCTTGCTATAGGGCCTAGAGGAAGGTGACTCATTCTGGACAGAGTGATGTAGAAAAGCCTCCCGGAGGAGATGGTATTGGCCATGGGCCTTCTAGGCAGAATAGGAGAGGATGGGTGGAAAGAGGACCCACATCTCAGGAGTGGTGCGAACCAGGGTATAGAGCTTGTTTTCTCATCTCTCTGCTGGAAGGGGTGGCAATGATGCCCTCTTCCTTTGCGGTTGTAAAGATTAAATTAAGTGTGTGTGAAAAGATCTGGCACATAATATATTTAACTTTCAATTGCAGGTAAAGCAAAAATCATGTGCGTGGGCCAAGTTGTGAGAGGTGACTTTGGAGAAGGCTGCATATGTTGATGGTGATTATCTCTGGGTGCTAGAGTTTCTCGGGTAATGTTTACTTTTCTCTTTATCCTGTTCTATGTTGGTTGAAGTATTTATAGCAAACACATGTTATTTATATAATGGATAAAATGTTCTTTGCGAAAAGAAAAAAAGAAAAGCTATTTGTGTTCTGATATCTAAAAAATTAAAACCTAGGGGAAAGTAGCAGAACTGTTCAAAGAACCCCCCCCATACCCCTCACCCAGATTCACTTATTTTGAACATCAGGTCACATGCGCGCGCTCTCTCTACGTATATATACATTTTTTGAACTATTGGTAAGTCAGTTGCTGATACCACACCCCTAATTATTTAAGCATACATTCCCAAGAACAGGGGCAGCCTCTTACATAACCCAGCACAATAATAACAATCAATAAATTTTAAAAAAAGATTTCATTTATTTATTTGAGAGAGTGAGATAGAGATGAGAGGGGAGAAGCAGACTTCCCGCAGAGCTGGGAGCCCAATGAGGGGCTCAATCCCAGGACTCTGGGATCACGACCTGATCCGAAGGCAGTGGTGCAACCAACTCCGCCACCTGGGCGCCCCAGCCATCAATAACTTGAACACTGACACAATGCTATCATCTAATATGCAGTCAGGTTTTGCTAAATTGTGTCCATATTGGCCTTTAATTTCCTCCCCAGTCCAGGATCCAGTCCACGACCCCTGTTTGCGTTTAGTTGTCATGTCTTTTTCAGTCTCCTTAAATCTGCAACAGTTCCTCAGATTTTCTTAGTCTTTCATGACACAGACATTCTTGCAAGAGTACAGAGCGGTTATTCTAACTGAAGCGGAAGAAACGGTAACTCCGTTGGGTTTGGCAGATGTTTCCTCAGGATTAGGTTAATCTTCCGCATTGCTGACTGCACGGTCCCATGCGTCCTTCTCAGTGCATCACTTCAGCAGGTGTGCAATGGACGTCAGTTTGTCATGTTACTAATGTTAACGGGCACCATTTAGTTAAGATGGTGTCCCAGCTTCTCTAACATAGGATAGCCATTTCCCCTTTTTAATTATTAAACAACTTGCGGCTATTTATGTGAAACCCTTCGAATGGCCTTTCAATTTCATGGGATTAAAAAGATGAGGCTTTCCTTTGAGGAAACGGATATGTATTTCTTGCTGAACAGATCCAACAGCTCGCCTTCGGGATTACTAGTCTTTGTCTATAAAGATAGGTGAGCGTGAACCTTTCCGGAAAGGCTGAGTCGCCTGGACCGCAAGGCTTGACGGGAATTGTAGTCTCTCTGGGCGCCCCGAGGTTACACGCCGCCCTGTGGCCTCCTGGAGAAAGAGCCAGAAGCCGAAAAGGGAGGGCGCAGAGGGAGAGGGCGGTGGCGCGCTGGAACGCGGTGCATCATGGGACTGGTAGTTCGTAGGCGCACTCCTGCCGCGGACACCGCCCCCGCGCAGGAAAACTCGACTACCATACCCGATAGGCCACGCGCGCGGGGGGAGGGGAAACCCGGCCGGGGCCTCGAACAAATCAAATCGAAGGAAAGAAACTGCCGGCTTTCAAAATCCTCCTCCTCCGCCATCATCCGCCGCCGTGCGGGGAGCAGGTGGTGTCGGAGACGGGAGTGGCGAGAACTGCCGAGAGAGCTGACGGAAGAGTGGGCCGGGTATCGGGACCCGTGGGCTCGGAGGCGGCGACCCCGACCTGACCTGACCCGGACCCTAAATCATTTCCCGCCCCCGCCGGGCGGACGCGCGCGCTCAGGTCGTCCCACGCGACGGCGCCGCCTGTTTACGGTAAGGGTCGGGGTCCCTTTCCTTTCCCCGTCACCTGCCTCGGATGGGGGCGGGGGGGCGGCGCGTCCTTGCATCTGGGCGAGGAAGGTGTGGCGCTTGTGTGCACCTTCTGGGTGTCTTCGCAGCCTTATCCCCTCCGCTTCCACGGCCAAGCGCGGAGGGGCTGAGAGAGGGGGTGCTGGGGGGGCACAGGCCCTTTTCCCAGATCGGGAAACTGAGGCTTGGAGAGGGCGTCTGGCGCAGTTGCCAGCAGTGGCGCCTCTTGTTGGCGTCGCTGACAACTGGGGGCGGTGCGCGTCCTCCGGGAATCCCGGATGGGGCTCCCGCGCCTCCCGCCTGTCATTTGAGGCCCGCACACGCGCGTCGCTCCCCTTTCGCCGCCTCCCCATAGCCCCACGCCCGCGGAGGGCCTGGGCTGGCGCCGTAGCCCCTGAGATCGCCTTGAGTCACTGCCGACGCTTCGCAGAAACGGTAGATGTGCACCCGAGAAAATCTGCGACTTTCGTGCCCGAAAAGGAGAGGACCGTTTGTGTATTTACTGATCCTTTGCAGACCTAGGGCGAATCAAGCACCTCTCTGTGCTTCGTTTTGGCAGTCTTCAAAGTGCATGTTGTGTCCGTATGGGACTGAGGAACAGGCCCTTTTCTAGCTGAGTTTTGTGTTCCAGTAGGAGCATACCTGGGAGCCCCACCACCATTTCTCTTGCCTCAAATTGGCCTACCCAGAACTGCACGTGATGGCGGGGTTTCAGGCTCATGTTTATTTAGTGTCATCTCTTCGTTTTGGGATCACCTTCCAGATGCCAGGCCTTAGGTTGCATTTAAGTGATCCTGTCAAAACGTCTGTCAGTGCCTGCTTTTCTCTGTTAAAAACCCACCAGTGGCTCTCCTTTTCACTCAGAGTAAAAGCCACAGTTTTTAAATGGCCTTTGTGACTCTGGCCTCTTGCTAATTCTCTCTGCTCATTTCTAGCTTTATTTCTCCTTCCCTCTCTGCCTTCCAACATCACCCGCCTCCTTGCAGTTCCTCTAATCTCCTCTCTTCCCCCCAACCAAGAGCCTTTGCTTTTGCTATTTGGTTTGCAGGAATGCTCTTCCTTCAGATACCTGCCTGGCCCAGACCTTGATATCCTTCAAGTCTTTGTTTCTTTCCTAATAATATCTTCTTTAGCCATTCTGATTTGTTTTTTAAGTAGGCTCTATGCCCATTGTGGAGCCAACATGGGGCTTGAACTCATGACCCTGAGATCAAGACCTGAACTGAGGTCAATAGTCGGTTGCTTAACCAACTGAGCCACCAGGCACTCCTCTAACCAATCTGTTTTAAATTGCAACCCCCAGGGGCGCCTGGGTGGCTCAGTGGGTTAAGCCGCTGCCTTCAGCTCAGGTCATGATCAGGGTCCTGGGATCGAGCCCCGCGTCGGGCTCCTTGCTCAGCGGGGAGCCTGCTTCTCTCTCTGCCTCTGCCTGCCTCTCTGCCTGCTTGTGATCTCTGTCTCTCTCTCTCTCTGTCAAATAAATAAATAAAACCTTTAAAAAAAAAAATAAATTGCAACCCCCAGAAAACTCCTTTCCATCTTCTCTATTTGTTTTTCTTCTTATCATTGTTTTAAGATACTGCGTATCTTGTGGAGAACACATGTTCTAAGGGGTGCATGGCTGGCTCAGTTGTTAGAGCTTGGGAGTCTTGATCTTGCTGTTGTGGGTTTAGACCTTACATTGGGCATAGCGATTACTTAAAAAATAAAATTTTAAGAGGTGCCTGCATGGTTCAGTCATTGGGTGTCTGCCTTCGGCTTAGGTCATGATCCCAGAGTCCTGGGATGGGCCTGCTCAGTGGGAAGCCTGCTTCTCCCTTTCTCACCCCCTGCTTGTGTTCCCTCTCGCTGGGTCTGTCAAATAAATGAATAAAATCTTTAAAATAAGTAAATATCCCCCTCTCTCTGCCTGCCTCTCTGCCTCCTTGTGATCTTTCTCTCTGTCAAATAAATAAATAAATAAAATCTTTAAAAAGAGAGAAAGAACACTTATTTTAAGAAGGCACTCTTTTGGGACGCCTGGGTGGCTCAGTTGGTTGGACGACTGCCTTCGGCTCGGGTCATGATCCTGGAGTCCCGGGATCGAGTCCCGCATCGGGCTCCCGGCTCCGCGGGGAGTCTGCTTCTCTCTCTGACCTTCTCCTCGCTCATGCTCTCTCTCACTGTCTCTCTCTCAAATAAATAAAAATAAAAAATATTAAAAAAAAAAAAAAAAAAAGAAGGCACTCTTTTTTTCATTCACTGCTGTGCTCCGGTATCTGGAACAAGTATAGAACATAGTAGTACACAATAAATGTTTGTTGAATGTATGAAAAGACACCTCGTTACCCAGAAGAATAATTCATGCTTCCTGGTAAAGATAGACAAACCAGGGTGATCCGGGTTAAGTTAAAGAGAAGGAGGTGGGAAGCTGGCTGTCGGAAGCCCAGAGGATGCCTGGGGGGAATGAGAGGATTGGGGGCCGTCACAGTCGTATCTTAAGGATGAATAGATTGGGAAAGAACATGTTCTGGATAAGAAGAAGTCTCTATGGGTCAAGTTGTGTCCCCCATATCCATCTTCCTTGGTGTACCCTGATTACCTGCCTTTTCCTCTTTAGGAAAATGGAATGGTCCTTTCTGCCAGTGTGCTGAGTTCTGCCAGGCTGGAAGCTCCTTTCTTTAGGAACTCTGCCCTTGATCTATTGTGATGGTGGCTGTTGTGATGTAGAAACCTCTGGTCTCCTAGGAACCCCTGAGGTTTGGCTGCCATGGGTTGCCCAGTCTCCTGGCCAAGGTTGAAACTGGCTGTGCAGTGGGCTGACCCCTGTGCCCCACGCCCAGAGACATGCCAGCTTGGGTGGTGGGGCATTTCCTGGGATGGATGACCTGGATCCCATAGCCATCTTAGTTCTGTTTGAGGAAGGAGACCCTCAAACAGAGAGTAGCCAAGATGATCAGGCAGGTGTGTGCTTGGGGCTCTTTGCTGCTATTGGTCAGGGACTCAACTGCCATTCACAGGGGACCCAGAAAACGGGCAACTCACATGGCTCTGCTTGGTGTCCCAGCTGGGGCATTTGGGCAGGGGTGGAGTTAAAGTAAGGTAGTGACTTTCCAGAGGCTAAAATGTGATTTTACTACATTCTTGCCACTTTCTCCACCTTTCCAGAATTGTTCTTTCCCTAATGCTATTTTCATTTCTCCCAATAGTTTAGCTGTTGGAATCTTCATAGTGGGGGAAGGGGGTTCAAAACCCTGTTCTGCCCTGTCCTTCTCAGCTGGGGGGCCCCAGGAGACTCTCTCTCTCTCTCTCTCTTTTTTTTTTTATATTTTACTTATTTATTTATTAGAGAGAGAGACACACACACATACACAGTAAGAGAGGGAACACAAGCGGGGGCGGGGGGGGCAGAGGGAGAAGCAGGCTTTCCGCCAAGCAGGGAACTCGATATGGGGCTTGATCCCAGGAACCAGAGCTGAAGGCAGACACTTGACGGAGCCACCAGGGCGCCCTGACTCTTCTCTTTTAGTGAAACTTTGTCCTGCTCAGTTTGCAGATTTCCAGGGGAGCCCAGCAACGTGGCCAGCATGGCCTCTGAAGACATTGCCAAGCTAGCAGAGACGCTTGCCAAAACCCAGGTGGCCGGGGGACAGCTGAGCTTCAAGGGCAAGAGCCTCAAACTCAACACTGCAGAAGATGGTGAGTCCGCGCATGGGCTGGCCCAGGGGAGGAAAGGGATTGTGCTAACGACTACTTACTCTACTTGTGCTCAGGCTTGTTTAGCTACATTATCACATTGTTTGTTCTAGTAGCTCTGTGAGATATCGTTGGGCCTATCTAACAGTGAGGCTCAGAGATGATGTGTCCACAAGCACGTACAGGCTTCCTTGCTGGTCGTCGTGTTTTTGGAGGCCATCCTCGCTGGTGACAGCTTAGGTTGGCAAGTGGGAAAGGATAGTAAACGATGAGGGACCACGACAGCAGTCTCAGGATATCGCCCCTGATGTCTTCAGACCTTTACCACCATGATCCCCGGGCTGGGAGTACTGGTTGCCCTCCCCAGAGGTAGGACCCTCTTGGAGGTCTGGTCCAGGTACCTGAATGCCCTTGGGAGAGGGATGGATGTTCTTGTCTGTGTAGAGGAATGAGGACTGGAGGGAATTAGGAACAAGAACACAGGCCCTGCTCCTTTTCATCCCTAGCCAGAGCCTGGCTAACACTCATCAACCCGGAATCCGCTGGCGTTTGGAAGTGAAGGCGCCTGTGTCAGTACCTGCGAGGCCTCTTGAGGTTCGAGTCCAACCAGGGAAACTGGTCTGGGCTTGCCTGGTTGTCAGGGAGTGTAGGCAGGCTTGTTGCCCTGCACTGGCTCGGAAGCCACTTGAGTCCTTGGGTTGGTGGGAGTGTGGCCATGCACATTCTTAATATCTCTAGAGGGCCTTAAAATTTATAGAGCTCCCGCGAGCTCTTGTCACTTTTGATCATGCACCATCCTTGGGGGAGGGAGGTGGAAATGTTACCATTTTATAAAGAAGGAAAAACAATTAGGAAGACCTAACTTGCCCAAGGTCATACAGCTGGTACATAGCAGAGCCAGGATTTTAACAGAGGTCCAGCTGAATTTCTGTTCCTGTGTTTCTCAGTGGACATTCAGCTCAGTTCAGGAAACACGAATTTGCTATGAAATGCCACTCGCTGAATGCCGAGTTGGCAGGCTCAAGTGCCATGCAGATGGAATCTCGTTTTATTTTCCTAAACGTCCTTGAGGTGAGTTTCATCCCCAGTTTGTAGGTTGGAAAATGAAAGCCCAGGGAAGTGAGAGATAGGACTTGCCTAAGGGCTCAGGTAGAAGCGGTGGAGCTGGGATTCGAGCTCAAGCCTGTCTAGCCTTAAAATCCGGGCAGATCACCACTTCACTGGCGCGGGCTGGACCTGCCGCCTCCATTTTGTAGGTCACCAGGGATGCCCAGCTACAGTCTCAGCCTCTGAGGAGCTTCTGCCCGGGAGTAGGGAGGGACGGGCTCAGAGAGCTGCCGGGGTGCGGCCGAAGGTGAAGGCTATTCTGAGTGACGGGAACAGAAAGCTGTGGGAAGCTCGGCGAGGGAGAGGGCTCATGTCTGGTTTCAGAGGGCCCTGGAAGTCTCCGTGGATGAGGTCGGGTGTGGACTGTTCTTAAGAGGGGAAAGGGCACTAGAGGCCGGGAGAACCACGGGAGTGCGGCCCGGGCGCTGAGACACACAGGGTGGGCTTGGGAGAGAAGAAATCAGGATGCCAGAGGGAGCCCAGTGCAGAGGCCCTTGGATGCTGTGTGCGGGAGCCCGGCGGCTGAGTCCTGGTTCCAGAAAGGGCCGGCCCAGTCAGGAGAGGGCACGGGCCTGTGTGAGGAAGCCGCGAAACTGATGATGAGAACAAGGCTCTTTTCTCTCCCCAGTAAGTCATTTAAGGACCAAAGAAAGGTCTTTCTGCTTCTCCTTGGCTACGTGGTGAACACCTGGAACCTGTCACTGTGTGAGGTTGTGGAGGCTGAGAGCAGGCTCTGCCGCCCGGCCTCCTGACCGCTGGTCTGGACAGCACCGCCCTGGCCGGTGTTTGAGTCCCACACCTGGGCACGTGGGGGGCTCATCATGAAGCGCCCGCCTTTGGCTCAGGTCATGATCCTGGGGTCCTGGGATTGAGCCCCACATCAGGCTTCCTGCTTGGTGGGGAGCCTGCTTCCCTCTCTTGCACTCCCCCTGTTTGTGTTCCCTCTCTCGCTGTCTCTCTTTTTCTGTCAAATAAATAAGGAAAAAAAAAAAAGAACTCCATTTGTATTGAAAACAAGTGAGAGAGGCCACCCAGTGGTGATCCCCGCCTTCCTGTCCCTTCTCGTCCCATGTTGATGCTTTTTCTTCCAGATCGAGTTGTGCCTGTCACTCTCCCCAGGGCTGAACCCTCCATGCTTGCATCACTCGTACAGGAGAAGTCTTCCCTCGGGGCCCTGGCATCTCTGTTGCCTGGCGCTACAGGACTGCCCAGACGTCCCCGTGAGCAGCTGTCCCCCCTCCTTGTTTGGCTGGCCGGTCTCCGGCTGTTGGGGGTGCTCCGTTTGAGAGCAAGTGGTCCGAGGGGCTGAGACATGATTTCAGCCCTCGTGCCAGCTACAGAGGACACCTGGGCACCTGGGGACCCGGCGCGGGGGAGGGATTGAGGGGGTGCGGATGGGGGGAGCGCTGTGTGCCAAAGCAAGGATTTGGAGAGGAGCACATGGGTAGAGTTTCAGAAGACCAGTCTGAAACGTAGCTCTGCCCTTTTCCTGAATTTCTGGGCAGAGTTGCTTCATTCCTTTAAAACTCAGCTTCCCCTTCTAGAAAGTGGGAGGCTCATACCTGTCCAGCCTTCTGGTTGTGAAATGAGAAAAGGAAAATGAGTGCTGGTCACCACCTTCTGGCTGTGTGACCTCAGTAGGCATGCACATGCTCTCTGTGTCTCCACGTACTCCGTTGTGAAATAGACGGAGCAGTGACTAGACGGTGTGGGGGAGGAGGCTGAGCATTCCTCTCTGCGGGGCACGGCAGTGAGTGGAGGCAAAGTCCCTGCTTTCATGAGCTGGAGCTCCTGGCCCAGTGAGGAGGGGCTTATGAACCCAGTCTCCATGTAATGATAAGTCATCACTCCGGAGAGTGTAAAATTGGTAGCAGGCAGTGTCTGCGGGGAGACCAGGGCTGTGAAACCTGCCAAGCAGGATCTGACCTGCCTGGGAGTATAGCAGCGCTTCCTGGGGAGGTGCTGCTGGCTGCTGGCGGCCTCAGCCTGGGGAGGGAGGTGTGTGCGCAGGCCCCACCGGGACAGCTTGTCTGTGAGCTCCTTACAGGTTGCAAATCACCACCTTTCTGAAACCCTTTCTGTGGCCTTTGTCACCTAAAGGGTCAAGTCCAACTTTCCTCTCCTGTGCACATCTCCATCTCTTTCCCACCACCTTACCCCACTCTTGTCTTGTGCCAGCCAGGCTAGATGGGTTTTGTCTCATGCATCTTGTGTGTTCTTGTTTAGGTTTTAAAATTAATACGTGCTCATTATAGAATATAGAAACATTGAAAGAAGGCAAAAAACCCTTACCTTCATTATCTCACACCCCAGGATACAACTACTTTTAATTTTGGTGCGTTTTTTTCCTAGCTTTTTTCTAACCATAGCTGAGTTCCTTCTTTTTTTTCTCTCTTTCTTTCTTTCACAATTTGGATCATAATTAGAGATACTTTTTTTTTTTTTTTTAAGGTTTTGTTCGTGTGTTTGACAGACAGCATGAGAGGGAACATAAGCAGGGGGAGTGGGAGAGGGAGAAGCAGGCTCACCGCTGCGCAGGGAGCCAGATGCGGGGCTCGATCCCAGTACCCCGGGATTATGACCTGAGCTGAAGACAGATGCCCAACAACTGAGTCACCCAGGCGCCCCAATTAAAGATACTTTAAAAGCTGCTTTATAACCTGATGTTAAGAATAAATTGAGCAGTTCATGAAAAAGCACAGACACAGCCATAATTGCAGCACCTAGAGATAAAACTGTTTTAACATTGGGTTTCTATCCTTTTAGAGCTTGTGGGATGTGTGTGTGTGCGCGTGCACGTGTATGTGCATGTGTAAGGTAGAATATATAGCATTTTATTTTTTATTTTTATTTATGTTTTTTAATAGGTATAACATTTTGAAAGTGTGATCAGACCAAACACCCATGGAAAACCTCATTTTTCACTTGACACTGTGACATGAATATTTTCCAAGTCGGGCAAACACCTGTGGCACCATTCATAATGACGTCAGTAAAACTGTGTAATGTACTCTGGTGAATTAACCTTTTCATCATAACAAAAACGATACAGTAGTGAACGCCCCACACATGAATCATGTAACACTGAGAGCCTTTCTGTTATTGTACCTGCTGGAGTCTCACCTGGATGCCATTTCCCTGCTTGGCCTCGTGCACTCCCTGTGCAGGAAGGCTCTGCCCACGCCACCATAAGGTGCCCCAAGCCCCTTCTTCGGCCCATGCAGCCAGCTTCTTTCTTCCTTTGGCTTCCAAGCCTTCCATCCCAGCCTGTTTTAATACTCAGTACAGAGGAATTTTCTTTTTAGTCACGTCCCCTGCTAGACTGTGAGCCTGCCTGATTCTCCTTTGTAAGCCAGAGCCCGGCACACGGCAGGCCTAAGTACTGCTGTTGGAATTGTGAGTGAAGAGGTCGTGGCCAGAGTCTGTTCTGCCTCAGTTGTTGGTGAATCCCAAAATCTCAGTTTCTGTTCTTTGGTCCTTCACAGCCAAAGACGTGATTAAAGAGATTGAAGACTTTGATGGTTTAGAGGCTCTGCGCCTGGAGGGCAACACGGTGGGCGTGGAGGCGGCCAGGGTCATCGCCAAGGCCTTGGAGAAGAAGTCAGAGTTGAAGGTGAGGTCCGCATGGTGAGCAGGCCCAGAATGGTTGGGGCCAAGCTTCCACTCACGCCACCACAGCCCCTGCCTATGTCCAGACCCTCCTAGGTCCTGCCTTGTTGGTGGTCACTATGAACAGCTCCCCTTGCTCTGGCCTTCCCAGAGCACAGTCCTGGCCAGGGGCCCTCTCCCTGTGTGATGCGTCCATTCGGATCCCGCGGTGACAGACAGGAGTGTCAGAGTGTCAGAGGTTCATCGGGTGACACGCGTGAAAGATGAAGGGGGAAGAAGCAGAACCGGACAGGGCGAGCCTGCAGCTAGCACTGCAGATTTGGCATCTGTGAGGAGGGAAGGGCCCAGATTTGGGCCGCCAGTGCCTTGGACAATGGGGCCTTTCTGGCAAGCACTGAGTTTTCCTAGCTGGGAGTTCCAGAGCAAACTGCCTGTAGAAGAGTCACGTGTTGGGCCGAAGTGGCCAGACCTCCGCTCAGCGGCTGGGGCGGGGGTTGGGAAGGTGCTGTGCTCCTCATGCTCAACGGCGGGTTCTTTCTTAAAGGTTAGACCCAAGTGGTGCTCCCCTTTGGCCGGCACAGGGATCCTTCTGTTCCATTCCTAAAGGGGGTCCCACTAAACAGCAGTCCCTCGAGGTGCTCGGTGAGAAGAGTTGGGGTATCAGGTGTTTCAAATAGTCATGGGGGAGTCCCTGTGTGCTCTCCGCTCCCGGGAACCCCGGCGTGCAGAGGTATGGGTGGGGGACCCCCTTTTCTGGCTGCAGATGGTGCTCAGTGCACGCAGGACACGTGTCCTCAGTCCTTGGGGCACCCCAGATGAGAAAGACTGGGTATGTTTGTAAGTAAGTCAGGGGAATGGAGGCTCGGGGGAGCTGAGTAAATAGCCCAAGATCCTCGTACTGGTCAGTAAGCCGCGTGGCACACTCCAGAGTCTGCTGCTCTTTCCTGGCCCTGCTGCAGTGGCTGAAGGGAAGGGGTGCAGGGCGAGGGTATATGGCGTGGATCTGCCCAGTGCGGCCCTGGAGCTGGCTCGTGCGGCGGCCCTTACCATTCATTTCCTCAGGAGGATCATGGTCAGCTTAGTAGATAGGGCAGTGGTGCGTCTTCTCTTCTGCCCACGGCCTGTCGTTTCCCTGAGCAGACACGGGGACATCTTCCTTGGAAAAAAGACCCTCTGCACTGGCCAGTGAAGGGCAGGAACGGAGGAGATGTGGCCTGGGCTGGAGGCCGCAGGAGCTGGGGTTTGTCATCGGAGGGTCTGGGTTCAAGCCCCAGTACCGCCACCTTGTGTTCTGTGGCCTTGCACCAAGTTCCGCTCGGAGTCTGGGCTCCTTGATGAAGCCATTTTCTTCCCTGTGAGGTTGCTGTGGTGAGCAGATGCAGGCTTGTGACACATGCATTTTGTGTCACCTCGTGCAGGCCCAGGGCCTTGAGTCACCCTGCCCCCGCTGGGTCAGGGCCGGGGCAGGTGGGAGCTACCCTTGACCCCAGTAATGCTCGCCAGGGTGCTGGGGCACGAGAAGATGCTCCGTCTCCTGTTGGAACACAGGCGCAAGCTAGGTCTTGACGGATGAGAGAGGTGAGGTCCACAGCCACACGGGTCAGGAGGGGCTGGGACTGGGCCCAGATGACAAGCCCAGCCTCATCGCTCTGCAGTAACCACTCTCATTTAGAGACTGTTGGGGCCAAATGCTGTATTGCAGAGATGGGATCCTGGGGATCCAAGATGGGGAGTGGGGAGTGGCAGGCCTGGAGTCAGGTTAAGTCAGAATTGGAACCTCATCCTTGTGCCCCCAAGCCCCATGCAGACTGTTGGCCCATCAGAGCCGGGTTGGGGAAGCTTCTGGGTGAGAGGCCAGTTGTTCGGGGTTCCAGTGCTCAGGCTCTGGCTGCCTGTCCTGGCCCTGAGCACCTGCATGCTGGTGTATCTGACTGAGCAGACCCATGTACACTGTCCCCTAAGTTTCCATGTGTGTTGGTGATTTGCTTTACTGGAGGCCTCGAGAATTCTACAGAAATCAGTTTGCCTGGTACTTAAGGTTGGATTTAGTTTATACATTCCAAGGACTGGATTTTCAGGGGAAAGTTGCTTTCTCTGGCTTCCATCATTCCGAGATTCCCAGGAGAGGCTGGAGCTGCCACAATTGGAGGGTAGGGCTGGGTGCTTAGAGACCAAATTCCGCTGACCTGCGTCATCTCACAGTCCAGCCATAGGGCCACCACCTTTGTGGCCTTACCCAATACTTTCTTTAAATCAGCTCACTTTGATGTAATTCAAAAGCAAACCTGTTCCCTTCTGTAAATGGAAGATGGTATTCTTTACCATAAAAGTAACAAAGTAGCATTATTAAATTCTTGTCACCTAAAGGTTGTTACCTAAACCTTATGGGCATGAGGCCTGCTCACGCTTTGTTCAAAACGCAGACAAGGGGCGCCTGCGTGGCTCAGTTGTTGAGCATCTGCCTTTGGCTCAGGTCATGATCCCAGGGTCCTGGGATCGAGCTCTGCCTAGGTTTTCTTGCTTGTTGGGGAGCCTGCTTTACCCCCGCCACTCCCCCTGCTTGTGTTCCCTCTCTGGCTATCTCTCTCTGTCAAATAAATAAAATCTTTAAAACAAAACAAAACAAAGAAACAAAAAAAGGCACTCGAGCCAGAAGTGGAGAGGTGGGCAAGATCCACCAGCCCCAAAGCAAGACCGCCCTCTGGAGGTAATCAGGAGGGCTGGAAAGAGTCTTGGGGGGCTCCTAGCTGGCTCAGGCAGTAGAGCAGGAGACTTTTTTTTTTTTTTTTTTTTAAGACTTTACTTATTTTTAGACAGGCAGAGATCACAAGTAGGCATAGGCAGGCAGAGAGAGAAGGGAGGAGGAAGCAGGCTTCCTGCTAAGCAGAGAGCCCGATGTGGGGCTCGATCCCAGGACCCCCACATCATGACCCGAGCCAAAGGCAGAGGCTTTAACCCTCTGAGCCACCCAGGCGCCCCGAGCAGGAGACTCTTGATCTCAGGATCATGAGTGTGAACCCCATGTTGGGCAGAGAGATTACTTTAAAAAAGCCTTGAAAAACGAGTAACTTCCTCGCTGCTGGTTCCTTGTATTGCTTGCTTACCACTTCTGCCACTCAAATCCTGTCCCGTGTCGCTTGGGCCCAGTGTATGGGAAACTGGTTTTAGAAACAGAGTCTGGCATATTGGCCCTGGCCCTGCCCCTGGCCTGCTTGGGGCCTGGGGCCAGTCTCTTCCTTCTCAGTATGGTTTCCCTCCTGGAAAATGAGAGGGTTGGGCAGATCAGGGTTTTCCCCACACTTCTGTTGAGCCCTGTGTGGCCTTTGGGGCCTCCCGGTGCCCCCAGCTTCAGCCAGAGCTGGACCAGCCTTTTGCTGAGGAAACCCAGCTTCAGAAGTATTGTCAGGCTCAGCAGCCCGTGGCCGCATGGGTGCGGCGTCGCCTGCAGGCCACCTCTGCGGGCCTCCACTGACTCGTCTCTTCCTTCTCCTTCCAAAGCGATGCCACTGGAGCGACATGTTCACCGGGAGGCTGCGGTCCGAGATCCCGCCAGCTCTGGTAGGTGCACCGGGCCGCCATTCCCCTCCTCTGGGCACCGTGACCCCTTTGGTACCTCCCAGGTCTGTTTTCACACCTTGTTCACACCGTGGGGGACTGAGACGCTGAATGGAAGCCCGGCAAGTGCAGCGTCTGCCCGTGTCCTGACAGACAGGGGGATGTCCAGGCCGTGACAGAGCCAGAGGTTAGGGGCCAGTCCTCTGGGGACGCGAGGCCCAGTCACAGGCAGTGCAGCAGAGCCCCGGGGTCCTTGGGTTCATTCCCGAGCTTTGTGGCTTGACTCCGCTGTGACTCTCACTCCCTCCACTCTTCTGTCTCTTACCTTTGCACTGCTCGTTCCTTTGCTTCTCACAGCGGGTGGCTTCCATCCACTCTGCTTTCCATTTCCCCATTCCTGGGACTCAGCTTGGCTTGGGTCCGGTTCCCAGCCTGGGGTTGGGTGGGTGGGTGGGTCAGGAAGGGGCGTCACTGAGCAGATTGTGGCTGGCCTGGGGCTCAAGGAGAGAGGCAGGTGATAGATAGCCTTTCAGTAACACAGGGCCCAGCCTTCAGGGTGAGGTTCTTGGCCAATTATTGGTATGAATGTCTGTTACTAGGTCTTTCACCCTGGTTGTGCTGGGCCTGCCTTCTTAGACCTCCATGCCTCTAGCCAGCACTGTGGTTCCCGAGGTGCCCAGGGACTCCCTTCGTTTCTAAATCACCTTATCCTGGGGGCACCTGGCTGATTCCAACGGTAGAGCAAATGGCTCCATCTTCAGGTCAAGTTCAAGCCCCACCTTGGACATAGAGCTTCCATTTGAATGACTGAATGAGTAATGTATTAATAAGCTAATAAGTTAGTATAATGATGATGATGATGATGATGATGCACCTCAGTCCAGTGAACAATTAAGGGTCATTCAGGGAGTGATAGGTGCCCTAATGGGGACCCCAGAGGGAGGGCTCCTCTGTTGGGGGATTGAGGAATCCCTTTGGGAGCCGGTTCCATTAGTTACCGGCCTCAAAGGGTGACCAAGAACAGGTGAGGGGAGGATTTGGGGGTTTATAAGAAGGATTTAAAGTTAGAAGAGGGGGTGAAGAAGATGCACTTGGGAGATAGGAACTGTGGGCCCCACATGCATTGTTTTACCTGATTTTTAACATTTAAATTTTTCCATCTTTGAGAGAGGGTTTTTTTTGTTTGTTTGTTTTTGTTTTAAGATTTTATTTGACAGAGAGATAAGGAGGGAACACAAGCAGGGGGAGTGGGAGAGGGAGAAGCAGGCTCCCTGCAAAGCAGGGATCCCGATACGGGGCTCGATCCCAGTACCCTGGGATCATGACCTGAACTGAAGGCAGATGCTTGGCGACTGAGCCATCCAGGTGCCCCTGAGGGAGGTATTCTTATCTCCGTATTACCGATGACCAGAGTGAATCTTAGAAAGGGGGAAAGAGAATTTGGGGTCAGAGAAGGGCAGGAGATGCAGGGAAGGTAGGGTAAACAGGGTTTCCGCAGCTCTGGCAGCTGGAGGGCAGGCTGCCAGTGGGGCCAGGTGACAGGGGCTGGGCATTCTGTGGGCAGGGGCAGCCAGAGAATGGCCCTCCGTTGCTAAGGCAGTAGTGGAGAGGGTACTGGAAAGTACCCCTGCTTTCTTGTTTGTGGCTGAGGCAGGAAGAGTGTCTCTACTCCCTGACTCTGTCCACTGGGAATCCCGTGTAGGATGCACGCCCAGAGCCACCTGTCCTCACCTGTCTCTCGGGGGGAACTGTAGGTATCCCCAGCCCAGCAGGTTCCCAGGAGAGCATAGCATCCTGCCATGTTGGTCTTGGGCTGCGGCTTGGAGATAAGCACCCATCTGCCCACTCACCACCAGGAACCCTGGGGGCATCAGCGGGGCCTGTCTCCTTGGCTGCACGTGCCCTGAAGTGCAGGCCTCCTTCCCTCTGTGGGACCTAGAACCGACCTGAGGCTGTTTCCTCTCTTCTGTCCCCCACAACCCTGGCCAGCCAGCTCCCTCCTCTGCTGCCTGGATCACTGCCTCCCACTCCTGGGCGGGCTCTCGGCCTCCAGTCTGCCCTCAGGTTTGGGGGATGTGTCTTCGGTAGCCCTCCCCCCCACATCAAAGCCCTCAGAGCTCTCAGGCTCGGGTTCACCGTCCTTGGCCTGACATCCAGGACTCTAGCCTCGTGTGCTTCCTCTCTTCTTCCAGCATCAGCCTCTTCGGGAGGCCACTGCTTGTCTCCACACACGCAGTGTGCTGCCTCACGCTTATGTCTCTCTGTTCACGTTTGCACCGTTGGCTGGAATCTCATGCCCGGTTGACTGACTCTCATTCAGCCTGAGCTCAAGCGCCGCCTCTGTTAGGAAGCGTTCTCTGACCACCTCCCTGCATACCAGACCCCACGCCCCACCTGAACTGGGAGCCTTCTTCAGGGTTTCTGGTCCCGGGTGTAGCATAGGGACAGTCTGTACTGAAATGGTCTGTGTCTCTGCCTGGGTGCCCGCTGAGGGCAGGGGGGACCGAGCATAGAAGCTTCCTCCAGGAGGTGTCCGTGAAACTGAGCCGAACCTTCTCTGTGTCCAGACCTCACTAGGAGAGGGACTCATCACCGCCGGGGCGCAGCTGGTGGAGCTGGACCTGAGCGACAACGCCTTCGGGCCCGATGGGGTGCGAGGCTTTGAGGCCCTGCTCAAGAGCTCCGCCTGCTTCACCCTCCACGAGCTCAAGCTCAACAACTGTGGCATGGGCATCGGCGGCGGCAAGGTGGGTGCGGCGGGCCCTCCGCCACGGTCCCCCCTTCCCTCCCTCCCTGCCTGCCCGCTCCCCTGCTGCGTTGGAGCAGGAAGTATGTGCCTGTGGCCGCCATCTGGGAGGGCCGGCCCGGTGCTTTTCTCTCCAGAGGAGCAAGGCCTCAAAGGCAGCAGCCTGTGGCCAGTGGGGAGAGGAGGTGGAGGCCTGGAGGGTGGGGTTGCCTAGCAACCATCCCCAGTTCTCACGTTGTCTTGGCAACACGGAGGCAGTGTCTGCTGGCTCTGCAGAGCGCCGGGCTGGGGCATCCCAGACCTGCTGTGCCCTTGGAACGGCGTGCAGAGCCACGTGAGGCCCGGCATGTACGTGGGGGAGAGAGCCCAGGAAGAGAAACCGCTTAGGCCTGGGCACAGCTCACCTTTTTCCTGGACTGGGCCTTGCCCGAGGTGCCTCCCCCTCCCTTGCCAGCCAGTCAGCTGGTCTGTGTGGAAAGGTGTCTCTTCTCTTCCCAGAGCCTGCACTGAGGGAGCCCAGCCCAGCTGGTTCTCTTTTGTCGTTCATTCTGGCTCCTTTAGGCCCAGACGCTAGAAAGGCCAGTTCCCATCCTCCGTATCCGCACTCAGCATTCTGCTTGTTCTGACCAAAAGGAGAAAAAGGCTGGGACACGGGGACCTACAGCGACTGGGAACGTCTTCTCTCTGAAGATGGCTTAAATGCATTACCCTGATTCTCCCACCCCCACCAAGAAGGGGGTGATGCTATTCCTATTTTTCTACCTGAGTGGATTTGGGGTTAGAAATCTTGGGTCAAGTCCCCAGATGGCGTTGCTGGGGTGGGACTAAGGGATTTAAACCTGCTTTCGTGCCCGTTAGAGCAGCAAGAGGAGCCGGTGTTGTGCTCCTGGTGCCCCAGCCTGAGGAGCCAGAGCGGCCTCCCCTGCAAGGGGCGCCTGCTGCCTCTTGCCCCACGGGAGGGAAGGCCGGCTCAGTCCGCCCCACGCCCCCCACCCCCGTCTAATTGGGCAATAAGCTGTGCACGTGTGTGAAGACGTTAAAATGTTGGCATCAGCACAGAAAATAGGTCCAGCCCACCCTAGAGCAGGGTGTGCTGAGGGAGCTGGAGACACGCCTGGGAAGTGCCCCAGCTTTGCCATCGGCTCTCCTCTGCCTCGTGGCCAGCCATGGGACCTGAGGCTCCTAGAGCTGCCTAGGACTGTGGCATGGCGCGGGGACAAAGACTGAACCCTGTGGCCAGGGGAGCCTCCCTGGCAGCCCAGCTCCAGTCTGGGTTTTTTTTTGTTTGTTTGTTTGTTTGTTTATTTTTTATTTTTTTTTTTTAAAGATTTAATTTATTTATCAGTGAGAGAGGGGGAGAGAGCGAGCACAGGCAGACAGAATGGCAGGCAGAGGCAGAGGGAGAAGCAGGCTCCCTGCTGAGCAAGGAGCCCGATGTGGGACTCGATCCCAGGACGCTGGGATCATGACCTGAGCCGAAGGCAGCTGCTTAACCAACTGAGCCACCCAGGCGTCCCTGTTTTTTGTTTTTTTAAAGATTTTATTTATCTATTTGACAGGGATCGCAAGTAGGCAGAGAGGCAGGCAGAGAGAGAGAGAGAGGAGGAGGCAGCTCCCCGCTGAGCAGAGAGCCTGATGCAGGGCTTGATCCCAGGACCCTGAGATCCTGACCTGAGTGGAAGGCAGAGGCTTTAACCCACTGAGCCACCCAGGCGCCCCATGGGTTGGTTTGCTTGTTTTTTTATTTAAAGATTTTATTTATTTATCTGACAGAGAACACAAGTAGGGAGAGCAGCTAGGAGAGGGAGAGGGAGAAGCAGGCTCTCCGCTGAGCAGGGAGCCCAATGCGGGGCTCGATCCTGGGACCCTGGGAGGATGACCAGAGTCGAAGGCAGATGCTTCACTGACTGAGACACGCAGGCGCCCCCCACTCTGGTATTTGACTTGTACTTGTCTTTACCGCCCATACTCTGATTCAGTGAGACCCTCTTGTCGCATCTTGTGGGTGCTGGCCTTGCTGACCTGTGCCTCCTGGGAGCTGCTAGCGCCAAGGTCTCCCGGTCCCGCGGAAGCTAGTCCCTCCCGCTGGAATGTGTTCACTGTGGCCTGTGTGCCACATACACGGAACGGCAGGGGCCCGAAGGACTCACTGGGAGTGAGATGTATCCCTGTGCTGGGAGCTCTTCAGACCCAGAGTCTCCCGGTTGGACTCTAGTAGGTGCTGTGGCCTTACCATGGTGGTCTCAGAAGGAACCAGGGAGAATGGGATCCCCTGGGGCAGCTGGTTCCTGCCTCCTCAGAGATTTCTTAGGAGGCTGGTTACAGCAGAAGTCCAGTCTTGAGCCTGTGCACAGCCCACCGGGAGTCGGGCTGGTGGTCGCTCTTCTGGCCCTCCTGGCCCCCAGAGACGGAGAGCTGTGCAGTCAGGCCGATGCAGCCGTCAGTTGGGGCTCCCCTGTGCATTTGCCGTGGGACCTTGGCTGGCACAGTTACCTCTCTGAGCCTTGGCTTTCTTTCTAATAGAGTCAAGCCGATACCACCTGCTTCCTAGGCTCAGTTTGTGGTTGAAATGAGAAGGTGTGAAAGTACCTTTGTCGAGAGCGCGGGCGCTCCAAGAGGCGCGCCCCGAACGTTGCCTCTCTCCTGTACTTCTTGTGACTGCCCCGTTTTATTTACCATGGTCTCTGGGTTCCCAGCAACCAGCCAGCAGTTTGCTCTGTGGGTATCACCAGGTACTCGCTATCTCCTGACACCTCCCAAGCCATGTGTCCGAGGTGCGAGACAGAGCCATGGTCTCGGCCAGCTCCCCCTAGGCACTGGGCGATGTGGAAGACGTGCCAGAAGATTTGGGCTCTGGTCCACAGTCTTCCACTAGTTTAACAACCACAGGAATGTCCCTGCCCCTCTCGGAGCCTGCAGTTCTTCGGCTGGAAAGTGGGAATCACCACCGTCCTCCCCACAGAGGGCTTCTGGCTGTACAGTGAGCTCACCGGAAGCCCCTTCCGCAGGAGCTGGCTTGCGGTTGGCCTCTCCGTGTTGGTGTCTCCCTTCCTTCCGGGTGTGTGTCCCCACCTCTCACCCGAGGCTAGATCCCACAGGGTGGTGGGACAGACACACGGAGCCCGCTGTAGGGTGCTGAGCACAGGCGCGGAATTACATGGTGCCTAAGAGCCGTTCTTTGTCCCCGGGTCTGCCACCAGTAGGTGGCACGGGATGTTGAAAAACAGGGCTTCCTGCCTCAGGGTTGGGCCTCTTGTCTTCCCCCGCCCAGATCCTAGCGGCGGCTCTGACTGAGTGTCACCGGAAATCCAGTGCCCAAGGCAAGCCGCTGGGCCTGAAGGTCTTCGTGGCTGGCAGAAACCGTCTGGAGAACGATGGAGCCACTGCCTTGGCGGAAGCTTTCGGGGTGAGTGGCTCCAGCACACCTGGCCCCGCCATGCCCCGAGACAGGCTGAGTTTTGCAGGGTGACAAAGCTGGTATACATCCAGCTCTGGAGTTGAGCTGGGAGGCCTAGGGTGAGTTGCTTCCCCCTCTGCACCTGCTGGCTCCTTCTGCAGCGGGGCCGAATTCCTGTGCACCATCCTCCACTGCTGGTGCATTGGTGGCGGCTCCCTGGAGTAGTGTTTGAGAAGACTGTGGGGTTGCTCTGATCGGTGGGTGAGGTCTGCTGGGCTCAGAAGTGGCAGCGGGGTGCCCGAGCGGTGAGTGGGATGACAGCCTGGCACGGCGCTCGCCTGGGCTCGTGGAGGGTCCGTGTCTCTGGCCTCCACTGGGTGGGGCACAGAGATGCTTTGAGAGGGGGAGGCGCAGGAGCAGTGGCTCAGGTGCCCTCTCCCCTCTGCCTCCCCTCCCGTCACCCTTCACGGCTGCCCCGGTGCCCTGCCCCCCACCCCAGGACACTGTTGAGACCCTGACCTTGAGCTCTGTGAGAAGGCCATGCCTGCCTCAAGGCGGTGGGAACTTGGGAGTCTTTCTTTTCTCTTAATTTAAATGTTTTCTTTGGCAAACAGTATCCTAGGCAGCATTCATCACACTCAGGCCAGAGAGGCATTCCCCACTGTCTCCCTGCTGGAGCTCATCTCGGGCAGAGAGGGAGCATGGCAGCGGAAGGTGCCCTGGGTCTTACTGGACCCCTGGCTGCAGGGAGCTCCTGCTGCCGCCAGAGCTGGGGAGCCCAGTTGCCATCCTTGCGAACTCTGTGCCGTTAAAGGTTACACCTTCTCTGCACCATCCCCTGCCCCCCGCCCGGTTGCTGTCCCTGGTGGGAAGATGGTGTGCTGTGTGAGTGCGAGCCGCTGGCAGATGTCCTCCCGTGCCCTTAGAGCGGGGCTCTTCGCACAGGGTCTCTTCGCACAGGGTCCCTGGGCTGTCTCTAGTCTGTGGGTAGAATTCAGGGAGTCTTTGAATGTGGCTGGGGGAAGATTGCATGGTTGACAACCACTAAAGTAACTAAAATCTAGTGTTACCTTGAATCGTGAACATAGAATAAATCTCAGCAGCGTTCAGAATGCCCGTGATTGTGACAAGTATGGAAATCACAGATTTTTCACATCAAGTTACAGTTGTTACAGAGACGTTGGAACCTCTGTTTCCTGCTCATCGGCATCGCGGTGGCAGTGGGCTTGCCCGCGGGTACTGTTACCTGGTGCCTTTGTACTAAGGAGGGCATCTACTGCTGCAGCACACATTTGGGGTTTTTTCTAAATATTTTGAGGACTGTCTTCCAGTTGAATGGATTTCCTTTGTAGTCCTGTATTATTTATCTTAAAAATTTAAAGCATGTTCAGGAGGGAGCCATGGGCTTTAGCAGATGGCCCAAAGGGTCTGGTACCAGAAGATACTGAGAAGTCCTTACTGGTAATATTCCTTCACTGGCCTACCTGCCTGCATTTATCTGTGAACTCCCTGTGCTGTTCTGGGCACTGTGGAACTACAAAAGGCCCCTAGGTGGAGAGTCCTCGCGCGCCTGGCCTCAATCCTTGGTAGCAGTAGAGGCTGGGATGTGGCTCTCCTTGGGAGCTCAGAGGCTGGTGGGGTGTAGACAGGAAGGTGGCACCGATAGTCCAGGATGAGAAACACCGAGAGAGAGGAAGGACAGTGCTCTGGGGGCACAGAGAAGGGCGCTGGACCGTGCCTGGGGGCAGGGGGATCCTGGAAGCCCTCCTTGGGGAGGAGGTGTCCAAAATGAGAGGTATATATAGGAAGACAGCATAGGAGTCAGTCTGTCAAGAAAATGTCCACAGATAAGGACGCAGTGTTCCATGCAGAGCGAAGGAGGTGTCGGAAGGTGGGGCTGAACAAGAGCTAGGTGGTTGGAGAAGATTCCGCGCTGCAGAGCAGCAGGGAACGTGCGGCACTGGTTGTGCTGTGTAAATAGCGCGGGAGAGCCCCGAGTAAGACGGGCCCAGGAGCTGCAGTTTACAGGGACGGACTGCGGCTGACCCCCGGGCCAGCGCCCAGGGTCCTTGCGAGGTAGAGGACACCTGTGTATGATGCAGGAACCTGTGTTCTGAGCGGTGTGACCCTGCTTGAGTTACTTACTAGCCTTTCTGATCCCTAGTCTTCTCTGTCCAGGTAGGTCTCCCTCCCGAGATTGTGGAGAGCATCAGATACGACCCTGCGCAAAGCTGTGCTTTGAGATCTGTGCGCTGCATAGCCACGGGCAAACCTGGGCCTGAGCTGACGGCAGCCCCTCCCCTTCTGCCCGCTGGATACTGTTGGCGCGGGGCCTATCCACCCTGATAGCTCGGGAGCCCACCACCCTGCTCTGTCCTTCCTGCCCCTCACAGATCATCGGGACTCTGGAGGAGGTCCACATGCCTCAGAATGGCATCAATCACCCCGGCGTCACAGCCCTGGCCCAGGCTTTCGCCATCAACCCCCTGCTACGGGTCATCAACCTGAACGACAACACCTTCACCGAGAAGGGCGCCGTGGCTATGGCCAAGGTAAGGCGGGAGTGGCGGGGTCAGGGTGGAAGTAAGCAGGTCTGGCTGCTGCCTTTTGAACACACCCATCATCAGGTAAGCCCCCTCTGCCCCTCCACCAGGTATGTGCCTGGCTATTTTGAACATTCCAGAGTGGGGCACATGTCACAGGCTTGCTTGTGCCATTTTCGGGCATGTCCATACCTCCTCCCTCTGAGCTGCTTCTACACCCAGCTGTTGGTGCTGGATTTGCTCTCAGAGGCTGCCTGGCTTCTGTTTTTCTCATTGATTCTTTCATCAGCTGTTAATTGAACTCTGTACCTCGTGCAGGCCAGGCAGAGTTGAATCAGACTCTGCCTCCAAGGAGCTCCTAGTCCCGGGAGGGAGGGGAGAGGCCAGCGAGAGCACAGGGCCCGAACCTGGCTGGCTGGCTGGCTGTCGAGACCTCACAGGGCCCCAAGCCGCACGAAAGGCTAGTCCCGCTGCTGTGGGCTGTTAGCAGAAATGTGGGCAAGGGTAGGGGAACACACAGGAAGTTCAAGTCAGACTTAGGGAAGACTTTTTGGAAGAAGTCACATTTTGACCAAGTCATACAGGGCTTGGTCTATCCACATGGACTGTGGACAGAGAAGGGTGTTTTGGGCAGAGGGGTCCGCAGCGTGGGGGAGGCCCAGAGGTGGGAGGGAGCCTTGTTCCATTGGTCCTGGTTTGAAATGACCAGGGTTCAGGGTGTGTCTAAAGGCTGGAGGAGGGGCGGGGAGTGGGGGGGTCTCTTGCTAACGCCGAGGCTCTCCCATGAGTAATAGGTGTGCAGGGTTTTAAGTTGGGGGTTCGACTTGGTCAGATTTGGGCTTCAAGAAGGTTCTGGCCGTAGCACAGAAGTAGGGTGGAGGGAGGTTCGCGAGAAGCTGGGAGGGAACGCGAGCTGATGAGGTTCAGGGAAGGCCAGGTGAGGGGGCGGCGACGGTGTGACGACAGACGGGGTGAGCCGTGAGCTCTCGGAGGCGCTTGCCCTCACCCAGGCCTTGGCTTCCTCCTCGCAGACGCTGAAGACCTTGCGGCAGGTGGAGGTCATCAACTTCGGGGACTGCCTGGTGCGCTCCAAGGGCGCCGTCGCCATCGCAGAGGCCGTGCGCGGGGGCCTGCCCAAGCTGAAGGTGCCGGCGCCGCCTGTGTCTCCCCGCGCGGGGCTGGGCTTCCCGCACGCTCGGGTTGCTGCCGTCGGGGCAGGGATGGGGTAGTCTTGAAGGCCGGGAGGGCCTGGGTTCGTGGCTCAGTCCTTGCACAGCTTCCCTCTCGTGCTGTGCAGTCCTGTCACCTGTGTGATAGGAGCCGCTTTCTTCATTTTGGAAATGGGAGGAGGGAGCCATGGGGTCAGGAGGGTGTAGCGCGAGAGAACACACCCAGCGCCCGGCACGCCACGACGGAAATGGCATTATTTTTATCGCGGGTGTTACTCTGCCTGGCTGGAGGACAGATCCTGCCTTACCCTCCCGTGGGGAAAACAGAGGCTTCAAGTAGGTCCCGGTCCCCTGGCCTGTGGTTCTGTTTGCCTCTACTCCTTCCTCTTATTTTTAGGAGCTGAACTTGTCGTTCTGTGAAATCAAGAGAGATGCTGCTCTGGCTGTTGCCGAGGCCGTGGCGGACAAGACCGAGCTGGAGAAGCTGGACCTCAATGGTAAGAGGGGCGGTGGCCTTGGCCCGGGCCTGCCACGTGGGCCCTGCTGCCCTCTTGACCTTCCTTCCTCCTGTCCCCCCCTCCCGCCCACGAACAGGCAACATACTGGGAGAGGAGGGCTGCGAGCAGCTTCAGGAAGTGCTGGACGGCTTCAGCATGGCCAAGGTGCTGGCCTCCCTCAGGTAGGGGGCTGCGAGCCATGGCGCCTGTGGTTCTGCTTTTAGTTGCTCCGAAACCGCTGTTGGAGCCCCTGTCTGTGCCAGGTGCTCTGCAGGGCGACGGGTGCGAGGAGCCCGTGAAGGTCTCTGACTCGCGTCGTTCGGGCGGGGCGGGTGGGCCGGGGACGTTGGATTAGCGTGTGTTCGGCAAGGAGGCAGGAAGAGCCTGGGAACGGGCACCCTTTGGTGCGGGTGAGCCGGGGGCTTCCGAAGGGATGAGCTTTGATCTGAGCCGACCGCTAAGGTGGGGAGCAGTGAAGTCCGGGGGCAGGGGCTGGGCTCGCTCAGGACTGTTTGTACAGTCAGACTTGGAGATGGGGTCTGGAAAGGAAGATGGTACAAGCGAGTGGGGGGTTCGGGGTTTGCGGGGCCCAGGTGCAGGGGGAGCAGGGGCCGGGGTGGGCGGGGTGTCTCCTCCGTCTGGATAGGAGTCGTGTGGGCCGTCAGCATCCAGTTGCCTCTGCCCTTCTAGCCCCCAGGACTCCTTCATTCACCTGCAGCCTCTCACTTGTGTCGCCTCAGGGCTAGGCCGGTGCTGCCGCTGAGAACCGGGGGCTCAGCGATGGCCTCAAGAGGCTCGTGGTTCCAGAAGTCCCCCTTCCCCTGTCCCCTGCAGCCGCAGCTTTCTGTGGGCAGTGAGCCACGGTTGGCGCAGTCTTGGGATCTCAGCCTGGGCAGTGTTCCTGCCAAGTCAGCTGTGATAGACCATTTTCTTCTTTTTCTCTGTTTCCCCAGTGGGACTGGGGCCCATGTGGGACAGGGATGAGATCTGGTTCCTTGGTGTTCACGACATGGGCTTCCTTGGGGGAGCAGTGGGCTCCCTGCTGACCCACGTGGCCCCCCAGCCCGGGAGCAGCTGCTCCCCCAGGCCTCTGCGGGCTCCCTCCCACGTGCCCGGGCCGTGTCGGGGTGTGGAGCCAGGCCTCGGCGCCAACGTAGGCCACTGGGCAGGGAGGGTCCGCTTTAGCCGAGTCCCCTCCGCAGCGATGACGAGGGCGAGGATGACGAGGAGGAGGAGGAAGAGGAGGAGGAGGAAGAGGAAGGAGAAGAGGAGGAGGAAGAGGAAGAAGAGGAAGAGGAGGAGGAGGAAGAGGAGGAGGAGGAGGAGCCGCAGCAGGGGCAAGGAGAGGAGCCATCCACACCGTCAAGGAAGATTCTGGACCCGAACAGTGGAGTGAGTTCCTTGTCGTTTGCCAGGGTCAGAGCCTGGGCCCTCGGATGTGAAATCCCGAAGCGTCTTCAGGGGGTGGTGGGTGTGGAATCCACTTAGGTACCCTGGGTGCAAAGTGTTTTTGAACACACACGCCTGTGAGTAAAAGAAGAAAATTTCCGCCGTGTGGCTGTACTGCTCTCGGCTTTCGCTGTCCCCGGCACAGGCACGTTCATTTGCGCGCTGTGACGGGGTTATAGCGTGTGTTATGCAGCTGCACTGTTTCTTACGAAACACATATAAATATTTCTGAAAGAATAGGGTAAAAATCAGCACAAATAGAAACTCTTTTCCTATCCATTTAGGTGACCCGTAGGGACAGCCTCCCGTTCTGGAGACTGTGGCCCAGCTGGGACACTTGGTGTCCCGCTTGCTTCACTAAGAGGCTGATGTCGACAGGACGGCCGTAGTCTGTTCCCTCACAGACTCCCAAGTGCAGCTTCTGGAGAACTACGGGTTGGACAAGGACCCCCGCGCTCACGTTGAATTTCACTTTTTTCCCAGTTTAGGAAAGCATTTGAGCCAATGGCCGGGCACCTCTGGTGCTTCCCCTGGCTCCACTTGAGTTCCTGGTGGGGTCCCCTTCCACCCCCACATGCCTCCTGCGTCACTTTTGGGACATCGTGTGTCCCAGGGAGGAGCTCCTTGGCCTAAGGAGGGGGCTTGCCCCCACCGCAGAGGCTCCTGCACTAGGAGCCAGTCAGGGAAGCGTCTGTGGGCCCCTCAGCCTTTAGGGGCCTGCCTGTGAGCGGGAGGGAGAGGACTGCATTCCGAGCCGTAGGCCCCCAGAGTGAGGGGAGCGTGTTCTGGGTGAGGAGTCTGGGTTCGGACCTCTCCAGAGCCATGTGCACCCCTGTCCCTCAGGAGCCGGCCCCCGTGCCGTCCACACCGCCGCCCGCAGACGCCTCCACATTCCTGGCTTTCCCCTCTCCGGAGAAGCTGCTGCGCCTCGGACCCAAGAGCTCGGTGCTGATAGCCCAGCAGGTGCGTGACCGCGCCGCTAGCTGCGGTTTCTGGAGCCGCAGGAAGACGGGGACCAGCAGAGCCCGGGCTTTGGAGGGGAGGCTGCCAGTGGGAATGGGGGGCTGCCCGGTGTTTGTGTGTGTGTTAGTTTTGGGGGCAGAGTTTAGTGACTCGTCGGTTGCACTGAACACCCTGTGTTCATGCAATCAAGTGTCCTCCTTAATGCCCGCCCCCCCCCTCGTCACCCTGTCCCCTCCCCCACCTGACTCCGGCAGCCCGCAGTTTGTTCCCGGTAGGTGAGAGTCTTATGGTTTGCCTTTCTCTCTGCTCTTTCTTTTCCTTCCCTTCTCCTGTGTTCATCTGTTTTGTTTCTTAAAGTCCACATATGGGTGAAATCATATATTTGGTTTTATCGGACTTACTTTGCTTAGCATAACATCCTCTAGTTCCATCCACGTCATCGCGGATTGTTACAGCTTCCTTTTTGACGGCTGAGTAGTACTCCGCTTGTGTATATCGCGCATCCTGATCCCTTCATCTGCCGATGCGCAGCTGGGCTCTTTGCCTAGTTTGGCTACAGTGGCCCTTGCCACCATAAGCACTGGGGTGCGGGGACCCCTTCAAATCACTGTGTTTGTATCCTCTGGGTAGATACATAGACGTTTGTTTTTTAAACCCACAGAAACACGAGTGAGTGTGACCCGCGTGTGTGCCTCCCTCCAGGGGCTGCACATGATGCGCTGCTGGGAACGCGCGCGGGCCACCGACGGGCAGGCACGCGGCACCCGGGGACACCTGGAGAGTTAGGGAGTTCTCCCAGGACGCTCTGGTGCGCACACACCTAGGCTCCGCCTCCCACCCTTGTCCTCCTGGGGCTCCTGCGGAGGCCACGTGCCTGCCAGGGCCCTGCTGCAGCCTCGTGTGTTGGCTCACTGCCCGGATCGTCCGCGGCGGCTGTCAGGCACCTCCTGTCTGCCAGGCACTGTCCTGAGTCTCCCGACATGGTTCTGGTATTGAAGCCTTTTGGCAGCCCACCATGTGGACCCTGTTACCGTGTGTTACAGATGAGGAAACAGTTTTGATGAGCATAAGTGATAAATGAAAAGAAATTCAATGGGCCCGCTCTCCGCGCTGGCCTGGCATTTTGGCTGATGTCCTTTTTCCGTTTTATTTGTGTTCTTTTCTTCTTCCCGTGATGCATGGGATGAAAGGTCCGCTTTTTTCTCTAATACCAGCCGTCATCTCTTGTTGAGATGCGTCAGCAAAACTTTCAGCAAAACCGGTGTCCCCTCCGTCCCCATGAGTGGAGGTCACACTTAGGCCTGCGCTGTGTCTGGACACTCGCGTTCTTTCCCCTTGTCTCCACTTCCGTGAGATTAAGCTTCCTTGCTCGTGAATGTCGTCTTGCATTATCTGTTCAGCTTGGATTATCCGAAGGGGCCCATTAGGCCATGGGAATGACCATGGTTGTGTGGACTCACGGGCTGTGTGGACTATACACCGCTGTGGGCCAGGCCCGTGCCTAGCTCCAGGGGACAGCACGGGGTGAGGCAGGACCCATCCCTGCCCCCCTAGCCCCGGAGACCTTGGCGCGACACAGGCCTCCTCCAGCCCGCAGCGGTGTATAGGCACACGTTCCCTGGAGCTCTGGCCGCTGGTGACCAGCCGTTGTCTCCTGTGTCCTCAGACCGACACCTCTGACCCAGAAAAGGTGGTCTCCGCCTTCCTGAAGGTGTCGTCTGTGTTTAAGGACGAAGCCGCGGTGAGGACAGCTGTGCAGGATGCAGTAGGTAAGGCGGCTTGGCCTGGGTGTGGCTGGCTCTGCCTCCCTGCTGCCTCCGGGCTCCGGGCTCAGGTGACGTGTCTAGTTGCTGGAGCCCCTGGTCGCCGCGCTGATGTGGGCACCGCTCTCCGCTCTCTTCTGCCTTTTCTTTTGTTGGGTTCTTGCCGTGGAGCAGGCTGGCTGCGGTCCCGTCTTACTTTTTACGGAAGGGGGAACAGAGGCCTTTCCAGAGCCGTACAGTTATGTCTAGTTGGATCTCATCAGGTGGCATCTGCCGTAGAAGACCAGATAGTGACAGCCCCAAGGCCCTTCCAGGGGCGGCCCGCCCGCAGGAGAGGTCATGAGCTTTTGTCCTCATCTCTGAGCCTCCACACAGTCCCCCCCGCCTGGAAGCCTGCAGGATGCCTGCTTTCCCCGCAGCGTTCCCAGGGCTTCCGGAGAGCTCTCTCGTCCGGTCGTGACCCTCCCTCGCCACCCCACTCCCTGTGCTGCTTCCGTGACAGCACGTGTCCCCTGCGCACCTTGAGCCCCGCCAGGTGGGCCAGGCTTGGCCAGGCAGGGAGGGGACGAAGAGCTCAGCACGGGAACAGGGCAGAGAGGAGTGGGGCTCCGTGTGGCGCTTTGTCCTGGGTGGGTGCGCTGTGGGTGGCATTGAGGCAGGAGGGCCGGTGGGGAGCAAGGCCGTGGGGCTGGCGAGGCCGGGTGGAGCCCCTAAGTCTGCTCCTTGTGGTCCCAGCCCCGTGCGCATTGATGGGAACAAATTACCTGCGTTCTTTTCCCCAGAACAGCTGCCCGGCAGCGCGCAGCCCCAGTGTCTGTAGACCCCCACCCCTCCTTTCCTAACTCTCTGCTCATCCCCGCTTGCCCCCCCAGAGTGGCTGGAACCTCCCCCCGGGTGATCTGCCTCCTTCATCTCCACCCCCACCGCCCCCCACCCCCACCAGCCCCGGTCACGCAAGGTTCCCAAGCCCCTTTTCAGTGTGTGAGGTCAGGACAAGAAGGGCAAGGTGTCACAGCGGGCGGGTTGAGCCTTTCCCTCGGTGCTGGCTGTCCCCTCAGCCTGGGACCCGTGACCGCAGTCTGCCGCCCTGTGTTGGGCTGACTCGTGCAGGAGGCGGGCCCCAGCCCGTGTGTGCCGGGGCTGCGTGCCCTTGGCCGGTAGGCGGCCGTTCGCTGCAACAAACTTGCTACCCCATGGCTGCTTCTGCTTTGCAGATGCCTTGATGAAGAAGGCCTTCAGCGCCCCCTCTTTCAACTCCAACGCCTTCCTTACCCGGCTCCTCATTCACATGGGTCTGCTCAAGGTGAGGCTGTCGGGGAGGGAGGGGGGACACCAGGGGCAGCTCGGGCCACGCCTACCCACCCACCCCGACTCACGCCAGAGTCCTGCTGGGACCCGGGGCCGTAAGCCCCGTTCCTCCATGATGGGACTCAGCTCGACCTCAGCCACCCCAGGGGCCTTGTAGCTCACTCTGCCTTGTGCTGTGTGTTCCCCTCACAGAGTGAAGACAAGATCAAGGCCATTGCCAACTTGTACGGCCCCCTGATGGCGCTGAACCACATGGTGCAGCAGGACTACTTTCCCAAGGCGCTCGCGCCCCTGCTGCTGGCATTCGTGACCAAGTGAGTGTGCCCTCGCAGCCCCCAGGGCAGCCACACCTCGCATATGCAACCCCTAGTCCGTGGAGGCTTCCCCTTGTGCGGGGCTCTCAGCATCTGTGTTTAAGTGTCCCCCCTCGGTGCCTTTTCCTGAGAGAGACAGAGGACACGGAATGGCCCCCCATTTCCTCATGAGGAAGCAGCACTGGAGAGTTGCCCAGCTTCTCTGTGCTGCTGCTCGGTGTCCTGTTCTCAGTCTCTGGGAGCAGTTCTGTGTCTGTTCCCTTGGCCACAGGGCTGAAGCTAGAGGGCCTGGCACACCCGCACGTGTGCCTCTCGCCTGCAGACACCAGATGCTCAGAGCCTGGAAACCTTCGCCTTGTCCTGCAGGAGGGTCCTGGGCCGTGGTGGGGCAGTGGCTACGTTGGCTAACAAGGAGCCTTCTCACCCCAGCGCCTGTGAGGGATGGGTCGGAGGGCTCGTCCCCTGTCCTCACTGAGGTCCTCTGTGGCCCCAGCCCCCTCCTGGCCTTCCTCAGGCCTTAGTCTCCCTACTTGGCCCACCAGGCTGTTGAATGAGGTTGTCTCTGGTGGCTCAGACCCTCCACAGTTGCTGGGAATCCAGTGCCTTGGGGAAGGCTGGCAGGGGGGAGCGAGCGCAGCACAGTCCTTGCCTGGCAGAGGCGATGAGTGTTGCGGGGTCGTCTGGCTCCATGTGGTGAGGATCCCCGGCCAGCTTCCAGGACTGTCGGCGCCACGGCCTCTTGGCCACTGTGACATCTTGCGGTCTGTTGTGCTCCTTGGGCCTCGTACTCTCGTATGTCTGCCCACCTGCCACCACCACACCTACCCCCCGCCGCCGCTGTGGCCGACACCACCCCTTCCGCGGCACCTGCACTGGCCATTGTGAAAAGTCGAGCTGTGGACGCCTGGCTGGCCCAGTTGGTAGATCTTGTGACTCTCGATCTTGGGGTCATGAGTTTGAGCCCCGTGCTGGGAGAAGAGCTGAGTGTTTGGCTCTCTGCCAGAGTCCAGGGCAGGCCCTCACCCTGGCTGCAGCTGGATGTCCCTGCCCCCCCCTCCCCTGCCCAGGTGCACTCTCCCCTGTGCCGGTTCCCACGGCATGGGCTTAGTTCCGTGGAGCATCTACTGGCCCTGGCCCTGCCCGCCACCACCTGACAAAGCCCAGTTCCTTTCAGCCTCTAGTCAGAATTGTTCCTTTTGCCTTTCTGTTGCCCTAGGGCTGGGTTGGACCCACAAGAAGAGACCCTCTCCCTTGGTGCTGTTGGTCAGTGGCAGGGTGTGTGCCCCACCCCCAGCACAGGCTTTGTCTGTTCCACTTAAAAGAGGGGAATTGGTAAAAGCTGTCCCTTAGGCCGCCTTTGAGGTGACCACAGAGTGACAGGCACGTTTCCCCTCCCTCGACTCTTGGCCCAGTGGTCTGATACGGCGTCTGTGGGCCGCACATCCTGGCTGCACCCCCCACTCGCCAAGCCTCCTTTCTTTCTCTGTAGCGAGATTCATGATCTTTTTTTTTTTTTTTAATTTTTTTAAAGATTTTATTTATTTATTTGACAGACAGAGATTACAAGTAGGCAGAGAGGCAGGCAGAGAGAGAGGAGGAAGCAGGCTCCCTGCTGAGCAGAAAGCGGGATGTGGGGCTTGATCCCAGGACTCTTGAGATCATGACTGAGCTGAAGGCAGAGGCTTTAACCCACTGAACCACCCAGGCGCCCCGAGATTCATGATCTTGATGGTGACAGTGGCCAGCCCGTTATCTGTGAGGGGCCCTGTGGCCGCTGGAAGGGCCCTCGCACAGGCTGCTGGGTGGAGAGTAGGGCCTGGGTACCCACCGCTCTGAGCTTCACACACCCCCACCCCGCAGCGCACAGAAGGCAGGCTTCTATCATCTCCCCCACAGAGTCATCGTGAAGGTCAGAGAAAGAGAGTCTGGCACATTTCTGGCCTCAGAAACGGCCCCGATCCCCCCTCCACAGTGGGGATGGTGGCCCTGCTGCAGCCTGAGGTCTCTGGCCCGAGCTGTGTGGGTTCCCTCCCACCCCCTACATTGACTCCTCTTTCCTCACACAGGCCCAATGGTGCCCTGGAGTCCTGCTCCTTTGCCCGCCACAGTCTGCTGCAGACGCTGTACAAGGTCTAGGCACGAAGCGAGCGTCCCCCCAAGCCCGCAGCCCAGACCAGTGACTTGGGAAGGGACGCGGATGAAGGACTCGAGCCGGCCAGAGGCAGGGAGGCTCTTTGTTGCTTGTGTCCTGTCGGTCCCCGAGTGTGCGTGTCGGTGTGGTGTGAGTGCAGGTGTGCGCTTCCTGTCAGGGTTGGGGTTTTTAATGTCTCCCTGCTGGACTGGCCCTGGTCCCACTGGAGGGGAGCTGGCCCCCCGAAAGGGCTGCAAGCTGCTCTGCCATTAAACTCCTTGCCGTCTGAGGGCGCTCTGCTGATCCGCGCCTCCAGCCCGAGGCCCTGGTGGCTGTCGTCTCCCGCCTTGCCTTCCCTGCGCTGCTGGGCTGCCCCAAAGCCTGGGCAGCTGCTGTCTGTCTACCCTCCCTCCCCTCTGTGTCGCGGCTGGGCTGCGTTTCCCGCCCTGCCTGGGGCTGCTCACTTAGTGGCCGACTTTGCCTTCTGTCACTAAGCCCTGGTCCCGTGGCCACTGCCATCCACACTCTCCATCACTGCTGGGCTGATCTCTCCGCCTGGACTGCAGAGACTGCCACGGGCGTGGGCCTATGGGACGGTCAGCAAAAGGCAAGACTCTGGTTCCCAGGCCATGTGGACAGGAAGAGAAGCCAGTGGCAGACCCTGGGGGTCTAGGAGCAGGACTTGCTGGGTGGATGGTGCAGGCTCCAGACCCAGTGGGGCCCGCGCCTTGCTGCTGAGATGTCTGTGACTGGCCTGGGGGCCATGCTGGGGGGTGCTTTTTGGTAGGCCCAGACCTGGTCTCCGGTCCCCGGGGGCGGGGCCCACAGAGCCTGAGCTGTGGCTCAGAGGCTCCTAAAGGACCAGGACAGGGTGGGGACTGCGCTGGAGCCGACCCCCACACTCTGTGTTTTCCCCTTTGCGCTCTTTGTGTGTCTGGGCTGTGCCCGGGGCTTCACAAATAAAGTCATCTGTGGCAAGCGTGGGCACTGAGCAGTCTTTCATCTTAAGGTGGGTAGTTGGGGCTTAGTACCTGGAGGCCCACCTCAGTCCGGACGGGTTGGTCCATCCCCAGAAGCGCCCCTGCGTCCACCTTGTATCGTCCCATGGGGCACGGAGTGTCAGCTTCCCGTGGACAGCTGGGCAGTTCATGCCCAGGAGCGGCGCACGAGTCCTGGGGGTCAGGGAGCGTGGAAGGATCTCTTCCTCTGGGTGCTGAGGGTCTGGAGCTGGGCGTGTTGCAGCTGTCCAGCCTCCTCTTACCCTTCACCGAGCCTTTGGGCTGTAGCGCCCCCAGCCCCTGCACTGCTCCATCGATGGACCTGGCTAAGCCAGACCCTGTCCGGATTTTGCCACAAGCCTCACCGGCTGCACGGTCAGGAACCCCCGGGTCTGGCTAGCAAGGTCATGTCACAGGGTTGAGCTTGGCTGGGAAGCACCCATGGGGTGTCTGGCCATAGGGCCTGGAGTGGAGGGCACCCCCTTGGGGTCCTTCCTTCCCTTTGCCTCATGTGGTGGGAGGACAGCTCCGCAGACCCTCCTTACCACCTGCCTGAGCCAGCAGCACGCCTGGGGAGCCCGTGCCTCCCACTGAATTCAAGAGGTCCCTCCGAGCTTTCGAAGGGGCAGCATTTCCTTATTGGCTGTGGACCATGCAGGCAACAGGCACTGTCTCTCTTGGCTGGGTGGTGGCAGAGATTCCCATGCCTTGCCCCCCTACCCCCTGCTCCGTGAGGTGATACGGCAGAGGCAGGTAGAGTTCTGACCAACCCCAACCCCCACCCCTTCGCCAGGCCCTGTTTTGAGCTCTGGGCCACAGGCACAACTTTTGGGGGGCTCCCAGTCTGGCACGCGAGACGAACAGTCATGGCCCAGTGTAAGGGATGGTGGGCAGTGAGGTCAGGGAAGTCTTCAAGAGTTAGGGGTGCATGGGGTGCCCAGGTGGCTTAGTTGAGCCTCCGACTCTTGATTTCAGCTCAGGTTATGATCTCAGGGTGGTGAGCCCAAGCCCCACGCAGGCTCTGCGCTCAGCAGGGAGTCGCCTGAGGTTCCCTCTCCCTCTGCCTCTGCCCCTCCCCCTGCTCCTGCGCACGTCCTCGCTCTCAAATAGATTTTTTTTTCTTTTTTTTTTTCCCAGAGAGAGATCACAAGTAGGCAGAGGGGCAGGCAGAGAGAGAGGGAGAAGCAGACTCCCCACTCAGTAGGGAGCCTGATACGGGGCTCCATCCCAGGACCCTGAGATCATGACCCGAGCTGAAGGCAGAGGCTTAACCCACTGAGCCACCCAGGCGCCCCTCAAATAGATCTTAGATGGGATGCGAGAGCTGAGTCTGGTGACTCCAGTAGAACTTCTCACAGGTGATCATTTAACAGATGGAGAAACAGCTTCACGGCTGGTTCTCCAGCCTGGCGCACCCTTCCAGGGTGCCTGGTGCCAGCCCTGCGGCCTCCGAGGTTAGGAAGGCACAAGCATCAGTTCAGACTGAGAAGTGCACCACGGATCTCTCCGAACCTTGCGGGAGGCCGGTGCTGCCTGGTTGCTGGGACCCACACACCACAGAGGGTCCTGTTGGTCTCAGGTACAGGCCCCAGCCCCTACCCAGTCCCTCAGACCAGCTCAGGGTTCAAGACTCCTGACAGCCGCAGGTGCAGGGGAGGGCCTGAGGCTCAGCCTCTAACTCGGCCGCCTGTTGAGAGCTGTGTAGCCTTTGGAAGTTCCCCTCACTCGGGGCTTCCAAGACCTATAGGCAACCCTGAGATGACACAGGCCTCGGGACCCTGAGCGCTGCGACGTGGGACCTCCAAGACCAGAGATGCCTCAGCTGAGACGGCCTGTAAACTGCGAGTACGAAAGGCCTGCTCAGCCCGAGGCTGTTCTCACTAAAGGGAGCCCAACTGTGGGCTTGGCGCTAAAGCAGCAATAATTCCTTTTTTTTTTTTTTTTTTAAGATTATTTATTTATTTATTTACTTATTTGACAGAGAGAGAGATCACAAGTAAGCAGAGAGGCAGGCAGAGAGAGGAGGAAGCAGGCTCCCGGCAGAGCAGAGAGCCCCATGTGGGTCTCGATCCCAGGACCCTGGGATCATGACCCAAGCAGAAGGCAGAGGCTTTAACCCACTGAGCCACCCAGGTGCCCCAATAATTCCATTCTGAAGCTCGACTAGAAAGTCCCCAGGAAGCACGGCCAGAGGTACTCCCAGGCAGCACTTCCTGATCACAAGAACCTAGAAACGACTCAGGCCAAAAACGCATCAACTCTGGCTACGCACGTGCCGTGGGTGAATCAGGAAGGTCGCTGACTGAAGCAAATCAGTACATACCATGGGTTCAAAAGCTACTGTGTATAGGCATGTGCGCGTGTGTGCTGAGCCCAGCGCTCAAGATAGCAGTTTGTCTGGGGAAGGCAGGGGACAGGACGGGCGGAGGGACAGTCACACGGTCATCCACCAAACATTCAAAATTATCCATATTGATTCATCTAAGAGCCATATTTTTTTTAAAGGAGGGAGGTAAGGTAAAGAGCATTTTTTTTTTTGATGTCATAAAAGCACAAGGCATAAGGACATTTGCCTCTGTGAAGTTGAAAGTGAAAAACAATGACCAAAATTAAGAACTGGCAAGGTCAGAGAACACTGGACTCCTCCGTCTGTCATGTGAGGGTTCGTGTTAAGAATCGTACATCTAGCTGAAAACTGGGCTAAGGATAGGAACAGGCAGTTCACCGAGGATGCAACCTGAGAAGCAAAAAAGATGTTCCCCTTCACTGGAAATCAAGGAAATGCAAAATAAAACCACAGAGATGCCGTTTCAGACCAGACTGGCAGATGGCACTAGAGGAGACCCCAGGAAAGAGCAGAGTCGCTGACATTCCGCATGTTGCCGGAGGGATATCAGACTAATAAAACCATGTCGGAGAGCGATCTGGCGGGGACTCGGTGAAGACAAGTGTAGCCTGTGATCCCAAATTCCATTTCTAAGGATCTTAGAGAAGCCCTTGTACATGGGCACAAGGTGACAAAAGGGCAGTTTCATGAAAGATTCCAGAAAATTAGTAACGTCAGTGTCCACCAGGGAAAAAAATGGTTGATGACGGTATGTGAAGTGTGCAGTGAGGTAACGTGATGCAGTTACGGGGCGCCTGGCTCCGTCGGGAGAGCATGTGACTTTTTTTTTTAAGATTTTATTTATTTGGGGCGCCTGGGTGGCTCAGTTGGTTGGGCAACTGCCTTCGGCTCAGGTCACAGTCCCGGAGTCCCGGGATCGAGTCCCGCATCGGGCTCCCAGCTCCATGGGGAGTCTGCTTCTCCCTCTGACCTTCTCGCCTCTCATGCTCTCTCTCACTGTCTCTCTCTCAAATAAAAAAATAAAAATTAAAAAAAAAAAGATTTTATTTATTTGACACAGAAATCACAAGTAGGCAGAGAGGCAGGCAGAGAGTGAGAGAGAGGAGGAAGCAGGCTCCCTGCAGAGCAGAGAGCCCGACGTGGGGCTCAATCCCAGGACCCTGGGATCATGACCTGAGCCGAAGGCAGAGGCTTAAACCCACTGAGCCACCCAGGTGCCCCGAGCATGTGACTCTTGATCTCAGGGTTGTAAGTTCGACCCCCACACTGGGTGTAGAGATTAAATAAAAACTTTAAAAAATTTTTTAAAGATTTTATTCATTTATTTGAGAGGAGGGAAAGAGAAAAAGAGCGGGGGGAGAGAGAGAAGCAGACTCCATGCCAAGGGGAAGGGGGCCTGATGTGGGACTTGATCCCAGGACCTGCAGATCATGAGCCAAAGGCAGAAGCTTAACAGACTGAGCCACCCAGACGCCCCGAAAAAAACAATTTTTTAAAAAAAATGCAGCAGTTAAAGTGTATAATACAAGAGATGCAGGAACTGTCTCCATTCATGTGAATAAACCTTAAAAATGCTGGGTGAAAAAAACAAGTTTGCAAAACAGTATGTAGTGTCATACACGTAGTCTAAAATTTTTAATGACGCGTTACAGTGAAGTTCTATTGCCTCAGGAAAGTGGCTGCCTCGGGGGGCAGAGTGAGGGAAGAGAACGAGACAAAGTGGAGAAAAGGGGCTTCCGACCGCCTGCGCTCCCGCTTCCAGGGTGTGTGCACCCCAGAAGGGAAAGTGGGACCCCAGCCCGTAATCTGTAGGCCCGCAAACACAGCAGCATTACAAGAGTCAAGAGATGGACGCAGCCTAGTGTCCATTAACGGGGACAGATGAAATGTGATCACTACACATGGGGGTGCAGTCGGTTGAGCGTCCAGCTCTTGATTTCAGCTCAGATCTGATCTCAGGGTCATGAGATCGAGCCCTGTGTCAGGCTCCACGTTCAGTAGGGAGTCGGCTTGGGTTTCTCTCTCCCTCTTCCTCTCTTCTACCCGCTGCTTTCTCTCTCTTGCTAAAATAAATATATATCTTCAAAAATACACACAGTGGAGTACTGTTCATTCATTAAAAAGTGAATTTCGGACACACGCCACGGCAGGATGAGCCTTGAAGCAAGGTGCTCGGTGAAGAAAGCCAAACAGGAAAGGACGAGTAACACGTGATCGCACTGAGTAAGGGGTATCTCAGAGAGGTTACTAGGGGCTGAAGACGAGAGTTACTGTCTCTTGGGTGTAAAGTTTTTCTGTTTGGGATGACGAAAAGTGTCTGGAAAGGGGTAGTGGTAATGGTCTGCACAGCATTCTGAATGCACGGAATACCATTAAATTGTGCAGTTACAGGGTTAAAATTGTAAATTTTATGTAATGTACATTTTACCACAATTTTAAAAATCTTAAATGTAAAAGACAAAACTACTGATCTTCAAGGAGTTTGCGTAGGTGAGTATCTTGAAGACCTTGGGAGTAAAAAAAATTAATATATTAACCTGCATTTAGCCTCCTTGGTTTGCCACTGCAGGATATTCACACAATGGATACTGTGTAGCAGTGAGAACAGGACTTTGTTTACCACAAGGCATCATGGGGAGGGGGGGGGAGGCGTGTGGGTGGCATAGCCAGTAAAGCGTCCAACACTTGGTGTCTGCACAGGTCATGAGCTCAGGGTCCGGGGATCGAGCCCCACATCTGGCTCCCTGCTCAGCGGGAAGCCAGCTTCTCCCTCTCCCACTGTCCCCTGCTTGTGTTCCCCTCTCTCGCAGTATCTCTCTCTGTCAAATAAATAAATAAAATTCTTAAAAAAATAAAATTATCATGTGATGCTATTATACTAGGGTGGCAAAAGTGCAAGACAGAGGAGAGCAAGCTCTGGTGAGAGTGTGAAGCCACGGCGCTCCTACACGGCTGGCGAAAGGGTAAATTGGTGCAAACCCTCGGACAAACTGTTGGGCACTATCCACTGAAGCCGAAAATAAGCATATCCTATGGCCAACAGTCCCACCCATCCGTCTGTCCCGACAGCGACGGGCTGCGCTGTGTGTTCTCCGAAAGACATGCAACGGGGGCGCCTGGGTGGCTCAGTCGGTTAAACGTCTGCCTTCGGCTCAGACCATGACCCCAGGGCTCTGGGATCGAGCCCCACTTCAGACTCCCTGCTCAGCGGGGAGCCCGCTTCTCCCTCTCCCTCTGCCCCTCCCCCTGCTCGTGCACGCTCACTCACTCTCCTGCGCGCGCTCTCTCAAATAAAATCTTTTTAAAAAAGCAAAAACAAAAACGTGCAAACATTGTAAGCAGCCCTCCTCATAACAGCCCCAGCCTGGAAACAGCCCAAACGTCCGTCAAGAGTGGAATGGATTCATTGCACCACGTGGTACCAAGAAGGCGGAGGTGAGAGTGGTCCGCCCGAGCAGGGAGGAATATTTTAGCACCAGCGTTGTTTAGAATCACCAGCATGTGATGACAATGAAAAGCAAACCAACTGTGTCTCGTTGCATTTAAATTCCCTGTCGATCGCACACCCCCTCGTTCCCTGCATCTGGGCAGATGGCTCCCTTGCCTCCCCCCCATGCCACTCTTGTGGAATACTTATGGAAGGGAGTGCTGAAATGCTATATGAAAATTAAAGAAATCTTTTAAATTTTTAAAATACACATCACAGATGAATGCTGAATGGAAAAAAACCAAAGAGTATACACACCGCGATGCCGCTGACACGAAATTGGCCTGTGGCATGGCACTATTTCTGGTCAAAACAAAAAGATCCAAGCAAACTGAATGCAAATCCACCAGAAATATGGATCTGAACAGTCACAGATGTATAAAAGTTTGCTATGGTTTACATAAATTGTTGCATTAAAAAAAAAGAAATTTTTTTTGGTTTAAGTAGGGTCCTTGCCCAGCATGGAGTCCAACGTGGGGCTTGAACTCATGACCCTGAGATCATGATCTGAGCTAAGAGTCAGAGGTTTAACTGACTGAGCCACCCAGGTCCCCCTGTTGCATTTTTTTTGATTTTTAAAAAATTTATTTGACAGAGAGGCAGGCAGAGAGAGGGAGGGAAGCCAGCCCCCTGCCAAGAGCCCAATGCGGGGCTTGATCCCAGGACCCTGAGCCACACGGGCGCCCCAGAGTCCACCATTCTTGAGCACCTATTATGTTCCCGCTGCCTATTGGACCCCCACAGCACCCCCGTGAGCTGGTTACTAATACTGGTTACTAATACATTCCCACAGCGTAGGGAATGAAGGCTCAGTGAGGGGCAGCCCCACCGCACAGCCCACAGCTGGGAGGGAGCCCAGATGTGGGACCCACGGGCTGCCCGGGCACGCCCCTCCCTGCCAGCCGGCCCAGCCCTGGCTGTCCCAGCCGGGCTCTCCCCGATCCTGAGCCCTGAGCCGGCTCCGGGCAGGAGGCCCTGTAACTCCAGCCGCCTCTCCCACCACTGCCCGCCCCTCCTTCACCTCGGCCTCAGGCTGGGCTGCCCACAATGCCTCCCATTCAGCCCCGTCCCCGCTGCCAGGCCTGCGGGCCCGACAGGGGGGCTCCCGCGGCATCCAGGCTGGACTGGCGGTGCAAGGCGAGGCGGCATGGAGGGGTGAGTCTTTGGGCCCTGGGGGGCATCGGGCGTGTCTAGAGAAACTGAGGGGCTGCAGGCAAGCCCCTGGCCCTCTCTGGGCCTCTGACGGGTCGAGGAACAGGGGCTCTGGGATCTGCTGAGGGAGAGATTCTCCAGGGTGTCCCCGAATTGGTTTCTGAGGAAGGGGGTGAATGGGAGGGGGGCTGCTGCAGTGAGCTGTCGTGGGCGCATCTTTCGGGGCTTGTCTGAGAGCGCAGCGGGCCTCTGAACCCGGACACTTGTCCCTGAGGGATCTGTTCCCACAGAGCCCCCCTTTCCCAGTCCACCCTGAGCTTCGGGAGGATGCCAGCAGCCCCGGCCTTCAAGGGGCCTGGGACCTCAAGGAGACTGAACACAGATGGTGACAAGCAGAGAGGAGGCTGAGGGTCGGGCCTAGCGCAGGCACCGGCGAGGGCTGCCCAGGGGACGCTGTGCAGGCTGAGAGCGGCAGGAGGAGCAGGGGGGCTTAGCTGTCACAGGCGGCGAGGAGGAAGCTGTGTCGTGGGAGCCAAGGGCGACCCTGGAGAATCTGGGCACATTCCAGGTGGCATCAAGAGTCAGGACTTGCCACCAAAGGCCGCGGGGAGATGCTGGAAGGTTTTCAGCTGGCGGTGTCAGAAGCCCGTCTGTGTCGTGGAACGTTCCCTTCGGTGGGTGGTGGTGGGCAGTGTGGGGGAACCAGGAGAGCCCCGGTGGCAGCGGTCACCCCTGAGGCAACAGGCCATGGTTGTGGTTGAGGGGAAGGGCTCCCACTGGCTGATCTGATGGATGCCTAAGTTGGGGGAAGGACGGGGAAGGGGATGGAGCTACGCGAAGCCCAAGCCCATCCCCTCAGCTGCCTGCATCCCAGTCCGGGCTGGTGCATGGCATCGGATGGACGAAAGGGGAATAAACCGAGGCCCAAGCCTCCTGCTCACCTGCCAGTGTGGCTAGACCAGCCAGGACGTCCCCTCGAGCCTCTCGGCCCCCACAATACCTGCCCCCCCGAGACTTGCCTTATACACTCGGGCCCAGCCTGGGTCCCCCTCTGGCCGCAGGCCATCTTCTCACAGTAGGTGCCACTATGCTCCCTGCCACCGCGCCTGGGGCACTGGCTGCTTCTCTCTCTGCTATTGGGAGGTCCAGGAGCCTCACCACAGCCTGGGCACACCCTTTGAGCCGTCAGGTCACCCTTACATTCAGCACAGCCTCCCTGAGCCAAGGGGCAGGTAGCCAAAGAGACTCGCCAGGTCACCTATCTGAGCCTCAGTTTCCCCTAGTGTTAAACAAGGCTGACAATAGAAACTTTGCTGCATGGAGCAATGGTAATGACGCCTTCGCCGCGGCCAAAGGAGGAAGACATCCAAGGGGCTCTGGAAATAGGAGCTGGGCTTGGTAAGTGGACAGCATGGGACACTTGCCCCTGTGAACGACTGACCCTTCCTCCCTCTCCCAGGCCCCAGAGCATCTCCCTGCTGCTGCTGCTGCTTCTGCTGCTGCCACTGGGCCCAGCCTGGCACGTAGCTGCCCAGCGCTGCCCACAGATGTGCATTTGTGACAATCCCAGACGGCACGTCGCCTGTCGGCACCAGAACTTCACTGAGGTGCCAAACGCCATCCCTGAGGTTAGCAGGATGAGGGGGGCAGGGAGGACAACAGGAGGAGCCTGGGTTGGCACCAGTAGATCTGCCACTGCCTGGCTGGGAGACCTTAGCTTGTCACTTTTCCTCTCGAGCCTCAGTCTTCACATCTGTAAAATGGGAATAACCATCACCACTAGGAAAACAGCCTATTTAAAATTCTATATGATTGGAACAAGTAGGTGACTTATAAATTGGGGCGCTTGGGTGGCTCAGTTAGTTAAGCGTCTGCCTTCGGCTCAGGTCATGATCGGAGGGTCCTGGGATTGAGTCCCACATGGGGCTCACTACTCAGCAGGGGGCCGGCTTCTCCCTCTACCCCTCCCCACGCACCTCGTGCTCTCTATCTGACAAATAATCTTTAAAAAAAAAAAGATAAATATTGAATTAATTACAAACCCTGTGAGAATATTGAATTAATTACAAACCCAGAGAGCACGGGGATATGCGGGACTAAGATCCGGTCTCTGCCCTGTGGAGTCAGGAGCGGGAGGGGAAGAGAAAGCAAATGGGCAGCTCGGAGCCGGGGAGCCAGTGAAGAGAACAAGGACAAGGAGAGGGAAGAGCACCTGCGAGGGCTGCAGTGCTCGCGCCCCTCGGCACCCCCCAACCCCCGCCTCTCCCCGCGCAGCTGACTCAGAGGCTGGACCTCCAAGGCAGCAAGCTGAAGGTGATCCCCGCAGCGGCCTTCCGGGATCTGCCCCACCTGACACATCTGGACCTGCGCCACTGCGGGGTGGAGCTGGTGGCCGAGGGCGCCTTCCGCGGCCTGGGCCGCCTGCTCCTGCTCAACCTGGCCTCCAACCGCCTCAGCTCGCTGCCGCAGGAGGCCCTGGATGGGCTGGGCTCGCTGCAGCGGCTGGAGCTCGAGGGCAACCGGCTGGAGGAGCTGCGGCCGGGGACGTTCGGGGCGCTGGGGGCGCTGGCCACGCTGAACCTGGCCCACAACGCGCTGGTCTACCTGCCGGCCATGGCCTTCCAGGGGCTGACGCGCATGCGCTGGCTGCGGCTGGCCCACAACGCGCTCAGCGTGCTGGCCCCCGAGGCCCTGGCCGGCCTGCCCGCCCTGCGCCGGCTCAGCCTGCACCACAACGAGCTGCAGGCCCTGCCCGGGCCCGCCCTGGCCCAGGCCCGCGCCCTGGCCCGCCTCGAGCTGGGCCACAACCCGTTCACCTACGTGGGCGAGGAGGACGGGCTGGCGCTGCCCGGCCTGCGGGAGCTGATGCTGGACCACGGCGCCCTGCAGGCCCTGGACGCCAGGGCCTTCGCCCGCTGCCCCCGCCTGCGCAGCCTGGACCTCCGCGGGAACCAGCTGGCCGCGCTGCCCCCGCTGCGGGGCCCGGGCCAGCTGCGCCGGCTGCGGCTGCAGGGCAACCCTCTGTGGTGCGGCTGTGAGGCCCGGCCGCTGCTCGAGTGGCTGGCGCGGGCGCGGGTGCGCTCGGACGGCACGTGCCGGGGGCCGCGGCGCCTGGGAGGGGAGGCCCTGGACGCCCTGAGGCCCGCGGACCTGCGCTGCCCCGGGGACAGGGCGGAGGAGGAGGAGGAGGCGGAGTGGCAGGCGGCGGCGCGGCTCCGCGGCCCTCCTGGCAACCCCCAGGAGGCCGACGGGGCCGCCCGGCCCTGCCCGCGCGCCTGCTTGTGCGCCGCCGAGTCCCGGCACAGCGGCTGCGAGAGCCGGGGCCTGCGGGCCGTGCCCCGCGGCTTCCCCAGCGACACGCAGCTCCTGGACCTGAGGCGGAACCACTTCTCGTCGGTGCCGCGCGCGGCCTTCCCGGGCCTGGGCCGGCTCGTGTCGCTGCACCTGCAGCACTGCGGCCTCACCGAGCTGGCGGCGGGCGCCCTGGCGGGGCTGGGCAGCCTGATCTACCTCTACCTGTCGGACAACCAGCTCTCCGGCCTCAGCGCTGCCGCCCTCGAGGGGGCCCCGCGCCTTGGCTACCTGTACCTGGAGCGCAACCGCTTCGGCCAAGTGCCCGGGGCCGCCCTGCGCGCCCTGCCCGGCCTGTTTTCCCTGCACTTGCAGAGCAACGTCGTGGACCGCCTGGAACCCGGGGACCTGACGGGCCTGCCCGCCTTGCGCTGGCTCTACCTGAGCGGCAACCGCATCACCCAAGTGTCCCCTGGGGCGATAGGCCCAGCTCCGGAGCTGGAGAAGCTGCACCTGGACAGGAACCAGCTGCAAGCGGTGCCCACGGGGGCCTTGGAGGGGCTGCCTGCCCTCCTGGAGCTGCAGCTCTCCGGGAACCCGCTCGGAGGCCTGGCAGATGGGGCCTTCCGGTCCGTGGGCGGGTCACTGCAGCACCTTTTCCTGAACGACAGCGGCCTGGAGCAGGTGCGCTGGGGAGTGGCGGGGAGGGGAGGCAGCATGAGGCCCCGTGCGGCATGCAGTCCCTCAGCAAACACTGCTGCCCCCGTAGTCAGGTCTGAGGCTGGCCCGGGTGCCCCTGGGATGAGCCAAGGCTGTGCCTGCCCCCAGGGCGCTCTGGTGTGGGGACAGACCAGCTGGATTCCAGGGCCACACCGGGAGGCCGGCCAGAGAGGGTACTGCCACAGCGAGGAGGAAGGAGGAAGGGGGTCCGTGGGGTTCTTGAGCACTTTGAAGGCAGGGCTGGAGCCCCAAGGGTTTCTGCCTTAATGAGGGTGTGTTCAGGTATAGAAAGAACCATGAACGTTCGGTGATGCACAAAGGGCAGGCGCTTTGGGATCAGACCAGCCAGGGTTTCCATCCCTGCACTGCCCTTTCTCCCTGGGCCACCTTGGGCTCTCCACTTCCCTTCTGCTGGGGGAGCATGGGTCAACCTCCCAGGCCTTGGGGTGAGACAGGCCTGGCAGGAGCTCGCACCAACGCTTGGCACGTCCTCGCAGATTTCTCCCAGGGCCTTTCTGGGTCTGGGGCCACGGCTGAGGAGCCTGCACCTGCAGAAGAACCAGCTGCAGGCCGCACCCGCCCTGCCCCATCTCAGCCAGCTGGAGCTCATCGACCTCAGCGGCAACCCCTTCCACTGTGACTGCCAGCTGCTCCCGCTGCACAGGTGGGCACCTCCGCTGCTCCCCCCAACCCCGGGGTGGGCTGGGGACCCACCAGTGGCTCTCAGTCAGGCCCCACTCTCTCCCCAGGGCACCATGGCCATGCGGCCGAGCATCTTCTGGGGCGAGGGTCCTGCCAGAGCCAGTTGCCGGGCCTGAGGGCGCCAGAAGTGCATGGAGGCTCGGGGTGGACTTCTCTGGCCTGGCTTCCCTCCCAGCCTGGGGGGGCGGGACCTAATAAATATTTGTGGGCACTTCATTAATTTCATAAGAAAGAACAGGAATTCTGGAGTCCAGCAGAGCTGGAGACTGACTCCGGGCCCCATAACTTCTCTGTGCCATTCCCTCATCTGTAAAGGAGATGGAAGGACCTGTGTCCACCTCACGGGGGTTCTTCGTGAGGATGACCCTGTGAGCTCGCATATATAGATTGATTTGAACAGTGTCCGGAGCACCCTAAGCTCTCTGGCATTATTATTGCTACTTTTCCCTTTTTACAGACAAGGGATCTGAGGATTGGAGGGACTCCCTCTGAGTCCCCTAATTGGTGAGGGTCTGAGCCAGGATTCCCTCCAGAGTCTGCCCTCACCCACCAGGCTCCACTGCCCCCCAGTTCCCGAGGACCTCCTCGCCGCCCCCTCCCCAGGAAGGCTTGGCACATCGGGTTCCCTGAACTCTCTCCTCTCCTCAGGTGGCTCATGGGGCTGAACCTGCGTGTGGGAGCCACCTGTGCTACCCCTCCCAGTGCCCATGGCCAGAGGGTGAAGGCTGCAACTGCTGTCTTTGAAACCTGCCCAGGCTGGGCTGCCAGGAAGGCCAAGTGGATGCCCGCCCCCAGGTCCAGTGCCAGGAGAAGCCCCATGAAGGGATGACAGCCGAGAGCAGACAAGGTTGGCCTGGGGGCAGGTTGGGGGAGTCCTCGGTGGGTGGGGCAGTTTCTGAAGAGCCTGGGGTAGCAGGGATCTGACTTCTCTTGGTCCTAATTCCTGCGGTTCCAGATCTGGACAGTGACTCTGTCGCTTCCATTCTATGATGTCTGTCCCCCCTCCTCACCTCCTCTACCTCTGGCTGGGCCCAGCTGGGTCTGTGAGGAAATGACTACACTGTCCCATCCTGTGGGACAGTGGCCTTTCTGAGAAGCCACAGAATACCTGGAGCCAACATTCTAGAAGCAATGCCACTATTGCCAGATTTGCGGCTCATTGTTGATTCCAGTCCTTCCTGGACTCTGGGGCCTGGCTCAGCCCTGGGACAGGAGGAGCAGGGGTGCCGTCGCTGTGGCTACCGCCTCCTGCTGGCCCCTGCTCTGTGTTGTTCCATCACCCGCCTGACATTTACGTTTACTTGAGCCCTTGGTTGTAGCAAAATTGTGCAGCGCACAGTGGAGGGGAGGATACGGGGACCCTGGCCTGTGGGGACCCCTGCTGTGTGGTGAGGGCACTGGGAGGGTGTCTAGGGGAGAGGCCAGTCCTGAGAGGGAAACAGAGAACAGAAAAGCGGGTCCTGGTAAGACAGAGAGAGGGCTCAGCCTGGCCTGCCTATGGAGTGGCACCCCCAGGACCTGCGTGCCTGGGGACCAGAGGTGGTGTAGTAGCCTCCAGGGGCCGCTGTGACAAAGTACCACAAACTCGGTAGCTTAGGACAACAGACATTTTGGCTCACTGTTCTCAGCAATCTAGATGTCCACGGGGCTGTGCTCCCTCTGAGAGCTGTGGGAGAGAGCCTTCTGAGCCCCTTCCAGCTTCTGGAGGCCCCAGATGGGCCTTGGCTTGTGGCCACACAACTGCAGTCTCTGCCTGACTTCACATGGCATCTCCCTGTCCCTTCACATCTTCCTGCAAGATGGAGTCCAAGTTCCCCCTTTCTAGAAGGACAGGAGTCCAGCGGGATTAGGGCCCAACCCCATGACCTTATTCTAACACGATTACCTCCGTAAAGATCCTATTTCCAAGTAAGGTCTCATTCTCAGGTGTATCTTCTTTGGGGGAGGGGCACACAGCTCATAAGTTTTTCTAGTCAGGTAGGCTGGGAGGAAGGAACCTCTAGAAAGACCCCAAGCTGAAGGTGAGCAGTTGGGCCTTAGAGGACGGATCTGGAAGCAGCATTAATGACAATGGCATCAGTCTTTGCGGACACTTTTGTGGCACCAAGTTCCTGTCAGGTGAGGTGCTCCAAATAGCCCTGGAGTTACAGGTTTTTCTTTTTCTTTTTCAAGATTTTATTTGACAGAGAGATCACAAGTAGGCAGAGGCAGGTGGGGCGGGGCGGGGGGTGTTCAGGAAGCAGGCCACCTGCTGAGTAGAGAGCCAGATTTGGGGCTTGATCCCATGACCCTGACCCTGAGATCATGACCTGAGCTGAAGGCAGAGGCTTTAACCCACTGAGCCACCCAGGTGCCCGATTTATCATTCTTTAAAAAGATTTTTATGGGAGACAGTACGAGCAAGGGGGAGGGCCAGAGGGCCAGACTCCCTGCTGAGCAGGAAGCCCAATGTGGGGCTCCATCCCAGGACCCCAAGATCAAGACTTGAGCCGAAAGCGACCGCTTACCCAATGGAGCTACCCAGGCGCCCCCGCTATTTCATTTTTGTGGAAAGTAGCAGTTTCTTCCCAGGAATGCAAAAGAACAGAAAGATGGGGGTCCTGGGGTGCCTGGCTGGCTCAGTTGGTGCAGCCTGCAACTTCTGAGCTTGAGACTCTTGATCTAGACTCCACACTGGGCATGGAGCCTGCTTCAAAAAAAAAAGAAAAAGACAAGGACCCTGACCTCGAGGATCATACACGGCTCTGAGCCCTGCTCCGGGCCGTTGCTCACCTTGCGCACAGCCACGGCTGGACCACGCACGCATCATGCTTTCGAGGCCCAACCTCTGGCATGCTGTCTGGCCAGCGGAAGATGCTTCAGCAAGGGCACCGAGTGAGGACTTACTGGTGGAAACACGGCAGGCCACCCTGGGTTTAATCCCAGTGCTGTCACTTAACAGTTGTGAATTTAAGAACAAGTCACTAAACTCTGATAAGGCTTTTTCTCCCCCATAAAGTGAAGTCAACATGTGCGTCAGGGTTCCTGTGAAAATCGACTGCGCACGCGTGGGTCCTCGAACCCGGTGTAGGGGGCCATTTCCGATGGCAGTCCCTGTGCTTGCCCCACCCCTCGGGCAGTGTCTAGACTGGGGAGCAGTGAAGGAAAGGTGTGCGCATCTGCACTTGGTCTAATCTGCGCCAGGAGCCCCTGTAGGTCATGGAGCAGCGGGCATGTTTCGTCAGGGGCTCTCACAGCCGCCCCCCATCCCCCCGCTACTGGACTCCAAGGTCTCTGGTTCTCTCCAAGGGTAAGTGAGGTACAAAGCCGGTCCTGTGCCTGGAGTGAAAACCTCCCAGAAGCCCACACTTCCGTCTGTGATCAATCAAGTAGATCTCTCGGCTCCAGCAACACAGGTTACGTATCTTCAGGTCCCACACTCATCAGGGCTTGTCCGCTGCAGCAGACAAGGCACGGGCTCTGCCTCTGGGGAGCTCAGGATCTTCCGCAAGAGGAACAGCAGAGGTGTAAAGAAGGGTAACCCAGCATGTGGTTGCTATGGAGACGGGGTGCTCAAACGAGGACGTTTATTCCTTGTGCTTGTGGGTGAACCCACCCTCCGTAATGGATCCCATGAGGGGACAAATGAGAATACACTCAGCTCTCAGGCACAGGCAGGTGTCACTTCATTCAGGAAGAAGGAACTGAGGGTCACGTCACGTGGCGTACACAGTTTTCCCAGAAACTCCAAGTGGATTGGGACGAGGCACTAGCTTCCACCAGGAGCAGGAGCCTTCGAGAGCTCCAAGGGTTCTCTGCGAGCCCAAATGCACACCCAGGACATCTTTCTCCCCTGGGGTCTGAGGCTACTGACCCGTCACCACGGCAGGTCTGGGGTGTGTGTGAGCCACAGCAGGTAAAAGCAGGGCCCCTGTCCTTGATCTTCACTGTATTCTAGATCTAGTCACTTTTGGGGGGAATTCAGGCTGCACCTACCGGCCACTTTCTGGCCCTGGTGTCTATACCACGTGGAGCTTTCTAGCGCCTTTAGCAAAGGAGTGAGGCTCAAGTTCTCCCTGGAAGAAATGACTGGAAATCAGCTCCATCGGGCTGGTCACCCCATCTCTGGGTGACATCAAAGAGCCTAGGTCCTGAGCAAACGCATGACCAGCGCCGCCCTAGCAAGCGTGGGCAGCGGCAGCCTGACGGACCAGCTCAGAGGATGTAGCTGCGCACCCCCAGCAGCACGGCCGCACCCCCGAGGACGACACGGGAACCCACCCGGCAGCCCGTCTCTACTCAAAGACAAGAACTAAAGGTCAGCCTGCCTCCGCCTTCCCTTCCAGGAAGAGTCACTGAAGAGACGGAAGGAGGAGACAGTTTCCAAGGGGACGAACTGGAAAAATAAAAGCAACTGAAATCTGGCAGACACTAGGGGAGCTTCTAGAATGTAATTTCAGAAAGGAGAATGGACAGGAAGGGAAAGAGGGCCAGGAAGCAGGTGCTATTGTCCTCTTCTGGCTCCCTTAGGGCCACCTGAGCCAGCCCTGTGACTCGGGCAGCGCTGCATCTGGCCCCGGGGAACAGCGAGAAGGGGGCTTGGAGCGGTTAAGCGCAAAGCTGGCTGGTCTCCCTTCCAGCTGGGGCCTCCTCACAGCACGGCTGCTTGCCTTCCAGGCCGGCTGCCCCCTCTGCCACCGGGCCTCCCCACGTGGCATGGGGCCCCAAGCCCGGAGCAGACCCCACCTCTAGGCCACTGTTCTGTTTAGGAGATCGGGGGCAGTCCTCTTGCCAACAGAGAAAACAGGTTAAGGCCACCTCACAAGTCACCAGAACCTGCCTCCTGGTCATTGGTGCTTAGCTGCCTGCGCAGGGTTCCCTGGCCTCCCCCGGGTAGGGCAGAAGCAGAGCGTCAAGCCCAGAGGGGAGAGGCTGCTCTCAGGCAGCCACACCGCTCGCCACCAGCCTCCCCTCCAGGGCGCGGCTCCAGGCCTGCATTACGGGACTTGTGGGACACACGTGTACACGCGTCACGGACTCGTCTTCCAGTGTGACTGGGGCAGCCCTCTGCCCGCTGGCAGCTGAGGGGTATGTGGGTGTGCGGCGAGGTTACTGCAGGGCGGAGGGCGTGAGTCCTTGGGGCCGGCCGTCGGAGCTCCTGGCAGAACTCAGGCAGAAAGGCTCCGTCTGCAGACTAAAGCAGCAGGGGAAGGGCGGCGGCCCCCAAGGAGCCCGGGGCTGGTGGTGGGGAGGCTCAGTCGTCCGTCTCCTGTTTGATGCTCTCGATGGGGACAGGCAGCGCCGGACTCGGGGCTTTGTCGGGCGCGGCCGTGTCTAGATGCTCCTCCTTCACGCGCACGGCGATGACTGAAGAGGAGGGGTGGGGGGGGCGGGAGGACAGGGTGAGCAGGTGGGAAGCTCCGGGAAAGGCAGGGGGCCCTCGGGACGTGGCGGGGAGGTGGGAATGGCACCTTCCCCCTGTGGGGCAGGCGGCGGAGACGGAGAGGGCCCGGCTGGAGACGTGCGGGTGCGTTCAGAGGCGGGGGTGGGCGTTCGGGAAGCTCTCCTGGCCCCGGGGTCCGAGAAGGACTGCTTGGCGCCCGGAGAAGCCCCTTCACACTGGACTCTCCTCTTCTGTGCCCAGGTGGGGAAGGAGAGGGGCCGCCTCTGAGCGCCCGAGCAGGCCGGCCCTGGCTCGACCCCGCCCGGGAGGCTCTTACTCTCTTCTGGAGCAGGATCTGACCCGATCTTCTCTGCGGCCTGCAGGTCACCCTCCAGCAGGGGCTTCTTGGAACCCTGTCTGAGAGGCCGGGTCTTGGTCGGTGGTATTCTTTTCCCTTTGAATAAAAACAGAACGACACTCAGCGTGGGCTGTATCCGTGGGGGGCTCGAAGGCTGGGGTCATCCAGCGGGGAGCAGAGGCGATGGGGCCGAGGGGCAGGTGCCCCAGTCTCAGAGAGCGTCTCTCCGGGAGGGGTTAGTTCCAGCCACGACCCCCCCACCCCGTGCCTGCTGAATTTCCCTCCCCTCTTCCCCTGCGCGGTGACTCTCCCAGCCCCACCACTGTGGACGTGACCAGCTCCATACCCTCACGTCACCCTGATCCTGCCCAGGGACCCCATGCCTTCCTGCTTGTCCTGTTTCCAGAAACCTCTCCTCTCCGTGGTGCCCCTTCACGGAGAGCTGCTCACTGTCACAGGCCGGCAGCTCGGAAGGTGAGCTCAAGCTGAGCCTGCACAGGGCTCTGGATCTGAGTGGGCCCCGCCTAGGGAAATGACACCGCAGCTCCTGTCCCTGAGGGTCCCAGGGGAAGGACGACAGGCTTGAGGACAAACGGCCAGCCTCCCAGACATCTGACTTTCAGAAAGCAGTTGTGTCCGCCTAGGGGGCGGACGGGGTCGTGCTGACTTCTGACCACAGGCAGCAGGGACGGGGACCCCTCCCCCTCTTCTCTCTTACAAATACCATCTCTTGCCTTTTCTCCCCGGGACCCTGACCGTTCCCAGAGACCGAAGCCTCCCTATTTGTACCTGGGTCCCTTAAGACACAGGCCGGCAGGAGTCAGAGGGCAAAGGAGAGGAGGCGGAGGGACCACGAAGAGCGCTACCTACCTGGTGGCCACCCCCTGCTCCCAGAGCCAAAGGCCCAACTGATCCCAAGTCCCACACCAGCCCGGCCGCTTCGGAGAATCACTTACTTTTCTTCCCAAACTGTTTCTTTTTCTTCTTTGTGGCCTCTTTGGCCTTCAGAGGTGTGGTTGGCTCTGTTGTTGAAAGACGAGGGGAAGAGGTTAGAGGAGAGCTGAAGAGGGCATGGTACGGACACGCCCCGAGACGCCTTGCCCACACCTCACTAGCCGCCCTTACACACGGGACACCCCAAGAAGGAAAGCCAGAGGTGGGCAACGAGAATGGGGGAGGGACTGGAGAGCAGCTGTCCCTTTTTCCCACCCTTGTCACCCGGGCTGCTCCGAGGGGCCTGGGTGGTTTACCTGGGTGCACCAGGGCACGAGCATATGACAAAGTGGGCAAGGTCAAGGAAGGCGCTCTGCAGGCCAGAGGGAGCGGGAGACAGACACGTCAGGAGCGGGAGGTGGGGACACAAGGGCCACTCTTTCACTAGAAGCGGTCCAGGAGACTTCTCGGTCTCATGCCAAAGAATGAGGCAGGCCCGGCACAGGGGGAGTGGTTGGCAGGAAGGAAAAAGAGAAGGAAAGTCAAGAGTCCCCCGGGGCCGCGAGAGCCCAGACCTGCGGCCACAGGTGGCTGGAGCTGGTAGCCGGTGAGCTCACACCAGCCGACGGGGTAGATGTCCGGTGACTCGCAGTCCACCCACTGGTCGTACTCGCTGTCCCAGCCGTCGAAGTGGATGCTGAGGAGCCTGTGCACCACCCGCTTCACCGTGGCCACGCAGATGAGCCGGGGCTCCATCAGGTCCACGGCCTCCAGCTTCATGCCCACCTTGAAGCCATGGTTGGGGCAGTCCTGGGGATGGGGGGGAAGACGCGGTGACCACGACAGCCAGCTCCCTGTGAGTACACGGGAGGAGTGGGGCCCGGAGTGCCTGTGCGGAAGGGTCCCTTGCCAGTGATCCCACTGTTCCCAGCACCAGCCCCTGCAGGGAAGGGAGCCGGCCGGACTGTCTGGCGGAATGCCTATGGCAGAGTTTGGGACTTCTCCCCTGAAGTGGCTGATCCCCGCGGTCCAGACTGAAGGAAGAAGGGGGGTGGAGTTAGCCCCGCTGACAGTGGGCAGGGCTGCCCCAGGCCCTGTGCTCCCAGCGCTCCTCACCATGTTAAAGAGTCTCGATGGAGCTGCTTTCGACTTGGTCTTCTCTAAGTAGGTGTCCCAGCTGAAAGTGTGTGCCTCGTAGCCTGATGGGGCAGACAATGTAGATGTGGAGGGAAAGCAGAGGCGGCGGGAGGGAGTCCAGGAAAGGCGCACAAGCCAAACGGGATAGCTGCTTCAGGACCCAGTCTAGAGTCTCCCTCCTCCCCAGCCTGGTACCCGCTACAGAAGACCATGGTCCTGTCGTACAGGTTGTTCACTGCCCAAAGGAACAAGTGGGAGCTCCGCTCACCCAGATACCCATCAGCCATGGAGCCAAGTCAGCCCAGTTGAACAGCTGGGGGTGTGGGCTTGGACAGGGATCTGGGCCCGTGGGCACACACTGCCCTTTCCAACTGTGAGGACAGTCTTACCTTTCGGGGGTGTGAGCTCAATGTCATTCTTTTGGCAGAAGGTGGCTGGGAAGATGGCGTGGGAGGAGGCATGGTAACAGAACCAGTCCGAGCCATCTGTGGAGGGCCCCCCATCCACGCAGATCATCAGGTAGCCGTCGAGGAGAACCTAGTGAGGGGAAGGGCAGGCAGACACCATGGTATCACGAACGGCACCCCCCATCCCAGGGTAAGGAGGCTACGGGGGGACATGAGGCGGATGGAGCCAACCAGAGTTAGAGCTCAGCCTTCCCTGAGCTTCTGCTTTCGCTGGAACCCATAGTTGTGAGGTTCTCTACCTTCCTCATAAGACAGCAAATGCTGTTCCCACAGGGACTACAGCTGTTTTTTTCCAGTATGTTTAGTGGTGAGTACACGGGCCCAGCCTGAAGACTGGCTAGATGCGCAAACCAGCATGTCCTGGGGGGCTTAGGCAGAGTCATTCGCTGCTTAGGCCACAGTTGCAAGGGAGGCGGCGGCGTGCAGCGTGGTCAGCAGCTACGGCTCCTGGCGGGGCTGCCACCTGAAGACAGCGTGTGGCGGTGGGAAGGCCCCCCAGGGAGGTAACAGGGAAGCTGATCCTGAGCAAGGAGCAGGTAAGACCCCTACTCACATAAGCACAGCACTCCCCGAGCAGCCAGAGCGGGGAAGCGGGGCTGGACGCCGAGTGCAGGGCTCTGCGCTGCCCTACTGGCTCCCAAAAGCCACGCTAGAGGCTGTGGGGCCGGTCCGGGCTTACCTTACAGATGGTTGCCACGCAGATGTTGCCCAGATTCAGGGGGTCAATAGCTTCCAGTTTCATTCCCTCCTCAAACCAACCACCTTCCGTGTAGACAGCTCGAACCTTAAAGGAATGGGGCAGCTGGGGAATCGGGGCGGCCCAGGTGGAGGGTGGGGGGAGCTGGCCTCATCTGGTCGTCTGGGAAGGAAACAGGGAGGGAGAGGAACACCCCGGGGGCGTGAGGCCTGGAGCACACCATGACCGAGATGAGAAGTGCCCGAGGGCTGTGCCTCACCTTCTTGAACAGGTAAGGAACAGCGTCACAGTAGATCTTCCGGAAGGTGGGATGGTGGGCCATGTCACTGCGCCTCTCTTTGGGGAGATGGTAAGGGGAGCAAGGGAGAGAAGGGAGCTGCAGGCTGCTCACAGGGCCACCTCCCTGCCCTCCGCAGAACCGTGGGGCTGCCCTGCATAGGCTCTCATCTGTATCTGGGCACCCTGTGCCCTTCCACCCAGACCAGAAGACAGAACCTGTCAGGGGCTCTCTGTAGGGGCTACTGAACCCTTAAGATCCAGACGCTTCCCACGCCATGTAGGCTCCAGGTTCGAAGTGATTTAAAATCCTCACAAACTGAGTGACCTTGGTCAAATCATGCACGCTCTCTGGACATCGGTACTAACACGCACATGCTGGAGACGGTCACCCCCACCACACAGGGGCTGTGGGGTGCAGAGATGCTCCTGCCCCAGCCCTGACAGCGGACCTGACAGCTTGATGCCGTGGCCGACTCGCCGCGACCAGCCCACTGGGTGGATCAGGGGGCTCCACATGTGGCACCAGAAGTCGTCATCACTGTCGCCATCTTCATAGAGGAGCCGAAGGCGACCCCCGATTACTGTGTCCACCACGGCCATGCGGGTCCGGGACACCTGGGACTTGTCCACCACCTCCAGCCGCATGCCTTGCCGGAAGGGGTACTTCATGCTCTCCACCATCTGCAACATCAGAGCACAAGCCTGCTGGGGTCCTGGGGCTCTCCCTGCCACCTCCCGTGCCAGCCCTTACTCACCCATCCCTAAGCCAGGAAGCTGGCAGGTGAGCCCTCGGGTCCTCCCAGGTTCGACACTGGCCCCCGATTCCATGATACGGAGGGACAGCACAAGGCTTCCAAGGTGGGCACCAAAATGCCAGTCAGTCAGTAAGATGGGAGGTATAAAACCCACTTCAGACCAAGGAAACAGGTGCCTCAGAGGGCTCAAGTGACTTGCCCACACCCACCCAGCTTCACCAGTGCCAGAGCTGGACTGTGAAACTGGTGCCAGAGTCCAGCCTTGCGCACGCTCTGCGCTCATGGCCAGACAGCAGCGACCCCTGGGGACTCTATGTCTCATGACAGCTGTGAACCCGCTGGGCTACAGCTCTAAACGGCTACTGCACTCTGACCCAGGGACAGGGACCAAGATGCCCACAAGCTGTTCTGGAGAGCCCTGATGACAGGCCACGGATGAAGGGGTAGGAGGGTAGAGAGGCTTTCAGGTCACTGTCACCTCAGTGCTTTCCTGCCTGGGGTAGGAAAATGCGAACAGCGAGCTCTGTAGGGCTTTTCCAGCCCTGGGAAAAACAGCCCCAGCAAAACCAGCCCCAGCCTAGGCAAGGTGAGGACTAAGCTGTGCTTTTTTTTTTTTGAACTTTTTTATAAAAAGAGTTATTTATTTGTCAGAATATGCATACAAGCAGGGGGAGCAGCAGGCAGAGGGAGAAGCAGGCTCCCTGCCCAGCAAGGAGCCTGATGTGGGACTCGATCCCAGGACCCTGGGACCATGACCTGAGCCGAAGGTGGACACTTAAACCACTCAACTGAGCCTCCCAGGTGTCCCTAAGCTGTGCTATTTCAAAGTCCACCAGGAGGGGGAGCATCTCCAAGGTCACAAATCAGCCAACAGGCAAAGCTAAGAGTCCTAAACCACAGACCCGTCAGACATCAGCTCAAGGCCGGCAATATAAGCCCAAACCAACTGCCCGATTGGCCCATTTGAGAGAGACACACAGGGTGAAGTCTGGGCTGGGGTTCCTCTGGGCTACCTTCCCCTCCTAGACTTTCCCTACATGTTCCTTTCCTTGCCACCCACCCAGGGCAGCCCACAGCCCAACAGCACTTTCATGGCTTCTTTGTTTAGTCACACCCGGAAGCTGAGCTCCGCAGGGGTGGAGGTCAGGCTTGGGAGGACCCTCTTCTACAGGCCCAGCTCCAAGCACAGAACCAGGCACACAGCGCTCAATCAACATTTTTTTCTCACCTGACCAACACACAGTACACACCGGACCTTGGTGGTACTAAACATTTACACTGGGTGTACTAAACATTTCACTCCGCACTTATCACACTGTTGGCATCAAAGAAACTAGACTGGCTTTGGACGAGAGCTTCCTTTACAACCCTCCCCACCTTTTACCCTCTCCCCCCGCCCCCTCCTCAGAGGCCCTGCTTTTGTATCCACTGTAGGACTGCGTAAGTGACAGTGAGTCACCGTGTGCTTGCTGACTGGCTCACATGGAACCAGAATCTAGCTTTTTTTTTTTTTTAAATATTTTATTTCTTTGACAAAGAGAGAGCAAAAGTAGGGAGAGCGGCAGGCAGAGGGAGAGGGAGAAGCAGGCTCTCCGCTGAACAGGGAGTCTGATGTGGGGCTTGATCCCAGGACTCTGGGATCATGACCTGAGCTGAAGGCAGCTGCTTAACTGACTTGAGCCACCCAGACACCCCTCTTTTTTTTTTTTTTTTTTTTTAAAGATTTTATTTATTTGACAGGCAGAGATTACAAGTAGACAGAGGCAGGCAGAGAGAGAGGAGGAAGCAGGTTCCCCGCTGAGCAGAGAGACCGATTCGGGGCTCCATCCCAGAACCCTGGGATCATGACCTAAGCCGAAGGCAGAGGCTTTAACCCACTGAGCCACCCAGGCGCCCCTCCTCTTTTTTTTTCTTAAGTAGGCTCCATGCCTAGCATGGAGCCCAATGTGGGGCTTGAGTTCACAACCCTGAGATCAAGGCCTGAGCTGGGCTCTAGAGCCAGATGCTTAACTGACTGAGTCCCCCAAATGCCCCAGAATCAAGCTCATTTTATTTAAAGTGGAGGAGAGGCCAGCTTGGTAACACCGGTGGCTGTACCAACCCACAGTCACCTGCCTCATCTTCAGACAAGCGCCAGCTGGAGAAGAGTGAGTGCTCGGTTCCTAACTGATCTCCGATCTTAGTGCTTGGTTCAGAGTGCTGAATCTGCCCACTGGGCAAGGCATTATGGGTACAATTATAGTTTTGTTGGAAATTATAGTTTTAGTTGTACATTATAGTTTTGTTGGAAAGAGAGCGTGGGGCCTCCTGGTGGTTCAGTCAGTTTAGCATCTGCTTTCAGCTCAGGTCACAATCCCAGGATTCTGGGATCAGACCCCACATTGCGCTCCTGCTCAGCAGGGAGCCTCCTTCTCCCTCTCCCACTCCCACTGCTTGTGTTCCTTCTCTTGCTGTGTCTCTGTCAAATAAATAAATAAAATCTTTAAAAATAAAACAATAAAACATGGAAAGCCACAGAGATGACTCGGAGGCACGCCCCTGGTTCAGAACCCCGGCTATTTTATGACTGCTCTGCTGGACTTCGTTTCCTCTGCCAGACTGCGGAGTCCTGAATACAGGCTCTGTATCCCCACAGTTCTTTGTATACAAGTACTTAACCAAATCCATGGAACGAATGTTCCTGAAAAATGCTGTGAGCAAAGGTGAAGCTCTGGAGGAGGAAACAGGAGACAAAGCAACGTGATCAACAAGGCTGGGGCAGAGTCTGGGTCGGGGGCGAGGCCGACCCTAGGCTGGGGAGGCAGAGAACAACTGACATCCTTCCTGGAGAAACGTGAAGCTGCTGAAGACAGGCAAGCAAGGGCGTCTTTGAGAACACACTCCGTGAGTAGCAGGGACAGAGGAAATGAAGGGTGCAGGAAGGAGATCAGGGAGGAGACCCAAAGGGCTCGCTGCCAGACCTTGATATGGAAATCCACGGGAAGCGTCCTGGAGCCCACCAAGCGCTTCATGAGGTACCCCTTCCAGTCGGTGAACTTGGCATGGATGGCTGTGGAGACAGCAGAATCCTGGTTACACAGATGGACACCGCTCCCACCCACAGGGGGCGCCAGAGCCACCTAGTTCGGCCTTGTCTGGCCAACGGGGGAGGGGGGGGGCAGAGGAAGCAGGCTGGCAAGCAGGTTTTGCTCTGGTCTAACCTCAGACAAAGGGTTCCCCTCCCACCAAGGGCTCTGCAGGAACCGTGACAGGGAATGTTCTCATCAACTCACTCCGTGGGGGCACCAGGATCTTGCTGTTGATGGCACACCAGCCAATGGGGTGGACGTCCACTGTCCCAAGGTTGCACCAGAAGTCGTGGCTGGCGTCATTTTCAAAGCCTTCATACCGGAGCAGTACCCGGTACCCTAGAGGAGGAGGAGGGCACCCATGAGGGAGGGAGGGAGGAATGGGAAAGGTGCAGTCTCCCGCCTTCCCTCTTCTCAAGCCTAAACCCAACTCCTATTCTAAGAACTCCTTCCGGGCAAGAGGGGGTCCCTGTTGTCCACAACAGTCACAGTCAAAATAAACCCATGCCCCGTACTCGGAAAGTAGTATGGCATAGCAGGAAGAATGAATCTTCTGCAGCCTGATCGTTCCTGGAAAAAACCTTAAAAAGGGGAATTTACAAACTTGCCATGCTTTGTGGCCTCTCTGAAGCCAGGAAGAGTAGAAATCCAAGAAGGGATTGGCAGAACTCTAGTAGGTGGGCGTTTTTGTTTGTTTTATGAAGCCAATTTCTGCCTGCAACAATCCCCACCCATGTGGAGATGTCACTCTCCAAACCCAGACCCTGCCGTGGCAGGAGGAGTCCCCACCTGCGGCCTGGATGACGGAGGCGATCCAGTACACCCGGCTGGGGAGCACCGCGTCGCTGTTGAGCACCTCCACTTTCATCCCCTTCATCACATCCTCCCACTGGTCATAGAGTGGGACCTGTGTGGGCACAAGAGCATTCGGGGGTCGGGGGGGACGGTGAGCTGCCCAAGCGGACAGGGGAGAGCGACTGGCCTCATGAGCCATCACGTCCTTCTCTGCCCCTCGGTGCAGGTCACTCGCTGCATGTGGCACGCCAGGTATGGGGCTAGGGATGGAGGCACAAGACGAGAGGAGAGTCCCAGAGAGCTGAGGGAGGCCTCTGGGGGTGGGTAGCAGGGGACGGGGCAGGAGGGCAGGGGCCATAGCCAGACATCCCGAGTGAGTCGCCCCGAGTGCTGCTCTTAGTGGACCAGCTCACTCTGTCATCCCGGGCACCTCACACCTGTGCCAGTTTTGCGCCAGTGACGACACTGGCCTAACACCACCTAGTGCTCGCCATACGCGGGACTGTCCTGGGCACAAATACCACCTCTTTCGATCGCCACTCAAGCCTAGGCAGTAGTCTCTAAGCTATCACCATGCTGGCACTCACGCACTACTTCTGGTACATTCTTTTTCCACCTCTCCAACCTGTCTTCTCCTCTTGGGATGCACCAGCACACCCTTCCTGCTTGCCTTCCCCGTTATCTAATCCTCACTGGGCACCAACAGGACCTTGATTCTCCTTTGGAGAAATTCAACCGTTTTTCCCTTCTTACCCTGGCTTGAGCTTATCAGGCTAACCACCCCACGTCTCTGGCCACAGAAGGGGTCTCCCACAGAACCTAGAGAGGGCTATGTCACCAGGCACACAAGGCCCCGCTTGGCAGAGCCTACGGAATCAGGTACGAGGAACGCAAGGACGATGTAACTCCCTGTGGTGAGAACTCAGGGTAAAAGAGTGTCCCGCTGGGAAAGGGGGGTGCCTTCAACAGCAATGAGGAGAGGTCAGGAGAAGTCAAACTTCCCAACCTTCCACTGTCCACAGCGCTCCCCAGAGTTCAGCAGCGACTTGGATGGGACTCTGGTCAGAGGACTCCAAGAGTAAAGAGGCCTCCTCCCCCACTTCCTGGCTTCAAAGACCAGACGCTCTAGGTGGCAGCATCTCTGCCGTCCTTCCAGTCCAGGCCCAGCCCCCTGGGGCCTCACTCTTCTATGCTGCCTTGGGCAGGAGGGGGGTCCAGAAGGATCCCCACCTGCCTCCTGGGGGCCAGGGGGCCCAGGGCAGCTCAGAACAAGCTTTCGGTGGGAAAACAGGGAACAATGGGGAAGACAAAAAAAAGAAAAAGAAAAAGGACTTATAGCACAAAGTTCCTCAGAGGGAAGCACGCTGCCAGAAAAGCCTCAATGAGGATTTGTGGGACGCCGCCGGGAAAAAGTGGACAGAAATTTAAACCAGAGCAAGAGGCAAAGCTGGACTGCGCTCACCCAGACCTCACCACTGTTCTCTCCCTGGTGCCAATGCCCAGCCTGGAATGCTTAGGAGGCTGGCAGGGGTGAGAGGGGCGGCAAGTGCCCGAGTTCCCAGCTCTCCCTCCCCTAATCTCCAGGGCACTCACATGCTTAAAACAGCTGACGGGAGCAGCTTTGTAACTGTGATCCTTCAGGAACTTCCCCCAGTCGAAACCCAGGACAAGCGCTGCAGAGAATGAGAAAGAGTTTGAAGTCAGCAGCCCTGCTAGGAACCTGGCCCCCATAAGCTTATAGAAACAGGTCCTCCCCCACCAGGGCAGCCCCATACCTGCCCCACCAGGGGCCACCAGAACAGGGCTGGACCTTATCCAAAGGGTGACAGACTCTCAGGAGTAGAGGACACATTCGAGGGAAATGTCTGACCTTTCTTCCCCGGAAAAGAGAAGGAAATCAATCCAAAGACCTTTGGGCTTAAATTCCTTAGACCTTCCCCAATCTTTCATTGGCCACAGCTTATCTGAATGGGTGGGCGGGGCGCACACCTCGGCCCGTGGAGCTCAGCTGCAGTGAGAAACTCAGACCACCTGGAACAGAGCTGCTTAATGCTCATACGCTCAGAACATGCTGTATACACTCCAAGAGAAAGGTTCCTTTCCTTATCCCACAACCCCTCTCCAAACCAGAGAGGGGTCTCCACTGCCCAAGGGAAACATAAGTCAAAGGGCCAAAAGCAATACAAGAGAAAAGAAGCTAATTCTGGGTTTCTGAATTACCAAGAGAAGGGGTCCTGGCACTTGGGAGTGACTAAAGGGATTTTCTGGGGTAATTTCCATACCACGTACCGATGAGGCAATCCACGCGGGGCTTGGGCCAGGGCACTCCTGGCTGCCCCATCTTTCCCGTTCCTGGCTCCCAGGCAGAGCCACCCCACAACGGGCACCCCACCCCCGCTGACCCCCAGCAGCTTCCTGAGCACCAGTGCCCTGCCGTCTTACCGTCTTGCCCTGTCGGTGTCCCATCTGCTAGCTGTCCTGTCCCTTGTGAGTGGAGGAAGGCTCCGATTTTGGCGGACCAGGCTGCCTTGTGCAGGACTTTGGCTTTCTTGGTCGGCGGTTTTCCCTGGGGGGAGGAGAACATATGTGCGGCCCAAAAGCAGAGAACAGGGCTACCGCCTCGGTTCAAACCCCGGTGTTCGTCCTCGGACTCCTCTTTAGTTTTTTCATTTGTAAATCAAGTGGATAACAATAACAATATCAACTCAGAGGGGCGTGGCAAGGACGAGCGTTCCTGCGTTAACACCACCACTCAGCAAGCGCTTAGCTCTTGTTCGACAAGGGAGGACCCGGTCAGAGGAGCTACAGGACAGGGAGGGACACTCCTTCCATCTTTTCAGCCTCTGCTTCCGCTCCAGGAACTTTCCCTCCTGCCTTCAACTCTCGGCCATCTCCTTCCTCTGAGGCTCCTACAGACTTGTTGCAGAGAGTGGGCTTCAGAGAGGTCTATGAACTGAGTCAGGAGGCAGCCTTTTGTACACATACAGGAATGTTCTGGAACAGGTCCATGGCTTTCATCAGGTGCTCCAATGGGGGCACCCCCATAGGTGAAAGGCCACTACTCTGGTCTATAATTTGTTAAGCCCTGCTCAGAAAGGCCCAGAGAATTTTGATTTTTATTTTAATATCTATTTTATAGGGAGGGGGCAGAGAGTGAAAGTGGGGGAGGGGACAGAGGGGGAGGGAGAATCTTTTTTTTTTTTTTTGAGAGAGAGAGAGAGAGAGAAAATCTTAAGTAGACTCTATCCTCAGTACAGAGCCTGACACGGGCTCCATTCCACAACCCATGACCTGATCAGATCATCACCTGATCAGATCATGACCTGAGCAGAAATCAAGAGTCAGATGCTTAACTCACTGAGCCACCCAGGCGCCCCCCACCCCCAGATAATTTAAAAAGATCGGTGAAGTAAAAATGTGAGTTTAAATCCCACACTGACTGGGATCAAATCCTGGCTCTTCAATTTCATTTATATACCTCTGTGTAAGTTACTGAAAATGTTTCAGCCTTAAAAATAGGAATTTAGGGCGCCTGGGTGGCTCAGTGGGTTAAGCCGATGCCTTTGGCTCAGGTCATGACCTCAGGGTCCTGGGATCGAGTCCCACATCCGGCTCTCTGCTCAGCAGGGAGCCTGCTTCCTCCTCTCTCTCTCTGCCTGCCTCTCTGCCTACTTGTGATCTCTGTCAAATAAATAAATAAAATCTTTAAAAAAAAAATAGGAATTTAAGGGACACCTGGCTGGCTCAATCAGTAGAGCATGCAACTCTTGATCTTGGGGTTGTAAGTTCAAGCCGCATGTTTGGTGTAGAAATTACTTAAAAAAAATCTTAATTAGGAATTTTTTAAAAATCATTTTTAAGAGATTATTGGTTGGATTAGTCCAAACGCTCAGCAAGTACTCCCAAATTGTAGCTATTAACAATACTATTATTAGCTCACTGAGGATAGAGATTTTTCCATGCCCTGACTAAAATCCACGAAACGAGGGAAACAACAAACAATTATCTCACAAAAGTGAGAGATAAATTGTATGAATTACTAAGCAGAAGACCTGGCACACTGTGACTTCCAAAAGTCAGAGCAGTGGGTCTCAAGCTCAGCTATGTATTAGTCACCCGGCAAGACCGGTCTATGTCCAGGGGTGCCTGGGTGGCTCAGTGGGTTAAACCTCTGCCTTCGGCTCAGGTCATGGTCTCAGGGTCCTGGGATCGAGCCCCGCATGGGGCTCTCGCTCATCGGGGAGTCTGCTTCCCCCTTTCTGCCTGCTTGGGATCTCTCTCTTTCTGTCAAATAAATAAAATCTTAAAAAAAAATTTTTTTTTTTTTTTTTTTAAAGATTTTATTTATTTATTTGAGAGAGAGACAGTGAGAGAGAACATGAGCGAGAAGGTCAGAGAGAGAAGCAGACTCCCCGTGGAGCTGGGAGACCTATGTGGGACTCGATCCCGGGACTCCGGGATCATGACCTGAGCCGAAGGCAGTCGTCCAACCAACTGAGCCACCCAGGCGTCCCTTAAAAAAAAAATTTTAAAGTCCCTGTGTCCAGGAGGCACCTGGCGGGCTCAGTCAATGGAGTGTATGCCTCTTACGACTATTTATCTGAGGAAGAGTGAGCAAGAGTAGAGTGGGGACAGGGGAGAGGCAGACTGCCTGCTGAGTAGGGAGCCTGCCCAGGACTCAGTCCCAGGACCCCGGGATCATGACCTGAGCTCAAGGCAGACGCTCAACCGACTGGGCCACCCAGATGCCCCAAGCATCAGTATTTTAAACACCCTCCAGGTGATCCAAATGTGCAGGAAAGTTAGAGAACCAGTGTTGTGGACAGTGGCCATAGTTACCGGGAAACCACAAAGTCAGGCACCTGCGATTACAGCCCAGTTCCAGCTCTGCTGCTCTTCCAACAGAACTACCTTAGGTAAGTCATTCTTCCTCTCTGAAACTCAGCACACTTCTCAGCTAATGTGTGGGTTACGCAACACATCTCTTTAAGAATCCTTCCATTTATAGGGGTGCTTGGGTGGCTCAGTCCATTGGGTGATCAACTCTTGATTCTGGCTCAAGTTATGATCTCAGGGTCGTGAGACTGAGCCCTGAGTTGGGCTCTGCACTGGGTGTGGAGCCTGCTTAAGATTCCTCTCTCCCTCTCCCTCCACAGTCCCCGGTCAACCCCCCACCACTCACTACTGTGGTCTCTCAACAATAACAACAACAACAACAACAACAAAAACAACAAAAAGACTTTCTAGGTAGCCGCCTATGAACAAGGCATCGACTTCCTAAACTCAACTGTGGTTGGTGAAATATATGCCTGTCTCCTAGCTTCCCTTCAGAGCATTTATGAAAGCCAGGAAGCAAAGACCAAGGGCATCGGCCTCCCCCAAGGCTCTGGTTTAAACGTACTAAACACATCACACTATGCCGGGAGTGAAGATGGGAAATGAGGGCAGCTCTAGAAATCTGCAATTCAACAAGCTCCATAAATGGATTCCTCTGCCTTCTAAATTGCAGAGCATAACAAATAGCAGGAAACTTACAACCTCAGACAGCCACAAGCAAGCTCCTCCCAAGCCCTCTTGGCCCCTTGCCATCAGTCAGCTGGGGGCTCCTGTCTCGGCTCCCAGGACCCCAGGAAGGGTCTTCCAAGTGACGGTCTCTCACCTGTAATCTGGCCAAGATACTGGCTTTCTTGGAGTTGGAGGAGTAGCTCCTGGAACAGGAAACGCTGCAGAATCTCTTAGTCTTGGAGAAGAAGGCCTCCCTTGTACCCACGATACCACACATCTCACAGACAGCTGGGAAGAGAACTTAGGACGTGACCCACCTAATACGATCACCCCAAATCAAACAAAATAACGGGCCCTTCAAAATCTGGAACAGTGCAATAACCAGGTGAGTCCCAGCCCCCCCGTCAGGCTGATAGGACTGGAACAGGAGCAGGAGGTGTGTGTCCGCCTGAATCTGTTTTGTCTAAAATAAGCTGCCTGGCATCGCCCAGGTATATGTCCACAGCGGAGCTAAGGAAAATCCACAGGGCAACAGTGAATGTTGGAAAGTCCGTAAAGAGGAAAATGAGAAGAAAAAAAGTGCCTCCTTCACCTAACTTCTGTGGCTTTTCTTCTCATCTATAAAGAGACTGAACTAGATCAGTGTTTCCATCCTGACATCATATTAGAATCACCTGAGGAGCTTAAAAATTACCCAAGCCTGAGATTCTAATTAACTGGTCTGTGATGGGATATAGGCATCTGTAATCTTTAAAAGTTCCCCAGATGGGGCACCTGGGTGGCTCAGTTGGTTAAGCGCCTGCCTTCGACTCAGGTCATGATCCTGGAGTCCTGGGATCGAGTCCTGTATGGGGATGGGGGTGGCTGGGGGGGTGGGGTGGCGCATGTCCCTGCTCAGCAGGGAGTCTGCTTCTTCCTCTGACCCTCTCCCCTCTCATGCTCTCAAATAAATAAATAAAATCTTAAAAAAAAAAAAAAAAGCTCCCCAGGTGATCCTAACACACAGCCATGATAGAGACACCTGGACTCAATGGTTTCTAATGGTTCTAGTTCCAGAGTTCTAAGATTCTAAGAGAATGGCTGGAAGAAGGGAGAAAAGGCAGTGGCAGGGGTGGCAGGGTGGGTGGGGTAGGGGGGTAGGGGAAGGAAGAGAAGATAGGTCGATGGAAAGGAAAAGTCAAGTGGCAGAGTATTAGATCATTCTTCTAAAGAAGGCAAGCACTAAGGGACAGGTATGTCCTCATAGACATCTAGCCTGTCTCTCCTCATAGGCAATCCATACATAGCGGGCCTGACAAAGGGATCCAGCAGCTGTCCAAGCAGCACAGCGCAGAAGTTCACTGGCTTCCAGATGCTCTATGGGGATTTTCATCAGTAATTCTCTCCCCAGGAAGTCACTTTACTCTGTATTTTCCACCCCCCCACCACCAACCACATCCAACCTACATGTTATTTCTTGTCCTTTCCCGGAGAGTAAATGAGAACATTTTAGGTGTTCTTCTCAAAATCTAGGCTTAAAAATCAACCAGCTATTCACACCAATGTAAAAGCAGCACCATATTAATGACTGGCATCTAACGTGTGCCAAGTTAGTAGTAGTCGTATGAAAGAACAAAGGAAATTGCGATTTCAAATCAGACTGCAGCAGGAAATGCCCCCTGGGGCACTTCTATCTCTCTCATAGGCCCTTAGATATGAGATCAAACAGCTTTTACACCTGGACAGCTCTGCCCACATGGCCTATATCCTCCTCTTCCTCCCTCGCCTCCTGAAACCTCCCCGTCTTCAGGGGACACCCTAAAAGCACCTGGCTCAGAACCACTGCCATCCAAGGAGCGGGGAGTCCCAGGGCTGAGCAAATGCAGGGGGGAGGTGGGCAGCTCCCCTGCTTCCCGATCTTCATTTTCTGCTTCACTTGACTCTTCGAGGTAGGAGCTGCTCTCGCTGCCTGCGCTGCTGTTATAGCTCCGGAAACTGTCATAGCCACCAAAGAGCTCCAAGTCGTCCTCCTCTTCCTCTTCCTCTTCCATAGGTTCTGAAGATGGAGTCTCCTACGAGAAGGATGACACAAACCAGGCAGGAGGAAATCAGGTCTGGCTAGTGTATGAAGAAGAAGGATGCAGGTCTGCTGTCAGCTCACTTTCCAATTCTTGGGTCAACACCTTTGGGTTAAGTATCAGGCAGAATCAAATACCCCTTTGGCAAACACCAGGATCATCACTCTCGTTTACACAATTCTTAACTGCAACTTATCAGAATAGCTTAACAAGACAGAAAATGGTGTTGGAATTCACCAACCTCCTCCTGTGGATTTGTAAATGATGACATTTTAACATGATTCACATAGAATACAATGATGTGAAAATACTCTAAGTTATCTCATGAAGACTTTCTGGGGAGATGTATATTAGAAAATCATCCTTCCCTCTTCAGCATACGTGCACCAAAACAATCTCAATTCTGAAACAATTACAGCCACAGAAAAGTTAATTTGGAACGCAGACTGCCCTAAGGAGGATCTGGGAAACAGATGACACACTGGTTAGAGCATAGTGGTATGTACCATAGCTCTGGACTCCGCTCTGATCCTAACTAGCTGTGGTCTTTGGGCAAGTCACTGAATCCCTGAGCCTCAACTTTCTCATCCATGAAACAGGAAAAGTAGTGAGCTCACAGGATGTGAAATGTAAATGAGATATTGTGTATCAATCTACCTGGCACTTAGGAGAAAAGGTCCCAGACCAGGGCTCAAGTACCATCTCTAGTGCCGACAAGCTGTATGATCTACAGCAAGTCAATCTCTCCCGCCTCGGTTTCCACAGCTGTAAATGAGGATACCACCTCTTTCAGAAGCTTTGAGGGAGAAATAAGGATTAATGCAAGTATAGCGCTCAAAACAGTGACTTGCATGTAGCAAGTGTTTGATACATGTTGGCAATTATTACTGGCTAAAAGCCTGGGCTTTCAAACAGATTTGCCTGGGCTTGAATCCTGGCTCTACTACTTAACTGTGATTTTGTGCCATGTACGGAACCTTGCCTTCATCAGTACAACGGAGAAAATAGCAAGCCTTCTTTAGATGACTAGAACGAAGACTGAGATATATAAAGCCTAGTTCTGTTTCCAGCAGTTAGCGACAGCTCTAGAAGTGTGGACTATTATTCTTAGCTTCCATTTCCCTTATAGAATTTTTTTAGCTATTTCACTTTATGTTTACAACTACACGCCCAAATGTAGCAGAAAAGACACCGAATTTAAATGTAAGGTGACCAGAAGCCAAATGACTCAAGGATGAGTGGGGGACAGGTTATAGGACAGTGGGAGAAGTTCTGGAGCCTGCAAGACTGAGTGCCCATCTCCTTCGCTTTACAGCTGTGTGGCCTTCCTGGGGAGTCACCACCTGTCTGCGAGCCTCGGCTACTTTAACCGTAACGGCGAAACAGTGACACAGGATTGTTGTGAGTACCCTGGGCGATTATGCACGTGAACGCTCCAGACACGTAGTTTTACGAAACTTTCCTCTCCCTCACGTCCCATCAGGATGTCACTGACCCCCTAATCCCCCAAGAAACGACCACGAGAGAGGGAGGACAAAGAAGATTCAGGAGCCCTCAGATTCTGAACCCAGTTCCCTTTCCAGGGAGGCCAGGGAGGCCAGGGAAGCTGTTCCACCCTGAAGTGCCCGCCAGACGTCGGCCCCGGCCGGATGGGCGCAAAAGGCAAGGCCAGTCGCCTCTGGCCCTGCTCAGCTTAACTACCTCAGTTTATCCATCTTTCCACTCTCCACCCTCCAGCCGTCGCTAAAAGACCTAAAGATCGGCCCCACGTGCGAGGTTCTCGAGGTTCCCTTTCCCAGTCACGATAAATCCTCTCCCTCTCACCTCGACGCCCCGAGTCTTCTCCATGAGACCTAACACCGTTTCTTCAACCGTCACCAGGTGCAGGAAGCCATATTGGCCTCGCGGCTCTTCCTCAGCGCAGTCATTGGCCGCCTCCCAGAGCCGCGAGCCAATCACACTGCAGGAAGGAGGAAAAGCCGGTTCCGCGCTGGCCTGCGCCCCTGGCCCTAGGGGCGGGGAAGGCGCGGGCGCTTGTGGGACTTGTAGTTCTCCTGTGGGTGCGCGTGGAAGCGTACGTTGCTATAGCGATGTGAAAATCCCTGCGCGCTGGCCCTGCCCGCGCGGGGGCAGAGCTCATTTCTGTACGCTAACCTCCTCCTCTCGCCCCTACCCCATTCTTTATCAAACAATTATTGAGCACATAGGTGCTGTTCCAGGCACCAGGAATGACATCGCATTCTTCCCGATTAGAAGAATTTTAAGATGCTCTTGGTCCAGGATGACTCGCAGAGAGACTCATTTCCAATTCAGGCAGAAACTGGAATGCTGTTATGCCCAGCACTATGAATGTCTCGCATGCTCAAAATCTAGCCACGCTGCCCCTCCATCACCATCGCCTGACTAAAACCTCGAATATGAGGCACTCCCCCTCACTCATTTTGGATGTCCCACAACCTCCTTAAACACTCAGTTCTAGGTGCTACTGTGAGATCTACAAAGAGCTCAAATCTGGAGACAGCCAATCACCCTATCAAAGATGAAACAGTAGCTCTTTCCGAGATCGCACACGTTTGCAATTTAAGGTTTAGCTCAAATTCTTTCCCCGTGCTATGCTCCGCTCTAATTAATTAAGATCTAAATATAGGGGTGTCTAGCTGGCTCCGTCAAAGGATCGTGGGACCCAATCTCAGAGTGGTGGCTTCCAGCCTCACTGGGTGTAGAGATTACTAAAAACAATACAAAAACCTTAAAAAAATAGACAAAGGAAAAAAAAGAATCTAAATGTAATAAGTGGAGGCTGAATATATTAAAAATATGTCTCAGTTTGCAGTCCACTACATAGACGTGAAAGTCTTTGATTTTTTTCTTTCTTCAACCCCTTCTACTACCAATCCCATATTCATGCTATCAATCAGCATTGTTGGTTCTACTACCAAAATATAGCCTGTACTCCAATACCACTACCCTGCAAATAGAAGCCACCAGCTCACTGCAACAGCCTTCCAACGGTCCCTGTTTGAGTTTTCACCTTCTTTAATCCATACAAGTGATCTTTTAAATCATAAGCCAGATCATTTTCATCCTCTTGCTAGAAACCTCTGCTAGCTTCCCCTTGCACTTTGAATAAAATTCAAACATTCCACTAGCCCCTGAAAGACCCTTTGCTTTCTCTTCAACCTGCTCCTGTACTACCATCTCCACCTTTCACTGCGTCGGTCCACTCACTCCTTGTTCTGGACTGCCAAGCTTGAATTCGCCTTAGGGCCTTTGCACTTGATGTTCTTTGTGTGGGACATTCTTTCTGTGGCTCTCCTGGATGGCTCTTCATTTTTCAAATTTCAGCTCAAAGTCACCTCCTTAGGGACCTTATTTAAAGTAGCTTTTCAGGGCGCCTGGGTGGCTCAGTGGGTTAAGCCACTGCCTTTGGCTCAGGTCATGATCTCAGGATCCTGGGATCGAGTCCCACATCAGGCTCTCTGCTCAGTGGGGAGCCTGCTTCCCTTCCTCTCTCTCTCTCTGCCTGCCTCTCTGCCTACTTGTTCTCTCTCTCTCTCTCTCTGTCAAATAAATAAATAAATCTTTAAAAAAAAAGTAGCTTTTCCCTCTCCTCACTCTGTATCCCTTCACCCATTTCATAGTTCTTTATAATACTTGTTTCTGTCTTAAAGTATCTTGTTCATTTATTTCTTTATTGTCTATATCCCACCACTGGATGTAAGTGGCACAAGGGCAGGGACTTAGCCTGTTTTGTTCTCTACTGTATTTCCAGAGCCGAGAACAGATCCTAGCATATACTAGGATCAGTGACTAGAGAGATAGATAATAAGACTTATCTAGGTAAGTCTTATTAATAATAGATAAGAGATAATAAGACTTGAAGGATTACAACAGGATGCTTCTTAAAGGCAGAGCACTGGATTAGGTAGCTTGCTGTTCTGACCCTGGAGAACTGTTTTGTTTTGCCCCTAAAAGGGTTCTGGGCCCCATTCCTTCATGAGGAGACTTCAGCCTTCCCTCTTGGGCCTCACCTTCTTCATGAAATAAACTGGATTCAGTTAATCTCATTCAACTTGAAAAATTCCATGATTTCAAATGAAATATGAACCAAATATTTCAAACCAACCAGATTCAACATCAAGCATGATAAACAGAGTCTAGGTTTTACTTTGTGCAGTAGAAATAATAGGATCATCTCATTGGGTTGTAAGAACTAGAAATAAGAAACAGGCAGTGCCGGCCTTACACCAGGCACAGTCAGTGGTGGTTATCATCATCCTTTTAGACACCAGAAGGGCAGCAACGAGAAGGATAAAACAGTCAAGAAGAATCTCCTTTATGTGTTGCTTAACCTTTTATTAATTTAAAAAGTACAACCACAGGGGCACCTGGCTGGATCAGTTGGTAGAGCATGCAACTCGATCTTGGGGTCATGGGTTCAAACCCCATGTTGTGTGTAGAGCTTACTTAAAAAAAAAAAAGTACAACCATAAACTTTACAGGCAGGGAATATGCTCATAGCAAATCATGCTGTTCAACAAATATTTATTTACTGCATGCCAGGCACAGTGCTGGACTCTGGGAAGACACAGGTGAACATCTCTGTCCATCCACATGGAGTTCACTGCCTCCTGCAGGAAGACAGTGAAAACGTAATGTATGATTGAGCTGAGAAGGTACAGGGCAGGGAGCTGTGATGGAGGCTAGAGAAGGGAGTGCCTAGAAGGGGTTATGACTTGCCTGATGAGAAGTAGCCAGTTAGGATAGGAAGGTCATTGGGAAAAAGGCATTCTAGAGACACAGAAATTAGGGTGGCGAACAGCTCGTTGGCAGAAGAATGTGATGGGAAACCTTTGAAGGTTTTAAGCGGGGTAGTAAATTGATTTGATTATGCTTTAAAAGACCATTCTCTGGTTGCAGTGTGGAGAACGGATTGGAGATGGATTGAGAGAAGCAGCAGTTAGAAGGCTCTTGTAACGATCCCAATGAAGGATGATGGTGGCTTGGACCATGGAAGACTCAGAGGACACGCAGAAAAGTAGAATTTTTGAGAAATGTGTAGGAGGAAGTAATTAACTGTACAGAGTGAGGAGAGTGAAGAATCCAGAATGACTCTGGGAAGGCATGTCAAATGGATAGATGCTGGAAGCATCATCTCTACTAGTTAAAAACTGTGGCATGAATGAATGAGGTTCTGTGGTTGAATAGATGGTATTAAGGATTCTACTTGGTCGGAGATGCCTGTGGGGAAGAGGGCAGGAAGGCAGTTGGACTTCACTGGAGAGCTCTGAACTGGAGATCTGTATCCCGCATTCTTTGGCACCCTCCAAGACTGCGTGAGATTCCCCAGTTTTGACATCGTGATGCATACCTGTATCCACAGTACAAGAGAGTAGAAATTTAAGCTTTCCATCAGTTTTAGAGCATTTCAACAAAAGAGTTTGAAGACTTTGGGAGAGGGAAAGAAGCAGAGTGTGCACCCCAGTAACAGGAACTGTTAGTAAGTTGAAATAACTGTTAATTAGGAATTCAGTTGAAACATCTTACTGAACACAGGTTGCTAAGCGACAGTGGCCCCTGGAACCATGTGGTCATTCCTTCTGCCACAGAGCTCTTGGGCCTGGGTCTCACGCTGTAGCACAGGTACTCTTTTCAGTTGGTTGGAGTTGTGCCTTTAACCACGCACCTCATATACCCCTCTCTTTCCAGGGCCTCCTATCCGTGAGTCACCATCTCTCTCTCTCTCTCGGGTCAGTTGATTTCTCTTACTCTGTTGGATCATTCCCAATAGCAACACAAATATGTTCTTATGTCTTCAACTATACAAATAAATCCCTCAAACCCACCTCCTCTGTCCCCTGCATTCCACCCCCAATTTTTTGAAAGTCTTGTCTGCACATACTACCTCCCCTTCTGCTTCTCCATCTGTCCCCACCCTCCACCAAAACTGTTGTCAAGTTCCTGTACAACTTCTCCCCTGCACAGCCACACCTCTCTTCTCTCTGCAGCATTTGGCACAGCTGATCATTCCAGCCTTCGCGACATGCTGTCCTTTCTTGGGATCCCTTTGGTCTTCCTCCTGCCTCTCTGGCCAGTTCTCTCCCCATTGTAGGGCCTGAACCTCAAGTATTTGCTTTCTCCAGGACTCTGCCCTGGGCCTGCCTTTTTTCACTTTAGTTCTCACCATAAGTGAGCTCATTTATTTTTAGTATGGTAAATAGCCTTTATATGCCCCCAGTTCACATCTCCAGCCCATGTGTGTGTCATCTGAGCTCCAGACTCATAGACCCATCTTTACAGATGACAACTGCACATTGCATCATAAACCACACAATAGAACACTTTATTCCCTTACCCCATACCTATTTCTCTTCTAGTTTCCCCCATTTCAGTACATAGCACTACTAAACCACTCAGGGAACTTCTTGATTCCTCCCCCTCCATCCATCCTTTCTATCCGCCAGCAAATCCCATTAATTCTCCTAAACCCACCTCAAATATTTCTCCTTCTTTCTAGTCCTACTGCCCCTTAAGTCCATCATCCCTCCCCTGGATTCCGCTGCAGCTGGGCTCCTCTGGTACCCTAGCCCCTAACTTAGATGGATTAACTCCCCTGCATCACCAGTTTGCAGGCTGGGTGCTCTTTTCTATACCAAATCATCCACTTCTGCCTGGCCTTCCCCCCCAATTATTTTACAAGACCTTTGGGGGAGGGGGCAAAAAGGACGTCACAGTTCCTGTCCTCATAGAGCTTCTATGCCAATGTGATCTAAAGGAAAGGAGCCCAACGCTTTCCGAGCCCCGGCCTGAGGCCCACACGGTGCTAATCGCTTTGACGCCGGCCCGCGACCGGTGACTCTGGGCAGGCCTGAGCTCGCCTCCTCTGCAAAATGGGACGGCAAAGGGTTGCTCCGGCCCCAGGCGGTCCGCGCGCAGAGGTGCAGGGGCCGGCGGTGGAGAGGCGGTGGTCGCGGGGCGGGGCGGGGCCCTGGCCACGTGGCCGGGGGCGCGCGCCCGTTCCGAGCGCCAACCGCCGGCGGTCCCGCCCGTCCCGCCCCGCGGTCCGCCTCCCGGCGCGCGGCCGACCCGCCAGCCCCGAGGCTGGGAGGCTGCAGCCCCCGCCCGAGCGAGCCCGGCGGGAGCTGGGAGGAGCGCGGCACGGGCTCGCCTGGACTGCGGGGCCCCGGCTTTGGGGTGGTGGGGGGGGGGACGGTCCGTGCCGGCCGCGTAGGACCGAGGCGCGGGGACCGAGCGGCCAGCCGGCCTCCAGGAACCATCGAGCTGGAGGCTGGCGGAGCTGGGACACCGCCCCGGGGTTGCGCCCCTGGGGGCGGGGGGCGGCGAGACCCCTCCCCCCTTTGTCTTAGGTACTCGGAGGTGCGGGGCTGCGCCCGGGCCCGAGCCACGAGCACAGAGCCCTGCCCTGAGCGAGCCCTTAAAGTGCCCCGGCTTTGATTGCAACCCCGGTGCGCGGGGGAGCGGGAAAGGGAGTGATGAGCTGGCAGACAAAGCGTAACTGCCATTATTAAGCACCCAGGCTGGCCGGGCGCGGTCACCACCCTTTTTTCTCGAGGTGGCCGCCGAGGCACACGGGACACAAAGCAGGTGCCCTAGGACTGTGGAAGAGGCAGAGCCGGGATGCGAACCTGGGACTTTTGGCTCTTGGCCCAGTGCGCCAGGCTGAGGAAAACGTGTACTTTGAAAACCGGGAAAGGTTTGGTGAGTGGCAGTAACTGAGCGAGCTCTGCCCTCATCGCCCTGGGGAAGACGTTTGATTTTTTTTTTTTTTTTAATAGGCCACACTTTCCTCCTCCGTAAAAATGTCCCGACTTAGGAAAACTAATAACCAATCTGTAAGTAGTGCTTTGCAACGCGGAAAGCACTTTCAGTTACGTTGTCATAGATAATGCCTCACAATGAACTCCCCAAGTAAGCTTTTTTCTTAACCTCCTTGGACGGACGAAGGAATTGTGTCCTAGAGAGGTTTGTTAGGTCTGGGAGCAGTGACCCCTATTGAATAAATCAGAGGTTTTTCAGGATAACTGCCTTGGATGGGCATAATGCTCAGAAACTCAAACATCCTGTGATATCATCTGCTAGTCTAGAATGATACCTTTGCTGGATCTCCTAGCCCTCCCCAACTTCCAGCATCTCTAGCCCAGAAACCCAAATGGCCACCGTGGAGCTATGACTATGAATGTTTCTTTCCGGTTTGGGCTGGGCTATGGGGAGTCCTTTAGGCAAAGCCCAAACTGAGAGGGAGTTGTTGACTGAATACAGAAAATTTCAACTGTTTTGGGTTTTCTGAGTAATGATTATTCTGAGGGCATTGGTAACATAGTAATGATTTTGTCCTTCCTGTTGACAGGTCCACCTCCTAGCAAATCGTTTGGAATGAACATGAGAAATGTAAGTAGGGATTTTTAAGTATCCATTAAAGGAGCCTAAATTGTTTATGAACTGATGGCAGTTAATTTGGTGATACCATTTCTGGGTGTATACAGTTAATTGGGAGTTAATTATCACACGCCCATTTTAAGGCGTGAAGAGGGGTCTACACAGGTCTGTCACCACAAGCACTGACAAATCTCCTGAGAGATGCTATTTTTATTTACTTTTTGTTTCCTAAGGTCTGTGATGTGTGGCAGGTGTTTTCTGGCATAAGTGTTTTCCTTTATCCTGTAACCACCTTTATCCTCACAACAAACTTAAAAGGCAGGAGGCATTCTTATCTTTTTAAGAACTGAGGCTTAAGCTTAAGAAGACTAAGTAAACCCTTCCTCCCGGTGCCAAAACAACTTTTCACTAAACCACACCTTTCATGTCATTGACCCAGGTTCAGAGTCAACAGATACTTAATGAATGTCTACTTACCCCAGGTGCTTTCAAGTATTTTATTGAATCCTCATGACAACCCACCATGCCTTTTGCTCGTTTCAGCTGATCACCTTAAAATCAATTAGCAAGGCTTCTAAAAAAACAGCCCACTCCCTCTGGTAGGACAGGAGATAAGCATTTGTAAATCCATGGGAATGTTTATTGGCCCTCTTTCTAAATATGACGGGTACTGGGGGGCTGGCAACAGCAGCTGTTCCCGTGGTCCTATCCTGACGTCTCCAAAAGAGTGGTGTGAAGCAAAAATGTGGGACTTCCGTGGGCAAATGGAACTAGAGGAGCGTTTTTTTTTTTTTTTTTTAAGATTTTATTTATTTATTTGATACAGAGAGATCACAAGTAGGCAGAGAGGCAGGCAGAGAGAGAGAGAGGAGGAAGCAGGCTCCCCGCTGAGCAGAGAGCCCGATGCGGAACTCAATCCCAGGACCCCAAGATGATGACCTGAGCCGAAGGCAGCGGCTTAACCCACTGAGCCACCCAGGTCCGCTGGAGGAGCGTTTTCTTCTACTGATGACAATTAAGTCTGAAAATGCCATTGGTTTCCTGTGATAGATGCACACATAGGGATTAATATGGGACTCGCCATTGATCCGATCCTTGGATCAAGTAGGTGTTACTTACGAAAAAGCATCAGGTGGAAATTCTGACATGGCTATAAGCCAGGCTGTGGGAAGGTGCTGGATAGGTGGGCAGGGAGGGTTCCAAGTTTGAAGGGCCTTGAATGTTATTCTAAGACATTTGCGTGTTAATATGTGGGCAGTGGGAGCCACGACAGTGTTTGAAAGGGCAGTGACGTGATAGGTATGTGCTGTAGGTGGGGGTCTGCGGCCCAGCGGAGGAGGGATTGGAGCAGGTGGAACGGAAGCAGGGAGGCCAGGAAAAGAACTGTTGCAGTTAGTTAATTGGAATGACTGCGGAAGTGTCCAGTAACTGATAAAAATGCTAACCTCTGTCATCTACCGAGCTCTTCCTGTGTGGCCAGATTCTCTGCGAGGGGCTTGTACGCATTACCTTATGTACCCTTTAAGCTAAATATTTTTATCCCCATTTTACAGGGTAGGAGGCTATGAAGATGGCTTGTATGAAGTCACACAGTGACTAAAAGTGGTAGAGCCAGAGTTCAAGTCCACATCCATCTGATCTAAAGCCTTAGGGCTGCAAATCTAAGTCTGTGTTGCAAACTTAAACACCTGTGACTAGGTCTAGGCAGACTATCTGGATCTTTGTACAGCAGAACTTGCCATATAAAGTACCAGCCTAGTTGATCTGTATCTGAAACGTATCCTAAATCTGCCCTCTTACCTCCTTGGCTTGCCATGCCAGATGAGTGAACATGAGTTTCTGCCCGCGGTCCTAATAGATGTCTAACTATTTTCCCAGTGGCCTCGCTTGCCAGCCTAAAACCTATTTTACATCTAATAGCCTGACTGATCTCTTTAAAATCTCTATTAGGGTGGGCACCTGGGTGGCTCAGTCAGTTAAGCATCTGACTCTTTTTTGATAGATCACAAGTAGGCAGAGCAGCAGGCAGAGAGAGAAGGGGAAACAGGCTCCCCACTGAGCAGAGAGCCCGATGTGGGGCTTGATCCCAGGACCCTGATACTGTGACCTGAACCGAAGGCAGACGCTTAACCCACTGAGCCACCCAGGTGCCCCCAAGCGTCTGGCTCTTGATTTAGGCTCAGGTCATGATCCCAGGTCCTGGGATCCGGCCTGACATCTGGCTCTATGCTCAGTGCAGAGTCTGCTCAAGATTCTCTCTCCCTCTCTCTCTCTCTCTGCCCCTCCCCTGCACTTGTGCGTACACTCTCTCTCTCTTTCAAATAAATAAAATCTTTCAAAAATATATATATTAGAATATATATTTTAATCTTTAATTTAGTTAATCTTATTTAAATTTTTGTAAAATGTATATATTAGTCAAGGGTACCTGGCTGGCTCAATCAGTAGAAAATACAACTTCTTTTTTTTAAAGATTTTATTTATTTATTTATTTGACAGAGAGAGCGATCACAGAGAGGCAGGCAGAGAGGGGGAAGCAGGCTCCCCGATGAGCAGAGAGCCAGATGAGGGGCTCGATCCCAGGACCCTGAGATCATGACCTGAGCCAAAGGCAGATGCTTAACCATCTGAGCCACCCAGGTATCCCTAAGATTTTATTTCTAAGTAATCTCTACACCCAACATGGGGCTCAAACTCACAATCTTGAGACCAAGAGTCACATGCTCCCCTAATGAACTAGCCAGGGCCTCATGTGCTCTCTGTTTTCTTCCACTGATCTGCGTGCGTGTTTTTGTGCCAGTTGCATGCTACTACAAGTACAACAGCTTCGGAGCCTGTCTTGAACCCTGGGACTGTGATAACTCCTGTTTGCTCTTCTTCCTCCGGATTGCTGGGCTACTCAGGGTCTTTTGTGGTTCCCTACACATTTTAGCATTATTTGTTCTAATTTTGAGAAAAACAATATCCACCTTTTTTTTTTTTTTTTTAAAGATTTTATTCATTCATTTGAAAGAGACAGAGAAAACACAAGCAGGCGGAGAGGCAGAAGGAGAGGGAGCCCAATTCAGGGCTCAATCCTAGGACCTAGGATCATGATCTGAGCCAAAGGCAGACACCCAACCACGTGGGCCACCCAGGTGCCCCAACAGCCACCCTCTTAATTTTAAGTGAAAGCAGATCCCTTATCTTGCCCTCCTCTGCTTCCTGGCACCTTGGACATGGCATGGCAATTTGAGGTTCTTAATAAAACTCATGGAATGAAAGACTCTAGTCATGATACAAATACACCTATATTATTATTATTATTATTTTTAAAGATTTTATTTATTTATTTGACAGAGATCACAAGTAGGCAGAGAGGCAGGCAGAGAGAGAGAGAGGAGGAAGCAGGCTCCCCGCCGAGCAGAGAGCCCGATGCGGGGCTCGATCCCCGCACCCTGAGATCAGGACCTGAGCCAAAGGCAGAGGCTTTAACCCACTGAACCACCCAGGCATCCAAAATACAACTATATTATTAACAAAAAGCTAGGATCTGTTCTCTGCCACTCACAATTCCTTCTGCAAATCCTGAAGCAGAAGTACTTCTCGCCACTAAATATATCCCCATATGTCCGCTTTTCTGCATTCCTACGGCTCCCGTCCTTCTCCGGCTCCTGACTGGCTCTCTCTGAGACACCACGACCGCCTCCAAGCTGGTCGCCTCAATCACCGGCCTCAGGCCTTCTCTCCTGACTGCACACTGGTATCTGCGGAAGCAAAGAATGAGGTGTGTTATTAGGGCAGAAGTGTTTATTTATGTTTATGATGTCTCCGGAAAATGTGCTAGCTGGCCCTAGTGTGTGCGTGTGCTAGGTTGCTAGAACAGAATCCCACAGATGGTGCAGCTTAAACAGCCGAGAGTTATTTTCTCGCAGTTCCCGGGGGTCAGAAGCCTAAGATTCAAGTGACGGGCGCTTTTCCTTTCTCTGAGGCCTCACTCGTGGGCTTGCAGATGCCGCCTTCTCGCAGTGTCCTCATGTGGTCATTTCTCTTTCTCTCTTTCTTTCTTTCTTTTTTAAGATTTTATTTATTTATTTGACAGAGATCACAAGTTGGCAGAGAGGCAGGCAGAGAGAGAGGGGGAAGCAGGCTCCCCACGGAGCAGAGAGCCCGATGCGGGGCTCGATCCCAGGACTCTGGGATCATGACCTGAGCGGAAAGCAGAGGCTTTAACCCACTGAGCCACCTAGGCGCCCCTCATGTGGTCATTTCACCAAATGTGTGCATACATTTGTGTCCTCATCTCTTCTTACAAGGACACCAGTCAGACTGGGTGAGGGCCCACCTGCGGGACCTGGTTTTACCCTGACTACGGCTTTACCCGCCCTATCCCTAAATACAGTCAGAGTCTGACATACTGGGGTTAGAATCTGATCACAGGAATTGAAAAGGGGGCGGGACGCAATTCAGCCCATTCCACAAAGGACATCGGTCTGATACTGCACAAAGCTGCGGGCTTGAGGCCGTTTCAATGCAAGCTCACATTACATTCCTTTAGATAACCTCCTGCCTGTGCAAAGCTGAGGTGGCGGTGGTGGTTGTGATAAAAAAAGTTTTGTGCGGGGGCGCCTGGGGGGCTCAGTCAGTTAAGCGGCTGCCTTTGCTGGGGTCATGATTCTAGGGTCCTGGGATCAAGCCCCGCATCGAGCTCCCAGCTCTGCGGGGAGCCTGCTTCTCCCTCTCCCTCTGCCTGCAGTTCCATTTGTGCTTTCTCTCTGTCTCGCTGTCAAATAAATAAATTAAATCTTGAACAATTTTTTTTTAGAAAAGTTTTGTGCCTAGATGAATGTGAAACAGGAAATGGGTCCTGCTTCCAAGGTTTGACAAGGTGTGTGGTGTCAAACAGCCATTAAGTTCTTAGGACATAGGGGTGCCTGGATGGCTCAGTGGGTTAAAGCCTCTGCCTTTGGCTCCGGTCATGATCCCAGGGTCCTGGGATCGAGCCCTGTATCAGGCTCTCTGCTCCGTGGGGAGCCTGCTTCCTTCTCTCTCTGCCTGCCTCTCTGCTTACTTGTGATTTCTGTCAAATAAATAAATAAAATCTTTAAAAAAAAAAAAGTTCTTAGGACATAAATACTTACTGAATTTGTTTGCTTGTTTGTACTTAATGAACAGAACTAGTAGGTATTTCTATAGGCCTAGGAGGTCATGAAACGATTATAGAAACACTAGATGCCCCAAGATTGTGAAAATTCGGGAACCTCCTTTACTCCAAATGGGTCAGTGGATCCCAGAGATCAGAAACACCAGGGAAGATTTTTTTTTTAAAGATTTTATTACTTATTTGACAGAGAGAGACACACAGTGAGAGAGGGAACACAAGCAGGGGAAGTGGGAGAGGGAGAAGCAGGCTCCCGTCAAGCAGGGAGCCCGACACGGGGCTTGATCCCAGAACCCTGGGATCATGACCTAAGCTGAAAGCAGACGCTTAAGGACTAAGCCACCCAGGTACTCCACCAGGGAAGATTTTAATTAAGCAGATTTCTCCAGGTCCCACCCTGGACCTATTGAAGAAATATTTGGGACTTGAGCCTTGGGTCAATTTTGGGATCCACTGGTCTAAGCTAACCCCTTCATGAAGGCCTAGAAAGGGAAATGTTTTGCCAGAGGTCACGCAGCAAGTTAGCGGCTGAGCTACACCTGGAATTGAGATTGTAATGAAACCAGATTTTCTTTCCCTTCTTGAACATTTCTCATATCCATACCTGCAAATGTCAGGGCCATCTGCTGCTTAAAGACATATATGATCCTGACCTCAATGACAGATGGAAATTACATGGAGAGACTTCGTGTTAAATACATCAGTTGCATTTTTTAAAAAGATTATTTATTTATTTATTTGAGAGAGCATGGGGAGGGGCAGAGGGAGAGGGACAAACAGACTCTGGGCTGAGCAGGGATGTGGGGCTCCATCCCATGACCCTGAGATCATGACCTGAGCAGAAATCAAGAGTCGGATGCTTCACTGAGCACCCCCCAGGCCCCCCACATCAGTCACATTTAAAAAATTTATATCATGTAAGATCTATATGAGGAAAACCGTGAAGCTCTGATGAAAGATCTTAAAGGGGAATTAAGTAAATGGAGAGATAGTTCATGTTTTTGAATAGGAAAACTCAATATTGCCAAGATGTCCATTCTTTCCAACTTGGTCTATAGATTCAGTTCAATCCCAGTCAAAATCCCATAAGTTCTTCTGTGGATGTTGACAGGTTCTAGAGTTTGTATGTAGAGGCAAAAAGAATAGTCAACTCAGTATTGAAGTGATGTAGGCAGGCCAGGTCTGAGAATCTGGAGGGGTCCTGTAGGACCAGCCAGGACAGTCCCAGGATGCATTGAGGAGTCATCAAATGGGGACAGCATCGCCGGTAGGAGGAGAGTTTATTGAAAGTATAGAGACAGTGCGGGTACAGACAGAATGTCTGGGAAACTTGGAAAAGAAAGAGAGTCTCATCTTTGTTCAAATTTTTTCTCTGCAAAGGGGTGTTAACTGAGGATTATAGTCTGGTGTCTGTGTCCCCTTAGACAACCAGGAACTGGTTAGATGAGTCCTGGGTGCTCTTCCTTGGAGCTGGGGAATCTTGGTGTCGATGCCTTGCACCAGTGATCTGGAATATGCATGTGATGGCTTGTCTGGTCCTTCTCACCTGGTCCTTTCTTAGATGTCATCTATTCTAGAGAAACTGTCAACTCCTTATCCCTTATAAGGAAGATATGCACTATTTGCCTTCTGAGGTTTGTGTAAAAGTAGGGGTGTAGGTCCTAGCAAGAATGGAAGCAGGCTGGGCATTTGGGTGGCTCAGTGTCTTAAAGCCTCTGCCTTCGGCTCAGGTCATGGTCCCAGGGTCCTGGAATCAAGCCCCGCATCGGGCTCTCTGCTCCGCAGGGAGCCTGCTTCCTCCTCTCTCTCTGCCTGCCTCTCAGCCTACTTGTGATCTCTGTCAAATAAATTAATAAATAAAATCTTTAAAAAAAAAAGAATTAGGAGAAAGTAATTAAAAAGAATAGAAGCAGGAAAAGGAGGAAAAAGCGGATTTCTCTGAGGTCTTTCAGTTTCCCTATCTCAAGAGGACCAACACTACCCAACTTCCAAGACTTCCTATAAGGCTATAGTAATCAAGCCAATGGTACTGATGAAGAATAGAGAAATGGGTCAGTGGAGCAGAATAGAGAGGCCAGAAATAGAGCCGCATAAAAACAGCTAACTGCTTGATCAAGGAGAAGAGGCAATACAATGGAGCCAGGAGTCTTTTTAACAAACGGTGCTGGAACAACTGGACATCTGTATGCAAAAAAAATGAATCCAGACAGAGACCGATCACCCTCAACAAAATTTAACTTAAAATGGATCATAGATCTACAAGTAAAATGCAAAACTGTGAAACCCCTAGAAGATAACATAGGGGAAAATCTGGATGATCATGGTGATGGTGATGACTTTTTTTTTAAAGATTTTATTTATTTATTTGACAGACAAAGATCACATGTAGGCAGAGAGGCAGGCAGAGAGAGAGGAAGGGAAGCAGGCTTGGTGGGATCCTGACCTGAGCCGAAGGCAGAGGCTTAACCCACTGAACCACCTAGGCGCCCCAAGCTTTTTAGGTACAACAAAGGCATGATCCATGTAAGAAATGACCAATAAACTAGACTTCATTAAAATTAAAAAGTTTTGCCCTGCAAAGGACATTGTCAAGAGAATGAAAAGCCAGACTGGGTGAAAATATTTGCAAAAGACATATCTGGTAAAGGATTATTATCCACAATATACAAAGAACTCTTAAAATGCAATGATAAGGGGCACCTGGGTGCCTCAGTCATTAAGCATCTGTCTTTGGCTTGGGTCATGATCCTAGGGTCCTGGATCAAGTCCCGCATCGGACTCCCCGCCTGCTTGGTAGGGAGCCTGCTTATCCCTTTCCCACTCCCTCTGCTTGTGTTCCTTCTCTCGCTCTAATAAATAAAATCTTTAAAGAAAAATGCAATGAGAAGAGAACAACCTTTAAAAAAATGGGCCAATGGGGCGCCTGGGTGGCTCAGTGGTTTAAAGCCTCTGCCTTCGGCTCAGGTCATGATCCCAGGGTCCTGGGATCGAGCCCCACATTGGGCTCTCTGCTTGGCAGGGAGCCTGCTTCCCTTCCTCTCTCTCTACCTGCCTCTCAGCCTACTTGTGATCTCTGTCTGTCAAATAAATAAATAAATAAAATTAAAAAAAAAAAATGGGCCAAAGATTTTAACAGACTCAGAACAGATGGCAAGTAAGCACATGAAAAGATGCCCTACATCAAGTAACCCCAATGAAATTAAAACAACAATGAGATGCCTCTTTACACGTATTGGAACCCCCAAAATCTAGAACACTGACAACATCAAATGCTCTCGAGGATATGGAGCATCAGGAACTCACATTCATTGCTGGTGGGAATGCAAAATGGCACAGCTGCTTTGGAAGACGGATTGATGGTTTCTCACAAAGCTAACCATAATCTAACCATACCATCCAGCAACTTTGCTTCTTGGTGTTTACTCCAAGGAGCTGAAGACTTATGTCCACAAGAAAACCCGCATATGGATGTCCATAGCAGTTGCCAAAACTTGGAAGCAACCGAGTTCTTCAGGAGGTGAATGGATAAATAAACTGTGGTCCATTCACATAATGGGGAATTTTTCACCGCTAAAAAGAAATGAGTTATCAAGCCATGAGAAGACACGGAGGAACCTTAAATGCATATAACTAAGTGAAAGAAATCTGAAAAGACTACCTGCTATATGATTCCGCTTGTTTGACATCTGGAACAGGCAAAACCATGGAGATAATAAAAAAGATGAGTGGTTGGGGCGCCTGGGTGGCTCAGTGGGTTGAAGCCTCTGCCTTCGGCTCGGGTCACGATCCTGGGGTCCTGGGATTGAGCCCTGCATCGGGCTCTCTGCTCGGCGGGGAGCCTGCTTCCTCCTCTCTCTCTGCCTGCCTCTCTGCCTCCTTGTGATTTCTGTCTGTCAAATAAACAAATAAATCTAAAAAAAAAAAAAAAAGATGAGTGGTTGCCATGAGTTGGGGGAGGGAGAGATCAAGAGGACACTGAAGATTTTTAGGGTATAAGATATTCTATGTGATGCCATCCTGGTGGATATAGATCCTACATTTGTCCAAACCCCTAGAATGGGCAACACCCAGGTGAACCCTCATGTCAGCTGTGGACTTTGGATGATAATGAGGGATCAGTGTAGGTTCACAATGTAACAAGTGTCCTGCTCTGGTGGGGATGTTGATGGGGGGAGACAATGGATGTGTGGGGGCAAGGGATGTAGAGGAAATCTCTGTACTTTCCACTCAATGTAGCTTTGAACCTAAAACCACTCTAAAAATTGAAAGTCTATTAAAAAGATTGTAGATACTTTTATACCTCCTAGATGTGACTACTGGGAGTTCATGCTATTCTTGTGTGAGCTGTACTACCCTCAAAGCTTATCACAACACTGGCACATGACCTGTCTGATGTGGGAGGAAAAAATCTGTCTAGAAGTCAATAAACAAGTTTATGAATACCCATTGGTAGCACAGTCCCATTTAGTGAAGCAAAAAGAGAATTGTATTATATTATATAATGCTAAGTAATCGAAGCTATTTTAATGAGTCATTACCAGGGACCTATTGAAAGACACAGGGGACAATATAAGGGAAATATAAAATGTTCCTGGGGTGCCTGGCTGGCTCATTTGGTAGAGCCTGCAGCTCTTGATATCAGGTTTGTGAGTTTGAGCCCCATGTTGGATGTGGAGCTTACTTAAAATAATATTAATAATAAATCAGTGAGATCATACAATTGTCTTTCTCTAATTGAGTTATTTCACTTAGCATAACACCTTCTAGTTCCATCCATATCGTTGCAAATGGCAAGGTTTTTGTTTTTTGATGGCTGCATAGTATTCCATTGTGTGTGTGTGTGTGTGTATCACATATTCTTTATCCATTCATCTGTTGATGGACATCTAGGCTCTTTCCATAGTTTGGCTATTGTGGACATTGCTGCTATAGACATTGGGGTACAGGTGCCCCTTCGGATCACTACATTTGTATTTTTGGGGTAAATACCCCATAGTGCAATTGCTGGGTCATAGGGCAGCTCTATTTTCAACTTTTTGAGGAACCTCCATGCTGCTTTCCAGAATGGTTGCACCAGCTTACATTCCTGTCAGCACTGTAGGAGGGTTCCCCTTTCTCTGCATCCTCATTAACACCTTCCATTTCCTGAGTTGTTAATTTCAGCCATTTTGACTGGTGTGAGGTGGTATCTCACTGTGGTTTCGATTTGTACTTCCCTGATGCCTAGTGATGATGAGCACTTTTTCATTTGTCTGTTGGCCATTTGGTTGTCTTTGCCAAAACGTCTGTTCATGTTTTCTGCTTATTTCTTGATTGGATTATTTGTTCCTTGGGTGTTGAGTTTGATATGTTCTTTATAGATTTTGGATACTGGCCCTTTATCTGATATGTCATTTGCAAATATATTCTCCCATTCTGTCAGTTGTCTTTTTGGTTTTGTTGACTGTCTCCCTTTTTTGTGCAAAAGCTTTTTATCTTGATGAAATCTCAATAGCTCATTTTTTAAATGTTGAAGTTATAGTTTTTTATTTGCAGGGTCCATGAAGTTGTATTTAAAAATTATTATGGGGCGCCTGGGTGGCTCAGTGGGTTAAGCCGCTGCCTTCGGCTCAGGTCATGATCTCAGGGTCCTGGGATCGAGTCCCATATCGGGCTCTCTGCTCAGCGGGGAGCCTGCTTCCTCCTCTCTCTCTCTGCCTGCTTCTCTGCCTACCTGTGATCTCTCTCTGTCAAATAAATAAATAAAATCTTTAAAAAAAAAAAATAAAAATTATTATGGATCAAGAAATTATTTCAACCACTATTAGCATACTATTGATGAAAACAAATGGGTTATATTATAAATTTTGTTAATTAGAAAAATCACATTTTTTATTTTAGATGCATCTTTTTTTTTTTTTTTTTAAGATTTTATTTATTTATTTGACTGAGAGAGATCACAAGTAGGCAGAGAGGCAGGCAGAGAGAGAGGGGGAAGCAGGCTCCCAGCCAAGCAGAGAGCCCGATGTGGGACTCGATCCCAGGACCCCGAGATCATGACCTGAGCCGAAGGCAGCGGCTTAACCACTGAGCCACCCAGGTGCCCTAGATGCATCTTTTTTCAATAGATCATCTTTGCCCTTGCTTCCTTTGCCTTTGGCCATGTTTCTGGGAGGAAGTTGCTGTGGCTAAGGTCAAAGAGGTTGCTGCCTGTGTTCTCCTCAAGGATTTGGATGGATTCCTTTCTCCCATTTAGTTCTTTCATCCATATCGAGTGTATTTTTGTGTGTGGTGTAAAGAAATGGTCCAGGTTCATTCTTCTGCATGTGGCTGTCCGATTTTCCCAACACCATTTGTTGAAGAGACTGTCTTTTTTCCTTTGGACATTCTTTCCTGCTTTGTCAAACATTAGTTGACCATAGAATTGAGGGTCCAGGGGTGCCTGGGTGGGCTCAGTGTGTTGAAGCCTCTGCCTTTGGCTCGGGTTGTGATCCCAGGGTCCTGGGATCAAGCCCCGTGTCGGGTTCTCTGCTCAGCGGGAAGCCTGCTTCTCTTCCTCTCTCTCTCTCTGCCTGCCTCTCTGCCTACTTGTGATCTCTGGCTGTCAAATAAATAAATAAAATCTTAAAAAAAAAAAAAGAGTTGAGGGTCCATTTCTGGGTACTCTATTCTGTTCCACTGATATATGTGTCTTTTTTTGTGCCAGTACTATGCTGTCTTGGTGATCACAGCTTTGTAATAGAGCTTGAAGCCCGGCATTGTGATGCCACCAGCTTTACTTTTCTTTTTCAACATTCCTCTGGGTTTTCGGGTTTTTTCTGGTTTCATACAAATTTTAGGATTATTTGTTCCATTTCTTTGAAAGAAGTTGATGATATTTTGATAGGGTTTGCTTTAAATGTTTAGATTGCTCTAGGTAGCACAGACATTTTCACAATTTTTTCTTCCAATCCATGAGCATGGAATGTTTTTCCTTTTTTTAAAATATATTTTTTAAAATACTTTATTTATTTATTTGACAGACAGAGATCAGAAGTAGGCAGAGAGGCAGGCGGGGTGGGGGGAGCAGGCCCCCTGCTGAGCAGAGAGCATGATTCGGGGCTTGATCCCAGGATCCTGGGATCATGACCTGAGCTGAAGGCAGAGGCCTTAACCCACTGAGCCACCCAGGTGCCCCATGGAATGTTTTTCCATTTCTTTGTGTCTTCCTTTATTTCTTTTGTGAGTATTCTATAGTTTTCTGAGTATAGATTCTTTGCCTCTTTGGCTAGATTTATCCCTAGGTGTCTTATGGTTTTGGGGGCAACTGTAAATGGGATTGACTCCTTAACTTGTCTTTCTTCTGTCTTCTTGTTCATGTATAGAAATGCAACTGATTTATGGGCGCCTGGGTGGCTCAGTGGGTTAAGCCGCTGCCTTCGGCTCAGGTCATGATCTCAGGGTCCTGGGATCGAGTACCGCATCGGGTTCTCTGCTCCGTGGGGAGCCTGCTTCCTCCTCTCTCTCTCTCTGCCTGCCTCTCTGCCTACTTGTGATCTCTCTGTGTCAAATGAATAAATAAAATCTTAAAAAAAAAAAAAAGAAATGCAACTGATTTAATAGAAGTTTATAAATATTTTTGTTCATATCGGGCTTAACCTGAACTCCATACTGTGTTGTATCTTTCTGTGTCTAAATTCAGAGATACCATCTTGCTGGTTTGGGGTAGATTACAGAGCAGTTCAGGCCCATGGGGTTTAAGCTCACCCACAGTTCTTTAGTAATATTTGAGGACTTCCTCTGAGAAGCATCCTGGTCTCACTCAGAAAATACTTTTGGGGGAGCCTGGGTGGCTCAGTGGGTTGAGCCTCTGCCTTTGACTCAGGTCATGGTCTTAGGGTCCTGGGATCGAGCCCCGCATCGGGCTCTGCTCTGCAGGGAGCCTGCTTCCCCCCACCCCCTGCATGCCTCTCTGCCTACTTGTGATCTCTTTCTGTCTGTCATATAAATAAATAAAATATTTTTTTTTAAAAAAGAAAGAAAATTAAAAAAAAAAAAAAAAGAAATGCAACTGATTGGGGCACCTGGGTGGCTTAGTGGGTTAAGCCTCTGCCTTTGGCTCAGGTTATGATCTCAGGGTCCCTTGCTCAGCAGGGAGATTGCTCCCCCACCCCGCCCCCCGCCTGCTTCTCTGCCTATTTGTGATCTGTCTCTCTGTCAAATAAATAAATACAATCTTAAAAAAAAAAAAAAGAGGGTGCCTGGGTGGCTCAGTGGGTTAAACCGCTGCCTTCAGCTCAGGTCATGATCTCAGGGTCCTGGGATCGAGTCCCGCATCGCGCTCTCTGCTCAGTGGTGAGCCTGCTTCCTCCTCTCTCTGTCTGCCTCTCTGCCTACTTGTGATCTCTGTCTGTCAAATAAATAAATAAAATCTTTAAAAAAAATAAAGAAATGCAACTGATTTCTGTGCATTGATTTTATATCCTGACACTTTACTGTGTTCCTGTATGAGTTCTAGCAGTTTTGGGGTGGAGTCTTCTGGGTTTTCCACATAAAGTATCATATCATCTGCCAGCTTACTTTTTAAAACAGTTTAAAAAAAGGACAATCATATCTTACATTTACCCACATACTTGCCATTTTCAGTGTACTTTTTTTCTTCCTATAGGTTTGCATTTTCATCTCTCCCTCCAGGCTGAAGAACTTCTTTTAGCATTTCTTGGAGTAAGTGTCTGCTGCTGGCTGCAAATTATCCTAGACTTTGCTTATCTGAAAATGTTTATTTTATTAAGAATTTTTATATAATTGTGGTAAAACACCCATAAGATTGACCATTTTATTTATTTTTTATTTTCTTATTTTTAATTTTTATTTTTTCATGATTTACCATCTTAAAAGTGTACAGTGACATTAAGTACATTCACATTTTTTTTTAAAGATTTTATTTATTTATTTGACAGAGAGAAATCACAAGTAGGCAGAGAGGCAGGCAGAGAGAGAAGAAGGGAGGCAGGCTCCCTGCTGAGCAGAGAACCCCATGTGGGGCTCGAACCCAGAGAGCTCAATGCGGGGCTCAAACCCACGACCAGAGCCAGAGGCAGAGGCTTTAACCCACTGAGCCACCTAGGTGCCCTGGGGATAGAGTTTATTTAAAAAAAAAAAAAAAAAAAAAGGCCACCTATGGAATGGGAGAAAATACCTTCAAGTCATATATCTGATAAGGGTTAACAACCAGAATATATAAAGAACTCCGACAACTCAAATAAAACAAAACTCCAAATAACCCAATTAAAAAATGGGCAAAGTATTTGAATAGAACTTCACCAAAGAAGATACACAGATGGCCGACAAGTGCTCGAAAAGATGCTCAGCACCGCCTGTCCTCACTCAGGGAAATGCAAATCAGAACCACCACAGGAAATAACAAGTGTTGGCAAGGATGTGGAGAAATCAGAGCCCATCTCTATTGCCGTTGGGAATGAAGAATTATACAGCTGCTATGGGAAATAGGATGGTGGTTCCTCAAAAAACTAAAAATGGAAAAAAGCCAGATATTTTACTTCTGAGTATATATCCAGAAGAATTGAAAGCAGGGTCTTGAAGAGATAATTATGTATTTATTTATATTTATTTTTAAGGATTTTATTTATTTATTTGAGTGAGAGAGAGCGAGAGAGGGCGTGAATGGAGGGTTGGGAAAGGGAGAGGGAGAAGCAGGCTCTCCACTGAGCAGGAAGCCCAATGCGGGGCTCGATCCCAGGACCCTGGAATCATGACTTGAGCCAAAGGCAGACGCTTAACTGACTGAGCCACCCAGGTGTCCCTTGAAGAGATATTTATACACCCATATTTACAGCAGCATTGTTTGTAGTAGCCCAAAGTACAAACATCCAAGTGTCCATGACAGATTTAATAAATAATATACACATACATATGTATATTCATATATATAATGTGTGTCTATACAATATTTCAAAATGTGTATATACACATATTTTATATGTCTATTATACATATATTACATAAAACACATATATATTTGAATGTGTGTGTCTACGTATACACAGAGGAATGTTATTCAGTCTTAAAAAGGAAGGAAATTTTGTGTTATAGATGTGATGAACCACTAAATTCTCCTGAAACCAGTCTTAAACTATATGTTAACCAACTAGAATTTATTTATTTTATTCTTTTAAAAGATTTTATTTATTTATTTGACAGAGATCACAAGTAGGCAGAGCGGGGTGGGGGGGGGGAAGCAGGCTCCCTGCTGAGCAGAGAGCCTGATGTGGGGCTCGATCCCAGGACCCTGGGATCATGACCTGAGTTGAAGGCAGAGGCTTTAATACACTGAGCCACCCAGGCGCCCCAACCAACTAGAATTTAAATAAAAATTTGGAAAAAAATAAAAAAGATCAGATACATGCTACAATATGCATTAACCTTATATTAAATGAAATAAGCCACTCAGAAAAAAGCGAACACTGCATTATTCTGTTTGTACGTGGTACCTAGTCAAATGCGTAGCGACAGAAATTAGAAAGGTGCTTGCCAGGGGCTGGTGGGGGTGGGGATGAGTTCTCATTGAGTGGGTACAGAGTTTCAGATTTGCAAGATGAAATAAGTCCTTGTCAGTATCCAGTAGTTGTAAGACAGCGTGAATGTATCTAACACTATTGAACTATACACATAAAAACTGTTACATGTTTAATTTTATGTTATCCATATTCTCTCACAACTTTTAAAAAATCTTTGGGAGAGGAAAAAGAACACTAATTCCAATGTCCAGGTTTTAGTAATTATGAACAAGGCTGCTACATACATTCTTTTTTTTTTTTTTTTAAGATTTTATTTATTTATTTGGCAGAGAGAAATTACAAGTACACTGAGAGGCAGGCAGAGAGAGAGAGAGAAGGAAGCAGGCTCCCTGCTGAGCAGAGAGCCCGATGCGGGACTCGATCCCAGGACCCTGAGATCATGACCTGAGCCGAAGGCAGCGGCTTAACCCACTGAGCCACCCAGGCGCCCCATGCTACATACATTCTTGTATAGGTTTTTGTGTGAACATAAGTTGTGCTCTCTTTGGGGTAAATACCTAGAATTAAGATTGCTCAGTTACAAGGTGAGTAAGGGTATGTTTAACTTTTTTTTTTTTTTAAGATTTATTTATTTATTTATTTGACAGAGAGAGAGAGATCAGAAGTAGGCAGAGAGGCAGGCAGAGAGAGGGGGGAAGCAGGCTCCCTGCTGAGCAGAGAGCCCCATATGGGGCTTGATCCCAGGACCCTGGGATCATGACCTGAGCTGAATGCAGAGGCTTTAATCCACTGAGCCACCCAGGCACCCCTCCTGAAACTAGTCTCAACACTATATGTTAACCAACTAGAATTTATTTTATATACATATATATGTGTATATATATATATATTTTTTTTTTTAAGATTTTATTTATTTATTTGACATGCAGAGATCACAAGTAGGCAGAGAGGCAGGCAGAGAGAGAGGAGGGAGCAGGCTCTCTGTCAAGCAGAGAGCCTGATGTGGGGCTCAATCCCAGGACCCTTGGATCATGACCTGAGCCAAAGGCAGAGGCTTTAACCCACTGAGCCACCCAGGCACCCCGCTGGATTATATTTTAGTTCAATTTTTAGTTATTTGAGGAACCTCCATAATATTTCCTAGGGTGGCTACACCAGGTTACATTCCCTCCAACAAGGCAAAAAAAGTTACCTTTTTTCCTCTCCACATCCTCACCAATACTTGTTATTTCTTATCTTTTTTTAAAAAATTATTTTTGGGGTGCCTGGGTGGCTCCGTGGGTTAAAACCTCTGCCTTCAGCTCAGGTCATGATCCCAGGGTCCTGGGATCCAGCCCCGCATCGGGCTCTCTGCTCAGTAGGGAGCCTGCTTCCCCGTCTCTTTCCTTCTGCCTGCCTCTCTGCCTGCTTGTGATCTCCGTCTGTCAAATAAATAAAATCTTTTAAAAAATTTATTTTCATTTAATTACTGACTGACTTATTTTTAAGTTATCTTCACACCGATTGTGGGGCTTAAACTCAAGGCCCCGATATCGAGATTCACATGCTGTATTGACTGAGTCAGCTAGGTGCCCTTCTTGTTTTTATTTTTTAAATAGATTTGTTCATTTGAGACAGATACAGACAGCAAGAAAGAGAGAGCATCAGCACGGGGAGAAGCAGAGGGAGAGGGAGATGCAGGCTCCCAGCGGAACCAGGAGCCTGATGTGGGGCTTGATCCCAGGACCCTGGGATCGTGACCTGGACTGAAGGCAGAGGCTCAAGCATCTGAGCCCCCCAGGCGCCCCCCTCGTTTTTTGATAGTAGCCGTTGTAGCAGGTGGGAAGTAATGTCTCACTGTGGTTTCGAATTACCATCTGTATGTCTTCTTTGGAAAAATGTCTATTTAGATGCTCTGCCCATTTTTATTTGGATTTTTTTTTAAGAATTGAGTTATATGAGTTGTTTATTTTGGATATTAACTCCTTCGGAGACATAGGATTTGCAACTATTTTCTCCCATTCACTAGGGTTTTTTGGTTTGTTTGTGTGTGTGTGTGTGTGTGTGTAAGTAAACTCTACACCCAGCGTGGGCCTCAAACTCATGACCCTGAGATTCAAGCCTCATGTTCTACTAATTGAGCCAGTCAGGCACTGCATAGATTGCTTTCTCATTTTTTTACAGTTTCCTTTGCTGTGCAAAAAACTTTTTAGCTTGATATTGTCCCACTTATTTCGTTTTTCGTTGCCTTTGTTTTCTTGGATATCAGTTTTTGTTGTATATGTGATTTCCAGATTTTTTCTCCTAGTCTATGACTTGTCTTTTCATTCTTTTTGCAAAGTAAAAGCTTTAAATCTTGGTTAAATCCAATTTATGATTATGGAGTCCTGTGAATAGAGTCCTGTTTAAGAGTTCTTCGCCTAACCCAACGACATGATGATTTTCTCCTGTGTTTTCTTTTTTAATTTAATTTAATTTTTTTTAGAGATGTTATTTATTTATTTGACAGATAGAGATCACAAGCAGGCAGAGAGGCAGGCAGAGAAGAGAGAGAGAAGAGGAAGCAGGCCCCCCCGCCGAGCAGGGAGCCCTATGCGGGGCTCGATCTCAGGACCCTGGGATCATGACCTGAGCCGAAGGCAGAGGCTTTAACCCACTGAGCCACCCAGGCGCCCCTCTCCTGTGTTTTCTTTTTTTTTTTTTTAAGATTTTATTTATTTATTTGTCAGAGAGAGGGGAGTGAGAGTGAGCACAGGCAGACAGAGTGGCAGGCAGAGGCAGAGGGAGAAGCAGGCTCCCTGCCAAGCAAGGAGCCCGATGTGGGACTCGATCCCAGGACCTTGGGATCATGACCTGAGCTGAAGGCAGCTGCTTAACCAACTGAGCCACCCAGGCATCCCTCTCCTGTGTTTTCTTAAATGAGTTTTGTAGTTTTGTGTTTTACATTTAAGTCTATGGCCCGTTTTGAGTTAACTCTTGTAGCCGATGTGGGGTATAAGTTGAGGTGGTTTGCGTGTGGGTATCCAAATTATTTCCGCACCATTTGTTGAAAAAACTTTAATTTCCCATGGAATTAGCCTTTGTGAAACATCGATTGACCATGTTTGTGTGGATCTGTTTCTGGAATCTGTTCCATTCCTTGGGTCCATGTCTGTTCTCCAGAGCCGCACCGTGTTGATCCCTATGCTTTACAGTAAGTCTTAGCATCGGGTCGCGCGGGTTCTAAAGTTTCATTCTTCTCTTTCAAAATTGTCGCCTACTCTAGTTCTTTTGTCTTCCCGCATATATTTAGAATCAGCTTCTCTATATCTATGGAAAAACGGCACTGTAATAATCACTGGGAGCGTGTTAAATCTAGAGATCAATTTGGAAAGAACTGACCTATCTACGTTGAGTCTACCAATCCATAGATAGGGCATTTCTCTCCATTTATTTAGGTTTTCTTCAATTTCTGCAGTTGGTGTTTTGAACCTTGCAGCACAAAGATCCTACATACATTTTATTGGATTTGTACCTAGATATTTCTCCTCCTCCTCTTTCTTTTTGAGATATTGCAAATGGTACTGTAAAAGATCTTATTGTTTTGGGGCACCTGGGTGGCTCAGTTGGTTAGCTCAGGTCTTGATTTCAGGATCATGAGTTCAAGCCCCATGGATCCTACTTTAAAAAAAAAAATCTTTTTTAAAAAAAGATTTTATCTATTTATTTGAGAAGGAGAGAGCATGAGTGGGTAGGGGGTAGGGCCAGAGGGAAAGAAAAGCAGACTCCCCACTGAGCAGGGAGCCTGATGTAGGACTTGATCCCAGGACCCCAAGATCATGACCTGAGCTGAAGGCAGATGCTTAACCAACTGAGCCATCCAGACACCCCAGTTTTGTTTTGTTTTTTAATTTAACTGCCAACTGAAACTAATAATGTGTGTTAATTATATTTGAATTAAAAAATAATTTGCCAATTCCAATCTGTGGTGGTCTGTGTGCCTATTTCTGTTGCCTGGTAATTCTTTGTGGAGTAGATCACATTTTCCTATTTCTTGTATCCCTAGCAGTATTTCATTGTGTTGCGGACATTATGGATGATAGGTCGCAGTGACTCTGGGCGGGCTGTGTTATGTTTTAGCAGGTGGTTAAGTTGCTGGCAGACCACTCTGATCTTCTGGCTTGGTTTTAGGATTCAGTGGGGCAGCCGATCTTGGTTTTACCTTTAACGATAGAATCAATCCCTTAGTCTTGAGATGCACCCTTCAAGCGCAGCTCTTCTCGGGTGTTAGTAGAAAGCCAAGCTGTTTAACAGCCCCTCTAACGTGGCAGGACTCCGACTCCAAATTGCTGTTCCCTGTCGTGGGTTGCCGCCGAAACCTCTGCCAGGACTTCCAGCCTCCCCCTTGGGCACCAAAGGATCTTCCCGCTGAGTGCAACTCCGGAGTCAGCCAGTGGCTAGAAGGGAGCCATTCATGCACTCTTGGGCACCTTTTGTGGTTCTCTCCTTTCTAGGATCCCCCAGCCTGCTCAGTTTGTAGCTTCTCTGGTAGCCCCAAACTCTGAGCTCTGACTGCACAGGCTATTAAGATGGTTAATTTCAGCAGGAACTCTGGCCCCTGCCTGCTCCATGGACTGAAGCGCTTTTGGGGAGAAAGCCATGCAAAGTTGGATCTCACCCAGGGGTGGTCTGTTTAGAAAAGGGTAGAGTTTTCTGGGGGCGTCTGGCTGGCTCAGTCAGTAAAGTGTGCAATCTTGATCTCTGGGGTGTGAGTTTGAACCCCACATTTGGTGTAGAGTTTATATATTAAAAAGGGTAGAATTTTCTCCATTTTGCCTGTTTTTTGTCCTTCTTCAGAATCTTCAAAAAACGTTTTTAAGGTTTTGTTTATTTATTTGTCGGGGGCAGAGCAAAGGAGGGGGAGCGGCAGGCAGAGGCAGAGGGAGGAGCAGGCTCCCCAGTAAGCGGATCAAGTACGGCCAGGAGTCCCATAGCTGTACTTGATCCCAGGACCCTGGGATCATGACCCGAGCTGAAGGCAGCCGCTTAACCAACTGAACCACCCAGGCGCCCCGAGTGTCTTCCAATTGTTAAAAAAATTATTTTATATATATATATATATACACACACATAAATTATTTTATATATACACACATACATGTATAAATGGATTTGTTATATACATATATACATGTGTAAATATACACACACACATATAAGAATTTTCTCTTACTGGGAGTAGGGTTAGTTTAATACGAGGTCCGCTGCCATTACTAACAGCTGGAATCTTCACTTATTTTTAATCTTCTGTGACTCTTTTTTTTTTTTTTTTTTTTAAAGATTTTATTTATTTATTTGACAGACAGAGATCACAAGTAGGCAGAGAGGCAGGCAGAGAGAGAGAGGGAAGCAGGCTCCCTGCCAAGCAGAGAGCCCGATACGGGGCTTGATCCCAGGACCCTGGGATCATGACCTGAGCCGAAGGCAGAGGCTTTAACCCACTGAGCCACCCAGGTGCCCCTCTTCTGTGACTCTTTATAAAATATCTCATCTTTTGGGGGACAAGATAGGATACAAATTTAAAAATACACATACACCATGACACGTGCTCCCTGCTGACGGAGCGTGTCCCAGACATTCTGTGGCATCCCCTGAAGGAAGGGGCGTTCCCCGTGCGCTTGTCTTGCCCACTGCTCTGATTCCAGCCCCTTCCTCACTCCTTGTTCCCAGCATGGGCCACCGGCTCCTTGCCCCGCTGCCATCTGATTTATCTGCCTGTGCGCGCCAGCTGCAGAGTGATGTGCAAGCCACCGTTCGGGTTCGCGTTGGCTTCGAAATGCTCATGGTCTGTTACCTTCCAGCCACTTCGCTCTTCTTTCGTGGTTCTTGGACTCTCTGCCTTCTTTCAGCAGGCGTCCCCAGAGCCCCATTCCCTGTCCACCCCTCCTGTTCTTTTCTTCTTATTCCCTGAGACCTTCTCTACCAGGAGAGACTCGAGAGCAGCTTAAGCAACAATGCAGCAAGTAGCGGAGATGCGGATGCCCGGTGTCTGTCCTGCCTCGCGCCTCGCAGCTTGCCTCGGCCATCTGAGGTGTGTGGTTAACTCCGCTCCGGTTCTTTCTGGATGGACCCTGTCTGCTGCAGGTCAGACCCATCCGCTGGCTTCCTCCTGCTCCCTGAGCTCTGTCTCTCATTCTTCTTCCTCTCCCTTGTGGTCTTCTCTTGTTGCAGGTCACATTAGAACTCCGGCACTCGGGGTAGGATGCATTGAGTTCACGTTCCCCGAGCTGATTTTCTCCCCAGGGGAACATTAGTTGTTCATTTAATAACTTTGCCTACAGAGGCATAGATCAAAATACCATCCACACTAAATCCAAGAGGGCTGTAGGCCTTCCTTGTCCCCAGTGATGTGCTTTATGCAGTCCTGCCACGTGCAAAGTTCCTGTGGCCAGTTGAGCGATACTTCAGCCCGTGAGAACCCTTCCTTGCACAGAGGGACACGTGTGCCGGCTGCCACCAGCTCATGGCGTCCAGACAGCCCTGACATCCAGTCCCGAGCCCCAGAGGAGATGCTAACGGAGTTTTCTCAGACACCATCTCCTCTGTTCCTGCTCCTCTGAGAGGTGAGCCTCCTGTTCCAGATGAGGGCACTGTGGTACAGAGGAATTCTTGTAATTCTGTCACTAATTCCCAGTCTGACTTCAGGCAAGTTCTTTAATCTTCAGGCAGCTCAGCGTTCTCAGGTGTAGAGCTGGAGTAACCGTAGCTCTTACCTCACTGGGATTTGGGGAGTATTACAGAGTTTAGTGGTGCCTGGCAGGCCACAGCTCCTCAGGAACTTTTTTTTTTTTTTTTAAGATTATTTATTTATTTATTTGACAGACAGAGATCACAAGTAGGCAGAGAGGCAGGCAGAGAGAGAGGAAGGGAAGCAGGCTCCCTGCTGAGCAGAGAGCCCCATACGGGGCTGGATCCTGGGACCCTGAGATCATGACCGCAGAGGCGGTCATAAGGCAGATCATAAAGCAGAGGCTTTAACCCACTGAGCCACCCAGGTGCCCCACTCCTCAGGAACTTCAGCTATAATTTTTATTCCCGATCAAAAACACAGAGCTGGGGGCGCCTGGGTGGCTCAGTGGGTTAAGCCGCTGCCTTCGGCTCAGGTCATGATCTCAGGGTCCTGGGATCGAGTCCCACATCGGGCTCTCTGCTCAGCAGGGTGCCTGCTTCCTCCTCTCTCTCTGCCTGCCTCTCTGCCTACTTGTGATCTCTCTCTGTCAAATAAATAAAAAATCTTTAAAAACAAAACAAAACAAAACAAAACAAAAAAAAACACAGAGCTGGTGGGTAGTAGAACCAGGACTTAAGCCAGCCACTGGGATGGAAGCAAACTCTAAACAAGAAAAATGACAGTGAGAAGCTTCTGGGGAGCCTGGACACAGGGCAACGGGCCGGACGGCAGCTATGTGCCTACTGCAGCCTGAGTCAGGAGGCCTGTCGAGGAGGTGACGTTTTAGTGGGGAGCCGAAGGTCATGGGCAAGGCCCGGCCAGCTCAAGTGCACACACACCTTGACGTGGGTGAGCGTGGTGAGCTCAGAAGGCAGGCCAGCGGGGCACAGAGTGGGCAGGAATGTGGTGGCGTGTGCCACAGGAACAGTGTGTACCAGATCTGTATGTGCTGTGGCAGCGAGGGCTCCGGAAGTTGAGTTGGAAAGGAGTCTCTGTGGGCAGAGACTCAGGGCAGCTCTGGGAGAGGCGGGCCTCGAGCCACCACCCTGTGCTCTCAGCGCGCCCTGGGCTATGCTAAGGGGCATGGTCGGTTGCAATTCAAACCGGAAATGAGGCTGGTGGAAAAGCTCGGGGGGTGACAGGGAAAGACCGGTAGGTGCGAGACAGATTACCACTAGGGGACACGTGTCACGCTAGCAAGTCTGCTGTAGTCTTCGGAGAGGAGCTCTGCCCGCAGGCTCAGAAACCTGACCCAGCCCCGGGGAGGACACTTCCTGTCCTCAGCCGCCCTCCGTGATGAGCGGGTGCGGAGGCTGGTGGAACAGCCACTCGCTCGTGGACTTACACAGAGAAACTGGGACTCGATTGAGCACGCTCTCCTGGGAGGCAGGCCAGATGGGACTCCCGATTGTCATTTGGCCGTTGCGGTGGGACTCGTGCAATGCCAGTTGGTTGGCAATGAGTGTCCTTAAGCTCTGGGAGCCTGAAGACTCATGGGTATGCCTGGGCTGACCCTTTGGGGGGGCTGAGATGTGTGTTTGAGATGACACTGCCTTCCTTCTCTCTCAATCTCTCTCTTTTTTAAAGATTTTATTTATTTGAGAAAGAGAGTGGGGGAGAGAGAGAGAGAGAGAGAGAAAGCATGAGCTCAGGGAAGGCCATAGGGAGAGGAAGATGTCAAGCAGGCTCCGTGTTAAGTGCGGAGCCCGACATGGGGCTCGATGTCACAACCCTGAGATCATGACCGAGCCAAAGTCAATGGTCGGACGCTTAACCAAGGGAACCCCCAGGTGTCCTGACGCTGCCTTTTCTTGATGGAGCAGGGTGGGTGTATCTGGCCATCCTTTATTCTTTTTTTTCCTCTTTAAAGATTTTTATTTATTCATTTGACAGAGTGTGAGATCACAAGTAGGTCGAGAGGCAGGCGGGGGCGGGGGGGAAGCAGGCTCCCCGCTAAGCAGAGAGCGTGATGCGGGGCTCGATCCCAGGACCCTGAGATCACGACCTGAGCCGAAGGCAGAGGCTTAACCCACTGAGCCACCCAGGTGCCCCGGCCATCCTTTATTCTTTCTCCCTGTTGTTGACTGGCCTTTCTTCTGACCTGTTAACCTCAGTCATGGATGTCTGTGCAGCCTCGAGACCTGCTGTTTCTTGTGCTGACTTTGTGTCTTCGAGCTCATCCATTAGGGGACGTTCCACTTCACATTTCTTTTTTGCTCCCTGATGGTTGGGAGAACCCCAACATTTCCCCTGTGTACTGATGCGGAGACCTCACAAGAACTCTGGTTCGCTCACGGGCAGAATGTGGATTATCATGATCCTCCCTTCAGGGAGACCTAGACTGGGCTGTGTGATGTAGCAGCCACTGGCCACGCAGGACTATTTAAGTTTAATTAATTACAATGATAAACTCAGTTTCCTGTCTCATCGGCCCCCTTTCAAGTGCTCAGTACCCCCCCACCCCGAGTGGCCAGTGGCTCTGTTCTGGACAGTGCAGAACTGCAACACTTCCATGGTCACAGAGTGTCCTCTCCAGAGTTCAGTGAAATGATGTGTAAAAACACAGTGCGTGGTGCTGAGTTCAAGTGGTTGTTGGGATGGGTTGTTGCTGGGGAGTTCTAGAGAAGAAGTGGCCTCTGGCCAAGAGGTTTGCCTAGATGAGGTAAGGTGGGACATGTCTGTGAATCTCTCAGAGAAGGTCATGGCAGACTAGAAGGGCCTGAGTGAGTTGAACGATTCCTTCTCGACTCACTGAAGCTTGAGGAGAGCCGAGAAGAGACTGAGAACGTCTGCTGGGCGTGGGGTTGGGTGGGCTTCACAGGGACGCTGAACCTTGAGTTGGGCCTTGCGTCAGTCCCTTGAGAAGGAAACCATCCGGACTTGTCCTCACACCTCCTCCTCCTCTTTTGTTGCTCCTTCTGACTTCAGGATTTTTCCTGGAATTCATCAAATTTCAGGGGAAAATTAAGGCTCAAAGTTCTGACTTTGACCCGCGGCTGCCCTCGTTGAGGTTCTCTGCGCTCCCACCAGCTGGGGGAGGAGGAGGAACAGTGGCGATCTGAAGAGCATCAAGCTCTCCAGAGCTATTTGTGCAGTCAGTCTCCTGTTTCCATGACAACTGCTTGACCAGGCTGACATTTCATGATGCTCGTACAAACATTTTCAGTTGTTCATAAAATATAACAAGAAGGAAAAAAAATCACAGGAATATTCAGAAGGAATGAATTCAAAGTGAGGTGAATGTGTGTATATGGATGCATAGTGTTACCAAATAGAAACCATTGGGGCCAAGAGCTTCCTTTGTTTCTCCTTCATTTAATCGTCTACCCATCCATCCATCCATCCATCCATCCATCCAACCATCCAACCTTGGTCCATCCATCCACCCATCTACCCATCCATCCATTCATCCATCATTTATTGAGCAGCTACTCTGTGCCAGTCACTGTGTTCTGTGCTCTAGGCCCAGAGAGACAAAGATGACTGACACTCTCTAGAAGTTCAGTCCAGAGGGAGACACACCCAAATGGAGAAAGTTCTAACACAATGTAATATGTGCTCATATGCTGGAGTCTGGGCAGAAGTCGAGTTCTTTAGGAACATGGAGAGAGGGCTGGAACATGCTCGTGGAGCAGGAATATGGAGCTGGGTCCTGAAGGACGAGCGAGTATTCCAGACAGAGGAAACTCCGTGATCCCAGGGAAGAGAAAATACAACCAAAGCATTTTTTTTTTTAAAGATTTTATTCATTTATTAGACAGAGATCACAAGCAGGCAGAGAGGCAGATAGAGAGAGAGAGAGAGGGCGAAGCAGGCTCCCTGCTGAGCAGAGAGCCCGATGCGGGGCTCGATCCCAGGACCCTGGGATCATGACCTGAGCCAAAGGCAGAGGCTTTAACCCACTGAGCCACCCAGGCGCCCCCAAAGCATGTTTTAACGAGAAATAGTGTGATACTCTGCATGTTGGAGTTATGGCAAGATGGTGTTGGAAGGTGGCAAAACTGGGGAGGGGAGCAAGACTGGATTGTGAATGCCATGCTAATTTGGACTTTGGAATCTAACCAATAGGTAATTTATGTTCTAAAAAAGTTTTTAATTAAGAGGATGACAAACTAGTCTGGCTGTGGTTAGGGGGATATATTGAGGGAGAAAGTCTGGAGATTGGTAGACTAGTTTGGAAGCTACTATGATAGACTAGGAAAGAGAGTCTCTGAGGGCTTGACCCAGGCCAGGACAGGTGGCCAGAAGGGCCAAGTTCATGAGTGATTAGGGGATAGAGTAGCCAAGACTTGTACTGGAGAGAGGAATCAGGAAGACTCTGTGGTTTCCTACTTGAGCAGCTGGGGGTCAGTGGTCATTCAAGGTGTGTTTAGAGAGCAGAGTGAGTCCAGTATAGGCCATTTGGAATTGGGAATGTCTAGTATATTCCAAGAGGAGCTGTTTCTCTTGCCTTTGGGGAAAGTGTGAGCCCATGGCTTAGGGGGCAGTCCTGGGCCCAAAATAAAGGTTCTTTTTTTTTTTTTTTTTTACAGGAAGTTGGATTTATTGGTGGGTATGAATATGACGGGAAGGGGTAGTGCCAAGGTTCTCATGAGTGCAGAGCCCTCCATTTGTCCAAGGGACCATGGTTAGGGATGTATTTGACCCCACAGCCATCTGGGATAAGCTGCTTTTCAGCCACACCATGTCTTCAAATTCATCCGCATTGAACTTAGTAAAGCCCTACTTCTTGGAGAGGTGGATCTTCTGGCGGCCAGGGAACTTGAACCTGGCCCTGTGTAGGGCCTCAATCACATGCTCCTTGTTCTGCAGCTTGGTACGGATGGACATGATGACTTGGCCAATGTGGACCCTGGCTACTGTGCCCCGGGGCTTTCCAAAGGCACCTTGCATACCTGTCTGCAACCTAAATTGGAGATAGCCATGAGGTCAGACCCCAGCATCCACCAAAAGGGCTGTCTCCAAGGTCCCTTAGGGCAACCCATACAATCAACAGTCTGCATCCATTACCGAGGAGTCTACTGTTTGCAGCCATGGCACACTGGCAAAATAGAAGTCCTTAATCAATATAAAACTTTGGAAGTGGAAGAGGTCAGCCAGGGAAATGTGTTAAGAGAACATGCAGAGGGGCGCCTGGGTGGCTCAGTGGGTTAAAGTCTCTGCCTTCGGCTCAGGTCATGATCCCAGGGTCCTGGGATCGAGCCCCACATCGGGCTCTCTGCTCAGCGGGGAGCCTGCTTCCTCTTCTCTCTTTCTCTGCTTGCCTCTCTGCTTACTTGTGATCTCTGTCTGTCAAATAAATAAATAAAATCTTAAAAAAAAAAAGAGAGAACATGCAGAAATCTGAAAAAACAAAAAACAAAACAAACAAACAAAACTTGGGAAGTTGGCCAAAATTATGAAACCTGTCTGGGAAAGGTTGAAGGCCTGTGATTGGAGGAGGAGGAGGAAAATCAGGTGAGATGCTATTAAGGAAGTCGGAGTGTTTTAGAAGCAAGGAGTGGCCGACATCACATCTTGCAGAAAGATGTAAGGAAATAAGGGAAAAATTAATTAAATGTCTTTTAAGTCAACTTTATTTTGATATGAGGCATAAACAATAAAATACATCCATTTGGGGCGCCTGGGTGGCTCAGTGGGTTAAGCCTCTGTCTTTGGCTCAGGTCATGGTCTCGGAGTCCTGGGATCAAGCCCCGCATCAGCCTCTCTGCTCAGTAAGGACCCTGCTTCTCCCACCCCCTGCCTGCCTCTCTGCCTGCTTATGATCTCTATCTGTCAAATAAATAAATAAAATATTTTTTAAAAATACGGCCATTTTAGGGATCTAGTTCAATGAGTAACCCCCACCACAGACAAGCATAGAACATTTCCACCATTCCAAAGAGTTCCTGCCTATCCTTGGCAGTCATTCCCGCTTCACCCCTGCTATCCTGCCCCGAAGAAATATCAGGAAAAATCCTGATTTTTTCTACTAGAATTCCACATACATGGAATTATACAGTATATGCTTATGTATCTGGCTTTTTTCACCCAGCATGAAGTTTTTTATTTTTGCCCATGGTTTTGCATGTATTAGGTTGTTTCTTTTCATTGCTGAGTCATATTTCCCCTGGCAACATTTAGGTTATTTTCAGTTTGGGGGCCATTGTGAGTAAAGCTGCTGGGAATGTGCATATCCAATGGACAAGTGTGTGGGATAAGTACCTTGGAGTAGAATTTCTGGGTCTTACAGTAAGTGTGTGGTCATCTTTATAAAAAGCCATCAAACTGTTTTCCAAAGTTTGGTGTTTCACGCACCAAACAGAAATTGAGAAGAATTGTAGTTGTGCCAATGCTTGGCTTGCTCACCAGCACTTGGTTTAGTTTAATTTAATTTGAGCCATTTTAGTGGGTTTATTATTTCTCTTACTGTCATTTTAATTTCCATGTTCCCTGGAAGATTAATGTCATTAAGCAGTTTTCATTTCTTATTAACCATTCACATATGTTATTGTGTGGATTTTCTGTTTAAATCTTCTGACGCCTTTTTAAAATTTTTATTATTTTAAAGATTTTATTTATTTGTTTGTCAGAAAGAGAGAGAATGCGACAGACTGAGCAAGAACAGGCAGGGGGAGCGGCAGGCAGAGGGAGAAGCAGGATCCCTGATGCAGGACTTGATCCCAGGGCCCTGGGATCATGACCTGAGCTGAAGGCAGAGGCTTAACCGACTAAGCCACCCAGGTGTCCTCCCACTTTATTTATTTATTTTTTTAAAGATTTTTACTTATTTATTTGACAGACAGAGATCACGAGTAGGCAGAGAGGCAGGCAGAGAGAGAGGAGGAAGCAGGCTCCCCGCTGAGCAGAGAGCCCGATGCGGGGCTCAATCCCAGGACCCTGGGATCATAACCTGAGCCACCAGGTGCTCCTTTATTTTTTATTTAAAAAAAAATTTGCTTATTTTATTTTTATTAGAGATAAGATTATTAAGATTTTTATTTATTCATCTGAGAGAGAGAGAGAGAGTGAGAATGAGGGAGAAGCTTCAGCAGACTCCCTTGTGATCAAGGAGCCCAACACAGGGGCTCGATCTAATGATCCTGAGATCATGACCTGAGCTGAAATCAAGAGTCTGATGTTTAATCGAGTGAGCTACCCACATGCCTCTAATTAGGCTTTTAAAATTTCTTTTACTGGTAATTAGTACTTTTCATGGTGTTGGCATTTTATATGTTTTGTTAGATTTATTCTGAAGTATTTCATATTTTAATGCTGTTATAGATACTACTATTAAAAAATAATTTCCTAGGCTTCTGTTTCTGAGAGGATGGGGTAGACATAATTTCCCTATTTCCCCTGCTAAGTACACAAAAAGCCCTGGACACTGTATATGTGGAAACCACATATTGAACGAACAAGAAGATTCTGAAAGGCAGAGACAAGGACCCAGACCAGATAGGGTGATTCGGACCCAAGGAATGACATGGTGGTGAGTTCCCAAGTTTCTCTTTGCCTCACACTTCCCAGACTGGATCTGGAGAAGCCTAGACTCCAGAACCTGGAACGTGGAACCATCACCAGGCACAGACAAAAAGAAATCTTCTAGCCAACAGGAAAGGGGCAGCCGGGCAAGATAGGAACGAAGCAGAAATCAAGACATTCTGAGAGGCAGAAGACTAAGACTATGTGTCTCCAGCAGACCTACCCTGAAAGAATGACTAAAAAGAGTTGTCCAAACAGAAAGGAAATAGTAAAAGAAATGAGATCTTAAAACATCAGAAAGGGAAAAAAAGAACACCGTAAGAACGAAAATATGGGTAAATACACAGACTTCTCTTTTTGAGTTTTCGAGAGTATATTTGATAGTTGAAGTGACAACTTGACTGTTACCTGATGTAATTCTCAACATTTGTAGAGGGAGATACTAGAATGAGGCAGGACAAAGGGTTGTGAGTGGAGGTAAGCTTTCAGTACTCTATTCAAACTGGTAAAATGTCAACACCAGGAGATTTTTACAGGTTGTGTGTATATAATGAAATTGCTAGAGTAAACACTGAAAAGCAACACAAAGAAATGCATGAAAAAACACTACAGGTAAATTGAAATGGAATTCTGCAAATATTCAGGTAACTCACAGTAAAGCTGGAAAAGTAAAGGAGAAATGAAAAGCAGAGAGAACAGACAGAAAATTTAAAAAAATGGCAAACTTAAGCCTTAACATCCTAACTATTACACTAATGGAAATCTTCTAAATACACCGATAGGAAGAGATTGGCAGAATGGATTTATTATATATTATTTTTCATTTTTTAAAAGTATTTATTTATCGACAGAGAGAGAAGAGCACAAACAGGGGGAGAGGCAGGCTCCCTGTTGAGCAAGGAGTCCAATGTGGAATTTTTTTTTTTTTTTTTTAAAGATTTTATTTATTTTATTTGACAGAGAGAGAGATCACAAGTAGGCAGAGAGGCAGGCAGAGACAGAGGGGGAAGCAGGCTCCCTGCTGAGCAGAGAGCCCGATGCGGGGCTCGATCCCAGGACACTGAGATCATGACCTGAGCCGAAGGCAGTGGCTTAATCCACTGAGCCACCCAGGTGCCCCTCCAATGTGGAATTTGATCCCAGGAGCTGGGATCATGACCTGAGCCAAAGGCAGACACTTAACCAACTAAGCCACTCAGGTGCCCCAGCAGAAAGGATTTAAAAGCATGACCCAGGGGCTCAGTCAGTTAACTTTATGATTCTCGATCTCAGCTCAGGTCATGATCCCAGGGTTATGGAGCCCCCTGTCAGGCTTCCCTACTCAGTAGGGAGTCTACTTGAGATTCTTCCCCTCTACTTGCCTTCCTGACTCACACTCAATCTCTCTCTAAAAAGAAGGAAAAGAAAAAAGCATGACCCAGTGAAGGGTGCCTGGCTGACTCAGTCATTGGAGTGTGTGACTCTTGATCTCAGTGTTGTAAGTTCAAGCCCCACTTAAAAACCTTTAAAAAAATAAAATAAAACCATGACCCAATTATATGCTGTTTATTTATTTTTTTTAAAGATTTTATTTATTTATTTGACAGACAGAGATCACAAGTAGGCAGAGAGGCAGGCAGAGAGAGAGAGGAAGCAGGCTCCCCGCCGAGCAGAGAGCCTGATGGCAGGGCTTGATCCCAGGACCCTGGAATCATGACCTGAGCTGAAGGCAGAGGCTTTAACCCACTGAGCCACCCAGGTTCCCTGAGAGAGAGAATCTTAAGCAGACTTCCCTAGTACAGAGCCCAACAGAGGGCTTGATCTCACAACCCCGAGATCATGACCTGAGCCGAAAACAAGAGTTGGACACTTAACTGACTGAACCACCCAGGCACTCCTATATGCATTATAAGAGATACATTTTAAATATCACATAATGGATATTAAATATAATAATTGTAGATTGAAAGTAAAATGATAGAAAAAGAAATATATGCAAACTAATAAAAAGAAAACAAGGACTGTATTAATATTAGATAAAGTAGAATTCAGAATAAGGGAAATAACAAGGGACAGAGAGAGGTATTATATAATGATGACAAGGTCAATATATCAAGAAGACAGAATCCTAAATGTAGGGACACCTGGGTGGCTCAATTGTTTAAGTGGCCTACTCTTGATTTTGGCTCAGATCATGATCTCAGGGCTGTGAGACTGAGCCCTGTTTTGGGCTCTGCACTGAGTGTGGCGCCAGCTTAAGACTCTCTCCCCCTTTCTTACTACCCCTCCCCCTTCCTCCCTGGCTCAAGGTCTCACCCTTTCTCTCTCTAAACAAAACAACAAAAAACCCTAAATGTGGGGCGCCTGGGTGGCTCAGTGGGTTAAAGCCTCTGCCTTCGGCTCGGGTCATGATCCCAGGGTCCTGGGATGGAGCCCTGCATCGGGCTGTCCGCTCCGTGGAGAGCCTGCTTCCTCCTCTCTCTCTCTCTGCGTACTTCTGATCTCTATCTGTCAAATAAATAAAATCTTAAAAAAAAAAATCTTAAAAAAAAAAAGAACCCTAAATGTACATCCATCAAGCAAGTTGCAAAATATGTGAAACATAAAGTGGTAGACGTCTTCATAGTTAGAGTTGGGAGACTTCAATATCCTTTTTTCAACAAATGGGAAACAACTAGACATAAAATTAGAAGGGATATAGAACTCATCAACCAACAGGATCTGATGGACATTACAAACAGTATAGAACAGTCTTTCCACAACAACAGAATATACATTCTTTTTCAAGTGCCCGTGGAACCAAGGTAGGTTATATTTTGGTCCATAAAGCAAATATCAACAAGTTTAAAAGGGTTGAAGTATACAAAGTACATTTTCTGACCCCTGGAATCAATGGAATCAAACTAGAGATTAGTAATAGAAGGATTATAGGAAAATCTCCAAACACTTGGAAATTAATGCACTTCTAAATAGTACATGTCAAAGATGAAGTCTCAGGGGAAGTTCAAAAAAATTAAACTGGGGCACCTGGGTGGCTCAGTTGGTTAAACAACTGCGTTCGGCTCAGGTCATGATCCTGGAGTCCCAGGATCAAGGCCCACATCAGGCCCTCTGCTCATCAGGGAGCCGGCTTCTCCCTCTGCCCCTTGCCCCTTTCATGCTCTCTCTCTCTCAAATAAATAAAATCTTTGAAAAAAATTAAACTGAATGTACATGAAATATCAAAATTTGTAGGATAGAGCTAAAGCAGAATGGAGAGGGAAATTCATAGCACTTACTGTTTGGAAAAGAAGAAATGTTCTCAAATCAATGATCTATGCTCCCACCTCAAGAAACTTGGAAAAGAAGAAATGTTCTCAAATCAATGATCTATAGTCCCACCTCAAGAAACTAGAAAGAGATTTTAAAGAACCCCAAAGAACGGGCACCTGGGTGGCTCAGTGGGTTAAAGCCTCTGCCTTTGGCTCAGGTCATGATCCCAGGGTCCTGGGATCGAGCCCCACATCAGGCTCTCTGCTCAGTGGGGAGCCTACTTCACCCCACCCACCCCCCGCCTGCCTCTCTGCTCACTTGTGATCTCCATCTGTCAAATAAAGAGATAAATTTAAAAATCTTAAAAAACCCAAAGAACATAGAAGGAAGGAAATAATAAAGATAAAAAATCAATGAGCTTGGGCCCCTGGCTGGCTCTGTCAGTAGAGCACATGACTCTTAATCTCAGGGTCATGAGTTCAAAGCCCCATGTTGGGTGTGGAGCCTCCCTGAAAATAAAAGTCAGTGGTGTACCTGGGTGGCTCGTTTGGTTAGGCAACCGACTCTTGATTTCAGCTCAGGTCATGATCTCAAGGTTCTGAGATTGAGCCGCACATTGGGCCCTGTGCTCAGTGTAGAGTGGCTTGTCCCTCTCCCTACCCCCATTGCTCTCTCTGTCTCTCGAATAAATAAATAAAATATTTTAAAAATAAAAATATGAATGTTGAAAAAAGATATCAACGAGATTGGAAACAGAAAAATAGAAATAAACAAAAACCTACTTCTTTGAAAAGATCAACAATATTGACAAACTTCATTACTCAGATCAGTAATGAAATAGGGCCCATCACTACAGAATCTGCAGATGTTAAAAAGATAATAGCAGAATACACAAACAACTCTATACACACAGATTTGACAATTTAGGTAAAATGGACTGATTCTTTTTTTTTTTTAAGATTTTATTTATTTATTTGAGAGAGTATTAGCTAGAGAGAGCACAAGCGAGCAGGTGAGGGAAAGGCAGAGGCAGGTACCCTGTGAGCAGGAGGTCCGATGAGGGGCTCGATCCCACAAACCCAGGATTCTGACCTGAGCCCAAGGCAGACACTTAACCGATGAGCCACGCAGGTGCCCCAGACCAATTCTTTAAAAAGTATAAACTACCTTACTTCATCAAATATTAAAGAGATAATCTGAAGAGTCGCATAACTATTAAGAAAATTGAATTCATAAAATGCCCTAAGAAGTCTCCAGGTCCAGATGGTGTCATTGGAGCGTTTGAAAAAATGTTTAAAGAATTAACACCGGGACACCTGGGTGGCTCAGTTGGTTAAGCTGCGGCCTTCAGCTCAGGTCATGATCCCAGTATCCTGGGATCGAGTCCGACATCAGGCTCCTTGCTCAGCAGGGAGCCTGCTTCTCTCTCTGCCTGCTGCTCTGCCCGCTTGTGTTCTCCCTCTCTCTCTCTGACAAAGAAATAAATAAAATCTTAAAAAAAAAAAAGTATTAACACCAGTTCTACAGAATCTCCTGAAGCCAGTATTACCCTGATACTGAAACCAAAGACAGTTGAAAACAAGAAAGAAAAAAGGAAAAAGAAAATTGTAGACCATTGTTTCTCGTGAACATAGACTCAAAAATTCTTTTGTTGGCGGGGAGGGGAGAAGGAGATAGAGAGAGAAAATCTCAAGTAGACTCCCTTCCGAGTGCGGAGCCCCACACAGGGCTCTGTTTCACGACCCTGAGATTATGACCTGAGCCAAAATCATGACCAAAATCATATGGGACTCTATCCCAGGATCCTGAGATCGTGGCCTGAGCTGAAGGCAGATGCTTAACCAACTGAGCCACACAGGTGTCCCCAGATTCCAAAATTCTTGACAAAATATTAACAAACAATTCAGCATTGTATAAGAATTATTATATATTGGGGTGCCTGGGTGGCTCAGTGGGTTAAAGCCTCTGCCTCGGCTTAGGTCATGATCACAGGGTCCTAGGATCGAGCCCCGCATCAGGCTCTCTGCTCAGCAGGGAGCCTGCTTCCTCCTCTCTCTCTGCCTGCCTCTCTGCCTACTTGTCATCTCTCTCTCTGTCAAATAAATAAAATCTTAAAAAAAATAAGAATTACATAGTGCAAGCAAGGGAAATTTGTATCTAGAGATACAAAGCCAGTTCAGTATTCAAAAATAAGGCAATGTAATCTACTGTAGTAATAGGCGAAAGAAAAAAATCATCTGATCATATGGAATGGTACAGAAAGAGCACTTGGCAGGAATTCAACACCAATTCATTTTTTAAAAATTTATTTATTAGACAGATCACAGTAGGCAGAGAGGCAGTCAGAGAGAGAGGAGGAAGCAGGCTGCCTGCCCTCTGAGCAGAGAGCCCGATGCGGGGCTTGATCCCAGGACTCTGGGATCATGACCTGAGCTGAGGCAGAGGCTTTAACCCATTGAGCCACCCAGGCGTCCCGCAACACCAATTCATGATAAAAGCTCAGGAGACTAGAAATAGAGGGGACGTTTTCAACTTGATAAAGAATGCCTGTAGAAAACCTACAACCGACATCATATTTAATGGTGAAATACTGAATTTTCCCCTAAGATCAGAAACAAGGCAAGGAGGTCCACTCTCACCGCGGCTAGTCAGCAGGGTCCGGGCCAGTTGTGCCAGTGCAATGACGCAAGAGAAGGAAATGAAATAAAAGGGATATGGATCAGGAAGGAAGAATAAATAAAACATTTCTTTTTGCTGATGACATAACGGTCTACGTAGAAATCCCATGCAATCAACAGCAACAAAAGTCAGTGGAACTAATAAATGAGTTTGGTCTAAGACAAATATACAAAACCCAATTGTGTTTCTATATATCAATGAGAATAAAAAAAACCCTTAAAAAGTGAAAATCAAGGGGCGCTGGCGGGCTCAGTGGGTGGGCATGCGCCTCTTGATCTCAGGGCTGTGAGTTCTAGGGTAGAGATTATTTAAAAATAAAATCTTCAGGGACGCCTGGGTGGCTCAGTTGGTAAAGCTGCTGCCTTTGGCTCGGGTCATGATCCCAGGATCCTGGGATCGAGTCCCACATTGGGCTCATTGCTCAGCGGGGAGTCTGCTTCTCTCTCTACCTCTGCCACTTTGCCTGCTTGTGCTCTCTCTCTCTCTGACAAGTAAATAAATTAAATCTTTAAAAAAAAATCTTCAAAAAAATCAAAAGTAAAATAGCACCGGGTGGCTCATTCTGTTAAGCGTCTTTCCTTTGGCTCAGGTCATGATCTCCAGGTCTTGAGATCGAGTCCCACATCATGCTTCCTGCTCAGTGGGGAATCTGCTTTTCCTTCTCCCTCTGCCCTCCCTGCTCTGGTGTGCATGCACGTACTCTTTCAAATAAATAAACAAAATCTTGAAAAGTAAGGTAGCATTTATAATGAGTAAAAAAAAAAAAAAAGAAAAAGAAATACTGAGGTGTAAACATAACAAAACATGTGGAGGACTTGTATGCTGAAAACTACAAAACAATGATGAAATTAATCAAAGGGGTGGAAACAAACAGGGATTCTGTGCTCCTGGACAAGAAGATACAACTCCCCCAGTTGATATATAGGTGTAGCTCATTTTCTATCAAAACAAATAAACAAAATTTCTATCAAAATAAATAAGATCTTAAAAAAATAAAATTAAAAAAACCAAAATAAGGCAATTCTGAAAAAGGATGATGTGTGAAGAATCACTCTGCCTTATTTTAGACTTGTAGCTACATCAATCAGCGCTATAGGTGGTGTTGGCAGATGAACAGACATACAGACCCATGGAACAGTGCAAGGAACACAGACATAGCCGCAGACAAAGATGGCCAACTTTGTTTGTTTGTTTTTGACAAAAATGCACAGGGAGTCCAGGTTGGGGAGGAAAGGCTTTTTAACCAAGGGTGCTGGAGCAACTGGATATCTGCAACAACAAAAAACTCAGAACAAAATAAAACGCAAAACCACAACCACCACCAACAAAAACACCCCCCAAAACAAGCCTCAAGCAAAACCTCTCTGTATAAAAATGAACCCAAAAAAGGGGCGCCTGGGTGGCTCAGTCGGTTGAGCCACTGCCTTCGGCTCAGGTCATGATCCCAGATTCCTGGGATCAAGTCCCTCATTGGGCTCCTTGCTCAGCACGGAGCCTGCTTCTCTCTCTGCCTCTGCCTGCTTGTGCGTGCTCTCTCTGACAAATAAATAAATAAAATCTTTAAACAAGCCCAAACCCAAAATGGATCATGAATTCACATGTGAAGCATGAAACTATACAATTTGAGATGGTAATGTAGGAGACAGTCTCCAAGACCTAAGAGTTTCAGACATGATGCCAGAAGCATGATCCGTAAAAGGAAAAAAAATGTATTATTGGACTTCCAACAAATTTATAACACTGGCCCCCAAAAACCCTATTAAGAGGACGGCAAAACAAGGTATAAACTGTTAGAAATATTTGCAAAGCTCACATCTGATAGGAGACTCTTATTTAGAATATATAAATTTCATTTTATTTTTTAAAGATTTATTTGAGGGGCGCCTGGGTGGCTCAGTGGGTTAAGCCTCTGCCTTCCGCTCAGGTCATGATCCCAGGGTCCTGGGATCGAGCCCCACATTGGGCTCTCTGCTCAAAGGGCAGCCTGCTTCTCCCTCTCTCTCTCTCTGCCTGCCTCTCTGCCTCTTTATGGTTTCTCCCTCTCTCTGTCAAATAAATAAATAGAATCTTTAAGAAAGAAAGATTTGAGAGAGAGCATGAGTACGAGCACAAGTGGGGGAGGGAGAGTGGGGAGTCTGGTGTAGGGCTCTCCCCCAGGACCCTGACATCATGACCCGAGCCAAAGTCAGATGCTTGCCTGAGCCACCCAGGCACCCCTAACAGTTTCATTTTCTAGTTAATTGCTGGAATATAGAAATGCAAGTGATCTTTGTGAACTTTTCTTGTATCTTCCTCCCTTGCTAAATTAACCTATCACTTTAAGTAGATTTTTTGTAGATTCTTTATGGGGTTTTTATTTACACCATCATGATACTGAGAATAAAACATTTCACTTCTTTCTTTGCTAACCATTTGGTCTTTGACTTATTTTTTTTTTGCTTTATACTGCTGCCGAAAACATCCAGTATAATGTTGAAAAAAATTGCTGAGAACAGAGGTTCCTGCCTCATTCCTGAGCTTATGGAGAAAACCTTTGCTTTCAATATAGTATGTATGTAATGTAATAGCTTTTTTTTTTTTGTAGATTCTTAAGATTTTTTTTAAAGATTTTACTTATTTATTTGACAGAGATCACAAGTAGGCAGAGAGGCAGGCAGGGAGAGAGCAGGAAGCAGGTCCCCTGCCGAGCAGAGAACCGGATATGGGGCTCCATCCCAGGACCCTGAGACCATGACCTGAGCCGAAGGCAGAGGCTTAAACCCACTGAGCCAGGTGTCCCAGATTCTTAAGATTTTTTACATCTATGTCATGAGGGTTATTGGTCTTTAGTTTTCTTACAATTTTTAAAAATTTTGGTACCAAAGTAGTGTTGATTTCATAAAAATAAGTTGAAAGGTGTTTTATCTTTTGAAAGAATCATATATGATTTATATTATTTCTTATATGTTTGATAGAATTATTCAGTGAAATAATCTTGGCCTGGAGTTTTATTTTTGAGAAGGTTTTCTTTTCTTTTCTTTTAAAATTTTATTTTATTTTTTGACAGAGAGATCACTAGTAGGCAGAGAGGCAGGCAGATAGAGAGGAGGAAGCAGGCTCTGTGCTGAGCAGAGAGCCCGAATCGGGGCTCAATCCCAGGACCCTGAGATCATGACCTGAGCTGAAGGTAGATGCCCAACGAACTGAACCACCCAGACACCCCTAATGTCTGCCTTTTAATTGGAGTGTTTAGAACATTTTTTATAATTATCATTATGGTTAAGGGGTGCCTGGGTGGCTTAGTTGGTTAAGTGACAGGTTCTTGGTTTCAGCTCAGGTCGTGACCTGAGATGCTGTGAGATCAAGCAGGGAGTAAGGCTCTGCACTCAGCATGGCGCCTGCTTGAAATTCTCGACTCCTTTGCTCCTACCCCTGCTCGTATGCTCTCTCTCTCTCAAATAAAATAAATAAAATCTTTTTTTTTTTACGATTTTATTTATTTGCTTGACAGACAGACAAAGTGAGAGAAGGAACACAAACAGGAGGAGTGGGAGAAGCAGGCCTCCTGTAGAGCAGGGAGCCTGATGCAAGGTTCGATCCCAGGACCCTGGGATCATGACCTGAGCCTAAGGCAGTTGCTTAATGACTGAGCCACCCAGACGCCCCAATAAACAAAATCTTTTAAAAAATTATCATTATGGTTGAGTCTCAGTCTTAGGTCTTGCTATTTAGCTGTCTGTTCTTTGTAAACTTTTCCCTCTTTGCTTATTATCTTTTGCATTAATTTAGGAACTTTTATTATTTTTTTTAAATATTTTTTTAAAGATTTTTATTTATTTATTTGACAGACAGAGATTACAAGTAGGCAGAGGAGATAGGCAGAGAGAGAGGAGGAAGCAGGCTCCCCGCTGAGCAGAGAGCCCGATGTGGGGCTCGATCCCAGGACCCTGGGACCATGACCTGAGCCGAAGGCAGAGGCTTTAGCCCACTGAACCACCCAGGCACCCCTGAACTTTTATTATTATTCTTTTTTTTTTTTTTTTTTTTTTTTTTTACATAGGCTCCCTGCCCAATGTGGGGCTTGAACCACAACCATGAGGTTGAGAGCTGCACACTCTACTGACTGAGCCAACCAGGCACCCCTAATTTAGTAATGTATAAAAGTCCATTTGGGGGCGCCTGGGTGGCTCAGTGGGTTAAGCCGCTGCCTTCGGCTCAGGTCATGATCTCAGGGTCCTGGGATCAAGTCCCGCATCGGGCTCTCTGCTCGGCAGGGAGCCTGCTTCCTTCTCTCTCTCTCTCTGCCTGCCTCTCAGTGTACTTGTAATTTCTCTCTGTCAAATAAATAAATAAAATCTTTAAAAAAAAAAAAAAAAGTCCATTTGGGGATGCCTGGGTGGCTCCGTTGGTTGGATGACTGCCTTCGGCTCAGGTCATGATCCCGGAGTCCTGGGATCGAGCCCGCATCGGGCTCCCAGCTCCTTGGGGAGTCTGCTTCTCCCTCTGACCTTCTCCTCGCCCATGCTCTCTCTCACTGTCTCTTTCTCAAATAAATAAATAAAATCTTAAAAAAAAAAAGTCCATTTGTGGGGTGCCTGGCTGGCTCAGTAGGTAGGTAGAGCATTTGACTCAATCTTGGGGTTGTAAGTTTGAGTACCATGTTTGGCAGAGAGTTTACTTAAATGAGAGTAAAAGTCCATCTGAAACAGCCTATTGGCCTTCATGTTTAAACCTTTACTATATGAAGGCCAATAGACTGTTTCAAATGGACTTTCAAAAGTTACTAAATTAAAGGTTATTTTCTCTTTTGTGGAATTTTAGGTTGACAGTTTTTTTTTCATTGACTTCTGACTTGCATAATTTCTGATAAGAAATCTTTTTTTTTTTTAAAGATTTTATTTATTTATTTGACAGAGATCACAAGTAGGCAGAGAGGCAGGCAGAGAGAAGGGGGAAGCAGGCTCCCTGCCAGAGCAGAGAGCCCCATGTGGGGCTGGATCCCAGGACCCTGGGATCATGACCTGAGCCGAAGGCAGCGTCTTAACCCACTGAGCCACCCAGGCGCCCAGTTTTCAACAAATTTGGAAATTTTTCTGTCATTTATTTCCAAAAATATTTTTCTTGCCCCTTTTTCTGGAACTTTAATTACACATATGCTTGATATTGTCCCGCAGAGTCTCTGTTCATTTCTTGCAGTCTTTTTTCTCTACGTTGTAACGTTTCTATCATTATATCTTCCGATTCACCAAACATAATTTCTGCCGTTATTTAATCCTCTCTTAACACCATTCGTTAACTTTCCATTTCAGACCTTGTGTTTCTCATGCCTGCAAGTTCCATTTGTTGGAGTCACGAGTGTCCCCCACTAGCCCCACCGTCATTGCCCTGCTCAGCGGGGGTCTGCGTCTTACCACGCACCGTGCACTAGCTACACGGATCGGAACATCCTGTCATAGACTCTTTTTTTTTTTTTTTAAAGATTTAATTTATTTATTTGAGAGAGAGAGACAGTGAGAGAGAGCATGAGAGAGAAAGAAGGTCAGAGGGAGAAGCAGACTCCCCGTGGAGCTGGGAGCCCGATGCGGAACTCGATCCCGGGACTCCGGGATCGTGACCTGAGCCGAAGGCAGTCGTCCAACCAACTGAGCCACCCAGGCGTCCCCTGTCATACACTCTTGATGTACCATTTTCTTTCTTCGGTTTTCTGCCAGCGACCACCCGGTAGCCCTGAGAACTGTGGGGTCTGTTGCGTGTGTCTCATTCCAGACTCTCACGACCTAGTGCCTCACTTTATGGGCTTCTTCCTACCAGGCCGCCTATGCAAAATGGTAATCATCTTGTTTGCTTCGGGGACCCAAGCCGCCATCTCTCCCCCTCCTTTTGGCAGTACTGTCTGTCGGGCTCCGTAGTAGGTGTGAACTAGGAGGAAGGACTGGAATTCATGGCCAGAAATCTCTCCACCATCCTTACACGTAATAATATGTAGTTGGCTCCTTTTTGGCTAACTGATGGACAGCATCCAGGAAGGGAAGAAATAAAATAATGTATGGGTCAGGGCTTTATTGCTGACAAGATACCTTTTTTTTTTTTTAAGATTTTACTTATTTATTTGACAGACAGAGATCACAAGTAGGCAGAGAGGCAGGCAGAGAGAGAGAGAGAAGAGGAAGCAGGCTCCCTGCTGAGCAGAGAGTCCAATGCGGGGCTTGATCCCAGGACCCTGAGACCATGACTTTAGCCGAAGGCAGAGGCATTAACCCACTGAGCCACCCAGGTGCCCCCCTAAGATACTTTTAATAACATGATTTTATGTTATCTTTTTATTGTGAAATATACATAACACATAATTGACCATTTTAACCATTTTTAAGTGCGCATTTCAGTGTTATTAAGCACATTCACGTTGTTGCGCAACCCTAACTGAACTCTATGCCCGTTAAATGATAATCCCGCAGTCCCCTTTGTCCCCAGTCCCTGGCCACCACCATTCTACTTTGTATTGCTATGAATTCCACTAGTTTAGGATCCTCACATAGTGCAACCCTACAGTATCGGTCCTTTTGTGTCTGGTTTATTTCCCTTAGTATAACGTCTTCATGGTTCATGGTTCATCTATGTTATAGCATTTGTCGATTTTCCTTCCTTTTTAAGGAATGATGTTCCACTGTATGGACATACCACATTTTCTTTATCCCATCATTCATTGATAGACACTTGGGCTGCTGCCTACCCCCTGGCCATGGTGAATAATGAGTAATGCTGTTATGAACACTGGTGTCCAAATATTTGCTCAAGTCCCTGACTTTCATTCTTTAGTGACTATGCTCAGTATTAGAATGGCCGAACCACAGGGTAATTTTATGTACAGCTTTTCAGGAACCAGTATCCTGTGCCCACAGTCACTGTTCCATTTTTCATTCCCACCACCAATGCACCAATGCACAAGAGTTCTAATCTGTGATGGGCTCGGCAATACCTGTGTATGTTTACAACTGTTCCGTGAGGCAGCATGGACAAGGTCACCTCCATTTCAAAGTCGTAGGTCATAAACTGGTGACTTCGCATCATAGTCATTAGACTAAACCTGTTGATACGTTTTTATTGAAATATCAGTGATGTATCATAGTATGTGTGAGGGGTGCAGTGTGTGGATGTAGCAATGTGATAATTGCCACTTTAACTTTAGCTTATGTCTTTTATGTCACAGAATTCGTTCTTTTTTGGTGGGGGGATCAGTTAAGAGCTAGCCTATGGACACCGTTGAAGCTGCTACCGCAGTCTTGGTGGGTCAGACCGCTAGGCTGTACATCAGTTCCTCAGGACTCAGGCGTCTGTCTCTCAGTTCCAAGCTGGTCACCTTTAAACAGCACCTCCCTGAGTCCCCCAACCCCTGAGCTGCTGGTGACCACCATTCTACTCTCTGTGTGTGCAAGTGTGGCTTTTTCAGATTCTACATGGAATGGATACCAGTGTCAGTCTTTCTCTGACTCTCCTCACTTAGCAGAACAGCCTTGAGGTCTACCCATGTCACGGGGGGCAGGATTCCCTTCTTTCTCAGGACTGAACACCGCTCTGCTCTATGCATCTGTATAGACCATTACTTCTTCACACATTCATACCTGTTGGCACTTAGACTGTTACCCAAGACTTTTGGTTTTATTTTTATTTATTTATTTACTTATTTGACAGAGAGAGATCACAAGTAGGCAGAGCGGCAGGCAGAGAGAGAGGAGGAAGCAGGCTCCCAACTGAGCAGAGAGCCCGATGCGGGGCTCAATCCCAGGACCTGAGACCATGACCTGAGCCAAAGGCAGAGGCTTAACTCTGCACCCAGGCAGCCCAAGACTTATTTTATAGTTTACTGTGACTACCACTTCATTTTGGTTTTGGTTTAGTTCTTCCTTCTTCAGTCTCCAGAGCTTATCATACGCAATAGGTCTCAGCACCTCATGAATGGGAAGTGACTGGACTTAGGTTTAGCATTATATCTGGGAGGTGTTAACTGCACGTATTCTTACTTTTGGGTTAACTTCGTCAGGAAGTTAGGAAGAAGGGTGATCAACTTCCTTCTCAAAAATCTTAGGCTTGGGTGTGCCTGGGTGGCTCAGTGGGTTAAGCATCTACCTTCAGCTCAGGTCATGATCCCAGGGTTCTGGGATCGAGCCCTGCATTGGGCTCAGCAGAGAGCCTTATTCCTCCTCTGCCCACCCCTGCTTGTGCTCTCTCTGACAAATATAATCTTTAAAAAGAATAAATCTCACAATTCAGAATTTTTAGTATATTCAGGTTGTACAGCCATCATCACTGTCAGTTCTGGGACATTCTCGCCTCCCACAAATCAAGCCCATACCTATTAGCAGTCACTCCTCATGCTCCCCTTTACCCAGCCCCTGGCAAGCACTGATCTACTTTCTGTCTCTGAGCATTTGTCTGTTTGAGGTAGTTCATATACATAGAACCATATAGTATGTGGTCTTTCATGTTTGGCTTCTTTCATTGACTACCACGTGTTTAGATTTCATCCAGATTGTTGCGTAAATCACCACCTCATTCCTTTCAATGGTTGAGTAATATCCCATTGGATGGATATCCATTTATCAGCTGATGGACGTTTGAATTGCTTATTATTTCATCTGTTATGAATAATGCTGCCATAGGTGTTTGTGTACAGGTATTTGTGTGAACATATGTTTTCAGTTTCCTTGGGTCTATAACAAGGAGAGGAATTGCTAGGGCATATGGTAACTCTATGCATAACTATTTTTTATGTTACAAACAGATATTTACTGAGATAAATTTTCTGCAGTGTACACATCATTCTTACAGATATTTAACCTAAAGAACATTCTTTTTTTGATAGAGAGAGAGAGAGAGAGAGGATGAGGGGAGGGCTGAGGGAGGGGGAGAAAGAGAATTTTTTTTTTTTAAGATTTTATTTATTTATTTGACAGAGAGAGATCACAGTAGGCAGAGAGGCAGGCAGAGAGAGAGGAAGGGAAGCAGGCCCCCTGCTGAGCAGAGAGCCCAATGCGGGACTCGATCCCAGGACCCTGAGATCATGACCTGAGCCGAAGGCAGCGGCTTAACCCACTGAGCCACCCAGGTGCCCCGAGAAAGAGAATCTTAAGCAGACTCCACACCCAGTACCGAGCCAAAGTGGGACTTGATTTCATGACCCTGAGATCATGACCTGACCTGAAACCAGGAGTCAGATGCTTAACCCCCTGAGCCCTTCAAGCTCCCCTGAATATTTAGCGTAGAGGAACTACTACAGTTTTCTAAAGTGGCTGACTTCTTTCACATCCCCCTGGAAGTGTGTGAGGTCCCACTTTCTCCACATCCTCACCAGCCTATATCTTTGATCCTAGCTGTCCTAGTGGGTGTGAAATGGTATCTCACTGTAGTTTTGATCGGCATTTCCCTAATTACTAATGATGTTAAGCATCTTTTTGTTGTCGATACCAACCTCTGTGCTCCTCTGTGCTGAAAGAGAATACAGAGACAGTTTGGTTATAAAGAAGAATGATAATTTTATTACTTGGCCAGGCAAAGGAGGCTGCAACAAGGTGGTGTCTTCAGAACTATAGACTAGCGGCTCCCGGCTGGTGTAGACAGTAGAGCATGCAACTTTTTTTTTTTTTTTTTGAGCATGCAACTCTTAATCTCACATTTGTGAGTTCAGACTCCACGTTGGGTGTGGAACTTACTTTAAAAACAAAAACAAAACCAAAAAAGCCCAGCAAAACTGCAGAGCCGCCTGCGGGGTACAAGGCTGAAGGGTTTTATAGGAAAATAAAGGATTGGGGCCGTTTTGATAGGAATCTGGTATGTGCTGCCAGCCACGTTCATCGTGTCTTCAAGATGGTCTCCTGACCAGCTCTGGCAACAGCCATCTGAGTCTCGTTACTAAGTATACACTGAGATCAGTGAGATGTCCTCATCGATAAGAAGGAAGCTCCTGGGACAAAGGATCTACAGAAAAACAAGTTCAGGGGAGGAGGAGGCTTCAAGAACGAAGAAGAGAAAAACTCAAGTTTCAAGTCAAGCCTTGCTGAAGCATTCGTGGATCTGTCTTCATTTCCATGGATCTACACTTTTCTTCTCCTCCTCCTTTTTCTCTTCTTCTTCTTCTAGATATCTTTTTATTCATTTGCGAGAGAGAGAGAGACAGCGCGTGCGAGTGAGCACAAGCAGGGGGAGGGGCAGAGAGGGAGAAGCAGACTCTCTGCAGAGCCGGGAGCGGATGTGGGGCTTGATCTCAGGATCTGGAGATCATGAGCCGAGCCTGTGGCAGACACTTAAGCATCAGAGCCACCCAGGCGCCCCACATCTGTATTTTTCTTGTGGTTTCATTTCCACGTGCTTATGGGTCATTTGCATCTCCTCTTTGGGGAAAAACAACTCTTCAAATCTGTTGCCCAATTTTTCACTGGGTTATTTGTCTTTTTGTTGTTGAGTGTCAGATTTTCTATATAGTCTGGATACACAGACTCTTACCAGATACGATTCACAAATACATGATGCCATTCTGTGGGGTGTCTTTTCACTTTCCTGATATCCTTGGATGGACAAGAGTTTGAAATTCTGTTCCAGTCCAATTTTTACCCTGGTTGCTTGTGCTTTAGATGTCCTGTCTAGTCATGGATTACTGTGGTCACGAAGACCTCTACCTGTTTTCTTCTAGGACTTTTGTAATTTTAGCTCTTACAGTTTGGTCTGATGATCTATTTTGAGTTAATTTTTGTATTTGGTGTGAGGTAGAGGTCCAACTTCTTTCTTTGTTCTGTGGCTATCCAGTTGTCCCTGCACCATTTGTTGTAAAGACTATTCCTTCTGCATTGATTTCTCTTGGCATCCTTACAAAAAAATCACTTGACCATATGTATATGGTTTTATTTCTGGACTCGGTTCCATTGATCAAAATGTCTGTCCTTATGCTACTGCTCGTCTTGATTAGTGTAGATTTGAAGTTTAAGTTTGAAATTTGGAAGTATGAATCCTCCAAATTTACACTTTTTCAAAGATTGTTTTGGCTATTTGGTTCCTTTGTGTTTCCATATGCATTTTAGGATTGGCATCTCAATTTCTGCAAAAAAAAAAAAAAAAAAAAAAAAGGCAAAAAGCCAGCAGGTATTTTGGAAGGGGTTACATAGAATCTCCAGATGGATTTGGAGTACCTCTTCCCTAACAAATTACTGAGGACTTCCCAGGCTTCTGATCCATGAACAATGTCTTTTCATTTATTTAGGTCTTTAATTTCTTTCAGTGTTTTTAGTTTTCAGTGTACACATCTTACGCTTTTTTTTGGTTGTTGTTGTTAAATCTATTCCTAACCATTTTGTTCTTTTTGATGCTGGCCTTATGGGCTCTTGAAATAGCATGACCTCATCATAAACATAACATTCCAGGAAACCATCTGTCTGGAGACCAGGTTCCTTGTTTGTAAAAGGAGAAGCCTGAGGAACTTACCTTTCAGATTCCTTGGTTTCTTTCTCCCCTTTCAATTTTGAGTCTGTGTGTTGCATTGGCTTGGTGCAGGGCCCCTGTGTCCTCCTATGTGTTAATTTGCTTCCATCACTGGGGATTTCTCTGCGGTAAGGGAGATGAAGGGTGTGCAGAAGAAAGGCTTTGGATCCCCTTAGGCCTTGACATTCTAACCCACTTCCTGGCTGCGTTACTTTGAGCAAGTTGTTGCTGGAGCTGCAGTCTTCTCACTCATCAGTTGGGGGTGTTTTGGAGGATTTCAGTGAGCTAAGTAAATGAACTCCGAACATTGCTCACCTCCCCGTGTCCATTTCCTAGACCGATGTGTTATAAATAGCTCAACTGGAGAGTTGTGGCTCCTTTCAGCGCTAACCAACTTTTCATGGTGATAATTTTCAAATACACAGGAATATTGAAATCAGCTTCTTGTATTCCCGCCTCTGGATTCTTACCTTCCCCTCCCCATCGCAGCCTTTGACCTAGACAACTGCTCCCCCTCCAACCCCATTTCTTTACTTCTGCCCCCACTTTTCTCTCTTCAACGTTGTAGTGAAAATGTGATTGAACATTTCAGCCCACATGTCTTTAAGCTAAGGAGGCTAGAGGTGTGAAAGTTGGATATTTACGGCTTGGAAAGGAGTTAAGAATTCTTGAGTATTTTTCCCTTTTGGGGGGGTTCAGATCAATCCTGGGCCCCTAGTACCATGGAGAAAATAGGGGTCTTTTAACAGGCATTCACCCTCTTCTGTAATCTGGTGTCAGCCAAGTAGAGCTGAAACTAGCTTCCCGACAGGATCTGATTCAGCTTCCCGACAGGATCTGATTCTTCTCTCCTGGTGCAGTTCCCTTCCTCTTTCTCACCTTTTCCCATTCATCGTCCCAAGATCCATTTTAACTGAGTAAATTCTATGCCACACACAGGGCTTGAATTTACAACCCTGCGATAGAGTTGTGTGACTGAACCAGCCAGGCAGCTGTTCAAGATCCATTTTAAATACTGTCCTTTCCAGAACTTACCCAATTCCCCATCAGTAGGTTTCCCTGACTCCTATCTGTTCCTTGCTTAGACATACACTGACACTTTATCTCACTTAAGCAACCTTCCATCTTCTTGCAGGGCTGCATCCTGTCCTTGCGTGCCATTTGGTCTGGCACATGATGTAGGTGCTCCAAGCGGATCTGCTGGACACTGACCGGAGACTGGTAGGCACTTGACACGTTTTCTGGGATGGTCTCTGATTAATGCTTAGTGTGCAAGTTCACCTCACGTTAAGATACTGGTTATTTTTGTTGAGACAATGTAAAATAGAACAAATAGGTGTTGGGACTAAGCTACTTGAAGATCTTTCTTTAGCCCTTAGTAGATTTATCATAGCGGTGACGCTCTAGGACAAAGACAAGGCCAGTCCAATGATGCCAAAGCTGTTAGTAGTAGTCAGTTGGGAGACCAGTAACCTCTTCATTCATTCTTCATTCTAGCTAGCACAATATACTAAGATTCATTGCTGTAATCTTAGGCTTCCAGGTCTTACTAGCACATATTTTCCTTTCTTACAACCTCATCCCCCATTGACTTCTTAGTTGGCAGGTAACAAAACCAAAGTGTAACAGGACAGAACATACTGTTGCTGCAACATCCAGTGCCGCCTTGAAAAGTTTCAAGGAGTTACTTCTGACTTGGGCAGATACAGGATTACTCTAAGGTGCTCATTCTCATCTCTGTAAGATGAGAGAGATCAGAAGACCATGAGGTCATCCATCCACTGGGAGCCATGGAAGAAGGTCCTATATAAAGCTGTTATTGGCTAATACTAAGTCAAATTGGTGAAACTGACATTTTGCTGGTCCTTGGGTTTTCCCCTAAGCTTTGGAGAAATTTATCAAAATTTGTGAACTCACTTTATGTGATAGTTTAGGAAGGCTCCAAGCTAGTGCTTTTGCCTTTTCCTCCGAATCCCACGTATCAGGCACTTACGCAACTGGATGCATTCTAAGGCAAAGATGTGATGGCAAGAAGTAAAACAAGGTCAGGTGTCTGTCTCACACAGTTTATTTAACAATAGGTAATAAGAAATCAAATTTAACAGTCTATACAGTGATCCAAAGTTCATATTTATAAGTAATCAACTTTAATTGCATGATTTACAACAGTTGAGGGTTTTTGCTTTCTATTTTCAAGTTTTACAGAAAATGTGTGTGTGTGTGTGTGTGTGTGTGTGTGTGTGTGTGTGTGTGTGTGTACGGGGTAGGGGCAGGGTAAGGAGGAAGAAAGCAAGCAAAGAAGAAACCCCAGGGACATTTTGTATGTTAAAATCATCCCACTGGAATCGTTTCTTACCCTCTTTTTAATTTTTTCCTTTGTTAGATGTAAAAATAACGAAAAAAATTCTTTCAAGAAACAGAACCACAATATATAATACATCAATTTTGGCAGCTGCCCCTGTATATTTTGAAAAAGTCATTTTTCTCTCTACATGTACAAATTATTTTAATACTTGAAGTTTTTACGCTCAGACTTACAGAATAGAAAATTTTCTGGAGCACAAAAGTTGACTTGAGGGGAGGAAAGGTGAAATTTTTTTTTGTTTTTTTTGTTTTGTTTTTTTTACATTTTTAAAAGAATGAACATCTTTGCACCCAGAGAAAAAAAATTGGTATTTTAATATATATTTATATATATTTATATATATATAGAATGTAATTTTAAAGTAACATTAACCCCTTTTGTCCTCTGGTTTTAGAAATGTTCTAACTCTTCCATAAAGTGAGGAAAATAGGGAAAAATGTCAACCATCTGCACCAGTAAATAATAACTATTAATATTACATATTTTCATTAATTTAAAAAAAATAATAAAACCTATCGGAGGTGCAAGGCAGGAGCATGTGGTTGGCTTCACAGACCTCAGCCTCCTCCCAGTGCACACTTGAACCACACACACAAGGGAAACGAAAGGCCGGTGGTAACCAGCCATAACAAAAATATATTCTTTGTATTCTATCATCCCTCAGGTTCATCTGGCATGTTTGCTTTAAACCACAAACAGCTACTGCACAGTTCTTATGTGTTCCACGGAAAATTGTCTTTTAGGCTAAGAAAGATTCAAAAAAATTGTTTTCAGTACAAAAAGTCTTGTTAAGAGAAAATAATTTTTTTGCTCCCAAAATACTACAAGGTGTCTCTAGTGTATGTCTAGTGTACTCTGTGAGAGGTTTGAATTCAAGTCTGAGTTATCGGTGCTGAGTCCCAGGTCCGTGGCGCTTGCACCATGGAGGTTTGCCATGCCTGGATTGCTAGCGAGCTGAGAGAGCATTGAACTCTGGTCCGGGCTGGCGAAATGCCCTTGTTCCATGGGGTTGGCCTGGGCAGCTACCAGCCCAGGATGTGGAGAACTGGTCTGTGGGGAAACGTGGTGTGGTGAAGGCTGAGGCTGCATCCTTGGGGAAGGGCTGGAGTGGGGGGGCTGGGACTGTGGCCGTGGAGAGGGGACAGGCTGGGGAGAACGCACTTGATTGGAGAGAGAAGAAGGGATCTGCTGGCCTTGGAGGTGTGGGGACTGCGCCTGGCTTGGGAGCATATGCTGCTGGGGGCTCATGGGGTTGGGCTGAGCAGGGGACCCCATCTGCTGCTGGAGGAGTCGTTGCTGATACGCCTGCAGGCTGGCTCCCGCCTCTGCCCCCAAGGCCTGCGGCAGCTGGCCCATCTGCCCCATGCTCCCTTGCTGCATCTGCTGCATGTGGTGCTGCATCCGCGGCGGCGGCTGCTGCTGGGGGGGCGGCGGCGGCGGGGGGTAGCCGACTCCTTGGGGTTGCTGGAACTGGTTGTGGTTGGCCATCCCGGGGCCGAGCCCGGGCCCTGCTCCCTGCTGCTGCTGCTGCTGCATCATCTGCTGCCGCCTCAAGATGTCTCGGAACTGCGAGGGCATGGTGCCGTGGTTCATGTTCATCTGCTGCGCCTGGGGGCTCATCCCGCCCATGGGCGGCTGGAGCTGCGGCTGCGGCTGCTGCTGGGGCAGGCCCGCCCGCTGGACGCCCGCTTGCATGGGGTTCATGTTCGGCACGGCCGGGTTAGAGTGCGCCCCCTGCTGGCCCGGCAGGGTAGGCGGCTGCAGCCCCGGCTGGCCCTGTGCCATGCCAGGCTGCCCAGGGAGGGGCTGCGGATTCGAGCTGGCGTACTTGGCGGCCCGCTGCTTGATGAACGCAGCCAACAGCTGGGGGTTGGCGTGAAGGATACTAAGCACCTGTTGCTGCTGGAGGGGAGAGCTGGGAGACCTGAGAGTCCGCAAAAGGTTTTGTAAGGCTTGTTGAGACACAGTGCCTGGTTTGAGAGGGCTCACGCCGACCTGGCCCAGTCCCGGCTGGGGAGCGATATTCAAGGGCTGGCCATGCTGGGCCACCGACATCATGGCTGGTGGCCGCGGCATCCCAGGCTGTAGCTGCTGGGGCTGAGGCAATCCTCCCTGCACCCACTGCGGCTGCTGCTGCATCCCTGCGGGCCCCATCCCTGCCTCCAGATGCCCGCTGGGACCTCTGGTCATCGGGGGTGGGTTCATACCCATGGGGGCCATTGGAGTCATCTGGGGCATCTGGTGCTGGATTGGCCTTTGAAAAATTTGCACGTGGGCCATCTGGCGCTGCGTCTCGGCCGCCCTCTGAATCTGCATGGCCATTTCCACTGCGGCGGGCGGGGGCCCCGGGAGGGGTGGCTGAGCAGTCTGAGGGGGGGTGGGAGGGGTCACCTGGCCCGCTGCCTTACCCTGGGACACAGGGCCAGCAGGCTGAGTCCGGGGCAGGTAGGGCGGCATGCTGTTGGGCGGGGTGGGCTGGGGCTGTGAGGGGGGCTGGGGCTGCGGCGTCTGCGGCGTGGCCGGCTGCTGGCCCGTGGGCGTGGTAGGAGTGGCGGGAGTTGGGGAGGGCAGGCCCTGCTGCTGCCCCACCACACCGGTCCGCTGCATGCTGGCCATCCTCCGGCGGAGCATCTGCGCCTGCTGGAGCCGGTGCTGCAGCTGCTGCTGCCGGAGCTTCTGCTTGATGTTGAGGCAGAAGGGCACCGGGCACTTGTTCTCCTGGCAGTGCTTGGCGTGGTAGCAGCAGAGGGCGATGAGCTGCTTGCAGATGGGGCAGCCCCCGTTGGTCTTCCGCTTGCAGCCCTTGGTGTGCTGCACCACGCGCTTCATCTTCTGGCAGGACGGCAGCGAGCAGTTGGCGTTGCGGCACTGGCAGGCGTGCACCAGGGACTGGATGCAGCGCTGGATGCTCAGGCGGCGAGAGTCTCCCGGGCTCTGGGTGGCCGCAGCCTGCTGGCTGTTGCTCTCGTCGTCTAAGCCGAGACCTAGTTTCTCCATTTTGTGGTCATGGTTTTTAGTGTTATAGCAGGTGATACACAAATCATAATCCTGGGGGGAAAATGGGTGCAGTCAACTCTCCCAGACGGAAGCCATTCAAATACATTTTCTGTATTCTGCTAGGGCCCCAAAGCTGCCTTACAGAGAACCACTCCAAGGCCAAGCCCCTCCCGATCTGCTCTCGGACTCCCCACCGGCACCGAGCACAGGCCTGTGTAGTAAGGTCTGTTCTGCTGCGTCTCGGGGACCCAGGCCTCCCCCTCCCCCCCCCGCCCCCGGGGCCTACCTCGCAGACAGTGCAGTGCCAGCGCGTCTCCACGTGGTGTTTGCACTCATTGCAGGTGTAGACGAAGCGGTCCTGGCTCTGGGTGTGCAGCTCCACCAGCATGCACATGGTGGACCACTGGGCTCTTCGGAGTGAAGAGAACTCCAGGTGCTTGTCCCTGGCGAGGGTCAGGAAGGCATCCCGCCCGTCCATCAGATCGCAGGGGATGAGGGGGTCAGGATCGACAATGGGAGGCAGGGAGTTGGCGGCAGGGCCGGCGATCAGACGGATCACAAAGAAGACCTACGGGAGAGACCGTCGCAGTCTGACTCCGGGGTAAGCGCGCCGCTGGGTCAATGGCAGCAAACAGGTGAGTCAGGAGGGAGGCTTGCAAGGCTGCTCGAAACCTCTGGTCTCTCCACTGAGGAGGACGACAGAGGGCCTAAGATTGACACCTTATTCTCTTACTTAATAATCCCTTCCAAATCAAAAGGTCCACTCTAAGATCCAATCCATGGCCGACTCTGAATCTAATCACAAGGAAACAAGTCAGACAAATCCAAACTGAGGGACATTCTACAAAAACGACTTTGGGCCTTGACCTTCAATAAAACGCCCATGTTACCAATGACAAGAGAGCCAGGGACTGAGAATGGTAACTCAACCGGACACACAATCCTTGACTGGAGCCTAACAATCAGACATTAGAGAGTGGAGCCGGGGGCAACTTCCCGAGTGTGAAGCCACAGTGTGGTTAAGGAGAGGAGGTCTTTTTTTCTTAGAAGGTGCTTGCTGAACTGCAGATAAAGAAGATGTAGCCAAATGTTAACAACCGGTGAATCTAAGCGAGGGGCATAGCGGGGAATCCACTCTGCAGCTTTCTGTAAGTCTGAAATTTGGGGGGTTGAGAAAGAAAAAAGCAAAACCTTCTTAGTCCTTGCTGCATAAACAAGAAAATTCTTGCTCATCGAAGTTTGCTCATCGAAGTTTGAAAAGACACAACCACTCTTAACTCCCATAACCGTGTCAAGGCTGCAACAGGAAGCCAGCATTGCACATGGACTTCGCGTTAGTTTTATGTAACTATAAACTCTTACTAAGCTGAAAAACGCAGAGGTTCCTTCAAGAGATGAGGAACCTGTGAGCACCTGCTGCACTGCCCACGACATCCCGCCAGTTTCTCAGAGACGAAACTCTGTACAAACTGGCAGTGACACTTGTACCTGGGCAGCAATATTTGCGTAAAACGAGATTAAGACCTTTCTAGAAAAAGAACACAGGGCAAGAAGAGCACACTGAGTAGAGACACCTCTTGAACAGATGCCAACCGTGAAAAGCATCAAGGGAGGACTGTGTCTAACTCACTGGGTCTAACCAGTGAGGAATCCCTTTAACGAGTTACTCAAAATAGAGGCAAAGAAATAAAACCACCTGGTGACTCCCTATGAAATCTTTACAACGACCAACCGTGCAGTGTCAATCCTCTTGATTATTTCCAGTGTATGTTACCCTCCAGCTACGACAATACCCAAATTTAAGCTAAACTGACCACCTTAGATTTTAATTCCCAATAGATACCCACTACTAACAGCTTCAGGCTAAACAAAGTCAGAAGACTAGATGCAAAATTTAAGTCAAGCCTATCATCATACACTCTAGGGACCTTTCCCAACCACTTTGTCAGGCCAGAATCTCATGACACAAAATACTGCTCAAAACAGCTAATGATTATTACTGATAACATCAAAACGAGGCACCCACCAGAACTCAGAAACCCTGAGGATTACAAACTGGGTTGGACAAACTATGCTTATGCTTTTAATGCCAGAGACACAATACGACAGCACTGAAATAATCAGGGAAACCTTATCCCTTCCTATTCTTAGCTCCCACTCACCTATCCTCTTTTCTTTCTTCTTACCCCTCGGAGGATTTCTTCCTTCTGAATTTCAAGTGGCCCCGTGCTCACATCTTAAATGCTAGCCATGGGGGCAGCGTTTCAGACCTCCTTCCTGGCTGCTTCCCCACAAGTGGCTGCATCTTACCTCTTTGTGTTTCTCCATTGTGGCATACAGCTTCTGCGAGAGGTCGTTGGATACATTGGGCATGCCCGGCTTCTTCTTGTTGCCCCTACTCAGGCTGCTCTTGTTTTTGCTGGTTTTCTTATTATTTTTCTTTTTAGCATTTTTGCTGTCTCCCTTTGTCACCTGCAGGTTAGCAGAGGGGACAAGGAAATGTTAACACTCTTGTTAAGAAGTGATCAGAATAATACTAATGGTAATGGGTTCTTCTTTTCTTTGAAACTAGAGATTCTAATTCTACCAGTGCTTTCCACACAGACCCTCTTTTTTAAGCTTTTACAGCAGACTAATGTTTACTAACGTCTGTGCGCTAATTTTCTTCCAGTGAAGACTCCCTAAGCTAAGACCCTTCAATAAGACCATGGTAGCCTTAGCTATTTGCTTAGACGAGCCCCACAGTTTGGACACCACTCAGATCGATCCATCCTATATCCGATTTGAGAACAGGGAGTAAGGAGTGGAAGGGTGGGCTACTCCACATTCTAGAATTTTATGGGTCTACTGTAAAAAAACAACTTGAGAAGAGCCAGTCAATGAATTCAAGCTACAATGCTGTGAGTTTAACAGGCTACTACTTAAAAGTGACTATCATTAGGTCAGACTCAACAGAGACCATGGTAGCTAAGCTATGGGGAAGTAACTGACCAGGAAAAGCTCCTCAGATGACCCCTACACAAAGCCAGACTGTGTCCGGGGGACTGGCAAACTCTGGCCCAGGCCTGTTTTCATACGGGTCAGAATGCTCGATACACAGAGAAAGTAGTGCTGGGGGCGGGGGCAAGCCAGAAATATTCAACCTGGAGCTTTACAGAAAGCACTTTTGCCAGCCCCCTGCTCTGAACAGTTAATTTTCTATCAGTTTTTCAAGGTTTCCTTCCTTCTGTTTTTTACTGCCAGAAATCCACGGGTCTGATGATAGAAAGGCTGGAAAACCACTAGAACAGAACATTAATAACTTATCTAAGCCAATTCTTTCCTGACCAATTTAAAGAACTTTCACACCTGAGAGTTCTAAGATCTGGGCAAAAGTTGAAGGCTGGTCGTGGCTCAGCCTCGAATCAAGGAGAAGCTGGAAGGGAAAATGCAAAGCCCTTACATCTGTGCTCTCGTTGCTGGTGTTTTCCTCTCGCTTTCGCTCTTCCTCCTCCTGTTCCAGTTCCTTAATGCTCTCTTCCAGAACGTTGGGCCAGAAATCACCCTCAAAATAAGGCAACTCCTTTGCACTTGTTAATCGATCTTCAGTAGCTTGTTTAAAAATATCCTGTGAAAACACCCCGGTACAAATAGGTATTTGTTTTTCTTTCTTTTTTTTAAAAGACGCATTTATCATTCAGAAGCAGTCATGGCTAGACACAAGAAACACAAAGGACTGCAACACCTTCTGAAAGAAACGCCGCAGAGACTTTATTGAGGGCCCAGGGAGACATTTAAACCTAAACAGTGAAAACTCAAGGTCTGAAGTCAGTAGTTCTGGGTCTATCTTTCCTCTGCCTGTGAGAACAGGGAGGTTACCTGCCTTTATACTGGTGGGACATCTTCCCGCCAGGACCAATGGCACGGGGGAGGCACGATCAATCACACCGCAGCCTTCACTGCGGCTGATAGCCGCGCAGAGCAATGGGAGGCATGCCTGCCTTGCGCCCATCCCCCATCCCCCAACTCAGAAATATGTTCAAAACAACCCAAACCACAAATACTGGAAACTGCCTGGCTACAGGCTGCTCTGCTCTGCTGCCTGGGAAAGCATCCAGTTCTTGTCTTTCTCCCCAGGAGTAAAAACAGATAAGAAACTTATCTGTTCAAGTTCTTATCATGAGACGCCCTCTAATCATGAATGGCTATTAAGAATACGTTTTTCATCACATCTTTAAAACAGAGATTTGTAGATCTGACTCTTTTAAAACTGAGTTTTTCTTCCTTTGAAAAAGGAAGAACAAACAGAAGATTTCTGTTAAGATGGTCAAATGGCAGACTACTGAGCAACAGATGAGTCCTTGCCCCCCAAGTCCTCCTGACCTTATAGTCATGGACGATTCGCTCAGACACGGCCTTGTCAAGCATCTTTTTGTACCACTCCTGCAGTCGCTTGGGCTTGGGTATCTTCTGGTCAGGAGGATGGCAGTGGAAGATATAGTCATCTCCCTCACTTGGCGGACAAGCCCAAATATGTCCTGTCGTGTATCTAACAACACGGAGAGGGAATGTTCAAGAGAAAAGTTTACTGTCCATTCCAGAAAAAATGCTGTAGTGTAGGGTCAGTAGAGAAATCATATTAAGGCAATACTAAGTGTACAAGTCAGCATCAGGCCAGAACCAGGCCTCACGCACAGCACTTACAGTGGGTCTCACAATGTGTAGTTCTTACTGGAGGCAGCCCTCCAATAAGACCAAACCAAAGCTATGTGGGTCCACTCTGATAAGAGCTCAAGAGAATGCAAAATGTTAAAGGGAAGAACATGCCAGGGGAAGTGGGAATATTTTCAAGCACATGTTTTTTTTGAACGTAAGGAATCAGACTCATTTGTGTACCTCCAGATCTTAGTTAGTTTTTGATTCTGGCCCTAAATGAGTAACAACCGTCCAATCAAACTGCACCTAACAGCTTAACTGAATGAAACAGAACTCATCTGGAATGAGTCCGACTAGGGTCACAACAGCCATTTCTGTCCAAATGACAACACTGAGAAAAGGGAGCAGGAAGTCACCGATGGTTCAACCTATGTCACAGTGGTCATTAGTTTAAGTTGTTTTTAAAGACAGCACTTATCAGTATGCTTACCCTAATTTTTTGACGTATTCTAAATATCCAATTAGAATTTCATGATAGACTGCGGTCCTCAAGCACTTAGGACGGAAGAAATGAACACTGTCGAGGTATGATATGTAAACTCTCCTGCGTCAAGTGGGGAGAAAGAAACCAAGTCAAGTCACGTAAGGAGTTCTTAGTCATGTGGCTGAAAACACAATCTCTCTCCTGCGCTTTTTTCACCTCCTTGATAATGCACAGCACAGAGGCACAAATAAGTGACCAAACTGCACCGTTTAGGGGAGTTTTGCGAGCCTATAGCTCTATTACAGACTCAGTACCCAGTAGTGCTCGAAGCACACTGTGTTAGTATTTATGGATCCAAATGTATTCTGGCAGCATTCTTGTTCTGGAAACAAACTCTAAACATACCCTAACATTCTTTCACATACCTCTCAGGCAAGGTGCTTTACCACAATCTAGATTTAAGCCCATCTGCTGAAAAATAGTCTGCTTCCCACTTCCAATTTCAGGCTGCTGTTCCTATCCCCTTCTTTATTACTATGACCACAGAACAGCAGTACTGAGCAGTGAAAATTTGCATTTCCACTTCCAAGCCAAGCACATCAAATAGTTTCCTGCCCATGATGCTTCAAACTCCCACTCAAATCGGAAGACAGCTGTGTTAAGTCCTACCTCTGGTTGGGTGGAGGGCAGTCAGAGCCATACTCTTGAACATGCATGCCAAAGAAGCACAAGTCAACACCGTCTATCTCTTCAAAGGCAAAGAGGGCTTTGGTTCGGTATGGAAAGGATTCTGCCATCTCTCCACTATCTACAAACCTACACAATGCAGATTGGAGAGAAAAACATCTCGTTCAGATCAGAATCATCAACAGTAGCTACAGTAAGCACAAGAGGAAAGGAGAAATTACTGGTACCTTGCTTTCATGCCTGGCTTCACTTCCACAGTTTTGTCAGAAGCATGAACTACCCGAACAGTGACTTCTCCTGATTCAGGGTGGTTTTGTCTCCTAAGAAAATCATTCACACGGTTTTCCAGAAAGGTGCCAAGCCTGGTAGATGGCAACCCTAAAAATGCAGTGAGAAGTCCACGAGTGACCAAGGTGCCAATTTATTACTGTTAAACGTCTTAAGCTTCAATATAAAATATCCTTTCTACACAAATAACTTGATTTTGTTAAAGTAAAGCAATGTGGTTCATATTTGAAAACAATCTTTAATTAAAAAAAAAAAAACACAAAAAAACCCAAAACCTGGAATACTTCATGAACTTGTGTACCATCCTTGCATAGGGGCTATGCAAATCTCTATCATTCCAATTTTAGTACATGTGCAGTCAAAGAAGACAAGGTAGTCAATTTAATGTGTCTTCCACCCACCTTCTTTTTAAAAAAATATTTACTTTATTTACTAGAGACGGCGTATGAGTGTGGGGGCAGGGAGGGAGAAGCAGACTCCTCACTGAGTGGGGAGCCCTATGCAGGACTCAATCCCAGAACCCTGGGATCATGACCTGAGCCAAAGGCAGCCGCTTATCCAACTGAGCCACCTAGGCACCCCTCCACCCAACTTTTTGGAAAATTTTCCAATTTCAGACGTTAAAAAATAGAACACCTACATGCACTTTGCCTCAATTGCAGTCATATTTAAAAATGGCACTGGTTGGGTATTATGAGAAATTATAGGAAAAAAAGCATTCTGTAGGTCAGTAAAAAGTGCAAAGGCATCTGTAACATTAAACCAAATACCAAATAATGTGATAATCTCAACTGTACAATAACAATCTTTGGCTATCACTCCCCCTTGTCCCTGAAGCGAGACAGGTCTGCAAGAAGCCCTAATTGTATGGACCAAATCGAGGCAATCACGCATGGGATGGCAATTTTGGGACAGTATTTCTATATGTGGCCCCCAAAATGAAGAAATTTAGGGAAAAAAATCCACACACACACCTTGCACATTTCAAATCTGATCCTTTACGTTATCTCTACACCCAACGTGGGGCTTGAACTCACAACCCAGAGATCAAAAGTCACATGCTCTTCAGACCGAACCAGCTGCGGGCCCCTTGGATAGTTTAACTATGTTTCAGGAAAGTACTGCCAGGATTTACTTCTAAGATTAAACTTACTTTTAGCAGAAAACTTATTTTCTTTCCTGGTTCGTGCAGATTTCTTTAAGCAGCCATCACAGACAAATCTAAAATGTAAACCAAGACTCTGCTTACACAGCTTAGAGAAAAATTTCAAGTTAACATAGACTAGTAACAAAGTATACCATATACATATATACGTGTGTGTATATATATATAAAGTTAAAACTCAAAACACAAACTGGGAGAAATATTTCTAAATATATAATAATGACAAAGTAAGCAATATACAAAGAGCATTTAGAAAGCATTAAGGAAAAAATAAGAATAAAAAAAAGTGTTCCTTAACCAATTGACTGATCTTAAGTTGCAGGAATCACTGTAAGCCTTTTAACTATTCTTACCCAGCTCTCTAAATTGAGAGCACTAAAAAGGCATATCTGAACATAAGCCATACATACATCAAATGACTGATTTTCCCCCTGCATGTTATTTTCTAGAAATGTGTTAATTAGCCACTTCTTTCCTGTGATCCCTAAACCAGCATCAACAATTAAAGAGCACAGGACAGTACAGAGATCCCATCTTTTTTTAACTTTGTATTTATTTATTCATTTAAGTAATTTCTACCCACGACAGGGGTGGTGGTGGTGGTGGGTGCTTCAAACTCATGACCCTGAGTGAGATCAAGAGTCACTTGCTCTTCCAATTCTTCAGCCGGGCACCCTGAGATCATGTATAGACACCCCCAACCTTGAACTGAGCTGGTACCAACTCCATCCTGGAGAGTGAAGAGACCCACAGTAGTAGACAAGTGTCACAATGGACAAAAATCCATTTACTGTTGTCAAAGTCGTCGATAATGTGCAGTTCTTAAGTAAATACATGGAGAATATTCAGAAACAGAACTTGGGACCCAAAGACAGCTTGTTTATAGAAATCTGTTTGTAGTCATTTCTATGAAACTCTTTCACTGGACAATAGCCATAAAACTTACTGCTCAACCCCCCGCAAACATCAAATCCTAACCCAATTTACCATTTAGTAAACCATTCACAGCATGACATTTCCTCAGAGGTAAGAACAGAGCTGCCCCATGGACACCCTCTGTATCTTAAAATGTTCCTACTGTAGCCAGTATAAGCAGCACTCAAAATCTGGCAAATTTAATTCCTTCTAATAACTCTTTGTCAGTTTCCAGGTGCTGAGGGTTCTTAACTCTTCTGATAAATCTTACAAAAATACTTAGTTGTTTTCTTTTTTTCCCAAAGATTTTATTTATTTATCTGATAGACAGAGATCACAGGTAGGCAGAGAGGCAGGCAGAGAGAGAGAGGAAAGGAAGCAGGCTCCCTGCCGAGCAGAGAGCCCAATGCGGGGCTTGATCCCAGGACCCTGGGATCATAACCCGAGCCGAAGGCAGAGGCTTTTAACCCACTGAGCCACCCAGGCGCCCCCAAAATACATAGTTTTGATATGTAATGATTACAAAAGATTTTTAAAAACCAGACTATTTGTATATGGATTAAAACAAGGCATGCAAATTAAGAGAAAGACCTATATTTTTGGATTCTAGCTTAATGTTTTAAAAGTGAACTTCAGAATTTTTTAAAGATTTTATTTATTTATTTGAAAGATAAAGAGAGAGAATGCAAGGCGTACAAGGGGAGCGGCAGAGGGAGAAGGAGCAGAACCCTGAAGAGCAGCAGGGAGCCTGACATGGGGGTCTATCCCAGGAACCAGGATCATGACCTAACCTGACAACAGATGCTTTAACAGAGTAAGCTACCCAGGTGCCCCTAAAAGTGAATTTTAACTATCACACACAGTAACTTTGAAAATATGATACAATCATTGCAATGATAAAAACTTGCTAAAGTTCACAAAGAAAAACTCTAGAAAAAATACTCATGTCTCACCCAGATGGCCAGATGATTTCATGATGAAGGACACAGATCTGATGCATCTTTCTTCCACACTCTGTACATTCAACAAACCTGTAATGAAAAGCCAAAGAATTTGAGATTAAACCAGAACTTTAACTAAATCAAAACTTTCCAACACTTTCCTTTATTCCTGACAATTTAAGATAGCCAAGATTACATTCAAAGAATGGATCTTTTTTAAAAAAGCTCTTTAGTGTTACAGTCAGAGCAAAATTCAAAAGTAATTAAGTCACTGAGTGTGACAATTTTATCTGAGAGAGAGGGAGCACACGGTGGCAGGGAGGAGGTTAGGGGTTAGGAGGGTTAGCACCATACAGAATTTAAGCAGATTCCCTGCTGAGTGTGGAGCCCAACTGCATGACCCCAAGATGATGACCTATGCGGAAACCAAGAGTCAGATACTTAACTAACTGTGACACCCAGGCACACCAAAAAAAATTTTTTTAAGTAATTTCTACACCCAACATGGGGCTTGAACTTAAAACCCTGAGTCACATGCTCTACCTACCGAGCCGGCCAGGTGCCCCTGAATGTGACAATTTAAAATATGACTGTGGGTAGGCAGTAAAAAGTGAAAGATCACTACTGCTTAAAGCCATTGAGGATGGCTGGGTAGCTGAGATCATGATCCCAGGGTCCTGGGATCAAGTCCCACATCAGGCTCCTTGCTTAGCGGGGAGCCTGCTACTACCTCAGTCTGCCACTCCTACTGCTTGTGCACTCACTCTCTGATAAATAAAATCTATTTTTTTTTAAAAAAGGAAGAAGTCTGACACTACTCTACCCATTCTAGGAGTGTCCAGAGTACTATGACTGTTCAGTACTTTCTGGTTGGCCTCAGTACAAAGTAGGGGAGTATGAAGATGTCTGAAAATGCACAGGGAAGGAACACATGACAATCAGCAGAGGTAGGAGGGAGCTGCACTTGGGCCCAAACTATTTAGAGAAATGTAAATGATATTAACTGTAACGCTTCCAAATTTCCAGCACGCGTGTTGGACATATGTTGTACAGATTTATCCTCACACCACACTGGCTATGCAAACAGAGAGAAGGAAAGGAAGAGGGAATATCAAAGGAAACGGACTATGCAAGGCGCCACTTACAGTTCAGGATCCAGTGTGTCATTTTTTCTCTTGGAAAATTGTTCTTTATTTATTGTACTAAGGAGAAAAGAGGGACACAATGAGAAAAAGCAATAAAAATGAGCAATCTGACTACCATTCTAACCAAAGGAACAAATCTTACAAAAGTGGATTATTTAAATCTAAGATACTGAGGATACACTGAATAGGCACATTCTAGGCTCTCACAAAATGTACATTTACATAAAGGAATGCCCATGTTTTTGGAGACTTTATAATAAATCTATTTCCCCTGAGAGGAAATGAACAACCCAGCAACTCACCAACTGCAAACATAGGACTTTGTTGTTCTTTTTAAAACCTTGTTTACTACTCTTAGTAATCATTAGGTATTTATACCTTTCTTCTTTTTAAAATATCTGGTTTTTGAGTAATCTCTACACCCAACATGGGGCCTGAACTCACCACCCTGAGGGTCAAGAGTCCCATGTTCCCCTGACTGAGACAGCCAGGTGCCCCCAGCATTTATAGCTTTTAATAGCAGACAGCTCCCAGACTGAGCTATGAAGATGGTGTTTACGGAAGGAGCTAAACCCTTTTTTAAATTAATATTCACTTCTTAGGACAGTCTAGTCAAATAACATTTTATATTAACAACAAAAAAATCTCAATATTAAAACACATTTCAGGTTACTAATTGTTACCTGTTTAAAACTTTCACATGGCCTCCCATCCCCAAATCTAGCACAACACACTGCTCATAGCCTCACCAATACAGACGCTTACGTCTTAACCTTCTCTACCTAGAATCAACTTCAGGGTGCCCAACGCTGACTACAGTGACTCCTCCTCACAGCAAAGAGGACCTCTCTCCACACTTAAACTCCTTCCTACTACATATGGTCTAGATCTAAAGGGCGAAAGTCCTCTCTTTTCAAAGTGTGCTTAAGGACTTAGGAGCCTGTCAGTAACGCAGACTCTCAGGCCCACTACAGACCTATAGAATTGGAAGGGGATTTCCATACACTTTAGTCTAAGAAATTCATGGTCCTAAGGTTTAGATCTTGTGGGAAGCCACTCAACTGTACCAATGGTAAGGCTGCCTTCCTTTCCTGCCATCAGGGGAACTTAGCGCTAGTCAGCCTGATTTATTTAGCCAAGGGTCAGAAAATCTCCTTAAGGTTCAAGGGGACCCAGCATCTGCTCCCCCAGACTAGCATCCGACTCTACTATATTGGCAGTCTAACGGTGACTGAAGGAAAAGTGCAACTTCAAGACTTAATTCGGAAAAATTAACCAGTTTTCCCTCAGAAGCCCTATTTTTCACTAGTAGTGTAACAATCCCACACTTTTTGGAATGTTCTGAACTGCTGCTGTTTATTACAAGTTAAACCAGAAAGAAGGAACTGAAGAATATTAAAAGTATACCAAATAGTTTTCTTCCTAAAACAGTACACACCTGAAACACAATGTCTAACACTACATTTTAGCAATCAGAAGAGCTATTAGCCAACTTAAGCTATGTTTCTAAATTTGTCCTGACATTTGCCACACACAATAAGAGCTTGTGAGACTGCAAAAGCCCAACCTACTCTCTTTCTTCTGGGCTACTCTAATTAAGTGCTTAAGCCCCTAATGTGAAATGAATGTTGCTCAACGATTATAATGATTTCAGTACTGATAACCAAACTCGAGAAGGCTGTAAGTAAGTTATCTGTTCAGTTCCCCTCCAACTTGAGTTAAATAACAAAGTTCCCTTGCACTATAGCCTTTCAATTTTTAGAAGAGAAGCTGTTTCCATATAGAAGAAGTATCTAAAATGACCATCCAATCCAGTGTTGATGTATTTCCTAGATCAGTGTTGACAAAACTTTCTGCTGTGACAGGAATGTTTTCTATCTTTTCTGACTAACATGGCAGCCACTACCCACAGAGGTCTATGGAACATCTGAAATGTTAACTTTTATTTCCTTTAATTAATTTGTATTTAAATAGCCAACTGTGGCAAACAGCTACTATACTGGCAGTGTAACCCAAGACCACTAGAAGCTTAAGGATAATCACTGGACAACTAACCAAGACAGCACTTTCCAAAACAATGCAGTTACTTACGTTTGAGGCTGGGAAGGGTCATCCCCCAAAGAAACGCTCTCCCCTTGGATTTCATTGAAACACTTCTCACAGAAATGATACCTGTCGGCAAGAAGGCCATACTGGGGTGAACTGTTCCGTTCACACAACACAGCCCAAGCCAAGCAACGAAGCCACCAATCACAGCAGGCCAAGGAGGGGGACGGGAGCAGAGAGCAGGTCATCAACGGCGACAAGGACATTCAATGATGCAGAGTTATGGGCCCCACAGTTTGGTTTTTTTTGTTTTGTTTTTTGGTTTTTTTTGGTTTTTGGTTTTTTTTTTTGCAATCAAAGCCAAGTGCAGACAACGGACAAGCATGAGGGAGAAAAAAAAAACACAAAACAAACGAAGAAATGAGGGATTGCAGGACAACAAAAAACATAAAAGCAAGACAAGACAACACAAAGCAGAAAGCCAAGGCAAAGCACAGATTAGCATTAAATATCTCAAATGGGATCACAAGTAGCAAATGATTACAGCAAATAAAACAAAAAAGTTTCACTTACACAGACCTACATTCTTTCATTTTAGTAATTAATGCTACTTGATGAAAATAATCAAAAGGAGGAAGGGTAAATGTACTGGAGGAGAACAACTGCTGCTCTATTACTGAAACCAAACAATCACACAGTTCTCCCCATTTCCAACAACAAAATAAGTAACAAATAAAAATCAACTATGGATACAGAACCAGGAAGCAATCACCTAAAAACAACCCTGACTGAAAAAAGCCCACAAAATTTTTCTGATCCCAACAAAGCCACGTAAAAAAATATTTTTTCAACGAAAACTCTGCACAAGTGCTTAAATACTCATTGCAGCCACCAACTGACAGCTGAAAAGGCAAAGGCACGCAGTGGTGCACGCAGGCGCATGATTCCATGTTCCTTAGGTACAAAGATTACAAACACTGCGCACTGGTGTTAAAAAAACCAAAAATGGCACAGATGTCAAGGCTGCAGCATGAGGAAAGTTTCATGCAAGTTGTCACTTTTTTTTTTTAACGTAAGTGCTTTTAACAACTTGATTCACTTTTCCTAGGTATTAACAGTGAAAAACTATGGATTCTAATGGTACAACAAAGCATTAGGAGTGCACCTAACTTTTTGTAAACAAAACAAAAAGTTTAAGTGACTTTTTCAAAGCTAGAAACGCAACTGTAGCACACAAGTCCAGCAAGAACCACCACCATGAAGTTGGTTTTATTCAAGAGTATTAACTGCCTGGTCTTGTTATGACTGTCTCAGAGCCCCAAGTTGTATTTGTAGGCTAATGACTGAAAATAGGAGACAGATCATGCTTAAGATAGATAAATGAATGCCATCTGTATGATTACAGCCATTGTTTGGCCCGGAGAAAAATAAGGCAGAGTTTCCTAATTTGTTAGAACTCTACCATCCACTGTCATATTCAAAATAAACTTGAAGTAACAGTCTGGTGCAGACCTATTTTTTGGAGATTTTCCTTTTTATTGGCTTAACAGAGGCAAAGAAAAAAACTCTGAAATCCTGTTTTCATTTGCTCTGAGTACAACTTAGGGGTAAGCTGGGATATAATGCCATCTATGCCACCAACTCACAAAATTGGTTAACCTCTCAAGGATTTGGGCTCCTGCCTTCTAAAAATAAGGGGCCAGATAACTGACACAAGGCTACCTTCTGCTGTACTGATTCTGCAAATAAAGGCAGAATGCTAAGACCAGAACTTGTGCTGTACAGTTGTTTTCAAGCAAGATACACATGAACCATGAATGTATGTGTGCTGGTCCATCCGCATGCAGTCCCTGGACACACGGATACGCGGACCATGGTCCACACATGGTTGAGCTTACCTGTTCTGGTAACTGTAGTAAGTGGCATCACGAGGGATTGTGCACAACTGTTTGCCATAGCAACAGAGTGTCTGTGGAGAAAACTCCAACTGCAATAGAAACCATTTGTTAAATAGTACACAGACCTGAAAAACCAGCTAGAATAGGCAAAATAGCATTTCAGAAACAAAAGTCAGTGAATTCTTGAGTTCTCATTTATATAATGGGGCTAACTCAGTTTCTAAAAGCACACATAAAACTACCACCGCTCTTCCTATCCTGCAGTAGTCCCACTTTTCAACAGGCAAAGACCATACCAGTGGATGCCTAAGATCCTGGACAGTACCACACTGTAAATATAGTATCATGTTGTCTCCTATACATACATATCTATAATAAAGGTAACTTATAAATTAGACACAGGTAAGAGATTAGAAACTAATAATAAAACAGAACAAATAATAGTAATATACTAAAAACACAGTTATGTGATTGTGGCCTTTCTCAAAATATTTTACTGTACTGTACTGTACCCACCCTTCTTGTGATGCTATGATGCCTAGGTGAAGAGATGAAATAAGTTCAATGACGCAGGTGTTCCGAAGTAGCATAAAAGCTACTACTGACCTCTTGCTAGTACGTCAGAAGGTACATCATCTGTTTCTGGACCATGGTTGACAGAAACCATGGGAAGGAAAACCATGACAAAGAGGGACTACTGTACTGTATCTGCTCATCACTCTGAGATGATCTGGGCAGGGCCGTCACGTCCTTCAGCCACTTAGCAAAAAACTCAGTAGGACAAGATGAAATGCATGTGAGTTGGTATGCACAGGAAAACCAGCTCATGCCAGAACCGTGCACCCACAGGTGAAGATGATTCAAAGTCCTATTCCAGGTGAGTTTACAATCTGATGATTTAGGATTCTAATTAGTCAAGCTTTTAATTAGCGGTGAAAAATTTCTTACCTTTCTGCCACAACAATATCCAAGGCTTTGCATTACTGGGTCAATTTCTTGTTCAAAGACTTCAGACAGCTTGGAGCAATACTTGTATACCCGAGATGTTTTCCGATTATACAACCAGGCATTGTTGAACATAAGCCAAATGTCATCCACATACTGCCAGGGTTCCTGATACTGTCCAGTGTCTAACTTCCTCTTGATGGTAGAAAGGTCCATGGGGCTCTTCACAATATCAAAGTAATCCTAGAAAGGTAAGTGGCACCAAGCAACATTACCTCAGTCTCAGTATGTTTTACGGCAGATGGTGTGTCTTCCTATTATAATCATGAGTTTTCCAGAAAAGCTGAGTCTTTGACCTGAGGTAATATCCAAGAAATTGACTGATGCCCTTAGCTTTCTTTTAAAAATTTTGTTTAGAGAAAGAGAGCACGTGGGCAAGTGTATCAACTCGGGGAGGGCAGAAGGAAAGAAAATCCTCCAGCAGACTCCCCACTGAGCACGGAGCCCAACACACGGGGCTGGATCCCAGGACCCTGGGATCATGACTTGAGGTGAAATCAAGAGTCAGCTACTCAACCAAATGAGCCACTCAGGCACCCCTATCACTTCTTTCTTTAAATTACGAATCTATAGAGATATTAACAGAGCTACTATGCAGACTTTCCAGATAGTAGGCTGATGACCTACTGAAACCCCAGATTCCTTACTACAGTATATGTGTGATCCATTTAAAGACCAAGAAGGCAAATGGCCTGTCATAACATTTTAGTACTAAAAAGGGCCTACTGATGAGAAAACAAAGCCCAGTAGGTATCAGTGATCTGAGGTCACAGAAAACTAGAGGAAGAAAGAAGTTCCTAAGAACTTTGCCTCCGTAAGCACTCCAATGCCTTATTCAACACCACTTAGAAGCCTCAAATGAAGGCTCCCAGCAGCCTAGCGTAGAAAGGCCAACTTCAGAAACAGATGAAGTTAATTTCGTCCATCTTTTCTACCAAATAAATAAACCCGTGACCCAGTAACCACACTCCTTGGTATATACCCCAATGAAACACAAACATCCACCCACACAAAATTCTGCACGTGAATGAACACTCCCAGCAGCACTACCCTCAACAGCCCCAAAATGCAAACAACTCCAATGTCTATGAACTCACGAATGGGTAAAGAAAATGTGATGTGGCCATACAGAGGGATATTTCTGGGCCACAAAAAGAACGACATACAGGTTCATGTTATAATATGGATGAACCTTGAATGAAGCCAGTCATAAACACATACTATTTAATTCCATTTAATGAAATGCCCATAAACAAATCCACAGAGACAGAAGTAGACTAGTGGTTGGATGGGGGAGGAAATGGGAGTAACTACCTATGGACATGGGGTTTCTTTTTGGGGGTGATGAAAATGATCCAGAACAGACTAGCCGTGGTTGCACAATCCTGTTAATACACAAAAATTACTGAATTATTCAGTTTAAATGGGTGTCTTGTATATTATGTGAATTGTATCTGAATAAAGCTATTAACAAATTAAAAAAAAAAATTGAAAGTACCACCACATACTTACAGGGATTCCAAGAAGTTGAGGGTCCACAGGTTGACGAAAGGGAAGGGATTCTGGATCCTGTCGGTAAAGTGCCTCCAAAGTTGGCATCAGTGCCTGTCGTAACTCCTCTGGTTTGAAAACTTAAGAGCACATTTGAAATTATCAATTAAGCAAAAGAAGAAATGCTCAAGTTGAAGCTATAAAAATATCTCACAAACCACCAATCTGCCCAACGTTATCTCCATGAAGGTATCATTTAGGACACACTTCTCATTTCTAATTCCTGGTCCGCATCAGGTAGCGCCTTCAAAACACCATGTCTAGTCAACTTTAAACACCCTTCATAACTCAGCTAATTTTTCAGTCAGAAGTTCAGTTAAGATAGTCTTGACCAAGTAGAAACAGAATCCCCAACATTCCAAAAATTTATGAACAGACCTGTCAAAAAAACATTTCAAAATATACTAGCGATGGGGAGGGACAGGCGATGCTGTTGAACAAGAACAGAAGTAAGGCCTTATTCATGATAACAGTATTTAATAAGTCAGAAATTAGACCTGTATTATCTAAACGCTAAAGGAATCCGAAACCCTGAGGGAAGAGTCCCTCATTAAATTTAGCTTGGTGTTTTAGAGCTGAGAAGGACATATCATCTATAATGGCAAATGTTAGGTTTAAGTCTAAACAGAGAACTAAATTGTTACTGCCAAAAAATGGACTGAGTTGATCAAATTTCATCCTAGCGTGTTGTTAATATGTCCTAAACATCAGGAAAGATTTGACAATGTGTCCCAAGTGGATTTAATTTAAGCTATTATTTAAGAAGCTATTCATTAAAGGTTCAATCTTGGGCTTTAAAACACTCTCAGCCCAGGCCTTCTTACTTCTATTTACAAATTAATTTTTATCTTCAGGAGGGGCTGTCTGTTAGTACTTCAGATATTTTTCACTTGATGTTGGGGGCGACCATGAAAAAAAATGAACAAATAGAGAGGATACTTTGTTTTTCATATCTGGTTGTACTCAAAAGAACAAAATTTGAACCTGCAAAATTATCTATTTTAAAGACAGATTTCTAATAATAAGATTGGGTTTCTTACAGCCTATATTAAAATACCACTTCAGTTATGTAAATCTTATTTAAATACAAATAATTTTTCAACTCCAACATTCTAAACTGCATTATATTAACAGAAAAACTTTTTATGTGCCAATGTGAGGAGCCAGCAGACTCCTCTCTTAAGAGAAGTCCTACCACAGAGGGCATCATTACAGCCAGAGAAGTTCTAGTCCTACAGTAGTTGGTACATCAGTTTTTGTGGGAATTAACTGAAGAGAGAAACACTCTGTGTGAAGCAGAGCTGTTTGCTGGGCTTGACTCATTAATATTTAAGAGTTGGCTGGGAGCAGAGACTCAATCAGCCCCCCTGGGTTCACTTGCCAGCTGAGTAAGCTGGGACAAGCTACTTAACCTTGCTAAGCCTCAGGTTTTCCCTGCCTGTAAAACAGGCATCGGTAACTCAGAGACGCTGTCAAGTTTTTAGAGGAGACAATGCAGGTGGTACAGTGCCTAGTCCCAGGTTAACAACAAACAGTACTATGGTCACTGCAATTGATTCCTGCATTTTACTCAAGGATATGTAACAATCTCTCTCCTCTGGTGGAAAAGAATTTTTTTGAGAGGTTGTTAACCAGCCCACCCTGAAGAAATGATGGGTGCAACTGACCCAATGACTGCAGGAAGGAACTACACCTACAGAAAAGACAAAGTCTTCTCCAATATTAGTAATAACCCAGAGACCAGGCAAAATGGGCTCCAGGCTTAATGAAATCACATTAAAATCAATTTCTTAAACCCAAGAAGCCTGATCCCATTCTATTCCAAGTCTTGGGTTTTTTTTTCCCTTGTCTCCAGGAACAGAGAGCCTAAGAGACCTACTCTTCTTCTTTGACTGCCCCGGGGCTGGAGATGACTGGGTAGCCGAAGTACTTGGCTGGTCTTCCTCCTCTTTTGTTTCAGTTTTTAATTCAGTGCCTCTCTCTTCTGTTTCTGTAGGTTCCATTTTACAGTCTTCTGCTTTACTCTGAAAGACAAGGTAAACGTTTTTAGTATTCCAAAGACTTTGCACCAGGAAGCAACAAGATCATTATCTTATAACCTCTGTCCTGTAGACATACCTGAAGACCCTTTCTCATCTGGAAACCAACGAAATGAGACCTAATTACCTGAATGCTAATTTGGGTTCCTAGACTGAGGCCCTAACCAACAGCAGTCCTTGCCCTGCTCTCACCTCTGTGACATCCTCTGGCTGAGCATCTGCTGCTTCTGGTGGCTCCACTTCCATCTTTGCCTCCATTTTCACTTCCTGTGAAGGCTGCTTCTCAGGAATGGTCTGAGAACTCACTTCTGTGCTACTAGTGGATGGAGGGTTTGATACCTGCCCTTCAAGGCTTACAGCTGGTTGGGAAAGCTGGGCATAAGGAGAGGAAAACACACAAAAAGTTTGCCAATTATACAACCAGAGTTTAAGCTCCACAACAGGATGGCGTGATCAACAACCCAAATCTAGGCTCCTCTCATTACATTCATTTATGGTGCTTTCACGTCCTCGGCCTACTCCGCTCCCTTGAAGTAAACTGTGCGTTAGAACAGAAGACTGAGGACTTGCAAAACTGGCTGGCTGACCGTACATGCGAGACACCAGCAGTTTTTGCACTAGCTGTCCTCCCGTGCCAGGGTGTGAGGGCTAGGGTCTCAGAGATGACTACTTCAGAGAAACTCACATTTAGAAAGAAATGGAAAAGAAAAGATGGATTGAATAGCTATTTTGTTTTGTTTTTTTAACTTTCCAGTGGGAAAATCTGCAAGGGTATAGAAAAAGTAGAGAACATATAATGAACTCCCACACTGAGTGGCTGTTTTGAATCACCACATTCTAATGGGATAACCAGTAATCTCTTTTCCTAGGTCTTCCAATAAGAAACCTCATGAGTAGTTAGAATTTTCAGGAACCCTAATCAAAAGTTTCCCTTCTCTGGGCGCCTGGGTGGCTCAGTGGGTTAAGCCGCTGCCTTCGGCTCAGGTCATGATCTCAGGGTCCTGGGATCGAGTCCTGCATCGGGCTCTCTGCTCAGCAGGGAACCTGCTTCCTCCTCTCTCTCTCTCTGCCTGCGTCTCTGCCTACTTGTGGTGATCTCTGTCAAATAAATAAATAAAATCTTAAAAAAAAAAAAAAAAGTTTCCCTTCTGCATTCTACTGTTCCTTGCCTATCAGAGGGTGGGATGAACCACTGCTGACTTATGGTGTTTTATGAAGTAGTTATGACTCATGGACTTTTCTGTTCACCAAACATGACAGAGAACTAAAATGTAGGTATCAGTAAGCAAGCAGAAAGTTCTGAGCCTTGACACAAAGAATTCTATTAGTAAAGATGCAACTATTAGATGGGAACTTAGATCTCTGCTATGTACATGATGAACCTCTCACAAGGAAGCTAAGGACTGTTCAAGACCCATACTTTTCTCACCTTAGGTCATCATTTTCTAACTGTGGCTAGGACCAGACATTTATAAATCTACGGTTTTGTTCGTTTACTCTCAAATACTACAGCTCAGACTGTTTGAAAAAGATTCTTTAAATAAAAAGAAAAGTTAGGTGATGTGCTGAACATACTATGGATTCTTTCCCCTTGTCACCTGCTTATATGCCCTCAAGTCTCAGAACACAACGCAAAACATACCACGGCCAGCGTCAGACCTAAACAAAGTCTTTGAGCTCCCTCTATGCTAGGTACTAATTATAGTAAGAACAGGAAAGGAAAGGAAGTCCCTAACTGCAAAGAGATTCTAGTTTAACTGGGGAGACAACACAATACAAACTAGAACCGGCATATAAATAATCTTAACACTACAGTACAATTTGAAAGGGTTCTGCGGGAACCCAACTCTCTGCTTACTGGAGTCGCAGGCTGTGGGGGCAGCAGCGGCGCTGTCGGGGTGGGAACAGATGCTGCTGTACTCTGCTGGGAGAGAGGCTGCTGCTGGGGCTGGTCAGCTGAAGGAGCAGCAGGAAGTGAAGGCTGAACTTGAGGAGGAAGTTGCGTTGGTGGTGGTGTGGGTGTCTGCCTTGGAGGCGGATGTAGAGCCTGGGTTTGTGGCCCGGGTGGCATGGCTGGAGGTGTAGGAACAGGGGCTGGAATTGCTGTTGCTGGTGGCTGCTGAGCCCCTATGCTTGGGGGAGTGTGGTGAGGTGTAGGGGTGCGACTAGGTACTGGAGAGGGTGAATTCTGATGCAGAGCTGACTGAGGGAGAGGGGGACAGTGAATGTGGCTCCCTTGAGACCCTGGAGGCATTATAGGAGAGTTCACAGGGCAGGAAGAACTGGACATTTGTGCCTGTTAAATGAGAAACAGAACAAGATGGCACTTGAGAACACAGTAAAAGAAAATATTTACACAGCAATATGCTTCCATTTCAAAATGTGTCAAAACTTCACATAATCCACCAACGTAGTACTTAATTAAGTAGACTTCAAAGAAAATTCACCCAAAAATCCCCGAAAACAAAACAACCCACAACAGCATGGGCCTCAGCCACTTCAGGGGCATGGGACAGTTGAATACACAATATTTTCTGGCTGGTTATGCTTTCCTTAGCCACAGTTCGTTCTTCCGTATTACAACTCTAAGATTTCATTTTCAGAAGTGTTCGCTACTATTAAAAAATGGTTACAATGATCAACTTAACCTCTTTCTTAGTTTGTAACAATTAGCAGCACTGCTATATCACAGAATAATCTTTTCATGTCCAGAATTCCATATGTACATAATTGCTCTTATTAAAAACTTAAAAACCCTCTATTTTCACCCATTATTTGCTCCCACCCTTTCCTGTGAACATCTAGATCAGAGAAGTTTAAGGACCCCTAAGAACAGGAGCAGCAGCCCATCGGTGAGACGTACTTGAGACACCGGGGCCTGCCCGCCGGACGGAGCCAAAGGCATATTCGTTACATTCACTCCCTGTGCTGAGAACGGAGTCTGGGGAAGGAACTGGCTCTGGCCGGAAGGCTGCTGCATGCGAGGCCCATAGCCCATAGGCTGCATGGGGGGAAAAACAAACAAACATTACCCAGAGCACCAATTACTTCATTATGGTTATTCTACTACAGTTAGAATCACCACTGCTGTGGCTCTGCTGAGGGGAAAGTTGGGTAGAAAAGGAAGAAAATACAACACTGGACTCTCATACAAAGATAATGGAGAACAGCCTTACAGCTGACCCAAGCCTACTCTAAACCAATCACGGGCGGTTACAGACAAACCAATTCCGATACACACCTGACAAGGTACAGAGGTAACCACTCTTTGCATACTGTTAAGTGACAGTGAAATACACCTTCACAAGGTCTGTGTTCACGTCATGATGTTGCAGTAGCACAAACCGTTAAGAATCTATAATCAGTACAATTAAAATCTTACAAAGATTTGTGGCTGAACTTGGTGGCATTCATGGTCCACAAATATTTGAGGATTGTTATATTTTATTTCTTTCATGGCGGGGGGTGTTTACAGTACTTTATTCATAAAAAAGTAAACGAAATAATCAAAATGTCCATTAATAACAGAAAGAATAAACACATTGTGGCACACTCACTAAATGGACTACTACTCAGCAATAACAAATTATGGACATAAACAACTATGCAGATGAACATTAAAACCATTATGTTGAGCCAAATAGGCCAGACACAAGAGTACATTTGAATAATTCCATTTATATGAAGACGAGAAACAGGTAAGGTTCATCTATGGTGACAGTAATCAAGGTATCAGCTGTCTAATGGGGACAGTGATTCAATGGAAGGGAATATGAGGGCACTCTTAGGGGAAACATTCTTTATCTTGAGGATTATTAAATTTCATTTCTAAAATTCCGCAAACAAACATAGGACTTTAATAGAGAAAGCAATTATGGAAAAACAAAGGCCAAATACTTAATAGTCTAAGAAAGATTATTAAAACACAGCAGTCTGGCACTCAAGGACTAAAGACACTACCTAATTCTGGAAGCCTAAGGGTTGGGGTTAACATGGAAAGGTGGACTACCTTAGAATTTGTATAAGGAGAGGTGAATGCTGAGTCCCTCTTCTCCAGTCCCTAGAACTTAACAACTGTCCCTACATCACTCTTGCAAGAGACAGTTTCCTGTCTAGATAGGTTCTATGTTTGATGCACATTACAGAAGAGCGGCAACCATCAAAATATGCAGGCCACTAAATATTGAGACTCCAGGGAAAGGCGGACTGTCATTCTTATCAGCTTTCTTCTTATAAGAGGACCATGGGTTTCTTAGTGTTTATTTTATATTGATTATAATCAACAGAGTTCTTCACTATCTTGGATCCTCTAATACATATACTTCAGAAACTTGGTTTTTCATTTAAAGCTGTAAACCTGTTTTATGCCACCATGTTAAGTCTGAAATTACTGGTTATAGAATATTCCAATTTACAAATGTACCGTAATTGAACCATAATGAATCCCTGACTGTACATTCAGGATACAGCCTTTTTCAAAACAGAGTACATAATACAAGATCCTAACATGAATTTTCTCCAAATTACATCGTTTTGGTACCTGAGTGATGAATTTTGTAGGATAAATTTCTAAATACAATTTATTGGTAAAAGAGATGGATGCAAATTAGGGATTATAGTATGTACTGCCTAACTGTGGTATATGGCTTAGTTTTCTCCTACTCCACTTTAAAAAAATAACTACTTATTCTCCTCGTTAAAACACATATATAATCATTTATCATGTGTACCATAAGGACCAAATAGAATTACAGAAAAAAATCAACGTTAAACGCTAATCACGTATAGTTAGCTGTTTAAGCAACTGTAAGGTTTGTTTACAAAACAGAAACAAACCAACAAAAAAAAAAAAAAAAAAAAAAAAAAAGATTTAGGTAAAGGCCAAAATGATTACACAAAGAGGACACACTTACTGGGTTGAGAGTTCCAGGCTGAGCTAACTGTCCATGGTGCTGAAGAGGAGAGGTCTGTCGGGGTCCAATTGGGGGCTGGGGCATACTCATCTGGCCAAACTGATTCAAACCTGTAAGTACAAAACATTAGGTCTGAATACCTTCATGGAATTGGAGAATTAAACAATGAATTCTGATTCTGTAACATTTTATCAGGATAATTAAAGGAACCTGTTTTCAACTGTGAATGAAGGACACTGTTAATTAATATATTGTTCTCTGAATAAAATCTAGTAATCTAGAGTAAAATCCACCTTGACCAGATGTTTTTACTTATTATTTTTAAAAAGATTTTATTTATTTAATTATTTGAGAAAGAGAGCCCAAGTTGGGGGGGGGGGGTGTACAGATGAAGAGGGAGAGGCAGACTCCCCACCAAACAGGGAGCCCAAAGTAGGGCCCAATCCCAGGACCTGGGATCATGACCTGAGGCTAAGGCAGATGCTTAACTGACCGAGTCACCCAGGCACCACTTGACCAGTTGTTTTTATTTATTTAATTTATTTGTTTTTAAAAAGATTTTATTTATTTGACAGACAGATCATAAGTAGGCAGAAAGAGTTGGGGGGGGGGGGCACGCTCCCTGCTGAGCAGAGAGCCCAATGCGGAGCTCGATCCCAGGACCCTGGGATCATGACCCGAGCCGAAGGCAGAGGCTTTAACCCACTGAGCTACCCAGGCGCCCCGACCAGTTGTTTTCAAATGGATGCTTCATGTCTTTGCCACCTGACCTGCCAGCCAACCTGTCTGTACTCTTAATACCTTTCCCTCCCTCCCTGGACTCCAACTCCAAAATGTGCTCGGATTTCTCAAGTTGGTAATTATGATACATGCTGCTGGTCTGAGGCAGGAAGCAAGGTGGCAAGAATAATCCTGTAGTACACCAGAGACTCTGTTTTAAAAAGCCATGGTTGGGGCACCTGGCTGGCATAGTTGGTAGAGTAGGGGATTCTAGATCTCAAGGTTGTGAGTTTAGGCCCCATGTAGGACATCGAGGTTACTTTCAGGAAAAACAAAAGCCATGGTTAGATACATGGATTACATGGATTGCTTTTACAACTTACCAGGCTGTGGAGTTATCCGGGCCATCATCTGGTTTGGCACACTGCCACGGATCATAGAGGGGTCAGGTAGAGGGCCATCTAGAGTGGAACAGAGAAATGGTTAGAAAATCTTTCTACTTTTTAAGATTTACTCATTTATTTTTGAGAGAGCATGCATGAACAGAGGGAGGGGCAGAGGGTGAGGGAGAAGCAGACTCCCCACTGAGTAGAGAGCCCAACACAGGGTTCCATCACAGGACCCTAGAATCATGACCTGAGCCAAAGGCGGACCCTTAACCGACTTGAGCCACCCAGATGCCCTTAGAAAACCATCTTTTAGCCACTGGCCTTTCCATTAAAAAGGGGAAGGGTTGATAGAATGAAGGAGAGAAAAGGAAAAAAAAAAGAAAAACCTCACAAAGTATCTTTAGTAATGTCATGAAAAATTCAGCCTGACTCTCCAAAGAATGAAGCAATGAACTTAGGAACCCGAAGAAAATGTCAGTTCTAAAATATAAGAAAAGCCTCCAAATGATTATAGTATTTTGCTTTCCTTCAGTGTTGACAGGAAAATAATGTAGTATCTTAAATTAAAAAGAGAGAGAGAGAGGGAGAGACTACTATAGCATTTAATATGCTACTGTTTGACTAATCTGGAATCTCTGGTTGGTATGCAGCAGAATACCTCCAAGAGACAGCCACAGATTTTGTTCAGTGACCAAATTTGATGTGTACCCCATGTGTTTTTATGTGCATAAACCCACTGTGAACACTGACCTTAAATAATTCACGTATTATACTGCTCTATGTATCAAGGACCTCAGATTTGCTGGTGGCAGACTATGCTCTAAAGGGAAGCCTACCACACAATGGAAAACAAAAAATTCCCTGTCACTTCCGCAAGTATGCTATACTAACAATAAAAATCATCACACAACTAAGTGCTTTAGTACAATTCAACTAACTAAATCCACTAGGATTTACCACTAATATTGTTCCTTTTTTTTGTTTTTTAAAAGATTTGTCAGCGAGCATGCGCGTGCACAAGCAGGCAGAGGGAGAGGGAGAAGCAGGGTCCCTGCTGGGCAAGGAGCCATACGCGGGACTTGATTCTAGGACTCTGGGATCATGACCCGAGCCCAAGGCAGACGCCCAACCGACTAAGCCACCCAGGCGTCCCATGTATTGTTCTTAATAAACTAAAACACAAATTGAACACTGGAGAGAATTCTGAACATTTATTCACATACTCTTTTATCCACAATTATACAAGATTTATAAAATTATGTGTATAACCTACGCTCAATACATAAAAATTATAGAACGTAAGATAAAAACCTGTAGTTTATTTTTTTTTAAGATTTTATTTAATTATTTGACAGAGATCACAAGTAGGCAGAGAGGCAGGCAGAGAGAGGGGGAAGCAGGCTCCCCACTGAGCAGAGAGCCTGAAGCAGGGCTTGATCCCAGGACCCTAAGATTATGACCTGAGCCGAAGGCAGAGGCTTAACCCACTGAGCCACCCAGGCACCCCAAAAATTTTTTTTAATAAAGATTTTGTGTGTGAGAGAAAGAAAGAGAGTGCACAAGCAAGGGGAGTGTCAAGCATAGAGAGAAGCAGGCTTGCTGCTGGGCAAGGAGCCCAATCCCACTTGATCCCAGGACCCTGTGATCATGACCTGAGCCAGAGGCAGAGGCTTAACCCACTGAGCCACCCATGCGCCTTTTTTTTTCCCCCCAGATTTAAAAAAAAAAAAAAGATTTTATTTATTTGAGAGAGAGAGCATGAGAAGAGGGAGGAGGGTCAGAGCGAGAAGCAGACTCCCTGCCAAGCAGGAAGCCTGATGCAGGACTTGATCCCAGGACTCCGGGATCATGGCCTGAGCCAAAGGCAGTTGCTTAACCAACTGAGCCACCCAGACGCCCCCTTTTATTAGTTTTTAATTACAATTGTATTTAACATACCTTCATGGTTTAGAGCTGACTGTGAAGACAAAATGCCTGGGTATGATTCTTGGCTCTGCCGTTCACTAACAGTGTGACCATAGCAAGTCAAGCTACCTCTTTACCTCAGCTCCTCACTGGTAAAATGGGCAATAGTATCTAACATTATCTCTCAAATCTTTTTTTCTATGTATCTGTTATCTCTCTACTAATTTTTTTCTTAATGTAAGCTCTACAGCTCAATGCGGGGCTTAAAGTCACAACCCTGAAATCAAGAGTCACATGCTTCCACTGACTGAACAGGCCAGGCTCCCCACATTTTGTACCTTTTTAAATAAAGCTGTTTTAATTCTTATCTTCTGTTTTTTTTTTTTTTTTAATTGCAAATCTGGTTTTAAACTGTCAACTCTCCCAGTTTGTGTTTTTTTTTTTTGTTTTTTTTTTTTTTTAAAGATTTAGTTATTTGACAGAATGAGAGAACACAGGCAGGGAGAGGGAGAAGCAGATTCCCTGCTGAGCAAGAAGCCAGAGGCAGAGCTCAGTCCCAAGACCCTGGGACCTAAGCAAAAGGCAGATGCTCAACCGACTGAGCCCTCCAGACACCCTTCTCACTTTGTTTCCTATCCTTTTTGTTTTCATTTTTCCTATGAACATTTACGTTTTCTATAATGAATTCCCCTTGCACTTTTTTATCCGCATGAGGACCACAGGACGAATTCTTCCTGATTATGTATCTCTGTATAGGGAGCTGCCCCTCAGGGTGTGCTGCCTATTCACCAGGGCAGGTGGAATTACCTTCTAGTGGTTCCTTTAGCAGCCACACCTAGCCCTTCACCTTTAAGCAGAGGGCTCCAGATGGTTGGTCAAATCTGTTCCATCTTCCAGCTGCTTGGGTAAAAACGGAATGCTCTGGAGAAGCCTCAATTAAAATATTCTAGTGTACAGCTGTATGGCTACTTTAGCAATGTAATACTGGAGCCACTTTTAGGATGTTTCTATCGTAAAAATTATGTTATTGGGAATATTTCTGTGCAACTGTACATTACTTAAAAATCAAATTTCTAGAAATGTAATGACTAGATTTAAGGGAATGAAAAAAACATTTTAATTTTCCCCGATAGCGTAATCCAGAGCCAAGTTACTGTACAGTCTTCAATATCCACTTTAAGCTTTAAAGACCCCAAAAAGGTCACAATGATTTTACTTGTTCTTTCATTTTCTTTTCCCATGTTTCATCTTTTTCCCCAAGTCATACACTAAGGAAGTCAGCATCTTTAATATTAAAAATTGTTTATGGTATCTTCTGTTGTCATTTTTTTCTTCACAACTTCTAGGTAGTATCTAAAGATGTTTCTCATTTCATTTTATATTTTCTTCAATACATTCTATGTACATATAGAAAATACAAATATAAAATACATTTTATATTTTCTTCAATACATTCTATGTACTACTTTTAGTTTTTTAAAATTTAAAACTTTTGATTCTTCTAGAATTAATCTGCATATGGGATAAGGCACGGATAGAGGCTACTCAGTTCCATTGATGTCTGTTGCTGTCTGCATCAATATACCATACTGCTTTCCCTCCCTCTACTGTGAAGACCACAATTTAGTATCTGCAGACTTTAGACTTGGCTCAAACATCTGAAGAACTTCAGAAAACTCTAACACACTCAAGTATCTCAGGCTGGCCCACTTGTCTCTATACCTAATCCTGGTTTAGACCATCAGCACCTAATTAGTCTACTCAATTCTAGTCTTGACGGTTTCTGAACATTTGTTCTCCTCTCCTACCTACTCCTAGGAGGTAGGCAGAACAACAACAAAAAAACCCTGGCTGCTTGGGTATCTGGAAGGGTCAGTTGGTTAAGCACCTGGCTTCGGCTCAGGTCATGATCCCAGGATCCTGGGATAGAGCCCCTCATCGGGCTTCCCAATCAGGGGGGTTTGGTGGGGGAGGCACGCTTGTCTGCTTCTCTCTCTACCCCTCTCTCTTGCTTGGGCTGTCTTTCAAATAAATCTTAAAAAACCAAAGACAAAAAACTGCTGCTTTTCCTTTGCCAATGGACCTTTATGTATACTCTGCCTCTGCCAGAAACACTGTCGCTCTTCTCAACACTTCTCACTAGGTTCTCACTGGCCCTAGGAGAACATGTATCCAGCACACTGCATTTAACAAATGTGCCTGTTAAAGGCCAGTGGCAACCAGGAATTCACCACTTTACTACTTCAAGGCCTGAGGGAGATGAATTTCACAGTCCACCTAAAATCCTGATGTATGAGCTGGTGCTTGCTGGCTCAGATGGCACGTCTACAGGTAGTCAGCGTTCCCCGCCTCAAGCAATACAAGCTTGACGCTCTCATAGCCTTTCTCACAGCATTCAAACTAGCCTGTGTTGTTCTTCACCATGTGTATAAAACTCATTTCACAGTTTGAAATCCAGTAATAAGTCAGTGAATGAATAAGGGAATGTATAACACTCTTGGATACCTGGTTAACTCATTAGATTGAGAAGGCTCTAATAACCAGAATACCAAAACTGTCAAGATGAATTTTAAACCCTTGTGTTTAAAAAAAAAAAAAAAAAAAAAAAATTCTTAGCCCTCAAACATCTTGTGTCAAGAAGAAAGTGTGACAATGTTAAGTAACATTTATTTCGTGTTTAGGATGTATGAAGGCTGGTAGGGACTTTGAACCTGCTTGGCCTACATTTATTGGATGTCTACCAAATTCAAGTCAGTATAAACCTGTAGACTATCATTTTCTAGGTGTCGCTTTAAGAGAAGAGTATCCTGGGCTTCTATCAAGACTTGTTAAGTATTTACTATCACCAGAAATCTTAAATATACTATTCAGTTACTTCTTTTACTAAGGGACGAATTAATTTCTTTGCAAAGAAAGGGGTGGTTCAGAAACTCTAGAATAGGTACACAAGCAATGAAAATTAATGACTTTGGTTAGAAACCATTTTATTACCAGTTTCTCCCCAAAATAACCGTACAAAAAGCACTTACTGCTAGTCATTCCCGGTTGTGGCTGTCCCATATTGGGCCCTGGATTCATAGAAACTGGCACCATGCCTGCAGCACTGGGCAGCATGTTTTGTTTCTGTAGTCTAGTCCTTCGTTTTTCTTCTAGTTCTTTCTGGATCTTATAAATCTTCTCAGCGAGCAGGTGGTAATATTCCGCCTTTGTGAATATTGGAAATAAAACAGAGATAAGGAAGGGGAACTCCCATTAGGTAACAGAAAAAATGAATAAAGAACAGATATTCGCTTCATTTAAAGAGGGAAGCAGAAACCCAAAGGGTAAAAATCTAAACTGTTTTCAAGTTTTTATTTTAATTTCAGTTAGTTAGCATACATTTAATATTAGTTTCAGGTGTACAATACAGCGACACAACACTTCATACGGCACCCGGAGCTCATCACAAGTGCATTCCTGAATCCCCATCACCTGTCTCCCCCACTGCACACCCCTCCCCTCTGATAAGCACCACCTAATCCACTTTCCTCGATCATTCTGGGTGTGAGTTCATGTTTGAAATCATCACGTGAAAAGCGGCTTTATTATGAACCTGCATAGTAGAGCATGACCTCTCGTTACGCAGGTCTACAGAACACATGCTGGCAATCTGCAGCCCGCGGAACGAGCATGCTGTATTCTGAAAAACTGCCAATTTAGAGAACAAAGTTCAAACGATGCAGAGAACTGGACTGCTACTTGAGAAGCAGCTGATTCACCATACTCCCGTGAACACAGCACAGAGCTGGTAACAGCTCAACCACTTTGTAAGCTGACAGAAGGACAACCCAGATAAAGTGCCACACAAGTGCACTGTATTACAAAGAGGAAAAATGTAGGATTCTTGATGACATACGCTTTAAGAAAATTGCTTTGTTATCTTGACTGTGCACAGGGAGAGTAAGACAGGAAAGCTAAAGGGTATCCTCTGACGTACATCGTTATTTGTATATGTTACAAAGAAGAATACACAAGTAGACGGGTCCATTTCTGACTTTATATAGAAAAGCAAATGCTCACTCGATTATTTGCAGATTCATACATGTCCCCTTCCACTTTCCGGGCGTATGCAACTAAGTTTTCCATCCGCCGGTCTTTTAAAGCAGCAGGATCCGGAGTAGGAAATATGGCTTGAACACTACAAAGAGAAAATTCTACCACTATTATATCATGTCAACTTCTCCTTCTCATCACCGAAATACACAATACTTTGAACTTTCTCCTCATTAGTTATTTTCTCATTTTTATACCATGTGCCTATTAAGTAAAATAAAAAGGGGTGGGATGTACTCAAAGAGGAAATAATACGGGCCCAAATGAAATGGTCTCTGAGGTAAACAAAAGGTTTCCCAGAGCAGAATGTAAGAAATGACACTGCAAAATTCCCCTCTGGCCCCTGTCACTCTAACATAGGACCAAAAAAATTATACCATGTTATTTGCATAAAGTTAGTGAGGAAAAGCTGACCTTTGTCATAGTGTCAAGAACCAACCGCCTTCAGACCCTTCTATTCTCCTCAATTTGTTCAGCTTAGTAAAATAAAACCTAATGCGGCACCTGGGTGGCTGAGTCAAATTAAGCATCCGACTCTTGATTTCAGATCAGGTCATGATCTCAGGGACACAGGATCGAGACCCACATCGGGCTCCATGCTCTGAGCATGGGAGCTGCTTAAGGATTCTCTCTCTCCCTCAAAAAATAAATAAATAAAACCTAATAATCACTATAAAATCTTGTAAGATAAAAAACATGAAGTGGAAGGGGCAGAGATGCATAATGATTCCACCCAATTCAAAGTCTTTTCCTTTCTAACAATTCCCTACAAAATGCTTGGCACTAGTGTTCCTGAAGATCTGACAAATGTATTTCCAGTCATTAATTTTTTTTTTTTTTTAAAGGTCTTATTTATTTGACAGAGAGACACAGTGAGAGAGGGAACACAAGCAGAGGAAGTATGAGAGGGAGAAGTGGGCTTCCAGAGCCAGATGAGGAGCTCAATCTCAGGACCCTGGGATCATGACCTGAGCCAAAGGCACACCCTTAATGAGTGGGCCACCCAGGTGCCCCTCCAGTCATTCATTTTATTATTTGGGTATCTCACATTCAGTTGTCCAAGATTTGGAAAAACGAAATGGCAAAGAAAGAATTGAAGTTTAGAAGAATATCTGAGTTGATAACAAATTCATAATTAATGTCAAGCCAGATAATCAATCCCAAATAATCTACTGATTCTGATATGAGGTAATGATAGTTACACAATTTGAGTATCACAAAGTCAGTCCATTTTGTTCTTTTTTAACTCATTTTCTTAAAATCTTGGGAGTTTTCTCCTTGTTGTCAAATTCCACTAATAGGAATTTTTGAATTCCTAAATGAAACTTAAAATATACTTGGTAGGCTAATGTAAGATAAAAGTAAGTTTAGATAAAAGAGAAGACACATGGTTCTAAACCAGTATAAAATATGGATGGAATGAAGGAAACCCTTCTATTAAGTGGAGGAGAAATGGAAAAAAGACTGCTTTCTCAGAGAAAAAAATGCTGGACATCACTCACAGTGTAAGCTCTGTAATGAGTGAAGTCCAAACTCTACTTTTATGATACTGGGCACATTACATTATAATGCTCTCTATCCCTTCCCCTCTTTCCTCTGACAAGAAGTAACGAAGCTTCTTTAAAGAAGCTAAATGCCTGGCATTTATCAACTCCACAACAAACAGTGCAGAGATATCTCACGAACCGCTGACATGCCTTTTTAGAGGTCCAGAAGACTACAGAGAGCTGCCACCATTCAACATCTTAAGAGCTTTATTAGGGATACAAGAAAACACTGTTACCACTACCATACTCAAATGCACTGAGACGTGGTTTTGCTTCTAAAATTTGAAATTTGCAAAGGCAGGGACATTAAAATAATTTTTAGCTAATATACTAAAAACCATCACTAGGTAGAATAGTATATACAATGTTAAAGCTGAAAGCCTCCTACGAATGATGGTGGAAAAGGCTGAGAAGCAGAGAACAGGAAGCAAGAAAGCTACAGGAGCAGAAGCATTAGCGGCAACAGCCAGGCTACAGAAAAATCAATAATACCCCTCTTGTGGTTAAGTGCCTGGCAGGATTGGAAGCATGTTGACATGGTAACTCTTTATAAATAAGACATGCTCAGTCTTTATGAATAAGACATACAGTTTGTGAACAAGATGATTTCGAAGATCCTGAGTAATATCTTCATGCCATTGTTTCCGAATTCCAGTACTGGATGGTTGAGCTGCTGTTGGCATAGGACCCAGGGAGGCCACGCTGGCATTTTCACTCATCATTGGGCTTTAAAATAGAATTGTGATATAGTTTTAGTGAAGAAGGTAGGAGAAAGAAGATTTCATTTAGAGGGGACAATGATGAGTACAAATGGTCCAACACACTATGACAAGTCTTTAAATAAAGAAATCTGGGAGAAATAGTATGTGTTTGTACCTGTGTGAGGCAGAAGTTAACTCATAACACCTGATCCTCTGGAGGAGAGGATGAAGTCTAGATGACTTAGGTGTTATGTTGTTAAGATTAAACTGCTACTTTAACATAACTTATTCCAGGGAATCACTGGATAATGGATTAATTCTTACCTCTGGGACACAGTAAGCTCATTTTTAAAGCAGCTGCATGCTTGCAACTTCTTACTATATCCAGGGAAGGTATAGGTTACCCCAGATAATTGATATAACTTCAAATAATATTGTAGAAAGCCAAAAGCATGGACTCAAATACAATATTTGCCGTCATTCATCAAGGATAGCTTCAAATCAAGGAAACAAAAATCAAAGAAATCTAACAAGTGCTTAAAACACAGGGTGCCCACCAAGAAAAAACTTACTTTTGAGAATTTATGGCTGAATGCAACATTGAGTCAGAGAGAAGATTCGACGTTTGAACCCCTACACCTCCATTTACTCCCATAGGACTAGCACCTAAGTCAAGACAAACAAAAAAATTTATTTTAAATACCAGTTAACAAAAAGAACAAAAGAAAGAAAAGCTATAAAAGTACTAGAATATATCACAAGAATTTTCTGTCCTTTCAAAGACCCAAAACCCAGAAGCCATAAGGACAACATTTAGAATCTTGAGTAATAAATAATCACCATAAGCAAAGAGACAAATGACAAACCAGGAAAAAAAAAAAAATACTAGGGCTCTGTGGCAAATGCTGACAAATAAAAAAATCCACACACACTCTTTGACTTGGTATTTCTATTTCTGGTATGTTGTCTTATAGGTGTACTCATACATGTATGGACAGACACTGGGTAAAATGGCGTTAAAAGCAAAAAAAATCAGAACCAAAACTGTGTAGGTAACAACTACATATGCATGTAATTTCAGAAGCACAACTTATGTAAGGATGAAAGGAACGGAAGTGTGATGATCACTGGAGAGGGGGAACGAAAGACCGTGTTTGGGTTAAACATTTGACTACTCCTTCAAAAACTGACCTAAATAGTTCTAGATATATATATAACCTCTTCAATTGGCAATTTTAATGAATAGCTCATTTCTTTGAAAACAAACAACTAAAAGCAATATTCACACACAAATAAGATTTTCATGTGGTAAAAGCAAAAAACAAAAAACCCCCACAACTTTTACAATTCTATCAACATACCTCAAGGTATTTTAGTTAAAAACAAGGAAACAAATAAAACTTCCCACTATAATGGGAATAATTGGCCGAACCTGTAAATAACATTTAATGAAGAAAAATGCTGTGCTTTCCTTCTCCATGCTTCCTAAATACTTAGGCAGAAATTTGCTTCTGACATCGGCCCAGCTCTGAAATGTAGTTGCTGGAGGTCGTCTTTTAAAACAGAATTGTACTATTTGTAATTCTGTATTTGTCCGTGTAAATACTCCATGTGTAAACACTTTTTTAAAAAAATTTATTTATTTGACAGACAGAGATCACAAGCAGGCAGTAAGTCAGGCAGAGAGAGAGGAAGGGAAGCAGGCTCCCCACCAAGCAGAGAGCCCAATGCGAGGCTCGATCCCAGGACCCCGGGATCAACGTCCTGAGCCGAAGGCAGAGGCTTTAACCCACACCCACTGAGCCACCCAGGCGCCCCTAAACACTCCTTTTTAGAGTGTTTAGAGAAACTAGTTTCCCATAATATTGATTTATCAATGGCAGCAGCATGAAGGGGTACAAGAAAAAGTGATGACCCTCCACGCATTTGCTTACTGTCTTTTAATGGCACATGAAAACACAGCAAAACATTCTCTATGAATCCCCAGGTCCATTTAATACTCAGCCCTGACTCCAAGTTATAGCTCAATCATAACTTGAGAAGGAATACCCTTATATAGGTTAATATTTAAGATCTTGAGAGGAGGTTAAAAAAAAAATCCCAAGAGCGAACATTCACTTGAGAATACAAAAATGAGTAAGTCAAACAGTACTGGTACTGCCAGAGATGAAGTCAGAAGGGGGAGGAAGGAATCACAACACCTAAAAATCATTAAAGATATATTTTTGTTGGGGCACTTGGGTGGCTCAGTCAGTTAAGGGTCCAACATTTTTTTTGTTTTGTTTTTAAAGATTTTATTTATTTTCTTAAACAGGCTCCATGCCCAGTATGGACCTAGATCACACTACCCTGAAATCATGACCTGAGCCAGTATCAAGACTCAGATGCAAGGCACTTGGGTGACTGACTCAGTTGGCTAAGTGTCTGCCTTGCCTGGGGCTTGGGTTGTGATCTCTGGGTTCTGGGATTGGCCCAGGTCAGGCTCTCTGCTGCTCCCCAATTCGTGTGTGCTCTCTCTCACTCTGTGTCTAAGCCCTAGGAGGAATCCCATACTAACCTTTACAAAGAAAGGGAACTCAGCAAGAACTATTAAGAATGTGGTCAAATATGGTCAAGAAGTCTTATACAAAAAAGCTGTAATTTAGGGCTCCAGAAGGAAGTCCACCTTCTGGCTACAGAATTTCTATAACTGGATGTGTACTAACAGAGATCTTGTAGTTTTTGTCTGCTTAACTGCTTCCTTACCTATCCAAACTAGAGATGTTTCAAAATAGGGGCCATGCCCCTTTCATATTATTTTTTTCCCCAGCACACGGCACATCTGAATGAATGCTGTTTCTCATTTACTTAAATGTCCCCATCAATCAAAGGTACTTGAAATTTATAACTGAGAATGCTCCAGCATTACAGCCGGTTGAGCCACAGCAAGAGAAACACCCGTAGTCCCGAGTCATTTTGGAGTATCTTAGTCTGCTCAAAAGCACTAGTAAAAAGACCTGCTTAGGTGCTTCTTCCTACCCAGGACTACAAACCTCAGGGAATGATGGTATGACATAGACCCATAAACACAAATACTACTTTTTCTCAAACTCCAATAGCCTAAACTGGCACTTGTATCCGAGAAATAGGTGACACAGAAGACATTTAGAAGAGAGCACAAAACAAAACCCAGGAGTTCTTAACGGTAATAGTTCCAGAATTTCCATAAAATAGCTGAAAGATAGCTAACCAATAATTTGAAGGTCAGTAATAAAGAGAACAGAGATACTATAAAGGCAAATAAGGGGTCCCAAGACATTTTTATGCTGAAATTATTAAAACCTGACCACGTACACACCACTATACATGACATATTCATACCAAGAAATTTTAATCTGGATCTAATTACAAGGAAACAATCAGACTATTATAAATTATAGGACAATCTACAGTGATCATCAAAAGTCAATGTGTGATGAATAAAGAGAAGGGAGAGGACTTCCAGATTAAGAGAAACACATGGCACATAACAAACTGAATGTAAAAACCCGAATGACTTAGTGGGATTATGGACACTGGGGAGGGGGTATGTGCTATGGTGAATGCTGTGAAGTGTGTAAACCTGGCGGTTCACAGACCTGTACCCCTGGGGCTGAAAATACATTATATGTTAATCAAAAAATAAAACATTTAAAAAATAAATAAGTAATCCACCTTTTGGGGGTGACTTGGTGGCTAAAAAAACCCCAAATGACTCTGGGGGACAACTGGAGAAATTAAAATAGACTGTACATTAGATGACATTATTAACAAATGTTAGATTTTGTACACATCACAACAGCGTTGTGGTCACGGAGAAGAATATCCTTTTTATTAGGAAACATGCTGAAACAGCAGTCAAATGTCAGGACAGCTCAAGAATACTCAGAAACAAAGCAAATGTGGCAAAAATGCTGAGAACAAAGAAATCTAGGTAAAAGGTATGTATATAGTCTTTACTGGAATATTACAACTTTAAGGTAGGTTTTGAAAACTCCAAACTAAAATTTAGAAGGAAAAAAGTATACTGGGGCGTCTGGGTGGCTCAGTGAGTTAAAGCTTCTGTCTTTGGCTCAGGTCATGATCTCAGGGTTCTGGGATCGAGCCCCGCATACGGCTCCCTGCTCAGCAGAGAGCCTGCTTCCTCCCCTCTCTCTCTGCCTACTTGTGATCGCTGGCTGTCAAATAAATAAATAGGATCTTTTTTAAAAAAGTACTTTAGAAGGAAAAAAGTATATTCATATTAAATAATACTTTTACCTTACTTAAATCTGCAACAATTATGAATAAGTAATCTAGAGTATTTTAAATTGCTGTAAAGGAGGATACAAAAAAATTCTTTATGTCCCAAATTTCCTAACGAAGTTTTCCCCTGGATTTCTGATCATCTATCCACTCTGCCCTCTTGGCAGGGTCCCCAACAATACTTTAGGGTTAAAATAATATGGCTGAGACCTCATGGCACTAACCACTTGGGAGTCCAATAATTTTAAGTTGCTGAGTATATGGAAATATAGTAAATTGCTTTTGTTTATAAATGTAATAAAAATCTTACACTGTTGGGAGGATACAACATGGTTCTATTTGTGGATATAGTGTATCATATCAGGTTCAAACCTAAATAAAGTGTCCTGAAATAAAGAACATTAGTGGGGGAAAAACAAACAAACAAATAAAAAAAAAACCAGAAGTGAAGAGTCTGGCTTAGTATTTCAAAATTATGAGACATCAAAAAGGTAAGAAAGGGGTGCTTGGGTGGCTAAATGGGTTAAAGCCTCTGCCTTCGGCTCAGGTCACGATCCCAAGGAGCCTGTTTCCTCCTCTCCCTCTCTGCCTGCCTCTCTGCCTACTTGAGATCTCTGCCTGTCAAATAAATAAATAAAATAAAATAAAATCTTAAAAAAAAAAAAAAAAAGAGAAAGGTAAGAAAATACAGTTAATAGTAATCTGAGTATTGAACTGTGCATTTCTTTACTCTTTCTGATAATATGGTTCTAGGCTAAGGCCAAGATACAACTCCAGAGTCATTATTTCTGATAATCAAAATCATGATATTTCTAGTAAAATCCATATAAAACTCAAAACATAGAAGGCTAAAAGGGTCACTTCAAGTACCCCAAAAAATAATTTTTAGTAATCCTTAGTTCAAACATTACTCAGAAGTATAACGTTTTGATTAAAACTAATAAATTGCTGGGTTGCCTGGGTGACACAGTTGTTTAAGTATCCAACTCTTGGTTTCAGCTCAGGTCATGACCTCAGGATTATGAGACTGAGCCCCACAAAGGGCTCCCTCTATACTGAGTGCAGAGTCTGCTTAAGATTTCCTCTTCCTCGCCCTCTATCCCTCCCCACATTCGATTGCTCTCTCTCCTCTTCAAATGAATAAATCAATCTTTAAAACGACAACAAATAAATTGGTTAAGATTTTGGTGTGAAGTGAAAAAGAGGTCACATGTTCATAACATGCAATAAAATACTTTCTTAAAACCCTCTTAAAGACCGTAGGGGGTGGGGATGCGCCTGGGAGGTTCAGTTGTTAAGCCTCCCCTTTAGCTCAGGTCATGATCCTGGAGTTCTGGGATGGAGCCCTGCATTGGGCTCCCTGCTCAGCAAGGGGCCTGCTTCTTCTTCGCCCACTCCCCCTGCTGTGTTCCCTCTCTTGCTGTCTCTGTCAAATAAATATATAAAATCTTTAAAAAAAAAAAAAAAAAAAGACTGCAGAGAGGGGTGCCTGTGTGGCTCAGTTGCTTAAGTGTCGGACTCTTGATTTCCGCTAAGGTCATCATCTCAGGGTTGCAAGACTGAACTCTCCCTCACACCCAGCACGGGGCCTTCTTTAGATTCTCTCCCTCCCTCTCTCTCAAAAAAGAAAAGAAAAAGCTAAGACTGTGGAGAACACTACATGCCCTAGTCCGGGGGATTCCATTTTGAGATGCATTTCTTTTATTATCTAGGTTTTAGAAAACTCATAAAAAAAAAAAAGAAAAGAGAGAGGGTACCCTTCAACATAAACACATAGGACTACTTACCCCCCACTTTTTAAAAAGATTTTATTTATTTATTTGACAGAGAGAGAGATCACAAGTAGGAAGAGCAGCAGGTGGGGGAGGGGGAAAAGGAGGCTACCTGCTAAACAGAGCGCCCGATGCATGCCTCGATCCCAGGACCCTGAGATCATGACCTGAGCCTAAGGCTTAACCCACTGAGCCACCCAGGCGCCCCAGGATTATTTACTTTTACAACTCACTTCCCTTTAAAAAAAAAAAAAAAGACTTTATTTATTTATTTGAGGGAGAGAGAGACAGTGAGAACATGAGAACTCATGGTACTGGGAGCCTGATACAGGACTCGATCCCAGGACTCCAGGATCATGACCTGAGCTGAAGGCAGTGGCTTAACCAACTGAGCCACCCAGGTGCCCAGGACTATTTACTTCTAAAAGAGTTTTGGCACTGGGTATGGTGCATAAACAATGAATCTTGGAACACTGAAAATATTTAAAAAATAAATAAAGGGGCTTTGGTATAAAAGAAATAACACTTCATATATAAGCCTTTGCCCATCTGGCTTGGGCCTAATAGATAAAAACCACGAGATGTAACACGCCAAAAAGGAGTTTGTTTTCACACCAGTTTTTAAGATCGGATTGAACACAGAAGAAGAAAGAAATGAGGTATTCTAGAAGTTTCGGCTCATGATGATTATTACTATTAATAACTGAATTAACAAGAAAGAGATGGAAACTTAATTAATCTTCAATCCTAAAATATAGACACCAAGAAAAGGGAAAAAGAAATCTCAAGAAGCTAACTTTCAAATGATTCTGAATGTCTCTGTCAAATAAATAAAATACATTTTAAAAAAGAAAAGAAAAGAAAACGAGCACAAAAGGGCAGGATTAGTTAGTTCTTTACCCCAGTTTCTGGTCTAGTTTTTTAAACTAGACCCTCAATAATTATTTAATAAATTAGCAATACTCATCAAAGAATGATGCATATTTGAGTTAAAAAGCACAAAAATCAGCAAGATTACATTTTTGTAAGAGTAGTGTGCCCAACTTTGTTTCCTCAGTTAGAACTGGGCAGTAATGGGCAGAAATAAAGCTTATTACAAATATAAACAGAAGGATGACAACGGACTTCACAGAAAAAAATATGGTGGATTATAAAGAACCAGAACTTTTTTGTTGTTGTTAAGATTTATTTATTTTGAGGGGAGAGACAGACCACAGCACAAGTGAGAGGGGCAGACGAACAGGGAGAAACAATCTGCACTGAGCAGAGCCTAACTATGGGGTTCAATCCGAGGACCCTGAGATCATGACCTGGGCCAAAACGAAAAGTCGGATGCTGAACTGACTGTGTGTGCCACCCAGACGCTCCCAGACAGTTTTCTACTCACAGAAGATCTCATCACCAAGGACAATTTTAGAATAAAGAGGCAAAGTATTAAAAGTCACTGACTCACCAGTGGATTTACTTACTTAACTATTTAAACAAAATGGCTTAAATGTTAACTGCGTAACAGCAAAGGGATACAATCTAAATGCAAACCTCCTTCACTTCACTACACACAGAGGGGAACAATTTGCCCCAAATTAGGTACTAGAACACTGCTCACTTTTCCCCTTCCTTCTCAGTCATATCATAGGAGAAGTTAAGTAAACACATACATTCAATAAGCTATTTCAAAAGGCACACCACTTCAGTGAGAATATGGGCCTCTGTATTAACAATAACCACATTCAGGCGCCTGGGTGGCTCAGTCAGTTAAGCGACTGCCTTCGGCTCAGGGTCCTGGGATCGAGCCCCACATCAGGCTCCCTGCTCAGTGGTGAGCCTGCTTCTCCTTCTCCCTCTGCCAGTCCCTCTGCCTACTTATGCTCTCTTTCTGTGTCAAATAAATAAAATCTTAAAAACAAAACAACCCCCCCACAAACTAACCACACTCATTTCTATATATTTTAAACCAAAATACAACAATTTCCTTTTATTTTTTTTAAGATTTTTTTTTTTTTTTTTTTTTAAAGAAAGTAAAAGAAGAGATTGAGAGAGAACTCTCTCAGGGAGGAGAGGTAGAAGCAGGCTCCCCGTTGAGCAGGGAGCGTGACGCATGCCTTGATCCAAGACCCTGGGATTATGACCTGAGCCAACAGCAGATACTTAACCAACTGAGCCACCCAGGTGCCCCCATAACAATTTGTGTGGTTTAAGATGGGGAGGGGGAGGAAATCTAAATGTCCATGTGTTAAAAGATTATTCTGTACAATGAATTACTCTTCAACCATTAAAAAGGATACAGTGGGTAAGTAAAGTGAAAGATGTCCTAACTGCATTAAAGAAACAGTTATAGAATAACACACAAGATCCCAGTTCTAGAAATCCAAGTTCACATACGCTTGTAAGGATTAAGGAGGATATAAATCACTAGCAGTTGCCTCAGGTATACTGACCACAATGAGGCTTTTATACTACAATCTTTAAAAAAATTACTTTAAGAACTAATCATGGGGGGCGCCTGGGTGGTTCAGTCAGTTATGTGTCTGCCTTCAGCTTAGGTCATGATCCCAAGGTCCTGGGAGCGAGCCCCGCATCAGGCTCCCTGCTCAGTGGGGAGTCTGCTTCTCCCTCTCCCTCCACCTGCTGTTCCCCCTGGCTTGTGCTCTGTCAAATAAATAAATAAAAACTTAAAATACCTTAAACAATTAGTCACGTAACAAAAAAAATTAAGAGTGGGAAGACACAGACACACACACATAGACTAAACCTAAGGAGGTAATTCTGCATTTTGCGTGGCATTTCCATATAACCAACATCACACCTGTCACAAGGGAGGACACAAACTTACTCATGTTGCTCATGGGCCGCATGCCCTGGGGTGACTGCCCGGACTGCTGATTCTGCTGGTTCTTTGCTTGCACCTGGGGCTGAGTCGGCATCTGATTTACTTGATAGGGCAGCCCAAGAGCTGCATAGGCCCTTTCTATAGAACTGGGATCAATCTGACTAACAGTGCTTAGGCTGGGGGTAGACTGCTGACCCACCCCAAGAGAGCTAGTATTTCCAAGTCCAACTGGTGCTCCAGTCAGAATTGCTAGAGAAGACAAAGAAAATGGGATTATAATGTTAAAGATGTAAGAAAAACAGACCAACCCATCATGAATTTAAAAGACATAAAATTATTTTTATGTGATTATGAAACATCTCAGTACATGCCTCTTGTTTTTCATTATTTCCCTGAAAAAAATGTCCAGATGTAGAACTGAATGGTCATAAGAGGGTCACTGGCATGAAAGACTTTCAATCCAGAATACTCAAAAGCCTCCCTATAGGCTGTATCGGTGTTCCCACCAACAGTGTATCCACGACTCAGAGCCACACAAATACCAACACCAGGGAGCATAATTTCTTCTAATGTGATGTGAGAGAAACAGCACCTTATTTCATTTTTTAATAGTGAACTTTCTGGTATGTCCTCCCTCTATTAAATAATTATTATTATTTCCTTATCCCAATTTTCTCCTGGGTTACTTATGTCTTCATTAATTTATGGTACTTAATTCCTTCTTCACATGCTGTACACATATTTCTAAATTTGTCTTTTCAGCCCTAAATCCTTAATGTTTTGTTTCTAGAGAGGAGGTGTGGTAGTTGCACTTAAATCTTTCTCCTTTTGTCTTTCTCTAAGAAAAGCTCATCATCCCAAGCTTATAAAAACAATCTCAAACTTTTTTCCTTTTTCTTTATATTTCAAAGTGTCTAGGTATTTAGACAAGTATAAAAGAGTAATTTACCCAATGTCATTGTCTTTCAAGTTTTCATAAATGTAAAAATGAAGCATAAATTCACTGTTTTTATACAGAACGACTATTAACAGTTTCTGGATCTTTAGGTAAGAGAAGACTAATTCTAATCTCATTAATATGAAATTAACAGTAGTGGAAACAACCTAGCACAGGAATGTCACATAATCAAAAAGTACTCTAAATCCCACCAAAGTGCACTGGTAAGAGTCTAAGAATGTTCTTAGTACAAAAGCTTCTCAAAAGATTTAATCACTTACACTGTTGATTTCTCTTATCTCCAGCGTTTTTAAGGGGGAGACACACAGGACAATCATGTCTCGTACAATTCTTCCAGTGTGAAATGATTTGTCGAGAAGATGCACAGTGTGCCACTAAAAAGAACAAAAATAATTTTTTCAAATGCAGTTTACAGTTTTTTTTTTTTTACATTAATTATCAGCTAACTTATTGATAGCACTTAACAAGTGCTAAAATGTTAACTCATTTCATCTTCCTAATATTCCTATAGGGTACTATAACCACTCACATTTTACAGTTGAGAAAACAGGCAAAACCTGGTTAACCAATTTGCATTAAGTCAGAATACTCAAAGTGGGATTCAAACTTAAGCAACCCGGCTCCAGAGCCCATATTTTTCACCAAGATGTGCAATCTACTTTACTCTACAAAAACAGATTTCTAATCACTCCACAAATATATAAAACATACTAAGTTGGGTAACATTGTTTTAGTATTTGCCTGACTGCAAATCCTCAATAATATTTAAAGTATATTATGCTGGGGCAAATCAAAGTCAGTAAGGATCACCACAAAAGGGATATCCTTCAAAATTTCTACCACAACCCTAGATACTGACAAAATAATACTGAATTTTATTATATCCTAGTATGGAGTAAGACATTAACTGTAAAGGAGTTTCAAAATAGAGATCACATTTTCTCTCTTCTCTTGGACTCTGAAGGTCAGTTGCTGAGCACAGAAACCCTTTGAGCCCACTCACCTTGGCAGGACTTGCCTGACTGGCAGTGTGTCATGTGGTTTAGGACGTTCTTCATTGTGCGACAGTGGGGAAGGTTGCACTGCCTCACCTCCCCATTAGCCTGCTCCCTGCGCTGGCACTTGTGAGCGTGCAAAAGGAGAACCAGCTGCTGCTGGATGAGCTTGCGCTTCTCTGGGTCAGCTGTGTGCGCTCCAGAACCCATCCCTTGGGCTACTGGAGTCACAAGGCCTGGTTGCTGGACCTGTGGGGCCTGCTGTTGACCCTAAGGGATAAAACAACAAAGATACATTTAACATAGGTGTCACAGTGTGCTCTTTAATAAATACAGACCTAGACATTTTCAATTAAAACTTTTAAGGACAGTCTACCATGTGCCACAGATTCCAAGGTAAAATACCATCAAGAAGCTCAGTAAGAAAACAAAGCTACATTACCAAGTAATACAGTCAAAGTATATATAGGATATAAAGCAAAAGTAAAGAGAAAAGCATGATAAGCTGAGGTGGGAGAGGAAAAGGCAAGGAGTCTATAGTGAAGAGAATGTCCAACTCAGGTTCTGAAACACAGTAACAATGAAGAACTCCTCGGGAGACCTAGCAGGATCCTTTTAGCTGAGTGAAAAATTAGTTTTTATAATTATCGAAGAAAGCTCCTTTTCTTCCCCAGTGAAAAAAGTAAACATTTCTGGGGACAGAGATGCCTTCTTTTATTCATTTTTATTATCTCTAGTAATTTAAGTATTTGAAATACAGGCAATTCAGTAACTATATAACACAAATAAAAAAATTAAAAATCTGAAAGAGAAGTAGCATTTCTACAGGACAATTTTTTCCAAAGGTGAACATGGACTACTTAACAAATTTACACCTAGAAATCGTTTTACTTTAGCAAAATAGCAAGCAGCAGCTCTTTCTGCCCATGGGTCCCATGCCCATGCTTTCGTAAAATCCCTCCTGGCACCAAAAAAAGAAATAAAAATAGCAATGTTAGCAGCTTTGGAGATTTCCCGAAACAAAAATCACGGTTTAAAACAACGTGTAACTTTGAGGGAGGTTACTTTCGTATGGTACTCAGATACAAATCAGTAGATACAGTCATTGAGAGTCCGAATGCTTTGCCAGAGTTCTTCCCAAGAGGAGAAAGGTTCTACTTTGCAATTCCATAGAAATGCTCACAAGCAGAAGATAATCAACAGAACAGGCCACAAAATTTTTGTTGTAGCAGCCCCACTTGCTCCCATTTGGCCAAGCACTCTGACTGAACAATACTGTAAGAAACAAAAACCCACAGGAAATGGAAGGAAGGAACAAGCTAGATCACAGTGTCCATCCATTAACTCCTAGTGTGTATACAGACAGCATGAAAGTTTAACACAGTACTTCTGTCAAAATGCTACTTTAAAGACAAATCTTTGATAGATTACTACCCACCATGTTGGGCATTCCTCCACCAGGAACTGCCTTTTTGTCCATGGCAAATGGAGATAAGTTATTTGGTAGTACAGACTTCGTCTGAATCTGGAGACCAAGGCCACTGGCTCCAATCTGCTGTCCAGAATTCTGAGTGTATGGTGAACCGTAAGGATTAGGGTTGTTCATCATTCCCATCTAAGAATAAATAAAAACAGACAAGAAATTAAATCTTATTCCCTGCATTAACAGAACATGACCATTCCTTTTCCACTTCCTAATTTATAGAGACAATTTTAAAAGTAGTCCTCTGCTGTTATAAACAGACTAAAAAAGTATGTTCATGGAAATACTCATATTTTTAAGATCAAGATTTATAGGGGCATCTAGATGGCTCAGTTGGTTAAGCATCTGCCTTCGGCTCAGATCATGATCCTGGGGTCCTGGGATTGTGCTCCAAGTTGGGCTCCCTGCTTGGTGGGGAGTCTGCTTCTCCCTCTGCCCCTCCCCCCACTTGTGCGCTCTTCTCTCTAGTCCTCTCGCTTTCTATCGCAAATACATAAATAAAAACTTTATAAAGAAATTATTTAAAAAGATTAAGATTTAGGGGCTTCAGGGGAGCCTGGGTGGCTTAGTGGGTTAAGCCTCTGTCTTCAGCCCAGGTCATGATCTCAGGGTCCTGGCATCGAGCCCTGCATCAGGCTCTCCGCTCAGTGGGGAGCCTGCTTTCCCCCTTCTCTGTCTGCCTCTCTGCCTACTTGTGATTTCTCTGTCAAAATAAATAAATAAAACCTTTAAAAAAAATATTTAGGGGCTTCAGCTCAGGTAGAATACGTCTACAGAGCTATTTTCTGTAAATATTTGATAAATGTGTTTTAGAAAACTTATAAGCATCTTCATTAAGCTGTATCTAAAAATCAAGGGTTTGTCATTCACCTTCACTTGAATGAAGTAGATGCATTTTTGTTTTTTTTTTTTTTTTTTTTTTTTTTTTTTTTTTTAAAGATTTTATTTATTTATTTGACAGAGAGAGATCACAGGTAGGTAGAGAGACTGGCAGAGAGAGAGAGCGAGAGAGAGAGAAGCAGGCTCCCTGCTGAGCAGAGAGCCCGATGTGGGACTCGATCCCAGGACCCTGAGATCATGACCTGAGCTGAAGGCAGCGGCTTAACCCACTGAGCCACCCAGGCGCCCCGCATTTTTGTTTAATGTACAAAATATGGCTTAATAAATTAAATTCAACTCAATAAATGACCTAATCTCTATGTTAGAGAGTATGACATGTCAAGAGCATCTGAATGCTTATTCCAGCATTTTGTTCATATAAAAGGTAGAAAACAGGTAATTTAGGGGATATGTCCTTTTTTCATTTAGGGATACAGTGGCACAGTGATTTTAAAACTTTTGATATCTGGGGCTCCTGGGTGGCTCAGTGGGTTAAAGCCTCTGCCTTCGGCTCAGGTCATGATCTCAGCGTCCTGGGATCGAGTCCCGCATCGGGCTCTCTGCTCAGCGGGGAGCCTGCGTCCTCCTCTCTCTCTGCCTGCCTCTCTGACTACTTGTGATCTCTGTCAAATAAATAAAAATAAAATCTTTAAAAAAAACATTAAAAAAAAAAAACAACTTTTGATATCTGAATCCCTTAGACAGAACATGCAAACTTCAGAGTCCACATCATTCCCTGCAGTCTCAAACCTACCTGCTTTATTAAATTACCTGCTTGGCTCCTAAAGTAAATCTGAGTTTCTCTGTAACCCCTATATACTTAAAAAAGTCAATTTTTGTCTGTACTGAGGACAGGCAATCTGGAGCGATCATACTGGATAGTTATAAACTTAATGAACAGAGTATTAATTATTCAGAAGCCAAGTGTTTTACTGATAGCAATGATGCAACTTACAATCCTGTTCTTCCATAGAAGAATCCACCAGAAGTCAACCACCACCTATTGAAAACATACTGCAAAGCTCTCAGCATAGAAACTAAGGAGACTAGTACTACTACCCAATTAAAAGGAGTCATACTAGATTTCTAGTCTTCTAAGACAGATCCAGGTCTACCAGAGGGGCCTTCAAATTCTATCTCCAAACACACACACGAACCCTAAACTGTCCGCTGTCAGTGTCTTAACTCAAGCCCCTCATCACAGCTTGTGCAGGCTGTGTCCAACAGGTTTTCTTGCCTTCTGTCTATTCTATTTGCAACCCAGAGCCTTCATGATGTTCACGAAGCCTGACTATCTATCCATGGTATCTTTCTGTAGCCTGTACCCATTAACTTGCAAATCTGAAGAGCAACTTTCTTCTTAAATCTCTATCATCTGCCTTAAAGACTTCCCTTTTCCCTATAACTAGGCAGTGGCACACCCTCCCTTCCTGTCTGATTTCTGAACGATAACCTGTAAAGAAATAAGATACTAGGTTCACCAAGAAGCAGTCCAATTTTCATTTTTTGTTGCTTACTTAGTGGTACAACCATCAACTAAGCAGCAGCTACAGATTCTACTGGAACTCTAAGATACATTTCAGAAGTTACCATGTCTGTGAAGTATCTATTGTTCCAGACCACTGAAGAGCTTTTTCTGCCCTAAAAAATGTTTGTGCATTTATACTACAACAGAGGTGAAAAAATAAAATGCATGCCTCTTCTATTCCACCCGGACCATGCACATTAAGAGAAAGAACCTTAGTTCATTTATCTTTGTAGCCCCACTGCCCTTATCCTGCTCAACAAAAGAACTTGTTGACTCAGGAAAACAGAAATATAAGAGTCACAAAATAAGCTCATAAACTTCAGTGAATAAAACTGTTCTTTAAGGGGCGCCTGGGTGGCTCAGTGGGTTAAGCCGCTGCCTTCGGCTCGGGTCGTGATCTCAGGGTCCTGGGATCGAGTCCCACATCAGGCTCTCTGCTCAGCAGGGAGCCTGCTTCCTCCTCTCTCTCTCTGCCTGCCTCTTTGCCTATTTGTGATCTCTCTCTGTCAAATAAATAAATAAAATCTTAAAAAAAAAAAAAAAGTTCTTTAAATTATACGCAGTACTGGGGCACCTGGGTGGCTCAGTGGGTTAAAGCCTCTGCCTTCGGCTCAGGTCATTATCCCAGGGTCCTGGGATGGAGCCCCGTGTTGGGCTCTCTGCTCAGCAGGGAGCCTGCTTCCCTTCCTCTCTCTCTGCCTGCCTTTCTGCCTACTTGTGATTTGTCTGTCAAATAAATAAATAAGATCTTTAAAATAATAATAATAATAATAATAAATAAATTATATGCAGTATCTATACAGAGGATTTATAGAAATATGACATCTTCAAAGGTTTGCCTGTAATGAAAAACTAAAGAACTGTGACAGTTTCCAGATGAGATCAGAGACTAGGAGTTCAGTAACTCGGGGAATAAGCCTGAGGGAAGTGGCAAGGTTTGGAGAGATCATACAAGAATGGGGCAGTCTGAATGGGGAGCATCCAGAGTAAAAAACTTACTGCTTCAGTCTCCAATAACTGGAATTTCCTAAATGAATCTGGCCTACAGAAACAGGCTTAAACACAAGTCAAATTTCTTCTGGTAGTTTCAAGCGTGGCTGCAGTGCTGGTCCTCCACATGCTTTTAAAGTACTATTTTTTATATGAATATATAGGTCCAATAATACATGAGCTTACATCTGGGGGAGTTACATTTCAGTTGACTATGTTTCCTATCAGCATGGAAACTCATGATGGACATAAAATGAATGCTATTCTGACACAGAATCTGCAGGACAGACCATAAAAGGCCAGCAGACAATAAATTAAGTTTTTAGGAGTCCTTATTTATGAAAATAAAACACAGTGATTTGTAAGCTACCTTGATGTCTCTTAATCTCTACTCAAATATACCACAGTAGAATCTGGGGGTTCACATTGTTCACACAGGCACTGCCTTATCTGACTCCAACTGGGTTTCAACCAGTTCCTGACGTTTGCTTTCCCAGTTACAATGCATTACCTAGAAACTCCAGGGTGGACTACTGGTCTCACATATACAGACTGCAATGACTGCTGATCAGTGGCAATAATGCATTCCTAACACTTCTCATCACTTTGACCCACGAAGACTCTCAGACTTCTGGCTTTTCTGTCTTCCTCAGGGTTCTGGGGCCAGTGTTTGACAGAATACAACCAATCTCCCCATCTCCACATCCCTATCCTTCCAATATCACCAGTCTCCAGGACTCCCCCACCAAATATAACAGGAAGGGAATATACTGTACTTAATTTCCACTACACTGTAGTTCATTATTTGATCTTGTTTCCCTTTTCTGTATCTCAAGTGATCCTTGACGTCCAACTACCCACCACCCACCTGCACCCCAAGGATAAAAAGAACCACCTAAATGGAAAAGGCAGAGAGGACCAGGAAGCCACAACAGTTCTAGTCAACGAAAACAAAAAACACCTCAGGGAGACTACCTTTTCTTTCTTTCTTTTTTAAAATCTGACTCTACAGGGGCGTCTGGGTGGCTCAGTTGTTTAAACGTCTGCCTTCGGCTCAGATCATGATCCCAGAGTCCTGGGAGTGAGCCCTGTGGGGGGGTGGGGGGCGCAGAGGGGGGGGGGCGGGGGGGGCAATGGGCCCTGCTCAGTGGGGAGCCTCCTTCTCGCTCTGCCCCCCCTTCTCTATCAAATAAATAAATCCTTAAAAAAATTTGTCTCTATAGGTTTTTTCTAAGTTTTCAATATATTAAAAGAAGAAACTTATGGAGCACAGGAATCCAGAAAACACCCGACAGGGGTTATCATTAGCAAATACATAGAAAAAATAAAAGTAGTACCTCAAATATAAAGAAAATAATTGTTTGGGAATATTTAGCACAGTGGAAAAAAAAATCCCTTAGTAAGATTTGAAGATACCACAGTAACTCAAAACAATACCCTGTGTGTGACTCCAAGATTCATCAAATAATAAAAACAAAATTAACTATAATCAGACATTTCCTACTACCTATCAGATTTAATAAATGCCAATGTTATATATCTGAATCCAAGTTAGATGCCAGATACTACATAGTAACTGAGGGTACAATGATAAACAAGAAGGACTAGGGATCTCTTAGAACCTATAGCAAATCTTAAACATTACTTTTCAGAATCACTCCCCTTACTCCTATACCAATGCCTTAGTTTAGCAGGCCTCATCACCCATTGAGACTATCCCTCAAACTGTTATTACAAACCTAAAACCACATCCATCTAGATGGTAAATTTGGGTATAAGACCCTCTTTCAAATCTGTCAGATTACAGAATTTAAGATTAGTCTTTCTCTCAAAATGGATTCTTCCTCCTTAAACTTAATACCCACCATCCCAAGTGGTCCTTCCTACCTGCTTCACTCCTGGCTGATTCAAGTTCTAAAACAGATCACTGCTCTTGTATTTCAAAATTTTATAGGCTAAATACTCTTTAACATCATATGGCAAAGATGATCACTAACTAATGTTAAGAGAAGCACTCCAAAAATGACATTACTGTTCCTACCACCTCAAAAAAATTATAAAAAGGGAAAAGGAAAGAAGGAAAATGGGAATTATTCCTAAAGCCAATATTCATTTGAATCAAGTTCAGACTTTATTATTTATTTATTAGATTTTATTTTATTTGACAGACAGAGATCACAAGTAGGCAGAGAGGCAGGCAGAAAGAGAGGAAGTTCCCCACTGATCAGATCACAGAGAAGCAGGCTCCCCACTCATCAGAGAGCCCGACCTGGGGCTGAATCCCAGGACCCTGGGATCATGACCTGAGCCGAAGGCAGAGGCTTTAACCCACTGAGCCACCCAGGCACCCCCAGACTTTTTTTAAATATCAATTTCATCAGTCACAATTCATACAAAATTTGGAAACCAATCTATACAGATGCCAAATAACACAATTCTTCACAGCATGTGAGGTAACCAGAGACAGAGGAAAGGAAGGTTAGGATCTGCCATCCCCCAGATCCAGGACTACAAAATAAGAAGTAAAAAGTAATACATAAAAATGCTCTTAAGATGAGGTGACTGGCAGCGACTGGTGGCTCAGTCAGTTAAGCATAACCTTTGGCTGAGCTCATGATCCTGGGGTCCTGGGATGGAGTCCAGCTTCGCCCTCCCTGATCAGCGGGGGAGTCTGCTTCTCCTTCCTCCTCTGCCCCTTCCCCTGGCTTGTACTGTCTAAAATAAATTTTAAAAATCTTTTTAAAAAGAAAAAAGAGGGGCACCTGGGTGGCTCAGTGGGTTAAAGCTCTGCCTTCAGCTCGGGTTGTGATCTCAGGGTCCTGGGATCGAGGCCCGCATTGGGCTCTCTGCTTGGTGGGGAGCCTGCTTCCCCCTCTCTCTCTTGCCTGCCTCTCTGCCGACTTATGAACTGTCTGTCAAATAAATAAATAAAATCTTTTAAAAAAAAAATCTTATATAAAAAAAAAGATAGGGTGCCTGGTTGGCTCAGGTTGATTAAAGAGTGTGACTCTTGGTTTTGGCTCACGATCTTGCAACTCATGGGACTGAGCCCCACATCTGGCTCTGTGCTCAGTGTGGAGTCCTCTTGGGATTCCTCCCTCCCCCTCACCACCTCCTCTCACTCCCTCAAATAAATAAATAAATAAATAAATAAATAAATAAATAAAATCTTAAAAACAAAACAAAAGGATGTTCCAAGGCTGTGTCTGTGAATGGCCCAGCAATCATGAAAACTGAATTATAGAATACAGGCAGGGTTCCTGCTCTTACAGGATCTAGCAGATCTAGCAATGATCACCCCTATATAAGGTTACAAGTAAGTGAGGAGGTGACTGCTGCTGCAAGAAACATAAAGGCAACTCTATGTTTTTACCTGTGTAAGTTTTATTAATACATGGATCATAACAACAGAATGACATTATACAGTGATCAACAACAGGCACTTTTAATTCAAAAAGACAAAAGTTGGGGCGCCTGGTTGGCTCAGTGTGCTAAGCCGCTGACTTTGGCTCAGGTCATGATCTCAGGGTATCTGGGATCGAGTCCCACATTGGGCTCTCTGCTCAGCAGGGAGCCTGCTTCCCTTCCTCTCTCTCTGCCTACTTGTGATCTCTGTCAAATAAATAAATAAAATCTTTAAAAAAAAAAAACAAAAACAAACAAAAATTCTCTGTAATACCCATTTCCTGACTGGTCCCTCACCTGTGTAACATAAAACCATAGGGCTGCTGTTAGAATTAATGACCCTAGCATATTAATTCAGCAGCTCCTTAACTGTTGGAGCTAATGCTAATTTAGATACAACTATACTGTCTGCTGTTATTTAATAAAATTCTGGATCTTGTCTCTTTTTAATCATAACAAGCCCCATAACATGGGTTGCTTGCGTGGTTCAGTGGGTTTAGCCTCTGCCTCCAGCTCAGGTCATGATCTCATGATCCCAGGGTCCTGGGATTGAGCCCCACATTGGGCTCTTTGCTTAGCAGGGAGCCTGCTTCTGCCTCTCTGCCTACTTGTGATCTCACTTTATCAAATAAAATAAAATCTTAAAAAAAAAAAAAGTTAAAAACATCATAACAAGCTCTTTAACAGAACAGATACTCTTCTCTTTTTTTTTAAGATTTTATTTAAGAGAGAGAGGGAGAAAAAGCATGCACACAAGCAGGAGGAGGGACAGAAGGAGAGGGAAAAGCAGACACCCCCCTGAGCAGGGAGCCCCAGTGTGGGACTTGATCCCAGGACCCCAAGATCACGACCTGAGCCAACGGCAGATGCTTAACTGACTGAGCCACCCAGGAACCCCTAGATTTTTTTTTTGTATTTTCTAAGAGGGGGGCATCCAGAATATTAATGAACACTGCCTGAATAAAAAGTCCTTAGTTCCGGGGCGCCTGGGTGGCTCAGTTGGTTAAGCGACTGCCTTCGGCTCAGGTCATGATCTTGGAGTCCTGGGATCAAGTCCCTCATCAGACTCCCTGCTCAGCAAGGAGTCTGCTTCTCCCGCTGATCTCTCTCCTCTCGTGCTTGCTCTCTCTCTCTCTCAAATAAATAAATAAAATCATTAAAAAAAAAAAGTCCTTAGTTCCAAAGAAAGTTAATCTTCCACCAAATTTATAGAATATTAATCCACTGAAGTCTCTACTAGTGGGCATCCCCATATCCTCCAGCCAACAGCTGTTCAAGTGGTATATTGTTTCATCTCCTGTTATAGCCAAGAGCTATGCCTCTAGAAGATTACAGCTTAACTTACGTGATCTAGATTCGATTTCTCCCTCTCCCCATAAAAATGTTTGAACAACTTCACAAAAATGGAACTACAATAATACTAAGCACATGTTCCTACTACTATTACTACTCTACAGGTAAGTCCTTAAAATATACCACTCACAAAAAGCTTACTTCTATTAATTATTTAGTTCCCCAATAATTCCACCAGGTAGGTTACCCACTCTTACTACTTCCATCCTACAGATGGGAAATCTGAGGTAGAGCAAGCAAGTTGCCCAAGTTACTATAGCTACATGTGAATAACTGAGTTCATTGTTAACCTGGGCAGTAAAACTCCACCGTCCACATCATTAACTATGATGATTAATTTCACCTCTTTCTTCATACATAAAAAGGCAGCTATTAGGGAAAGGATTTTCAAAAATGTTTATTTCTTTTGTCACCAGCATTTTTAAAGAGGTAGATTATGTCTTGTGACGTTACTGGAGAGTGATAGAGTTTCACCAAGAAGCTTGGCAATATGCAGCTGAAGAGGACAACGACTGTGCTAACAGCCCAGAAACTAACCCAGGTAGCATGACTCAAAATCGGCACTCTTCTGCCGTTCATGGCACTTCCAGAACTAATCAGTCAAAAATAACTTTAAGACATAAAACCCTGTCTTCATCTTATGCTAACTCTAAAATCAAACACTAGCTTAAAGGGGGATATGACCCAAGTTTTTCCCCATAAACCACTGTTAGGCTTTGGAAGAACGCTGTTTAAGTAGTAATGTCACAACCCACGAGCACACTCTGAACCACAGATTCCTCCATAAAAAGAACTGTGCACAAAAGTCACTGTCATTTGCCAAGAGGGTTCAAATCTTCAAGTCTCACTGAAATTTTCCTTAATTCCGGATTCTTAAATATCATTAGAACTCTTAGGAATTTTGGAAGAAAAGTAATGAATATAATCAGCTCTTTGAGGTAATTTTAGGACCTGGGCCCACAGAAAGGGAATTGCTATCCAATAATTTTAACACCTTGACTCAACTTTATTTTAATCTCCAGTAAAAAAAAAAAATAGTTTTTTTCCCCCTTCTATAAAGAGAAAACTTGTTTTATAAAAGTACTTGGTTGTATATTAATTGGGTATCTCATCCTAAACCTACATTATTCCCCAAAACTCATTTACTAAATAAGCTTTTAGAGTTCTTATATGTTAGGAAGCGCTTTAAGTACTTTACGAGTATCAACTTTAAAAATATAGACAGGACTCATTTAAAACCACAAAATATTTTAGTAATAATATTTTTATATTTGAATTCCTCCATCCCATGAAAAGAAGCACTACAAAGGTTGTTTTTGTCTGTTTTATACACTGCTATATATCCAGTCCCTGAAACAATGCTGATACGAGAAATTTGTGTTTTGTTTTTTAAAAAAAGATCTTATTGGGCGCCTGGGTGGCTCAGTGGGTTAAGCCGCTGCCTTCGGCTCAGGTCATGATCTCAGGGTCCTGGGATCGAGTCCCGCATCGGGTTCTCTGCTCTGCGGGGAGCCTGCTTCCTCCTCTCTCTCTCTCTGCCTGCCTCTCTGCCTACTTGTGATCGCTCTGTGTCAAATGAATAAATAAAATATTTAAAAATAATAATAATAAAATAAAAAAAATTAAAAAAGATCTTATTTATTTGACAGAGAAAGATACAGCAAGAGAGGGACCACATGCAGGGGGAATGGGAGAGGCGGGCTTCCTGCTGAGTGGGCAGGCCGGCGTAGGGCTCCAACCCAGGTCATGACCACAGCAGAAGGCAGACGCTTCACGACTGAGCCATCCAAGCGCCCTGAAATTTGTGTTTCAGATTATAAATACATAGTACCCCACTATGATTGAGTCTTTTTTTTTTTTTTAAGATTTTAAGTAATCTCTACACACAATGTGGGTGGGGCTCAACCAGAGATCAAGCGTCACATGCTCAACTAAGTCAGCCAGGTGCCCCTGAGCCTTTCCTTTCAAATTTCTCTTCCCACCCTATACCTGGAATATGTAAGCCTGTAGCTTACGTACACACTAGAAAGTAAGGTCTATGAAGTAAGTTTATTCACAGCTCTATCTTCATTCAACACCAAAGCTAGGCTCAGTAAGTATCTGATCAGTCAGGGAAGGTTTCATCTGTCACCCCACCACTCCCCGCTGGAGCGTAAACAACAGGAGGGCAGGGACTCTTTCCGGCTATGTTCTAGAACCCAGAAGAGGTACCTAATAAATATTTTACCTTTTTTTTTTTTTTTTTTAAAGATTTTATTTATTTGACAGACAGATCACAAGTAGAGGCAGACAGAGAGAGAGGGGGGGCTCGATCCCAGGACCCTGGGATCATGACCTGAGCCAAAGGCAGAGGCTTAACCCACTGAGCCACCCAGGCACCCCTAAATATTTTACCTTCTTGATTCTGGTTTCCACTCCAAATATTCAAACTGAACCATATCAACACAGCAACATTAAAGTGCCAAAAAGGGAAAATCTACAGAGGAGGTAGGAAAGATAACAGAATCTTTCCCTAAGAGGTCAATATTCTTTACTATGTAGCAAATAAATTAATTAGTTAAATTTAAAAATTAAGGGCTTTCATTTATGAATATGACCTCAGTCTCCCCACTCCCTATTCATCTCCTTTTTTTTTTTTAAAGGGGAAACATTTCTTTTCTTTATTCTTCTTCTTTTTTTTTTTTTTTTTAAAGATTTTATGTATTTATTTGAGAGAGAGAGAGAGAGAGCATGAGAGAGAGCATGAGAGAGAAGGTCAGAGGGAGAAGCAGACTCCCCGTGGAGCTGGGAGCCCGATGCGGGACTCAATCCCGGGACTCCGGGATCATGACCTGAGCCAAAGGCAGTCGACCAACCAACTGAGCCACCCAGGCGTCCCTCATCTCCTTTTTTGAAAGTAGGCTCCATGCCCAGTGTAGAGCCCAACACGGCACCTGAACTCACGACCTTAAGATCAAAACCTCAGCTGCTGAGATCAAGAATCAGATGCTTAACTGACTGAGCCACCCAGGCGCATCTCCTCCCACTGTCTTTAATTTCACCCCTGAACTCTCTCATCATCATGATTCTCAGGAACACAAAGTCCCAATGCCTACTCAGTAATTGAGCTTACAGAGAGCTTGCTCTTAACTGCTTGTGAAAATCTTAACCATCTTCAATATCACCTTCCAAGCAAAGTCATCTTTTTCATTCAACAAATATTTACTAACTATATGACAGGTGCTGGCAATTATAGGGATACCACTTCAAAAAATAAAGAAATAGGTATGTAGGAAAAATATGAAGGAATACACATCAAATACAGAGTTATAACATCTTAATTTTATACATCAAGAACACACTTTAAAAGTTCTGAAAAATGTGTTTGGTGTGTGTTAGTTAATAAAGCTAAAAGAGTAGGCTTTTTGAAAAAGAAAAGCCTTTCCAACAATGACCAAAATTATGTTAACTAAACACTTGGAATGTCAGTTGAGGTTTCTGAGTAAATGAATGCATCTTAATGTCCATCAACTAACGAGAAAAAATAACATTTAATAAATCTTTTAGAATAAATACCTCTTTAAAATCAGGGATATTCCAAGTAGTGGAAATACGTGATCTCTCTCTGAAGATTGTATAGAGCCAGCTAGCTCAAAACTATATTTTTACAAGTATGCTATGAAGGGTAAAGTGGGCTTAGAAAGGAATTAAAAATTCTCTAGGATTTGTGAAAATATTCCAATACTTCTAATACCGAGAAAACAGGAATTAGCTAGCAATCAGCTGGAACAAACTGAAGGTATACACTATCACTGAACTGTGAAAAAATGGTTTTACTTAAAATTAATCTAAGAGCTTCATAAAATTTGTGCCAACACAGATCCTTGGCATATATGTGAGAAATGGTACACCATGGAAGAAGATTAAGCAGGAACGGTAAAGAATAGATGAGAAACTGACCTCAAGCCCTCCCTCCATCATGGGAACAATCAAAAACATCCTGACCATGCATACAAACCCAAACTACACTTACCTTAATGGGCTGAGGGCCTCTCAATGCCGTCTGTCCTCCCATCTGAGGAGATCCTTGCTGCAATGGCTCGGGCATTAAATTGCCAGCATTTCCCATGCCTGGGTTTGGGTACTGCATATTAGGTCGCCCCCGGCCTGCTCCAATTGAACCGTTCATGACTTGATTAGGCATCATCCCCTGTCCATTGCCTGCATTCAACATTCCAGGATTCATGCCAGCATTCATCCCTGTGTTCATTCCCAGGGCAGGCTGATTTACTGGACTGTTCATCATACCTGCTGCAGATGGCGTAGGACCCTGATTTGGTCCACTAGTGCCCATCCCCATGTTGGGAGAAGTCAAGCCTGCCTGTGCCATTGGGCTTTTAACCATGCTATTTATCAAACCTAATCCAGGACTGTTCTGTTGGGGCTGGCTGGCCATGCCTTGGCCTGGGCCACCAACCCCCATATTGAGGTTAGGGGAACTACCAGACCGTAGCAATTCTGACAGCTGTTTATGTTTAGAGGCTGCATCTTGTACTATGCCAAGACTTGTCTGAAGCTGATTAATATCACCACCATTGGTCAGTCCCAATTCTGTAGAGTTGATTAATTCATCTGGTAAGTCATGCTCCAAGTCAAATAGAGAGCCAAAATCTAAAAGCAAAGAGAAAAGATAGTTAGTCTGACCATCAAAATCACAAATTTCTCTGTTTAGTTCTTGATAAGCATTAAATATTTCCAAACTTCAATCCATGGGATACCACATGTATTATAGTCTTTCATATTATGCTAAAAATTTTTACATATGTATTTAAAAACTAGAAAATATTTGGCTATGCCAACAAGTTTAAACACCTATGAACTGTACCTAAAGTAGGACCAAAGGAAAAAGGATTAAATGTTAGCACAACCCCATTACATGAGCTGCCCAGTTCGTACTGCTGTTCATGAAAAAAAAGATACACAACCATTCAATATTCCAGAATTCCTTAAAGAGGTTAAAATAACTTATCTATACACAAACTAAGTTCAGAATGAAATACAAGACTTAAAATATTATAATAATAAAGACAACTGATGGTTTCTCAGCCTTTTGGCTAAGATCAAGTGAAGACAACTGACAGAAAGATTTATCATTCCAAGAACTTTAACCGTGAACTCCATGACAGGGGCTATCTACCATTCCTTACTAAGTGCCTATCAAAGTGGCTGCCATCAAAGTGCCTGATCTGAGTGAATTCACTTTCACCTGACCTCAGCCTACAGATAGCTTTCCTTAACCAAAATCTCACTGGAATAGGATATAAAACCATGCCTACCTAGTTCCTTCAACAACATACAAATCACCCCAATCCCCCCAAAAAGAGAATGCAAGTTATGGATTAACTCAGGGTTTCTCAAATCTTGGCACTATTGGGTATTTAATAATTAGATACACTTGAATCAACTGATTATACTATTAAAAGATAGTCCATCCCTTGAAGACAAAATACCACTTAGTAATGATCTACTTGGGTCCAATTTAATCTTGTTTCCGAAGCCCAACTCTTCCTCTATGTGCCCTTTCTGTTCTTAAGAGCATTCTATCATGGCACTGAAATTATCTGTGTGTCTGTCTCTCTCCCCTCCTCCATGCTACCTCTTCCTACCACCACCCCCCCCTCACCCTACCCCTGCATCCAGACTCTGTATTTGGGAAGGACAAGTTTCACCACTCACACACCAACTCCCTAATGTCCAACACACTTAAGCATCTGTTCATACTGTAATTGCTCTGAATTGGGAAACCTAGGTGGATCAGTTGGTTAAGCATCCACCTTCAGTTCAGGTCATGCTCTAAGGGATGGAGCCCCACATGGGCTCCCTGCTCAGTGGGGAGCCTTCTTCTCTCTCTTCCTCTGCCACTCCCCCTGCTTGTGCTCTCTCATTCTGTCATATAAAAAAATAAAATCTATTAAAAAAAAAAAGAGAGAATGGGAGTTCTAATACACACACACACAATTTGCTCTGTATTACATCCCAGGATCTCTGGGCATGATTCAGAGTCCAGATTTTTACAGTATTCTTTCCTTTTGAAAAATCATTTTGTGCTCCTACAAAATGTATCTTAGGCATTTTGGAATACAAATAAAGTCTCGAGTAAAATTTCCCTTCGGCACAGGATCCTGGGATAGAGTCCCACAACAGGCTCCCTTACTCAGTGGGGAGACTGCTTCCCCCTCAGCCTGCCACTCCTCCTGTTTTGTGCTCTCTCTGACAAATAAATAAGTAAAATCTTAAAAGAAAAAAATTTTTTTTTCTGAATCACTACTGAAAAAACAACTGCTTAATATGTGGATATATTTCCTTCACTGTTTCCACTTACATAATTCACTAAACTAAAATTATACATATTTTATGAACAATTTTGCATTCTACTTTTCCCCTACGGTATACAAGGATATATCCCATCATTTGCATAGTTTGCGTTGAGCATTTAAGTAAAAAAAAACTCTGCTCATTTAGAAATTTTATTTTTTTAAGATTTTTTATTTATTCATTTGACAAACAGAGATCACAAGTAGGCAGAGAGGCAGGCAGAGAGAGAGAGAGAGAGAGAGGGAAGCAGGCTCCCTGCTGAGCAGAGAGGCCAAATGTGGGACTCGATCCCAGGACCCTGAGATCATGACCTGAGCAGAGGCTTTAACCCACTAAGCCACCCAGGCGCCCCGTCATTTAGAAATCTGAAAAGCATACATATACGTAAGTGACAAGAGGAAATCACAAAAGGAAAGTAACAATACATTTCAAAACTTAAGTAAAAAGTAAAGATAAAAATTGAGTTAAGTAGCCAAGTTATATTAGAAAAAAATAGTAGCAAGATAATCAAAGATAAAAGTAACTATCAAAAGAAGAGAAAAACATGGGGCGCCTGGGTGGCTCAGTGGGTTAAAGCCTCTGCCTTCGGCTCAGGTCATGATCCCAGGGTCCTGGGATTGAGCCCCGCATCCGGCTGGCTCTCTGCTCCGGGTGCGGAGTTTCTGGAAGGTTAAGGAAGAAAGAAAAAAACAGAAAGCAATACAGCTAATCAGCCTCACACAAAAAAATTAGAGACAAAAATGGATACGTTCCTGAGAAAATATTAATGAAACCTTAATCAAACAGAAATTCTGTAGGGTAAACATCCCAGTTTCTGCAAAAAAAAAATCAATGACATAAAAAGACAAATATAAGGGAATGGGAGTTGTTATTAGAGAGATCCAACAACTAGATATACCTTGTTTGGAACCTGCAAACCAACTATAAGAAAACCCATTTTTAAGAAGAGAATCAGGAAGGGGCACCTGGATGGCTCAGTCAGATGACATCGACTCTTGGTTTTGGCTCTGGTCATGATCTCAGGGTCACCGGACTGAGCCCCGAGTTGGGCTCTGCGCTCAGCAGGAAGTCCGTTTGAGATTCTCCTCTCCTTCTGCCCCTCCCCAGGCGCCTCTCTCTCTCTCAAATAAATAAATAAATAAATAAATTTTAAAGATCAGTAAAATTAAATATGACTGAGTGGTGGGTAATATTAAATTATTGATTTTGGTGGGTGTGGTAATAGCATAGTTACTATGTTAAAACAAATCCTTTAAACTAAGAGATACATAAGAAGTATTTCTGGTGAAACGACTGGTCTGGGATTTGCTAGAAACACTCCAGCAAAAAAGGAAAGTAGCGGAGCATGTATGTGTATGCAAAAATAACTTGAAGTAACAGGCACATGGGAATTCCTTTTAACTATTCTATTAAGTTGAAATTTCCCATTTAAATAAGTTTTAAAAAAGGAGACACAGAAAGTCTGAATAATCCTAAAATACAATTAGGGATCCTCCCTGTCCCGATGCCCCTCCCCTTGTTCCTCTGCACTCTCCCTCTCTCTCTCAAATGAATTAATCTTGAAAGAAAGAAAGAGAGAAAGAGTGAGTCTCTGTCTTAATCATTGGTTTATCTTCCCATGAGGAAAACACCATATCTAAATGGCATTTCCCACTGAACTTTTTTTTTGAAGATTTTTTTTTTTTTTTTTTTTTTTGAGAGAGGGAAAGACAGTGTGAGAGAGAGAGGGGATGAGAGGAGAGAAGGTCTGAGGGAGAAGCAGACTCCCCATGGAGCTGGGAGCCCAAGGTGGGACTTGATCCCGCGACTCCAGGATCATGACCTGATGAGTGGAAGACAGTTGCCCAACTGAGCCACCCAGGCACCCCCCCTCACTGAACTTTCCAAGTAAAAGTTCAACCTCATACACACTTCTAGAAAACAGAATACTCTAAAAATCACATGGCCAGTACAAGAAAAGAAAATCATGAACGTAAGAAGCAAAAACTCAAAACAAAAACCCCAAAACAAAACAAAACCCTGCAAGTCAAATTCATCAGTGTCTTAAAATGCACTGTAATGATCAAGTTGGGATAATGTCAGGAATCCAGGGTGGAGGGATCTGCATTAGAAGCCTAGAATATCTATAAACGCCATCCACTGTATTAACAAAGGAGAATGGAAATGTAAGGTTCATCTCAATAGCTGAAAGAAAAACACTGTATAAAATTCAATACCCAGGGGCACCTGGGTGGCTCATGGTTAAGCCGCTGCCTTCGGCTCAGGTCATGATCTCAGGGTCCTGGGATGGAGTCGCCTGTCCGGCTCTCTGCTCAGCAGGGAGCCTGCTTCTCTCTTTCTCTCTCTCTCTCTGCCTGCCTCTCTGTCTACTTGTGATCTCTCTCTGTGTGTGTCAAATAAATAAATAAATAAATCTTTAAAAAAATTTCAATATCCAGTCACACCCAACAAAAAACTACAGCAATCAAGAAAGTGATGTGAACTTCCTTAAAGTGATTAAAAAAAAAAAAAAAAGGTTCCTTCCAAAACCCAGAAACTGACAACAAATAATGCATTAACGGACCAACATCAAAGTCTCTAGCATCAGAACAAGACAAAGATAACCATGACAAACACTTCTAATTCAATGTTGTATTGGACAATCCAGCCAAAGGAATAATACAAGAAAAATTACACATTCAGTGCAATGCCAATCAAAATCTTAACAGTTTTTCAGGGAACCTGACAAGAGGATTCTGAAGAACACACAGAAGAGCCTAGTTTCCACCTCTATATAACAAAGTACCTACTTCATAAGTTAATTTGTAGAATAGTGCCTGACACATATTAAGCACCATAAAAATGTTTTATCTATTATTAGTCAATGGACTCATTACCCGATTAGGAGACAAACAATCTTGTAAGAAGGAGAACAAACTTTTATCAGGCACTTTCAACAAGGGACTGTTCCGGGCACTTCAAGAATTGTATTATTCCCACTAACCCTTCTCAATAGTATCTGTAGTAGATAAGAGCCACACACACAGAATTCACTGAGAAGTCAACTTTAGGAATATGGAAGTCCCCCTGGAGACCCTAGAATCTTGAGGATTTTAATTTAACCTGCATTATAGCCACAAATATGCTCCATCTGATTGCTCCTTCATGTTTATGCAAAACATTTCCCATCACATTAAAAAGTTTAGCTCCATCAGGAAGCCAGACAGGAGGGTTTACATGGATAGACCCTGAAAATAAAAGTTTTGGTTTTTTTGTTAATGGCAATCCAGTATTTTCAATAGACCTAAAATGCAGTTACTACTATAAGAGATCCACTCAGGTTCCAACTCAAAGATTGATCCCAATATTCCTGTTTCCCAAGATGGCTCTCAATGTCAACTAGGCACTCCCTTCTACCTTTTGTTATGGCTAAATGTTTGTATGCATCTTACTCCATTACCAAATTATGAGTATCTGAAGGATAAGGGTTGCATTTTTTAATTATTTATTTATTTATTTGACAGAGAGAGAGAGAGCGAGCGAGATCACAGGTAGGCAGAGAGGCTGGCAGAGAGAGAGAGAGAGATCACAGGTAGGCAGAGAGGCTGGCAGAGAGAGAGAGAGAGAGAGAGAGAGAGAGAGGGAAGGAGGCTCCCTGCTGAGCAGAGAGCCCGACGCGGGACTCGATCCCAGGACCCTGAGACCATGACCTGAGCCGAAGGCAGCGGCTTAACCCACTGAGCCACCCAGGCGCCCCGCATTTATTTTTTTAAAAGATTTGAGAGGCAGCTCGCATATGTGCACAGGGGAGGGGCACAGACAAAGATTCTCAAGCAGACTCTCTGCTGAGCAGGGAAGCAGGATGTGGGACTCAACCCCACAACCCCAAGATCATGACCTGAGCAGAAATCAAGAGTTGGACGTTTAACTGACTGAACTACCCAGGCATCCCAAGGGTTGCATTTAATAAATATTTACATTTCTCACACGATCTACCATATGCTCACAGAATTAAATAATGTTTTACAGCAATTCTAAAATTGCATACTGTATTTATATTTGATTGGTATTTAAACTTTATAAGAGTTCTCTTACCTCTTCTTAAAACATTTTTTTTAAAGATTTTATCTATTTATTTGACAGACAGAGATTACAAATAGGCAGAGAGGAAGGCAGAGAAAGAGGAAGGGAAGCAGGCTCCCCACTGACTGGAGAGCCCAATGCAGGACTCCATGCCAGGACCCTGAGATCATGACCTGAGCCGAAGGCAGAGGCTTAACCCACTAAGCCACCCAGGCGCCCCTACTTAAAACATTTCAACAGCTATACTAACTTGGAAGACTACATAAAAAAGTCATATATTCTTTGATCAAACAGACCCTATTATTTCATCTAATATCCTTAACACTCACATTATTACCCCTAAGCTACTTTGTGCCTCAAAGCTCTGGACATTTATGATTCCTAAATGCCATCAGCTATCACTGTTATCTATACCTTGGCACTGCACAGGGAGTCTAAACCCAAATCTATAAGCTGACCTCATTTAGAAACTGTGAGCTCAACTCACCCTTCCATCAAGATACAGTTAAACTTTCTCTACTTCCTTCATGGAGTTTTATTATTGTTGTTCTGTTTTTAGGGACAGGAACAGTGTTTACTGAAAAAGGTAAACTACACAGAAGATTCTGACGTCCCTGGCTAAGTGACAGAGAATCTGAACGCCTGATGAGAAATTTCAGAACCTTCTGTCCAGAGGGATGGGCCAGGATAACTTCCAGTGTGAGTCCTTAGCTACAATTTTGTCCTAGACAACAAATGAAACCCTTGGTCTAAAACTAGTAGAAAAGCAGTCCCAAACTAAAAGCAAAATGTATGAAGATGCAAGGGAAAAAAATAATTAAAAAATTTTTAATGTCACATTTAGGAAATCCTACAGGATGGTGAGTTTTAGTATTGACCAGCCTCAATTTCATGCTTGTTACTTAGCTTTTCAAATTCTTCCTCTTCCTTCAAAGAAAGGGGAAACAATGAAGGTTCAAATAAATCATCTTCTCAGACCCCTATCTCAACTTGCCCTTCATAGTAATTAGTTCACATTTGCTGAATAAAATTCAGATGTTCAACAAACATGAGAAACCTAGAAGATCCCCTAAGCTAAGAGTTTGGAATTTTTATTATAAAGAGAAAATTGGTCTACTGAAGAACGTTAAGCAATAATAGGATATGAACAAATCTGTATTTCTTAGAGCCCACTCAGGCAAACAAGATAAAGAATGAACTGGACGGACGTGTTGGAGTCAGAGACTGGTTAGGGGACTGCTGCTGGAGAAGTGACAAAAACTAGCAGTTGATCCTGGAACAGATGTATTAGATGAGCACAGGCAGGCACCAAAATGTCAATCAAAAGAACTCTTTCTGACTACAGGTGGCGGGTTAAGAAAAAAGACAAGGATGACTCCTAAGTTTCTGGGCTGCATGACTTAAGAGTATATAGTGGTTCTGCTATCCAGATGGGATATCTAGAGGAATACACGATGATGTAAGAAAAAAGTCACCACTGGACATTAGGGGGACCATGAGATATACAAGTGTTTAAGGGACAATAATCTTAAACCATCAAAGGATGTTAAAACCCAATATTCCCCAGCCCATCCACCAGGAATACTGTCCTGGAAACCAGGTTCCAAGAAAGAAATGTTAGTGATGTCCCATGCTCCAGAGAGAATTGACTAAATGTAGATACTAGGAAATATTTACTAATCCATGTAAGAGTGGTTCACTGGAGTTGTGAACAGCAAATGCCAGACTGCAGCGGACTGAGGGGTAGGAGGTAAGAAAGGAAAAGACAGCAAGTATCTTTTCTAGATATTAAAGCAAGCTCCTAAATATTTGCTTAATTGCCTCCCTTCTCTATGGCTAGAAATTTATAAATCTAAATATGGTTAGAAATTTATTCTATTACCTTTTAGACTATCCTACAGCAAATTATCACAAAACAGTATCACAGACAACTGCTGAATAAACTCACATTATGTCCAATAAGATATTTCCTGCTTACTTTTAAGAAATTATCAACCAATCAACATCACTAATGGACAGTTTCTACCAAATAGTTGGTTGAAAAGTTCCCAAATACCTTTAATGATGCTCAAGTACAAAATAACTTTGTGTAAAATGTTTCTTCACCTGAGTGTACATTCAATCCAAATACAGTGATACAAATGTGACTAACAGGACAGATTTAAATGTGATTTGCAAAGTTTAGAATACATGAGGTGTATCCAATGGACCAGATATTAGAAATGTGACAACCTAAACAAAAACAAAATTGGACTGAATTATGTGGGAAACCAGCGTTGAGTCAAAACATCCTTTCATTATTACATACTGATTTTGTAGGTCACCCTTGGTGTTTTCTATATTGCTATACAATTTAGCCATGTAATCTCCTGTAAAATGAATAGTCACATCACTTAGCCTTTCCAAAAATGATGCTTCCACAATATATGAGAAACTAAATAAATACTACCTACTATGAAATACATAAATGAAGCATAACCTTCAAAATTAGAATACTTAACAATACCATCCCACACTGCACACTGTGCTGTGAGCATAAATAATACGCGCTTTTTTTTTTAAGTTTCTAATTAGGATGTGACACTTGAAATGATTTTGGCTCAAAATCTAATTCTACTGAATGGCACCTCTTCCCAGTTATACATTTTTTTCTCATTTACAAGGCCCAAACATTATTTGTTTGTAACAGGCTTATTTTTTTGCTTCAGGTAAACTGAAGTCAAATAAAAACTCAGTTCTGCTTTTAAACTGTGCACATAAGCAAAATACCCATACTAATATCCATACTATTCCAAAACTAGTCAATTCTCAAGTATGCACTTAACAGAAGACAGAATTTATCCACTGAGTGTGTGTGTCTCTCTCTCTCTTATTTTTAAGAGTTTATCTAACAGAGCAAGAGAGAAAAAAACCCAAGCAGGGGCAGCAGCAGAGGGAGTGGGAGAGGGAGAAGCAGGCACCCTGGGATTATGAACTGAGGGGAAGGCAGACACTTAACCAACTGAACTACCCAGGCCCCCAATTCTCCTTTCATTTAGTTCTCTCTATGGCATTAAAATGCTTTAAAAAAAGAACATTCCAGATCTCAAAACCTTTCTTTCCTCTAACCCAGCAGTGAGGCCAGAGGATAAGTAGGAGTGGGACAGGTGAAGGATGGAGAGAAAGAAAATGGGATGTGTACCACCTAAAGCTCCAGTTCAGCAACTGTTAAGAATTCAAAGTAGGGAGAACAGAGTGAGCGATGAGGTGGGTAGAGATCAGATGCTCAGAGCCCCTATTCCAAGCGAGGGATGTGGGATTTTAAAAAGTAAGGATGGTAAATGAAAGTCAAATCTATATAACTTCAATAAATCTGTTAACAGTTTGGCTAGACATTGGCAATATAACAAAGATATCTCATTCTTAATTGGTTTAGGACACTTTCTACATTAACTCAGCTGTCTGGGTGTTTAAGAAGCAGGACATTTGGGGTACCTGGGTGGCTCAGTGGGTTAAAGCCTCTGCCTTCGGCTCAGGTCATGATCCCAGAGATCTGGGATGGAGCCCCACATTGGGCTCTCTGCTCAGCAGAGAGCCTGCTTCCTTCCCCTCTCTCCCTGGATTTCGGCTACTTGTGATCTCTGTCTGTCAAATAAATAAATAAAATCTTAAAAAAAAAAAAAAAGGGCAGGACATTTTAAAACACTGCAGCCTTTAAAATGAGGCAAATTTGCATACTTCATGGATTAATTAGAATGAAACAGCTTTCCTAACCTTCATTCAGCGCTTTATTTAAAAATTGTATTTCGAGGGGCGCCTGGGTGGCTCAATGGATTAAAGCCTCTGCCTTCGGCTAAGGTGGTGATCCCAGGGTCCTGGGATTGAGCCCGCCATCAGGCTCTCTGCTCATCAGGGAGCCTGCTTCCCTTCCTCTCTCTCTCTGCCTGCCTCTCTGTCTACCTGTGATCTCCTCTCTGTGTCAAGTAAATAAATAAAATCTTTAAAAAAAAAATTGTATTTCGATACTCTGTAGATGTAGAACTAATCTAATCACAAACAACCTATCTATCAAGAAAAAGGAAAGATGCACAAACACTTCAAAGCTACTTTTCAAAAACTAAGAAAATTAAATGAAATATCCATGCTGGATAAAAAGATACGGCTTCTAATAATTTTCAAGACAACTGGAAACAATCTGTGAGTTATTTACATATCTGGATTGAAGACGATGATCAATATTAGGTTATAGAGGATCACACAGCTATGCATGTCAGCAAGTGTTGAATTTTGAAATCCAAAGGAGTCAAAGGGCAGAAGTGCAAGCAAATTTCAAAATATGCATTCTTAACATTGTCCTGCAACCACGACATCAAAAGGTGTACCTATACTCTGGCAAGTGACTGACTTGGAGTTGACTCTTAACCCCAACATATTTAAGTTAGGTCTCAAAATTTAAACAAAGATGAAGTGTTATAAGTGATCAAATGTGTGACCTCCCGCCCACTTTTAGAAGTTTTATACTGACTACATGCCTTGCTCTTCATCAATTTATTAATATGGTGACACTTCCTGACATGAAATTAACTAAAAGGTGAGGTCACTATTATTTATCAAAAATCCCACTTTAAAAATCAACTCAATGACATGTTCATATTAAACCTAAACTGCATGTTAATTTAACCACCACTGATCATTTCTTGATTTTGAATACTGGTAACATCTTGGAAGTGAGTCTAAGATTCATCTGTTTGACTGGGGTTTGTCCTGTGGGAATGAAATGCCCATAGGGGATCCTACGTGCTAGAGCTATCATATAATCTCTCCAAAAAACAAAACCAAAAAAATTCCTAAAGATTGCGTATCTGTAAAGAAAAAGGAGAGAATGAATGGTTTCTGAGTTCTCTCCTGTATTCTCCACATTTAGGACTACTGGTAAACAAAACCGGACCTTAAAAAAATAAACAACCCACATCAATAACTACACTCTACCAAAAACTTCCAAGGCAAATGGAAGTGCACTTCAAAAGATAAATGACATATCCCTAAGTCTTCCTGCCATTAGGTGCTCTCCTTGCTACTGAGCCTGTACTGTGTCACCAGAATTAGTTTTCCCCCTTTCCCTGACCATGTCATTCTCTTGCTCGTAAAAGCTTTATCCTGATGGTAAGAAATGTCAAACTCCTTACTATATTTCTGTCTTTTCATAATAGGACACCAAAATCGTTTCCCACCTGTCTCACATGAAAACATAACACCGTAGTCTGCGTTCCAGTCACATCAGAACCGCCTTTATTTGTTCCACCTGAAACACAAATACTCTTCCAACTTTCTCTACTTCTTTAAGTTATCTTCAAGTTCTCCTACCTCTGTTCAAATACACTTTCTGAAGTTTTCCCTCAGTTCTCCAACCTCACACTGTCAGAAAAAATCCCTATCCTCTACCTTTATCCCGACTTTTTAAAAACACTTATCAGACTACGACTCACAGGAAAATTGTGCGGACATGTGTACCAACCCCATCAGATCCTAAATGCTTTAAGAGCAAAAAGTACAACCTTGATTCATTTTTACAATTCCAAGTGTCTAGCAATTGATGTTTGGTAATTAACGTTTATTGGCTGAAATAAGAGAAAGACACACCAAATGACAACAGTGACTACTCAACTCGGGAATCACATAATTTCAAAATGCTTAAAATTTAACTCATCACAACCCCTCCCCCCACCACCATCCAGACACAAATACTTCACTTCCTACGTTTGCTATCTTAGAAAATGGCAACCTCACCAATCCAGCTGCCCAAACTTGAAACTTGGGAATTACCCTTGATTCCTCTATCACAACATCCTAACATGTAATTAATCACTAAGTTCTGCTGGTCACCCACTTTCCTCAAATCTTTTCACAGCTTTCCATCTACTAATTCAGGCCACCCTCATCACAGCTGGAATCCTAAAACAGCCATCTCTCTGGTCTCCCTATTTAATATTTTTCTCTGTTCCTTTGCAAAGCATTCCTCACTTTAGTCAATCATCAAGATGTAATTATGTCCCAACCATTTAAAAGAGCTAAAACAAGGAACCTGGGTGGCTCAGATGGTTAATCATTTGCCTTCGGCTCAGGTCATGATCCTGGGGTCCTGGGATCGAATCGCACATGGGCTCCCTTCTACTTGGGAGAGCTTGCTTCTCCCTCTGCCTCTGCTTCTCTCTCATGAATAAATAAATAAAATCTTAAAAAAAAGAAAAAAGAGCTAAAATGGGCGGCTCAGTGGGTTAAGCATCTGCCTTTGGCTCAGGTCATGATTTCCGGGGTCCTGGGACCAAGCTCCGCATTGGGCTCCCTGCTCAGTGGGGAGCCTGCTTCTCCCCCATTGCGCACGTGTTAATCCAAGTGTTTTCTGGCAATAAATAAATAAATAAATAAATAGATATCTTTTTTAAAAGCGCTAAAATGGAAAAGTCTAAACTCCAAGAAGAATTGTAAGCCAAGCATAACTGGCTCTGTGCTTACCTATATGGTTGTATCTCTGGCTATTCCACCCCTCCACCCCGGTCAGAAGGAAATTAATAGGTTTCCTGAACAGGCCATACTCTTGTTCCCAGCCGGGGCGCACTCTTACTAATCCTATATTCTATCCTTCAGATCTCAGGATCAGACACCAATTCTTCAAAGACAGCCACCAGAGGAACAGTAGTTACAGCTTATAGGCCCTCCTGTGTCTCTCTCTGTACATGGTACTTCACAAACATAATGCTGGTCAGTCTTAAATATCACTCTCATCCCCTTATCTATGAGCTACGTACAGAAAGGAAGGGTCCATGTCTGTCTTGATTAACAGAGTATTCCCTGCACTGAGGAGAAATGCCTAGTATACAGAAAATGTTGGTCCAATACAGATGAATGCCAAGTTGTCAACTCTTCTAAGCCAGTATTTCAAATTGTGGGTCACAAGCCAATAGCAGGTCATGAAATCAATATGGTGAGTCACAAACAGAACTTAAAAAAAAATAATAGAAAACATCAGAGTATGTTACAGGTAGTAAGGGAAGTAGTTTGTCCACTTGTTGAGGTAGGGGCTCTAGTTCTCCATGTAAAATGTAGTTCTTATTGGGTGTGGTCAAAAAAATTTGAAAAGCACTGCACTGTCCTTTTCTTCTCCCCCTTCCTTTTTAAGAAACTCTTTTAAGACCCAGGGATAAGCAAACAGAAAATAGAAAAAAATAGTGTTTAATCACACAGTTCTTTAGCAAAAAGCCATTCTAACTTGAGCATTTCTAGTAAGAACAATCTTTCTGATTTCTCACTATGCTTTTAATACTTCATTTCCATCTTAATTACTTACATATACAAAACACCCTGTATGACAGGACATAGAGTACTGCTACTTTTAGTCTCAGCTACTGTATTCTTACACTGTTCAGAAAGTTAATCTTTGAGCAGATTGGCTAACTGTATCATAAGCTTTACTTCTGAGACTACTACTCTCTGGGGGCACCTGAGTGGCTCAATGGGTTAAGCCTGTGCCTTCGGCTCAGGTCATGATCTCAGAGTCCTGGGATCGAGCCCCAAATCGGGCTCTCTGCTCAGCAGGGAGCTGCCTCCCCCTCTCTCTCTGCCTGCCTCTCTGCCTACTTGTGATATCTCTCTGTGACAAATAAATAAATAAAATCTTTAAAAAAAAAAAAAAGACTACTACTCTCTGAACTTCATGAACTTGGCTTTCTCTTTATCTAATCTATCTATAAATCCACTAAAAAATCTTTACCACTGCTTTGTCGTTGCTATATATTTAGCCAGTAAGGTTAAAAACCATCAACACAATGAGCATATTACTACACTGCAGCAAGCACTCCATCCTAAACATTTGACAAAGAGAATTTTCTTTTATTCCTCATCATAATCCTGTAAGGTGGGTAATACAGGTGAGGAAGCTGAGAAAAAGAGGTTAAGTAATTGGCCCAAGGTTGACAGTTCATAATAAAGTCACATCTGGGATCAGAAATCTGGTCTCTCTAAAAACCCCTTTTCTTAAGCATTCACTTTTTTTCAGGAGTTTTAGTTTTTCTTTCTCTTTCTCAATTAAATTACTCCTAAATGCTTTTTGAAGCATTTATAAAATAAGATCTATATCTTAAAACAAAGGATATCTTAACTGTTCAGAAGAAGCTTAACACCTTAAAATTCATTCCCTTAAACCTATGAGAACTAGGCAATAAAAAATTTCCTACCAAAATTTCAGAAGAAAACTAACACCCATCACATGAAAAAATCATCTGTAAAATTCAATGTTTTAAAAATTTGTACACTTGGTATAATTTAAGTTTTAACCTGCCCATTAATTTCTCTAGTATGTCTGCCACACTAAAAAATTCAACTTCAGAAATTCTCGAAGAGGAAACCCTAAAATCACCAAATACACACGAAACAAGCATATCTTACTTTTCTATTAATTGTTGGCTGCTATGAATTGGCAGAACAGCTCCTGAGCTGTTTTTGTAAATACACCAGAAAGAGGTATTTTACACTCCCACTTGACTGTGCAACGTTCTTCCTACTCTTTTTTCCCCTTTCCTATTTACCACTTAACGTCCCTACAAACACCACCAGGCACTAATTTTCAACTTCTTGTTTCAATTTTTCTCGCTTTTTATAGAACAGACTAAGGAGAAGGTGGAAAAGCAAAGTAAAACAGAAAATAATGCAAAAAGGCAACCAAAAACAGAAACTGTTTCCTTCCTCTCCATTATACATTCACTGGACATGCCAATACATTCCTTACATCTGTGACAGACAAAGAGTCTCTGCTGGATGGGGCACCTGGGTGGCTCAGTGGGTTAAGCCGCTGCCTTCCGCTCAGGTCAAGATCTCAGGGTCCTGGGATCGAGTCCCGCATCGGGCTCTCTGCTCAGCAGGGAGCCTGCTTCCCTCTCTCTCTCTCTGCCTGCCTCTCCATCTACTTGTGATTTCTCTGTCAAATAAATGAATAAAATCTTTAAAAAAAAAAAAAAAAGAATTTCTGCTGGAAAAGGGCACCCATACTGTATGTAACACGTATGCTGTTTACAATTTAACAAAAGTCACTTTATCTATCAATCATATATAGCCTTCTTGAAGACCTACCTATTAAATGAACTTCCAAAGCCTTGAGAATAGGCAACTGCCAGAGTTCAAGGCACTTAATAAAATGTTTTGCAACATAACACTGAGGTCAGCAATACCTCATTGGACCAAGGAGCCATAACTGAAAAACCCCAGGAGAACTCTAATATAAACATGCACGCCTTAAAAATTAAAATTAAAACACAGTATCATAGGCTTAAGAGCTGAAAAGAAATGGCCTCCACCAAAAATATTCTGGTTAGGATAATAAACCATTAATCCACAGTAGTGTTTTGAGAAAATATAAATGACATTAAAAAAAAAAAATCCTTGCCACTTCCCTATTATGCACATTAATCTAGTGGTCAAAATGAAATATTATATATATTAAATATTACATATACTATCTGCCCTATCTGTTCCTTTGAAATGAAAAACAGGCATAAAATCCAAGCCGATTCTGACACGAGTACACAGTAGGACTACAAAACTGCTACCAAGACCAGAAAGATCCTTATTTAACATGCCAGATCCTCACAATATCTGCCACCTTTCCAGAGTCTGTTCGTTCAGTGCATATAGCATTAAGTGTTTACAAAGCGATTACAGAACATACCCAGTGAACAATGAAAGCAACTGTATCATCCTCATCAAGCCCATCACTCAGATTATTACTAGAAATAGGTTAAAAAAATATTTTCAGGACTTACCTGTTAACTTTCCTGGTCAGTAATTTTACCAGAATATTTTTACAAAAGGCTTTCACCATCTTTTTTTGGGTGGAGGACACGCAGTCATTTGATTTATCAAATAGTTCTGATCTAACCATACCAAGTTAAATAAAATTTTCAATGAGTCAAGTACAAATACTGAAACAGGAACACAAAGATGCAAAAGCTAAAAAAATGTGTCTTCCCATTCCAACACATAAACTTTAACTTAATTCAAGTTATTTGAATCAATCCGGAATGTTTTAGAAGAATCCTTGACTTCTCATAAAGAAGTCATTTTTATTCTGCCATCAGTGGCTAACCGAAAAAATCCAGAAGTTGGAATTTAAACGTTAATTTGGTAACACATTAGTATATCAACCAACTGGATTCCAGTTTTCCTTCCTGTAAAACGGGCACATGCCAACACTCGTGGTAGGTCCGCTTACACTACTAAAATAGCAAGACCTAATCATTACAAAAATAAAATAAAAAGTTTCTGATGGCTAGCACATTGGGATCATTTTGATCCAGTTCTAGATAAAATTCTTAATCAATCACCAAAAAACAACTTACTTTCACATTTATAAAATACCCAGGTAATAACTCAAAAGTCAAAAAGTAGCAATGTTTTGAAAACTTCAAGTTTTAAGAAGTGAGGTGTGTCTGTTTAAAGTTCCCTGCCAACTTATACTACACACTGTTGGCTGGGGGGGAAAAAAATCACCAACTTCAATTAAGTTCATAATGAGACAGTATTTTCTTTATAACTCCCTCACTCACTCTCTCCCTCCATCCCCCGCTCCCCGGCCAAAACCCAGACTGATTAGGATTAAAAACTGACACCAAAAAATTCCTAGAGTACAATCTTAATTGTGGCAGGGGGATCAATTCTCATCACAAAATTTAGAGAAAGGTAACTAATACTAAGATAAACCCTTAGTACTAAAATTGAGTTCATCTCAAGGTCGAGAGTTTTTTACTCTAAAAACCCACTTGATACATTTAGGACTCTCTTAATTATCCAAAGATATTTCAAGTAGCGAAGCAGTTTTTGTGTCGAAGCAGTTTTTGTGTACTAGACAGGTGAGACACTACTAAAATGAGTTAGCTAAAGTTGCTAAGTACACAGATCAAATAGGAAAGCAGTAGTGCACCTGAACAGAGGTACCTGAACAAGAGAGCACAGCTTTCCTTTCAGGCCTTGCATTTCTCTAAGACTAAGCTGCTCAAATCAGGGGTCATCAAAGTGACACATTAAAGTTTTTTCTACAACATCCCAAGTGACTACTGAACTCAAATGTAAAATTCATTACTACAGTACACAAAAATTAAAGTAGCAAAAACATACAGACAGAAATATGTCTAAAGGTGATATGAAAATCCTTCGGAACATTTTAGTAAGTGCAAAGAAATAGGATACTCGATATGTGTAACAGTCCTGAGGAAAAAAGGCAAGTAAGAGAAAAAAAAAAAAACCTGTGAAGAATACAGAAAGTTCAAGGAATAAGAATAGATCAAAGTTCTTGCATGGCCAATTTTACAAGTCTGAAGTAGAAAACTGCAAAAATCTTCAATCTGCAGTTATCTTAAACTCATGACACATTTTTCTTATAAAAGCAAAGAATCCAAAGCATTTGCCACACATCCTTACATTTTCACCCTGAGAGACGAAGCCTACTTAGAAACATACTTTAGAAGTTCTCTACAAACTCATAGGGTACATTTAACTCCATTATGCACTCTCACTGGCAGATGGAGGGATGACGTTGAGTTAAAGAGATGCTCCGTAGTAAGGGGGAACATCTTGTGGACTGTCAGATGGCCAGCCATTCTTCCCTCTTCATTATCCTGGCACCTCAAACAACTACGAGAGCAAAAGAGAAGGTCGGTGGCCATCAGGACAGCACCAAACTAATTATAAGGAGGGAATGATGGAGGGAAGTCTCCCTGAATTTCCCTTGACAAAAGGGTTGGTCCACAACTGAGTGAAGTTAAGAATGGCTGAGCTTTTTTAAGCTCAACTATGGATCCCCAAGTATGTTTAAAACATAAAAAAGCAAAACCACACAAATACAGAACCTAATGCACATTTGAAACTTTTGTACGATCAGTTTACGTTTGCAGTTCATGACTGGGACCCTTACAACTCCTAATTTTGATTTCCAAGTACATAACTTCACACAATTGGTTATCTCCACTGCCCCCCCGCCGAAAGTGAGTACAAACAGCAAAGAAAATGCCTCTGCTCTCCCCCAACCTAAAACCCCAGAGTTTCAGACATTTTAGTTTCACACCAAAGAAATGGAAGATGTAAAATGAACTGCGCTCCATATTGATTCTTAAGGCAAATAAAAAAGGGGGGGAGGCTAGGAATGGGAGGTAAAATAATTCGAACCAAATTTCAGGTTTGACGTTAAACCTAACGTCAAACCTGAAATCTTGGGTCACACATACACACAAATAAAATCGAGATTTTTTTTAATACTCTCATCCTCAACGGAAAAACCTGTTCAAAAAAGAGAAAACCTTGAAAAGGAAGAGTGGAAAGTAGAGAAAACAGTAAGTGCAATAGAGGAGAAAGGATTCGCAATTCCTCATTTCTCAACAACAAAAAATTCAAAGCAAAATTGCATTAAAAAAGCCCTTACACACAAATGCACTGGCATTTCAAAAATTAAACTGCATGGGAGCAACAATAAAGGCTATTTCCATAGCACCACTCAAGAGCTCTAATTCCAGAACACACATCTATATGACATAGTGTTGCAACCAATGTATTAGGAAGCAAAGAAAATGGTTGGGCTACTGGACGTCTTCGACCAGCTCATTCAAACACCTTTGAAATTAATGAAGAAGCAGAGAACTAAGAAAGAAAGAAAAAGGAAGAAAATATGGAAGAAGAAGGGTGCACGGAGCAAAAAAGATTAAGGGGGATGTGGAAGGCCAGGGCTCCCGGGACTAACCTGTGCCATCGCTGGCCGACGCCGAGAGGGCCGGAGATGAGAGTTTAGGCCGCTTGGCTGAAGGCGGCCCCGGTTCCACCACATTCTCGGCCATTTTTAATTCTTTCGGAGATACAAGCGAGGAAAACGAGAATCCTCGGGAAATCTCTTCTTGGGCCAGGGCTCCCCGCCCCGTTCCCTGGGGTGGGCTCGGGGGGCTCCGCCGGCCCCCGAAAGGGGTGGGGGAAGTTCCTTTTTCTCTTCGCTGGGTCGCGGTGGCTGGAGAGGGATGCCGACTCGATAAAGGTAGGGGCAAGTGCGAGGGGCCGGGCCTGGGCCCAGGCCCGGAGGAGGGCACAGGAACACAAATCCGCCGAGCGCGTCCGCTGCGGCGAATTCCCGAGAACTCGCGGCTCTAGAGGCGCAGTCCCCGGCCCGCCACGGCCGGCCCCTGCCCAGCCGAGGTCTCTCGGAGCTCCGCCGCCGCCATCAGCCTCTTCCTCCTCGGCGCTGTCCTCCTCCTTCTCATCGCCACAAGGAGGCGGGGGCGAAAAGGGGGGAGAGGAGGAGGCGACGAGAGACACTCACCTCCTCCCGGTGCCCCCTCCCGGACCTGCGCCCCCACCCTCCGAGCCCTCCTCCTGCCGCCGCGCTCCGCGCCGCCGCCGCACCGGCCCCTAATGGCCGCAGAGAGCTCGCCCGAGCCGAGAGCCAGGCTGGCGCCGCCGCCTCACATCGCGCGGCGGGCGGCGGAGGCGCGGCGAGGACGCCGGGCGCGGAGCTCGCCGGTCCAGAGGGCCGAGGGGGCCGGGCCGAGCAGCGCCGCCCGCCCGCGCCGACGCCGAGCCCACCGAGGAGGCCCCGCTCCGGCGGGCGGCGCAGGCGGCCTCTCCTCGCGCCGCGCTCTCCTCCTTCGCCCTCCTCTCCCGCGGCACAGAAATAAATACGGCCGCCGCTACGGCCCCCACCCCCGGCGGCCAGGTGCCGGGAGCGCCCGCCCCCCGGGGCTCGGCTCGGGGCCGCCCTCGGCGGCGGGCGAAGGCGCCGCGGGGCGCGGGGTTATGTAATGGTCCCCCCTAGGCGTCGACGCCGGCCCGGCTGCCGGGCCGCGGTGGGGGTGTGTGCGGACGGGAGGGGGCTGGGGTCGCCTCAGCCCGTGCGCCCCGGGCCCCCTGCCACTGTCTCGGCCCCTGCCGCCTCTCTTCGGCCCGGCTCGCCTCCGCACTCTGGCTCCCGCAGTTCGCACTCAGCCCGGCGTCCCGCTTGCCCACTCTCGCCCGCTCCCTCTCGCCCTCTCTCCCCCCCAGCCTAGCACACAAACAAGATGGCGGCTGTTGTTTCTTCCCTCTGCCGAATCCTCCTTACAGGCTAGCGGTAGCAGCGGCGGCCGGAAATGAGCCAAGGGGGGGTGAAAAAAAGGGGAGGGGTTGGGCCTCCGGAGGGAGGTGGCGAGGGGGCGGGGCCTGGGCCCGAGCCGCTCACACAATGGGGGAAGAGGACCCGGGGGCGGGGCCAGTTCCAATCACGGGATCCGCCCAAGGCCCCAACACGGTTGGCGCTTCCGCAAACTCCCCCGGCGTCACCCGGTGGCTCCCTTTAAAGGGGAGGACTTGGCGGCAAGGGGGGGGGCTCGGGGGCCGACTCGGGATCTATTTTCAGTCGGTGGACACTTGCGGGGGAAGGTGCCTGGGTTGGGTCTCTGCGTAGGGGACCGGTGGGAACGGGGAGTGACGGAGCCCGGGAGCTGCACTGGGGAAGGCGCCAGGTCACGGCGCAGGTGGCCGAATAGGAGCGCCGTGGGGATGGCCCTGCGTCCCGGGTCCTTGGGCGGCCAGTCTTCCGAACCCCAGTGGATTCAACCAGGCAGGGGGTACCCCGTCGTCGGCCAGTGTTTCTGGTGAGAGACCCAGTGCGTCCTCTCTCCTCCATCTCTCTCCCAGAGGGAACGGTTCACATCCAAAAATTCACACTGATTATGAGTTGTTTCCCTTTTCTCCAAATTTTACACTTTGTTTTACAATAAGCCTATATTATTTTGATAATCAGGAAACAAAAATCACAGTGGTGGGAAGACGCTGTAGGACCAGACCTAAATTCGCTTCTAGCCCACCACGTGTCCGCTTGCCCCTACCAGGTACCTCTTTCACCAAGGGAGACGAATTATTTTTCTGAATACAGCTGAGATCTGAGGACATTTTATGCTGGTACTTTTCCCCCACCCCCAGTAGGCTAGTTCAATAAAAGAGGTACGTTTAGGTAGTGCCTTAAAGATAATGCAGATACGGAAAAGGGCAAAAACGTAATGTGCTAAAGATAATCTAAGCTTGGACAAAAGCAAAATGTAACTAGGGAGGAAAATTCTTGAATATAAATAAAGTGTGTGCAAAACATAGTTTTGCAGAGGAGGGCCTTGCCAGCATGCTTTCACATTCCTACACATTATGGGATTCCGCTGTGTTTGGCCTTGGGTAAATTGGTACTTGAGGAGGTGGCAAGGTTGTTAGTGTTCCCCAAGGAAACCCCCAAACCAGTATCTATGGAGATAGTTAAAAGCTTTTTCACATATTTCAAATCTCATTGCTCCTTAGTTGGTGTGTGCTTATTGTTGAATTCACGTTGGTGGTGGTGGTGGTTTGCTCTTTAAAGTGAATGGGGGGAGTAAGAAGCTAGCAGAGATGATATCCGTGGAGCAACTCAGATTACCAACAAGGATGAGTTCTGTCCTGTGAAGTTCAGGCCTAATTCACCACAATCAAAGTAGAAAAGCAGGTAAATTGAAAAGGTGCTTTAAGAAAGTTGGTTTTGGATGGATTCAGCATGTGCGACTAAGGTCAAAATGGGCCTGCAGGAATGATTCAATTATTTCTGATAGTTTATACCCACCTTTGCAGTAAAGAGGACATAGGAAAGAGATGTGGACAACACCTGGAAACCTGACTGGTAGTTTTCTTCTGGAAGGTTGCTCACCCAACTTTTTGAAGAGTTTCTGACCTTCGGAAAAAGATTTGCCTCGTTTTGCCAAGGATTCAACCTGAATTTAAGCAGCATTCAAACATAACTGGCCTGCCTGGCCAAAAGTACCTTAGGACTAGGTAAAGGAAGCCTATCCAAGAAGATCTGAGGACCATCTCATGAGAAAATTCTGCAAAAAGGAGAATCAGGAGCCATGGACCTGCCCAGAGGGAAGGCTCCACAGTAAACAGAGTTCTCAGCCTCCTGCTCCTTCCCGGGATTTGTGCCTCGGGGTGTTCACCCAGGACCTGGAGTCAGCAGCATTGAAGAGGGCTGGAGAAATGAGCGAGGGTCCCACGAATGCAATCAAGATGAGACTTCAGTGGCTCCTGGGTTGGCCAGTTGTTAAGCATCTGCCCGGCCTTGGGCTCCCTGCTCGATGGGACTCCTGCTTCTCCCTCTCCCGCTTCCCCTGCTTGTGTTCCCTCTCTCGCTGACTTTCTGTCAAATAAAATCTTAAAAAAAAAAAGGGGGGGTGCGCCTGGGTGGCTCATTGGGTTAAGCCTCTGCCTTTGGCTCAGGTTATGATCTCAGGGTCCTGGGATTGAGCCCCACGTAGGGCGCTCTGCTTGGCAGGGAGCCTGCTCTTCGCCTCCCCCGCCCCTGCCTGCCTCTCTGCCGACTTGTGATCTCTCTCTCTGTCAAATAAATAAATAAAATCTTTTTTAAAAAATGAGACTTCAGATAGTTTCAAAAAAGCAAAATGGAATGATCACTCTGGATTATATATACCTTAACCAAATGAAAATTTGCACCAGTTGTGCAGTGCTATGTGTGGATTAAGGGTGTGCACGAAGAAGGAATTGTCAGTCACAAACTGGTAGGTGCGAGGGGGTAGGAGAGGGAGCCACAGAAGAGAGCAGAGACTGGCAGGTAAGAACATGGGCACTGAAGGCTACCAGGCCTGGGGTTAAATTCTGGCTGTCACTTACCAGCTGTGTGACGTGGGCAGGCTCCCAATCTGTAAAATGGATTTCTTGATTGGACCTACTTTACTGTGAAGATTAAACAAGATAATTTAGGAATAATGTTTACCCCCAATGTCTGATACATAGTGTCACCTTAGCTGTTTCCAGTCATTCATTCATTCATTCATTTTTTTTTAAAGATTTTATTTATTTATTTGACAGAGATCACAAGTAAGCAGAGCAGCAGGCAGAGAAAGGGGGAAGCGGGCTCCCTGCTGAGCAGAGAGCCCGATGTGGGGCTCGATCCCAGAACCCTGGGATCATGACCTGAGCCGAAGGCAGAGGATTAGCCCACTGAGCCACCCAGGCGCCCCTCCAGTCATTCATTCTAAAATTAGATTAAAAAGGGCTATTCTAGGGGCGCCTGGGTGGCTCAGCGGGTTAAAGCCTCTGCCTTCAGCTCAGGTCATGATCTCGGGGTCCTGGGATCGAGTCCCACATCGGGCTCTCTGCTCAGCAGGGAGCCTGCTTTCTCCTCTCTCTCTCCGTCTGCCTCTCTGCCTACTTGTGATCTGTCTGTCAAATACATACATAAATAAATAAAAATATTTAAAAAAAAAAAAAGGGCTATTCTAGGGGCGCCTGGGTGGCTCCCCACCCAGGAAGGGAAGAATGCCTCAGGAACTTGGGTTCCTTCTGCAAATACGAGTGGGGACCGGCTATGAAAGTGGCTGCATATCCATTGCAAGTAATTATTGATTTGCACACTCTTCCAAAATGTTAACAGCGTTTACGAGAACACATTTTTATCTATATCATACATTTAATAAAATCTGTTCTTGAAAAAAATTTTAGTAGCCAATATTGGCAAGGATGTGGAGAATTGGTGTTTCTATACAATGTTAATGGGGAAAGAGCTTGGAACACATGTTTTAGGTTCACAGTATTACACTTAAAGATTTTGAAAATCCCAATATCTCGAGGATGAATTCTGCAAGTGCAAAGAGATGGATATGAAAACATTTTTTTTAAGATTTTATTTATTTATTTGACAGAGATCACAAGCAGGCAGAGAGGCAGACAGAGAGAGAGGAAGGGAAGCAGGCTCCCCGCTGAGCAGAGTGCCCGACGTGGGGCTTGATCCCAGGGATCATGACCCAAGCCGAAGGCAGAGGCATTAACCCACTGAGCCACGCAGGCGCCCCTATGAAAACATTTCTTGCAGCATTATAATAGTTCCTCTCCCCACTCCCAAAGGTTAATAAACCACCAGGCCCAGCCGGTCTCTAAGTGAATGTTAAAAACAGTAACAACAACGAGAAACCCCAACTGTGGATTATGATTCCACTTATATACGCTTATGAAAGTACTCAGATTCACAGAGACAGAAAGAAGGGTGGTTGCCAGGGGCTGAAAAGAATGGGAAGATGCCATTTAACAGGTAGAGAGTTTCAGTTTGGTGAGATTAGAAAATTCTGGAGCCGGATGGTGGTGATGGTTGCATAGGTGTGTGAATGGACCTAATGCCACTAAACTGTGCACTTAAAAATGGTTAAAAGCGGGGCGCCTGGGTGGCTCAGTCAGTTAGGTGTCGCACTCTTCATCTCGGCTCAAGTCATGATCTTAGCATCATGACATTGAGTCGGGTGTCAGGCTCCAGGCTCAGCTTGGAGTCTGCTTGGGATTCTCTCCTCCTCTCCCTCTGCCCCTCCCTGCTATGCACACTCTCACCCATGCACTCTCTCTCTCAAATAAAATCTTTTTTTTGGGGGGGGGGTGCCTGGGTGGCTCAGTCGTTAAGCGTCTGCCTTCGGCTTAGGTCATGATCCCAAGGTCCTGGGATCGAGCCCCGCATCAGGCTCCCTGCTCAGCGGAAAGCCCGTTTCTCCCTCTCCCACTCCTCCTGCTTGTGTTCCTGCTCTCGCTGTGTGTTTCTCTCTCAAATAAAATATTTAAAAAAGGGGGGGGTGGCGCTTGGATGGCTCAATGGGTTAAGCCTCTGCCTTTGGCTCAGGTCAAGATATCAGGGTCCTGGGATCGAGCCCCGCATCGGGCTCTCTGCTCAGCAGGGAGCCTGCTTCCCTTCCTCTCTCTCTGCCTGCCTCTGCCTACTCTTGATTTCTCTCTCCCTCGGTCAAATAAATAAATAAAATCTTAAAAAAAAAAAAAAAAGAAGAAGAAGAAGAAAAAGCCTGAATGATTCCTCTTTGCCATTAGCAAAGAAATGTGTTTCTTTGTAATGTGTAAGAAATGGCCCTTGTCTACCTGCCCCATTTCTCTCAAACTCCCTCCTTGCAGCAAAATGGAATCACTTCTGTGCTGCTTGTGATGTGTTTTCTCTTCGCACATATTCCTTCTGTCTGAAACAGTCACTACCCCACCCCCCTTTTTGCCACCTAATTCCCAATCACCTTCCAGGTCTCAACTTACACATCCCTTTTCCTGTAATGGCCTTCCTGATCCCTCAAATCCTGACTGCAGATGCCATCCCATGGCAAGAACCCTATACTTCCGAATTGCCTGTGTTTCGGCCTGTGTTATAGTCCTTGTTGGCCTTTCCCGGTGACAGCAGGTAGGGTGACCATGTTGTCCATCTCTCTCTCTCCCGGCTCCTAACTCAGGACCTAATGCATGGTAGGAACTCAACTCAACCATCTTGAACAAATGAATAGACACCCCTGATTTGCCAGGCTGGTCTCAGTGAGTCGGTCTCTTTGCCCATCCTTCTGCTGCAGTGACCAGGACACCATCTATCTGGCCCTGAAAAAGACAGTCTCTCTCACCTGTGCATCGGGTACCAGCCAATCTTCCTCTCTCCTGGAATCATGAATATCTTGGATTCTTTATAACATATTTTTTTTTTAGATTTTATTTATTTATTTGACAGAGAGACATCACAAGTAGACAGACAGACAGACAGACAGAGAGGAAAGCAGGCTCCCAAATGAGCAGAGAGCCCGATGCGGGATTCGATCCCAGGACCCTGAGATCATGACCTGAGCCGAAGGCAGCGGCTTAACCCACTGAACCACCCAGGCGCCCTCTTTATAACAGATTTTTATAACAGAAGGAGAATAAGTGCTTATATTCATTAATGATCTAGGAAACCAAGGCTCTAAAGCAAATAAAATGTCCTTCATGAGACCCCAAACTGAGGCAAAGGGAAGTCTTGAACTCAGGTTTTCCAACAGCCCATACAGGCCTCTTACCACTTAACCCTCAGGGCAGAAAGTGGGTCTCACGCTTTCTCACGCCTCTGGTACCCAGCACAGGAGCTGCTGCAGGATTCAAAGCCAATGAATGTCTGTTGAATGAATGAATAAAGGAAGAAGGAAGTTCTCTATAGAAACACATACTCAAACACACACATTCACAATTTTTTTTTTTTTAAGTATGTTCCGTGCCCAATGCGGGGCACAACGTGGGGCTTGAACCCATGACCCTAGAATGAGGACCTGAGCTAAGATAAAGATGTCAGACACAACTGAGCCACCCAGGCACCCTATCACAAAATCTTTTCTGTAAAATTAGAACACAGAGTGCCAAAGCCATAAAAGCAGCCATAGATTTTGTAACTTTCCATGTTGTTAGGCATGGTGCCCCACCATAAGGACTGAAGTGGGCTAGTAGAGCCTAACTACTAGTGAGCAAGAACTTGCAGTCTTGACACCCTGAACCAGCCTTTCCTGAGCATCTTCTCTGTGCCCAGCACTTTGCTGGGAACTGTGGATTCCAAGATGGAAGAGACACTATTCTCACCCCCTGGGCACACCATCTAGTTGGAGAGAAACCTCGTTGGATCAGTAGTTACCAGACAGAGTAGTGGAGGCTCTCTTAAGGCAAACAGGATGGATAATTCATGAGCGAAATACTTTGTCGCATCGGTGCCTGGGTGCTGCTTATGGAGGCTGGAGCACATGCTAATGAAAGGACCCAGGCAGCAGAGGATGCTGAAAGAGTGGCCTGGCCAGGCCACAAAGGACCATGTGTGCCATATTGGGAAGGCTGGACTGAGACCTGCTTTTTATTTGGAACTTGTGGTCGTTTGATCTACAAATTAGAATGTACAGCAATTCATTGGAATATTAAAATAGGTTAGCAGTATTAAAAATAAAAATCTGATTGACTTCAAGAAAAGAAAACCGTGACCTAAAATTTGGTCCTTTATATTCTAAAAGCGTTCTTCAAAGGATGGCAGAAAAGACAGACATGCAAATCAGATGTTTTCAATGCCTCGTACCCCTAAGCTGATGGTAACTATCGCCACAATGTGTGGGCCTATCAGACTGTGACTCTACCTAAAAGATCTCAAAATAGCTCTGCTCTGCTCTCTGCGGCAGGCAAGCGTCTGCTCTATTCGGCGGTAGCTCATTCTTTACTATTGTTGCTATGTGACAAACTATTGGCTCTCACTGTTAATCTAAGCCTGCCAGAGAAGGAGGGCGGGCAGAGGGCTTTGGGAGAAGCATCTTTCCTAGAATCCAACGTAACAAATGTGTCCTGAGAATTTCCTAGATACTCCCACGGTACCTTGTCCTGAAGATAGAGAAATCCAGTTCAGATCATTGAACATTTACCGAATAGCTCCTACATGGAGGCACTGTGCTGGGCTCCAGCAATGCAAAATTAAATAAAATTCACACGATTTCTGCCCTCAGTTTCTCACTGTCTAGTGGTAGAAATAGTCTCATAAACAGGAAATTATAATCTAATATTCAAGAGGCAATGATAGAGTCTTGGGTGTTATATGAGCACTCAGTCAGGTGCTTTAGATGTGTTCAGCTTTGGACATGGTAATGTGCTTGTGGGACACCCATACGGACATCTCCCCCAGACGGATGGACATACAGATCTATAAGGAAATCAGACACAGTCCTTGCCCTGGAGGGTATTGCTATTGAGTGAAAGAGACAGGAATGTAAATACAGAATCAATTACAATACTCACAATTACAATTTACACAAAGATGATGATACAACGACCTTGGCCTAGAAGTTCCGGTGTCCTTCTAGGAGACAGCCTGGGAGTGGAGTCTTAAATGACTGAGAGCGGCTATCCTGGTAAACCAAACCAAACCAAACCAAACCAACAAGCAAACAAAAGCAAAAAAGTCCAACATGAAACAATTGAAAAACACATTGTCCCTGTAATCCAGGCATAGGTAAAGGGAGGCACAGAAAATGCCATAAAGCCCAGACCCTACGCGATGGGCACGGGTGATCTGGTGTTGTGTCTTACTGGGGAGCTAAACGTGTGACATCACCTGGTGACAACTGATGTCCTGGGGTACTGAGGTCATTACAGGCATACAATGTAGCAAACCCAGTGTTCCACACACCGCCAACCTGAAAAACATCTCCTCCCCCTGGACTTCAGGTGCATCTCCATCAGACGTCGGTAGAATACTTGCCTTGACCTCCGACCGGCGGCCTCATTGCAGGTTTAGTCTTTGCACTACTCTTCTGACTCCTCTTGGCATAAATCAAAGAACAATTTCAAGATTGTGAGCTCAAGGCCCACATTGGGTATAGAGATTACTTTTTTAAAAAATCAACAAATAGGGTGCCTGGGTGGCTCAGTTGGCTAAGTGACTGCCTTTAGCGCAGGTCATGATCCTGGAGTTCCAGGCTCAAGTGCTGCATTGGGCTCCCTGCTCAGCAGGGAGTCTGCTTCTCCCTCTGACCCTCCCCTCTCTTGTGATCTTGCTCTCGCGTGCTCTCTCTTTCTCTCTCATTTTCTCTTTCAAATAAATAAAATCTTTAAAAAAATCAATAAGTAAAAATTTAAAAAGAGTTGGTGGTTTGGTAAACAAAGGGTTAATTTCTTTAATCCACAGAGCTTTTGCATGCGGTTAAGGGAAAAAAAAAATAGGAAAGAAAGTGGATGAAAAACCTCACCAAACAATAAACAGTGGTGGCTGACAAACCCTAAGGTGACTCCCCCAAATTCCCCCCTCCTGATGTTCCTGCCTCTGTGTAATCCCCTACCCTTACGTGTGGGTAGAATCTGTGACTTCTTCTAACCAATAGCAGTGGGAAAGGTGATAGGATATCACTCCCAGATCATATTGTGTCATATGAGACTGCATCAAGACTTAGCCAATTAGAGAATCAGAGTAAGAGGTTCTCCTTGCTGGCTTGATGGAGTAGGCAGCCATGTTGAGGAAGCCAAATGGCAAGAAACTGTGAGTGGTCTCTAGGAACTATAGGCCAATAGTCAACAACAAAGCTAGGGCCCTCAGTCATACCACTACAAGGAAATGAATTCTGCCAATCCTATGAATGAGCTCGGAAGCAGATTCTTCCCCATTCAAGCCTCCAGATGAGACGCAGCCCAGACGGCATTGTGATGGCAGCCCCGGGAGTCCCTGAGCTGAGGACCCACCTAAGCAATGCCTGGACTCCTAACTTGTATAAACTGTGAAATAATGAATGTCTGTATTGTTTAAGCCACAAATTTTTTAAAATTAAAGGTTTTATTTATTTATTGGACAGACAGAGATCACAAGCAGGCAGAGGAGCAGGCAGAGAGAGAGGAAGGGAAGCAGGCTTCCTGCTGAGCAGAGAGCCTGGTGCGGGGCTCGATCCCAGGACCGTAAGACCGTGACCTGAGCCAAAGGCAGTGGCTTAACCCACTGAGCGACCCAGGCATCCTTATATACACATTTTAAAGACAAAGCCAACAAGTGTGTAATCATCAGGCAGGCCACGAAATGAAATCTAGCCGATTGTTAGCAGCTCTGCCCATCGCTGCTGTGGCCTCTCCTATCGCATATCCATTGCTTCTCAGAAGCAGAATCACTACGCTGACTTCAGTCACCACCGTTTCCTTCCCTTTCTAATATAGTTTTCCCTCCCATGTGCGCATCATCAGACACTGTAGAATAGTTTCATCCATTTTTCACCTTTACATAAAGGAAGCCATTCTCTTCTTTTGTGACGTATGTGTTCAGCTCCACATTGTTAGGCCATGCTGCTGCCTGAAGGTGTGATTTGCTCGTTCTGTTGCTGTAGAGTTTTGCACTGTCTTAATAAATCACAATTTATTTTTCCATTTTACTATGGATGGACCTTTGAAGGCTTTTCATTTTTATTCTATGAGGAATAGTTCTGCTCTGAACTGAAGTACATGGGCAAGGCTCTCTCAAGATGTGTAAGTCCTAGGACTGGAATTTCTGGGATTTAGGGATTCCACAGTCCCAGGTTTTCTGAGCTTAACTCCTGCCAGAAGTGCTTGAGAGTTCCTGTCATCCCACTTGACTGACAACATTTGGTATTGTCAGATTCTAAATTTTATTTACTTATGTATTTATTTATTTTTAAGATATTTATTTGAGAGAGAGAGAGAAAACGTGAGTGGTAGGGAGGGACAGAGGGAGAGGGGGAATCAGGGCTCATGTGTGAATGACACAGTCAAGGATAGTCGGGGTAACACTGTTTATAAGAACAAAAGATTGAAAACAGCTTCAATCCCCAGTGGCTGAGGACTGTTTAAGTAATTTATTTATTTATTTTATCTATTTATTTGACAGAGGGAGAGAGATCACAAGTGGGCAGAGAGGCAGGGGGAAGCAGGCTCCCTGCTGAGCAGAGAGCCAGATGTGGGGCTCGATCCCAGGACCCTGAGATCATGACCCGAGCTGAAGGCAGTGGCTTAACCCACTGAGCCACCCAGGTGCCCCTGTTTAAGTAATTTATGATACAAATTTACAAGGGAACACTAATGCAGATTTTTTTTTTTTTAAGATTTTATTTATTTAACAGAGATAGAGATCTCAAGTAGGCAGAGAGGCAGGCAGGGGGAGGGGGAAGCAGGCTCCCCACTGAGCAGAGAGCCTGATGCGGGGCTCGATCCCAGAACCCTGAGATCATGACCCGAGCTGAAGGCAGAGGCTTAACCCACGGAGCCACCCAGGCACCCCTAACGCAGATTTTTAAAAAAGTTTTATGGAGACTGAAAAGGACTGTCTTCCAAGATACGTTGTTTTCTTTTTCTTTTTCTTTTTTTAAATATAGATTTTATTTATTTGTCAGAGAGAGAGAGAGCACAAGCAGGGGGAGAGGAAGGCAGAGGGAGAAGCAGGCTCCTCGCCAAGCAAGGAGCCCCATGTGGGACTCAGTCCCAAGACCTTGGGATCACAACCTGAGACAAAGGCAGACGATTAACTGACTGAGCCACCCAGGCATCCTGCAAGATATATTAAGAGAAATAATAAACAGGTGTCCTATACGGTGTATAATATACTACCAAAACCATAGTGAATATGCATATATACTTGTATTTGCATAGAATATCTTGGAAGGATCCTCAAGAAAATAGGAATAGTGGATGTTTGGGGAATGAGGGTGGAGGGAGATATTTTTTACTGTATGTTCCTTTGCACCTTTTGGATTTTCTACTAGTTACATGTATTATCTTTTTTTTTTTTTTTAAAGACTTATTTACTTATTAGAAAGAGATAGTGTGAGAGAGAGCATGAGCAGAGGAGAGAGGGAGAAGTAGGCTCCCCACTGAGCAGCGAGCCCAACATGGGGCTTGATCTTAGGGCCCTGGGATCATGACCTGAGCTGCAGGCAGAGGCTTAACCCACTGAGCCACCCAGGCACCCCACATGTATTACCTATTAAAAGTAAGTAAGATGGGGGTACCTGGGTGGCTCAGTGGGTTGAGCCTCTGCCTTCCGCTCAGGTCACAATCTCGGAGTCCTGGGATTGAGCCCCGTATCAGGCTCTCTGCTCAGCGGGGAGCCTGCTTCCCTCTCTCTCTCTGCCTGCCTGTCTGCCTACTTGTGATCTCTGCCTGTGAAATAAAATAATAATAATAATAATAAATCTTTAAAAATAAAAAAAAGTAACTTAGATAATTTAAAAATGTATGGAGTTTCTATTATGGAGCAGACCTGTGCTAATTCCTAGAGATATGGTGGTGACCCAAATAGAGACCCTGCCTTGTGGTGCTCCCAGTCCAGTGACAGGAGACGGTCACTAAAGCCATCATTGTGGTAACATGTGATGACTGCTAGAACAGGGGACATTGAGCCACAGCCCTCAGAGGTGAGCAGGCAGCCTGACATTTGTGTGGGAAGCAGAAAGAAGAGAAGAGGGAGCCAGCCCGTGGAGGGGGCTGGCAGAGAGCAGAGGTCCCGGCAGAGGAAACAGCATTTGTGGAGGGAGGGTAGAGTTCTGTCCATTTGAGGAACTGAAAGAAGTTCTGCTCAGCCGGAAGTCGACGCGAGCTGAGTCTGTTTTCAGAAAAAGCCACACTAGGACTATAGAGAAAGGATCGAAAGAGGGCAAGAGTGGAGCCCAGAAGACTGGTGAGGAAGCTCCTGTCGCCACTAGACAAGAGAGGACCAGAGGCTGGCTTAGGAGGGCGGCAGTGGGGACAGAAAGGATGGGACAGATTCAAGAGACGGTGAGAATGTAGAATCTACAAAGTTAGTGGTTGGATGATGGCTGAAGGAGGGGGAGGGTCATTATCATAGTAAAGACCAATATTTGAGGGGCGCCTGAATGGCTCAGTGGGTTAAAGCCTCTGCCTTCAGCTCAGGTCATGATCCTGGGGTCCTGGGATTGAGCCCTGCATCGGGCTCTCTGCTCAGCAGAGAGCCTGCTTCCTCCTCTCTTTGCCTGCCTCTCTGCCTACTTGTGATCTCTCTCTCTCTCTCCCTGTCAAATAAATAAATCTTTAAAAAAAAAAAAAAGACTAATATTTGGTAAGTACTTACTCGGCAGTAGTACTCACCTCACACTTGGAGTGATTCTGTCGTTCAGTGACCTGGGGAGGAGGGTGTGGCCATGACGAGAGTCTACAGATTTAAAGTCTGAGAGGGTGCAGGAACTTGCTTGCGGACACACAAGCACTACGTGGTAGACCCAGCCTTTGAAGCCATTTATCTGTCTGCCACAATCGAGCTCTTAACCCATCTCTCTCCCTCTCTCTCTTTCTCTTTAAAGATTTATTTTATTTACTCCTGAAACAGAAAGAGAGAGAGAAAGAAAGCGGGAGGAGGGGCAGAGGGAGAGGGAAAGAATCCCAAGCAGTCTCCTGGCTGAGTGTGGAGCCTCACACGGGGCTCGATCTTATGACCCTGAGATCCAGCCAACCAACCAAGAGTTGGTTGCTTAACTGATCGAGCCACCCAGGGGCCCCTCTTAACCCACTTATTTTTTTTTAAGATTTTATTTATTTATTTGACAGAGATCACAAGCAGGCAGAGAGGCAGGCAGAGAGAGAGGAGGAAGTAGGCTCCCTGCGGAGTAGAGAGCCCGATGCGGGTCTCGATCCCAGGACTCTGGGATCATGACCTGAGCTGAAGGCAGAGGCTTCAACCCACTGAGCCACCGAGGTGCCCTTAACCCACTTCTTAAAGGCGACTTCCAGCTGCCAGGTTTGGGCAACTCAGTGGTGGACAATGCTATTTATTGAGAGAGAAAGGGAGAGGAAGAAGATTCGAGGAAGAAAACGGGCATCTGACTCCTCTAGTTTAAGGTCTCTCCAAGACACAGGAGTAGGTAAGCAAAATAGGCAGTTTTATATCTAAAAGTAGAGAGAGTTCTGGGCTGGAATTTGGGCCTCATCGGTATTTGAATAGTGGCCAAGGTCAAAGGAGTGGAAGAAACTAGACCATGATGGAGTAAGAACAAAGAAGAACCAGGAGCGCCTGGGGGGCTCAGTGGGTTAAAGCCGCTGCCTTCCGCTCCGGTCAGGATCCCAGGGTCCTGGGATCGAGCCCCGCATCAGGCTCTCTGCTCTGCAGGGAGCCTGCTTCCTCCACTCTCTCTCTCTCTGCCTGCCTCTCTGCCTGCTTGTGATCTCTGTCTGTCAAATAAATAAATTAAAAAAAAAAAAAAAAAAAAGAGGAGCCAGGAGAGGCATTTTTCAGCAGGGAAATCAAATGATCAAATCTCGTTTATAGGAAGATAAGTCCGGCAGCAGTTTGGAAGATTGGGGAATCTTGGTAGCGGAAGTAGAAGCTTGGAGGAATAGGTAGCAGAGTATCCAACACGTGCATTCATTCTTGCCTTTAGTTATCTTCCAAGCATCGCGAGATGCTTTGTGCGAGATACCACCAAGCCCACGGAACACAGAGACAAACCAGACCCTGTCCTTGTCCTTGACTTTGGGGCCAGGAAAGAGTGAGATTAGTGAGCCTCATGAGAAGGGGAGGGGGGCACAGGGCACTGTGGGAACACAGAGGAGGGAAAGGAGACTTAAATCTACATTGGGCAAGGGGTTCCTCTGTAGAAGATGTGACAACTGAGTGGCCCCTCAATGAGTAACAGGCAGGGCCAGCAGGGTGGGTAAAGTTCCTGCTACCTTAAAATCATGACTTTAGTCACTGCAAAGGGGTTCAGTGAGACTGGGGCCAGGGGTAGATGCGCGAGGAAGGAAGATGGATAAGACCGGAGATCCGGAGACGTTCTTGAATAGCTGGGTTCAAGCAGTTTGAATTTTATCCTGAAAATAGTGGCGAGATAGGAAATCATGTAGTCAGATTTGCCCTGTAGAAAGATCCCTGTGACGGCAACGTGGAGAATGGACTGGAGGAGGCCAAGAGGCAGGAAGATAACTAGGAGGACGTTGCAGTGAGTCAGGAAAGATTGGTTGCAGTAATCCAGGTAGAAATATTAAGGACCTGAACTGAAGTCTATGTACAAAGTCTATGTACAACTTAGCTTTCTCTAAGTTATGCTGCATGAGAAACAGCTTTAAAATTTTACTGCTTATGGCAATCTATACTTATTTTTTTGCTCATATAATAGGTTCAGGTTGATTATCTTTCTGCTAGACTCAGCTACCCATATCTTTTCATTTTGGAGTCCAGGCTGAAGGATTAGCCACTGTCTGGGACCTTTTTTCACAGTGAGGGACTAGAGCACAAGTACCCCAGCGGAGCCCCACAACTGCATTTAAAACTCTGGATGAGGGCGCCTGGGTGGCTCAGTGGGTTAAAGCCTCTGCTTGGGTCATGATCTCAGGGTCCTGGGATTGAGCCCCACAGCGGGCTGTCTGCTCAGTGGGGAGCCTGCCTCCCTCTCTCTCTGCCTGCCTCTCTGCCTATTTGTGGTCCGTGTCTGTCAAATAAATAAATAAAAATCTTAAAACAAAGCAAAACTCTGGATGAGTGTGACAAAGTTCCCATATGCTCACATCCCACTGGCCAGAGCATATCATGTGGTGAAATCCAAAGTTAACAGGCCAGGGAAACCTGTTAAGTGTTAGAGGAAACAAATACTTACGAACATATAGGATAGTTTCTAACAATGGATTGTTGGGGACAGAAAGGAAAAGTGGATTGGATTTGGGATTTGGTGGGACTTAATGGATGTGCCAAGGATTACCTCAAGTGGCTAAATTGGGGGTCGTACCACTCAACAAGAAAAAGGAGAGGGGGAGAGAACCTTGGAGCAGATGATGCCCAGCATCACATCTGCCTTCTTGTGATCATGGTACCCTGGTTTTGCTTTTAGGGAACCAATCTTTCTTGACTCAACCATTGTGCTTTGGGGGAAACTTCTACCCCCTTACCAAGGGTGCATGTGACCTCATCCTAAGCCAGTGAGAACATACTGTACTCTTAAACACCAATTTGTTCAAGTGGAGGTTCGCGACACACACATGGCCAGTCAGAGCCAGTGAGGCTCCATTTTAGGTCTTTCATGTGGACTTGAATGAGAAAGGTCAGGGTCCTGGCAGCATGAAGAGAACGGAACGTAGGAATGAAGGAATGGAGTCAGCACACAGAGGAAGCAGAGCAGGGAGGAGGTAGAAGAATGGTTTCTGGTGATATCACCTGAACTTTGACCAAGCCATATGTGGAACAACCCCGGGGAAATATTAATTGTAAGCATCAGAAACCTGGAGGATAAAAGCTAGAGAAGGAGTAGTTCGTGGAGGTCAGAATAGTCCAAGCAAACGATAATGAAGGGTTGAATAAATCAGTGGCTTTGGAAATGGATGGAAACACAGAATGGGATGCATATTTGAAGACCATGGACTTTGTTGGCTCACAACATTAGGGGGAATGGAGAGAAAGGTGAAGACGATGACATGCTAGTACACAGTGAGGAATGTATGGGGAAACGGTGAAAGCATTGAGGTCAAGAGTACAGAATTGGGGGCATACTTGATGGTCAAAGAACAGGTTCCATTTTGGACCTGTAGGCGCCTATTCCGGATAGAAATACTGACATGGGGCATGATAATGGGTCAAGAACAGGAATGTAGGCATGGAACATGTCAACATATAGTTCAGAGTTGCAGCTAAAGGGTAAAGGAACTAATAAAGACAGAACGGAAGAGGGACATGGACCTTGGAGAAGCACACCCATTTAAGGAGCTGTCAGTGAATGCAGAGCCATGAAAATTGGTGAGGCACGGTCACGAGAAGGGAAGGGTGAAGGGCACCAGTAGCCAAGGAATTAGGCAGTCCCCAGGAGTAGGGGGTTTTTATAACACTTCCCTCTCCCGTGCACTCTACATCCCAACTGTTGGCGAAGGTGATCAATCCTATTTTAAAAACGTGTCTCGGGGCACCTGGGTGGCTCAGTCCTTAAGTGGCTGCCTTCAGCTCAGGTCAAGATTCCAAGGTCCTGGGATCCAGCCCCCCAGTGTGCCTGCTCAGCGGGAAGCCTGCTTCACACTTTCCCACTTCCCCTGCTTGTGTTCCCTCTCTCCCTGTGTCTCTCCCTCTGTCAAATAAATAAATAAAACCTTAAAAAATGAAACAAAACAAAACATGTCTCAGATCCCTCCAATTACTTCCATCCCCGTTCCCAGCACATGGTCTAAGCCACTATTTCGTCCACATTACAAGACTTCACTGGTTTCCCTCTTCTACTCTTGCTCCATTTCAGACCCATTCTCCACACAACAGCCAGAGTGAACTTCCAGAAATCTAAACTGAATCATATCACTCTACAGCTCAAAGCCCTCCAAAGTCCTCCTACTGCTCTTAGAATGAAGCCCATGGCTGACAAGGAACCGTCGGGGGGCTGTAAGTAGGGGAGTGACACAATAAAATTTGAGAATTTGGAAAGCATTTTGGAAAGTCACCCTGATAGAGAGAAGAGGACCAGAGAGTACAGTGAGGAAGCTGTTGTATGGTGACAGAAAATGGGTTTGAGGAATATTTAGGCCTCATAGTTGAATCTATGAGGTTGGTGGTTGACTGACTGGTTAATGGAAGGAGACAGGGAGTGGACGCAATGATGTGGCAGGCAGCCATACAGGGCAGACACAAACTGGTATAACTTAAAATTCAAGGTCACTTCTCTCCCTGAGCCTTCAACAATGCTGAGAACATTACCGAGCATCTCCAGCCAGCTGTCTTGTCCACTCTCCTCAGGACGATGGCTAACCTTTGGCTGAGCTGTGTGCTTGCCTCACTTCCTACCTCACAGAACCAAGATAAAGCTTCCGAAGACAACACGTTCACGTCCCCACTACCCAAATCCCCCTACCCATACCCATCTGGTGCCTATTCCTTCTTCCAGTTTCAGTAGTACGGCAGAAGGGAGCAAACCCTCCCAAGATTAGAGGAGAAACTAGAGAATCAGAGAAGATCTAGTTCTTAATGGGGTCATTCCTCCCTGGTAGCTTAGATGGGGGCATTTTCACACAATTATATTTGGGAAAAAAAATCCCCAGGAGGAGAGCATACGCATTATTGGGGCCAAAAGACTAGGAAATCTTTATCACTTCTCAAGAAACAGGGTAAAATCCTATCAATAGGAGGAAATTGCGTTTTTCATACGGCTAGACAGTATGGAGTTGGAAGAAAAGGAATTCTATGGTGACACGGTGAGTTTGCCCTTTGGTAACTGAGGAACAAAACAGCTACAGTTACTTCTGATACAGAGCTTTCAAACTGAAGAGAAAATGCCTACCACGTTACAGCCCTGTGAGAGTCCGGAGCTCCCTCTTGCTCCCAGTCGTCTTGGAAAGCAGTAGATGCCCAAGCAGAGGAAGGCTCCACTGACATCCAGTGGGAATGTGCCAGAAGCGAGATGGTATGGCACTGCTCTCCTGCCAAGGAGGGATGGAGATGGGGAGTCTCAAGGGGCACAGGGGGGCTCAAAGCGAGAAAGGGTCTCACTTACAGAGGAGGCTCGCAGAAGAACCAGAGAAGTCAGAGGGGAATGAGGAGGGGGTGGTCCACAGACCAGGAAGGGGAGGCCTTTTCTCCTTTTGGCTCATTTTCTGGGTCTTCCTCCTCTACCTTTAAGATGCTCAGATCCCCACATCTCAGTCTCCGGCCCTCCAACACCACTCTCTCTATCCCCGACCAGGCTGTAAGTGCCATCCCTACCTATGTTTGTTGAATGAGTCTGTGAACAAATGCAGGTGAAGATTTCTGGAGGGTTTTGGCGGGGGTAGGGGGGTGTGAGCTTTGTGGTGGGTATTGTGGAGCGCACGTATTGCATGGAGCACTGGGTGTGGTGCACAAACAATGGATTTTGGAACACTGAAAAAATTAAATTAAATTAAATTAAAAAAAAGTAATTGGGGCGCCTGGGTGGCTCAGGTCATGATCTCAGGGTCCTGGGATCCATGCATCGCATTGGGCTCTCTGCTCAGTGGGGAGCCTGCTTCCTCCTCTCTCCCTGCCTCTCTGCCCACTTGTGATCTCTTTCTGTCAAATAAATAAAATCTTTATAAAAAAATTTTTTTTAAAAAAAGATGATAGGGGCGCCTGGGGGGCTCAGTGGGTTAAAGCCTCTGCCTTCAGCTCAGGTCATGATCTCAGGGTCCTGGGATCGAGCCTCGCATAGGGCTCCCTGCTTGGCAGGGAGCCTGCTTCCCCCCCTCTCTCTCTGCCTGCCTCTCTGCCTACTTGTGATCTCTGTCTGTCAAATAAATAAATAAATAAATCTTTTTTAAAAAATAAATAAAAAAAGATGATATTATGGGCTCAACAGTGTCCCTCCCTAAATTCAGAAAGTCCTTATTCCCTGTATCTCAGAATGTAGCTATATTGGGAGACAAGATCTTCAAAGAGGTGATTAAGTTAAAATGAGACTGTAGGGTGGGGCCCTAATCTTATATGACTGGTGTCCTAATAAGAGTAACATACCAGGGATTCGGGTACACAGAAAAAAAAAAAAAAAAAAAAAAAAAAAGCCCTGTTTTGAGGACACAGAGAAGGCAAATGGGTTACTCTGAAATAAGAAATATGTATTTGGTCTTTGTCCCCAGTTCCTGGCACAGAGCTCCTAAAATCCTTGGAATTTCCTGAGTGAAGAGGGGAGAGGACCCTCTTTTGTTATTCACAATTAGCCCCTTTCAACCACACCTGAGTTTATGCAAATGAGGTGATTCTTGGCGCACCCCAAGCCCCTAGATAGCTTTAGGATCCTCCCCTGCCCAAGGATCCAACCCTGTGATTGGACCGTTGGAACTTTCAGGTCTACCCCATCCCCCACCCCTGGGGAGGACGAAGGGATTGGAGAGTGAGTTAATCTCAATAGTCCAATAATTTAATCAGTCATGCCTCTGTGACGGAATTTCCATACAAATGCTAAACTATGAGGCTTGTAGAGCTTCTGGATTGGCAAACACGTCAAGGTGCTGGGAAGGTAGCGCACCCACACAGGGCATGGAAGCTTCCAGCCCGTCCTCCTACATCTGCCGTACGCACTTCTCCCATTTGCCTGTCCCTGAGCCGCGTCCTTCATAACAAACAGATAACAGGATGTAACGCGGCCTTCCTACCTTGGCCATTCTAGCAATTTACTGAACCTGTGGAGAGGGTCATGGGAACCCCCAATTTATAGCCTCAATCAAAAAGTACAGGAGGCCTGGGAATTGTGATTGTCTCCTTTTTTTTTTTTTAAGATTTTATTTTTATTTATTCATTTGGCAGAGAGAGATCAGTCAGGCAGGGGGGCAGGGGAAGGATGCAGGCTCCCTGCTGAGCAGACAGTCCCATGCGGGCCTCGATCCCATGTCCCAGGACCCTGGGATCATAACCTGAGCCAAAGGCAGAGGCAATAACCCACTGAGCCACCCAGGCACCCCGTGATTGGCTTCTGAAGTAGGGGCACTCTCTCTCAGGGGACCAACCCTTAATTTTGGCATCTGATGCTAACTCTGGGTGGTTAGTGTCAGAATTGAATAGAATTGTTGGATACCCAGTGGGTGTCCAGAGAGCTGGAGACCTGGTTTTGGGTGTAGAAAACCAACAGCAACATACATGTGATGTTATGAAAACTGTTCAGAGTGGTTCCCTGCAAAACGGAGCACTCTCAACAGACACCACCTGCCAACACCTTGATCTTGGGCTTTTGCCTCCACAACTGTGAGAAAATAAATTTCTGTTGTTTAAGCCTCTCAGCCCATGGTATTCTGCTGGAGTAGCCCTGACAAATGCACACAGGGGGATATGTGGAAGGACCGTGAGCTGATGGCAGCAAGCAAGTTGGGTATGTGGGGTCTCAACCTGAGAGTGGGGTCTGGGCTGGATAAGGAAATTGTTGGGCAAAGTGATATCAGTCTGTTGTCTCTGTCTCCTGTGGAGATCATGGAGAGTGAGAAGAAAGTCATCACCTTTTATATTCAGTCTGGAAGGATGCTGTTTGTTGATTCCCCGTGTTCAGGTCCCCCTTCCTTCTTCCAGCCAGAAACCTGGTTTTGTTTGGGTCTTTGTACCTCCCCAGGCAGCCTGTGAGAATCTTGGGACTCTGACCCCATTCCCTGCTCCGGCACTGGATCCCCTTTCGTTTAAGCCAGAATGAAAAAGTCATTTCCTAGTGAGTGATTAGTTCTAGAATTTGCTTAAACTAATCATCTCAACCCGTTCCTCTGGTCACTGTCATGTTCTAGGGGTTGGCAGAGACTGTAGGTAGCCTCCAATATTTCTTCTTTCTATAGAACTCTCCATTTTGAGCCAGGCCTTGGCCACCATCCCCCTAAAGACTAGATCTCCAGCACCACCACTTGCAACTAGGTGTGGTCATGGAGTAAGTTTCGACCAATCGGATGTACATATGATTGGTGAAGGCCAGTTTTGAGAAGTATCCTTAAAAAGGGATGTTGTAATCATCCACGCTGCATAAAAAAATTACCCCAAAGCTAAGTGCCTGAAAACAACAGACATTAGTTTCTTGAAGTTTCTGTGGGTTAGGAATCCAGCAGCGTGGTTCTTTCCGGCGAGGCTGTAATCAAGGTATCAGCGGGGGCTGCCATCACCTAAAGTCTCCACGAGGAGGGTTTGCTTCTGAGCTCACTCATGTGGCTCTTGAGGTCACAAAGGAAGGATCCATTTCCAAATTTACTAACATGGGGCTCTGTGCAGGGCTGCCTCATAACGTAGCAGCTGGAATGCCCCAAAGTGGGCCATCAAGAGATGGTGAAAGAGGGGCGCCTGGGTGGCTCAGTGGGTTAAAGCCTCTGCCTTCGGCTCGGGTCGTTGTCCCAGGGTCTTGGGATCCGGCCCGTGTTGGGCTCTCTGCTCCACGGAGAGCCTGTTTCCTCCTCTCTCTTTCTGCTGCCTCTCTGCCCTATTTGTGATCTCTGTCTGTCAAATAAATAAATAAAATCTTAAAAAAAAAAAAAAAGAGAGCGAGAGAGAGAGATGGTGAAAGAAAACACCCAAGACAGAGCCACCATTTTTTTATGGACTCATCTTTTTTTTTTTTTTTTTTTTTTTTTTTTTTTTAAAGATTTTATTTATTTATTTGACAGAGAGAGATCACAAGTAGGCAGAGAGGCAGGCAGAGAGAGAGAGGAGGAAGCAGGCTCCCTGCCAAGCAGAGAGCCCGATGCGGGACTCGATCCCAGGACCCTGAGATCATGACCTGAGCCGAAGGCAGCGGCCTAACCCACTGAGCCACCCAGGCGCCCCATCTTTTTTTTTTTAATTTAATTTAATTTAATTTATTTATTTGACACAGAGAGAGATCACAAGTAGGCAGAGAGGCAAGCAGAGAGAGGAGGAAGTAGGCTCCCTGCTGAGCAGAGAGCCTGATGCCGGGCTCGATCCCAGGACCCTGAGATCATGACCTGAGCTGAAGACAGAGGCTTTAACCCACTGAGCCACCCAGGCACCCCTGGACTCATCTTGAAAGTAACATACTACTACTTCTGTAGCCTATTCCTTACAAGCAAGTATGTCTAGCCAATGCTTGGGGAGAGTGGATTACACAAAGATGCGAATACTGGGAGGAAGGGAAAACCGGGCACCGTTATAGAGGCTGTCCCCCTCAGTGGGAAGTGCTCACCTCTTTACCTTTTTCTTCTGCCTGCTGACTAGAAAAAGAGAACTAGGGGCGCCTGGGTGGCTCAGTGGATTGAGCCTCTGCCTTCAGCTCGGGTCATGATCCCAGAGTCCTGGGATTGAGCCGTGCATCAGGCTCTCTGCTGGACAGGGAGCCTGCTTCCCCCCGCCCCTCTCTCTGCCTGCCCTTCTGCCTACTTGTGATCTCCGTCTGTCAAATAAATAAATAAATTCTTTAAAAAAAAAGAAGAGAGAGAGAGAGAGAGAACTAGTGGCTGGAATTCAAGCAGCCATTTTGTACCATGAGGTGATCTTGGGAATGGTGGGTGCGAATAGTGCAGCAAAAGGACAGAAGGAGCCGGGATCCCTGACCTTGTGGAGACCCTTTCCCTTTGAAGGCTGTGTCTCTCAGCTTTTATTTATCTTGTTTAAGACATTGTTATTTTGTACTTCCCATTTCTGACAGTCAAACCTAACCCTATGAGACCCAGGTCTTTAGTGTGGCCTGGAAACTACTCTGGTTGGTAAAAGAGCTGGTTTCTTACCATTTTTATGCTTTAGATATGAGAATTAAGTTCTCTTTCTTTCTTTCTCTCTTTTATTTTTAAAAAGATTTTATTTACTTATTTGAGAGAGAGCTAGAACGCACAGATGGGGGAAGGGCAGAGGAAGAGGGAGAAGCAGACTCCTTGCTCTGCTAAGTGCAGAGCCCAGTGCGAGACTCAATCTTGGGACCCTGAGATCAAGACCTGAGCCAAAATCAGACCCTTAACTGACAGAGCCTCCAGGATGGACACCTCTCTGTCTTTTATTAACAGTATGGTTGATGCACAATGTGACCTTAATTTCAGGGTTACAATATAGTCTGTATGTTATACTGTGCTCACTACAAATGTAGGGACCATCTGTCGCCACGCAACACTATACCATACCACTGACTATATTCCTTATGCTGAACCTTTCATCCCTGTGAATTATTGGTTCCATTACTGGAAGCCTGTACCTCCCACTCCGTTGCCCCCCTTCTGCCTACGTTTTCACTCTCCTTGCCTCTGCCAACCACCAGATCGTTCTCTGTATTTATGGGTCTGTATGGCTTTTTGTGTGTTAGTGCATTTGTTTGTTTTTTAGATTTCACAACAAGGACTTGCTCCTGATAGAGGTTCACTGAAATACGTTCAGTCTCTTGCCTTCTTAAATTCAGCCACAAACTGTCCTGAGTTCCATTGCCCCGACTCTTTCTCCTCCCTTTCAGGGGATTTCCCCATTCAGATGCAGAAACTTGAACCTGTTTGCAGATGGTGAAGAAGAAACTGGCATAGAGGAAGAAATTAAAATCCAGGAGGAGTCAGGAATATTCGTGAAACAATGCCCCAGAGCAGGGGGCAGCGAACTACAGAGGCCAGCTGCCGGGTTTTTGTAAATCAAAATTTATTGGAACCTAACCCCACCCATTCATTTACTGATTGTCTATGTAGGGTTTTCTAGCTATAAAGGAAGAAAGGCCAGCAGAGCCTGAAATATTTGTTATCTTGCCCTTTATAGAAAAGTTTGCTGACTCCTGCCCTGGAGGAGGCCGGAGGTGGGGGACTGGGTGCCCAGGAGTCAAAGATGCCGGAGAGGTAGTAAAAAGAAAAAAAGTGGGGCCCACTGCCTGTAGGAAATGTAGCATGATTAAGGTGAGGCTGAGAAGGGGGAAGAGGTAAGAGGCACCAGGAGGCTCCGCGCTTCTGAAAGGCAGAGGTCTGTGGGCTGGGGGTGGGGCGGGGGTGTGTGAGAGGAGTGGGGCCAGGAGGCGACGAGATGGGGATGTCAGGGACTGGGCTTTCTGAGCCGCTGAGACTGGCATGAGCCAGTCTGGATCCCAGAGCTTCGTCTGGATCCCATGTCAATCACTAGCACCACCAGCTCTCTGTCCCGTAGTCGTCCCCCAGCTGCCCGTCCTGGGGCCCAGATGCCCAAGTTCTCTGAGTGTGACAGAGAAGCAGGTGGTGCTTTGAGGAGCCTGAGGAATTGCGGCGAAGAGCCAGCAGGGAAAGGCTACAGGGCCAGAGTCCTAGGAGGTGAGGAGGAACCGTGAGCCTCTGCTTCCGCGGCTGCAGGGCCAAGGCCAGCAGGTCCCTGGGTGCCAGTGAGAACAAGCGGCTGCAGGGAGTGGGCTCTGAGAGTTGATGCTGAGGGGCTTTTTTTGCCATGAAAGTGGGAGCAAAAAGCCAAGGAGAAAGGGCACAGAAGACGTGTGAAGGGTGAGGAAACTCAGAATAGCCTAGAGTGGAACAAAGCAAAGAAAGCCAGAGACTGAGTTGGATTTCCACACTTCCTCTACGATCAGTTAGCATTTAGACCCTTAAAACAATCTCGGACCCGTTACTAAGATAAGAGCATTTGGGGAAATTAGGAGTAGAAAACCTTGAAACAAATAAAACAAGGATTTCTCTCTTTCTAGGGCACCTGGGTGACTCAGTGGGTCAAGCCTCTGCCTTCGGCTCAGGTCATGATCTCAGGGTCCTGGGATCAAGTCCCGCATCGGGC